>NC_090447.1:1109440488-1110065488 GCF_031143425.1 Pleurodeles waltl | reverse complement strand
CCCCTCCCGTGTGTCGTAGGTGCTGTACTCACCATTGACGTCTGCGCCGGAGTTCGTACTCGTGGTAGATGAGCAGGTAGACGAGAGCAGGTATGATGATCAATTCGGGTTTCATGCTGTCCTCCGTACTCGTGGAGTGCGTAGAGGTGAGCGTTTTCACATTCGTAGTCTGTTTCAGCCGTGTTTTTATCGGCGGGGCTCCCGCCCCGGAAAAGGTGGCGGATTGGTGGGTCGTGATGGTGTGGGCGGTACATTGTCTGCCGCCTGGCTGTTGGCGGTGACCGCCGCACTGTTTGTTTGTCCCACCGTGGCGGTCGGAGTGTTAATGTGGCGGGCTGTGTTGGCGGTTCCCGCCAGGGTCAGAATTCCATTTTTTGGACCGCCAGCCTGTTGGCGGGTTGGCCGCCGCTTTATCACCGACCGCCAGGGTTAGAATCACCCCCAAAGTCTTCTACAGGACTGCCATTGCAGCCTGTGTGAAAAGGTGCATGCACACTTTCCCTGCTGTTTACACTGCACCAGGTCACTTATTAGTCACCCCTATTGCAGACTCTCTAGCCCTGAGGGCAGGGTGAAGAGTACCTGTGTGTAAGGGCACCCCTGCACTAGCAGAGGTGCCCCCACGACCTTCAGGACCATTTTCCCAGACTTCGTGAGTGTGAGGACACCATTTTACATTTATACTGGACATAGGTAACTCTGAACATAGGCATGTTTGGTGTCAAACATGTTGGAATCATACCCCAATACTTTTGGAAGCATTGGTTGTATGATTCCGTGCACTCTGGGGGCTCCTTAGAGAACCCGCCGTATTGCCGTTCCAGCCTTCTGAGATTTTCCAGGCAGCCCCAGCTGCTGCCACCTCTCAGACATGTTTCTGCCCTCCTGTTGCTTGAGCAGCTCAAGCCCAGGAAGGCAGAACAAAGGATTTCCTTTGGGAGAGGGATGTTACACCCTCTCCCTTTGGAAATAGGTGTTACAGGCTTGGGAGGGGTACCCTCCTAAAGCCCCTGGAAATGCTTTGAAGGGCACATTTGGTTCCCTCCTTGCATAATCCAGTCTACACCGGTTCATGGACTTCCAGTCCCTGCTCTGGTGTGAATCTAGACAAAGGAAAGGGGAGTAGCCACTCCCCTGTCCATCACCACTCCAGGGATGGTGCTCAGAGCTCCTCCAGAGGGTCCTTGAGTTTTGCCATCTTGGATTCCAAGTTGGCAGGGAACTCTGGGAGAATCAGAGTGGCCAGTGCCAGCAGGTGATGTCAGAGCCCTACCCTGACAGGTGCTTACCTTTTTAGCCCACCAATCCCCCTTTCAGGGCTAGTTAGGGTCTCTCTCTTGGGTGGTTCTTCAGATTCGGATTGCAGGACTCCAGCAGAAATCCTCTGCATCCTTTACTTTACCTTCTCACTAATGAAACTGCATCTGGACCCTCCAGGAACTCTATGAACTGCAACAAAGAAGCAAAGACGACTTCTGCAACATTGTATCTTCAGCTCCTGCCAGCAACTGCAACTGTTTCCCTGTCGTGCATCCTCAGAGGACAGCCTGTCTTCAGCCTGCACCAGAAGAATGAAGGAATCTCCCTTGGAGTGAAGGGGTCACTCCCCTGCTTCAGCAGGCACCTCTCTACAATGACGACTAGCTGCGTGAGACCCCTTTCCTGACAAGTTGCTTGGATCCTGCATCATGGGTGGTAGACTGAAGTTGTCCCAATGGTCCTAAAGTCCTACTGTCCAACTTTGGTGGAGGGAAGAGCTTATCTCCCCATGCAAGACAGTACCCTGTGCACCGCATGTTTGGCAGTTGCCAAGGCTTGTTGGCATCCTTCCAGAAAGTTCTTCATTCACCATGCAACTCTGGCCCCCAGCACTCCTTCCTGTGACTCACAGCTTCCTGTGTGATTCTCCGGCAGTGTGGGATCCTTTGTTGTTGTGCTGGGTAGGCCCCCTTTTGCTATTTCTTTGTGCCTGTGCTGGCGGACTCCTGTGTGCACTGCCTAGTCTTCTGTAGGCTCTCTGAGTTGCTGAGAGCCCCCTCTCACTCCTCCTCCTGGGTAAAGTCCACCAGGTCCTTCCTTGGCCCGGGCAATGCCATTTGCCAAGGCTTGTTGACGGAATCCAGTGACGCAAACTAGACTGCAATCATCCATCCGGCGTGGGACATTATCTGCACCAACCAGGAACACGCATCCATCTTCTTGAGTGCAGTACTGACTGTTGTTCTTCACCGGTGCTTCTTCTTTTGCACATTAATCCTGATTAGCAGGGGCTCCTGTTCTCCCTAGACTCTTCTGTGCTTCTTGGACTTGGCCCCCTTCTTCCACAGGTCTCGAGGTCCAGGAATCCACTGTTGGTGTCTTATCTTCTTTCTCGTATTCTAGGACAGTTACTGTGATTCACTCCTGCTTTCCTGGGCTCTGTGGTGGGTTCCATTACTTACCTTTGGTGTTTTCTAATACTCCCAGTTTCCCTCTACACACCATACTTGCCTGGTGGGAAACCGACATTCGCATTCCACTTTCTTAGTAAATGGTTTGTGTTCCCCCTCGGCCCATTTCTAATTATTGTGATTTTCACTAATTGCACTGTTTTATAACTGTTTTCTTTTGCTATTTCTGAATACTAGTATATATATTTGGTGTATTACTTACCTCCTAAGGGAATATAGGTGGTCATTCTGACCCTGGCGGTCTTTGACCGCCAGGGCGGAGGACCGCGGGAGCACCGCCGACAGGCCGGCGGTGCTCCAATGGGGATTCCGACCGCGGCGGTAAAGCCGCGGTCGGACCGGCACCACTGGCGGGGTCCCGCCAGTGTACCGCCGCCCCATTGAATCCTCCGCGGCGGCGCAGCTTGCTGCACCGCCGCGGGGATTCCGACCCCCCCTACCGCCATCCAGATCCCGGCGGTCGGACCGCCGAGATCCGGATGGCGGTAGGGGGGGTCGCGGGGCCCCTGGGGGCCCCTGCAGTGCCCATGCCACTGGCATGGGCATTGCAGGGGCCCCCGTAAGAGGGCCCCTACATGTATTTCACTGTCTGCTGCGCAGACAGTGAAATACGCGACGGGTGCAACTGCACCCGTCGCACAGCTTCCACTCCGCCGGCTCGATTCCGAGCCGGCTTCATCGTGGAAGCCTCTTTCCCGCTGGGCTGGCTGGCGGTCTGAAGGTGACCGCCCGCCAGCCCAGCGGGAAAGTCAGAATTACCGCCGCGGTCTTTCGACCGCGGAACGGTAACCTGACGGCGGGACTTTGGCGGGCGGCCTCCGCCGCCCGCCAAGGTCAGAATGAGGGCCATAGTCTCTTTGGTATTTTTGGCATTTGTGTCACCAAAATAAAGTACCTTTATTTTTGTAACACTGAATATTTTCTTTCATGTGTTGTAAGTAGTGTGTGACTACAGTGGTATTGCATGAGCTTTGCATGCCACCTAGATAAGCCTTAGCTGCTTTGGAAGATTTGGAATAGGGGGACAATTCCATGATCTTAGACACCTTACATGGCCATATTTGGAGTTACCATTGTGAAGCTACATATAGGTATTCACCTATATGTTGTGCATGAGTGTAATGGCATCGCCACACTCACAAAGTCCGGGGTATTGGCCCTGGACTGCGTGGGGGCAACTTTGCTAGTGCAAAGGTGCCCTCACACTTAGTAACTTTGCAACTAGCCTTCAGTAAATTAAGGGTAGCCATATAGGTGACTTATAAGTTACTTAAGTGCAGTGCAAATGGCTGTGAAATAGTGTGTGCACTATTTCACGCAGGCCGCAGTGGAAGTCCCAGGAAAGGGTTTGTCTGAGCTCCTTATGGGTGGCAAAAGAAATGCTGCATAAGGATTTCCTGGAACCCCAAATGCCCTGGGTACCTGGGTACCATGTACTAGGGCCCTATAAGGGGTCCAGTGTGCCAATTGAAATTGGTAAATGAGGTCACTAGCATTGAGGGACAAATTTAAAAGCAGAGAGAGCATGCGCACTGAGGTTCTGGTTAGCAGAGCCTCAGTGACACATTTAAGCACTACTGACAACACACACATTAGGCCACAAACTATGAACACTGGGGTCCTGCCCAGCAGGATCCCAGTGAGGCAGGGAAAAACATACTGACATACAGGTAAAAAAGGGGGTATCATGCCAAGAAAGATTGTACTTTCTTACCGATTGGACTTGTTTTTCTACTTGACATACCGTGATTAAGTGTACAATACTGTTTTCAGTGCAGACCACTACGTGACCACATAATACTTGTCTTGTGATTTTTGGTTTTTGTCTGTGGGACTCTTTTTTGTTCTACTTCCATATTTTTGCTGATCCCCTGATTGACTTTTCTTGAACTTGATTGGGAACTTGTTTTTCTGCCTTTGTAACTTTGCACTTTGTTGACTTTTCATCATGTCCCAATCTGGAGATGCATCAGCCTAAGCTGCTTTTGACATAGGGAAACTAGAGAGGTATACTGTGGCTCAGTTGAAGCAGTTCTTCAAAGATTTTCCCTGTCCCATTAAGGGCTCTGCCAAGAAGAAGGAGCTGCAAAAGGCTCTGAGGGCCCCAGTGACAGCCCAAGAAGCTGAGGGGCACCAGGAGGAGGAGGAGGTGCAATCCATTCATAATGGCATAGTGGATGGGCCTGTTATGTCCAGGGAGAGAGTCTCCAAGGCAGGTAGCAGTGTGTCATCCAAGGGTCTGACTCCTAAAGAGTTACAGGATAGATAGGCAGAGAGAGAGTATCAATTGGAGTTGTAGAAGCTCCAGCTTAAGTTGGTGAGGGAGAGGGAGGACAGAAGGATGGCCATTGAGGAAAAGAAGATACTGCCGGCTCATGAGCTTAGCTTGAGGGAGCTAGATCAGAGGACCCAGTCCAGTAGAGATGGTGGCAGCAACAGCACAGTGAGCCTAAAAGAAGGGTATGCATTCCAAAAGACCTAGTGAAGGATTACAAGAGGGAGGATGACATATACTTGTGGTTCAAGGGGTATGAGTCTGCTCTCCACATGAATCTGGTCCTTGAAACTCATTGGGGGCGGGCCTGTGGAAGCACTTTGAGGTAGAAGGGAGGGATACTCTGACATCCTTAGGGGAGTCTCAGGGGCTCACTTACTCCTTCATGAAGGATGCCCTACTCACAAGGTATGGACTCACCCCTGAGCAGTATAAGGAAAAGTTCAGGTCCTATGAGAGGAAGGAATCACAAACATGGTTGGAGTGTGTTTTTTCATTCTGCAGGTCACTGGATGGTTGGGTGAAGGGCAGTAAGGTAACAACATAAGAGGGGCTTTACAATTTGATTGCTTCGGAGCACTTGTACAGGTTATTTTTTCCAGAGCTGCGCAAGCACCTAATTGACAGCAAGCTGACTGATCCCAGGAAGCTTTAGCAGGAAGCAGACCACTGGGAGAGCACCAGGGTCCAAAAGAGGTATGGGGAGACCACGCCAAGGGTGGGCAGGGTCTCTCCCAGAAGAAAGGGGGGGTGAGGGTAAACAGGGGGAGTTCTCTAAAGGGCCCCAAAGTGATTCCTAGGGTAAAGATTCACAGCCCCCCAGTAAGAAGAAGCCATGGTTCTCCAAAGGGAAGCCAGTGGCAGGGGGTCTCCGACGTAAGTGTTATGCAAGTGACCAAGTGGGTCATGTGAGGGGGGACATCAAATTCCCCAAGAGTACACGGCACCCACTGGTGCGCAATCCCAGGCTTTGGCTATTATAGCGCTTGGGGAGGAGTTGGTTCCAGGTGGATGAGAGCCAGCCGAGATGACCCTTGTCTCACTAGGGGACAGTGAGATGGTTCAGAGAACCCTCGCGCCTGAGAACATTAAGAAGTACAGGCAGTGGGTGACCATCAATGGACAGAGGGGGGAGGCTCTGAGAGACACAGGAGCCAGTGTGACTACAATGAGGAGTAACCTTGTGTCTGAAGAGCAGATTGATCCCCGGGTACTTCACCAAATAGTTGCAGTGGACAACTCAGAGCGCCTGTGTAGATTGGTGCAGGTTCCCTTTGAATGGGGGGGTCTCAGGTTCCTTGAAGGTAGCTGTGAGTCCAACCATGCCTGTAGATTGTTTGCTTGGCAATGACCTGGAGGATTCCCCTTGGAAGGAGGTGGAACACAGGTCCCACTTGGAGATGTTGTGTCTGTCTGGGTGGGTATGCGTATCTACCAGGTCAATGGCAGCTCGCCTGGGTGGTCAAGAGCCCCTGGAGCCTGAAACAATGGCCCAGGGGAAAGCCAAAAAGAGGAAGGGCCGGGGGCACAGGAAACCGGCCCCAGAAGTTCTCACAACCTGGGAACAGGGGAACAGGTGGCTGAACTGGGGGAGGTCCCTTAGCTGTTGCAGTGGCAGCAGGAAGGGGGGCCCACCAGTGAAGCATTCTGTGCAGCACAGAAGACATGCCCCACTCTGGAGGGTTTGCGCCAGCAGGCTGCAGACCAGGTGGCTGGCAAAGAGCCACGATCTTACCTGATCAATTGGGTGGACAACCTCCTGTAGAGTGAGCCTAAGGTTCCTGAGCTGGTGGTACCCCAGTGCTTCAGGGCCTTCCTACTGGGGTTGGCTCATGATGTGCCTTTAGCTGGACATTTGGGGCAGGACAAGACCTTTGAGAGGCTTGTCACCCACTTTTACTGGCCCCTAATGCGCAGGCACGCAGATGCACATTGCAGGTCTTGCCCAACTTGTCAGGCATGTAGTAAGAGTGGGGTAAATGTAAGGCTCCTCTCCAACCTTTTCCTGTTGTTAGTGCCCCCTTTGAAAGGGTTGGTATTGACATTGTGGGGCCTCTTGATCCCAAGACAGCCATCAGCAACAGGTTCATCCTGGTTTTGGTGGACCATGTTACCCGATACCCAGAAGCCATTCCGCCGAGGTCAATTACTTCCCCTGTGGTGGGTCGTGCATTGATGTTTTTTTTACCCGCATGGGGTTCCCCGGGGAAGTGAGATCTGATAGGGGTACCAACTTCATATCTTCATATATGAAGTCTCTGTGGAAGGAGTGTGGGGTAACCTACAAGTTCACCACCCTTTAGCACCCCCAAAGCAATGGTCTGGGAGAGAGATTCAACCACACCTTGAAAGGCATGATTATGGGTCTGTCAGAGCCCTTGAGGCCGAAGTGGGACATCCTCCAGCCATGCCTTCTGTTCGCTTACAAGGAGGTGCCTCAAAAGCTACTTGGGTTTAGTCCCTTTGAGCTGATCTGTGGCCACCCTGTGAGGGGAACTTTAAGTCTGGTGAAGGAGGCTTTGGAAAAAGCTCCTAGTAAACCCCCAGGATGTATTTAGCTACATGCAGGCTCTGAGAAACCAGACTGCCCGCTTCAGGAGTCTCGCGCAGGAGACCCTGGAAGCAAGCCAGGAGGATATGAAAGGGTGGTATGACTGGAATGCCACTCTGGTCGAGTTTCAACCTGGTCAAAAAGTGTTGGTGATGGCATCAATGGAGCATAGGGCGCTCCAAGGCAAGTGGACTAGGCCTTTTGAGGTGGTGGAGCGCAAGAGTGAAGTCACCTATCCAGTCGACTTGCAGACTCCCAGGAACCCTTTAAAGATCCTGCATGTTAACCGCCTCCAACCACACTTTGAACAGACTGAACTGTCCATGCTGCTTGCAACAGATGATGGGCTGGAGGAGGAGAGTGAGCCTCTTCCTGACCTCCTGTCTGCAGGAGAAAAATATGGGTCTGTGGAGGGAGTGATCCTCTCCCCCTACCTGACTGCAGAGCAGCAGAGGGACTGTCGCCAGGTGTTGTGACAGTTCACTTCACTGTTTTCCTTGATCCCAGGGGTCACACACTTGTGTACACATGATGTGGACACTGGGGACAGTCCACCTATTAAACAGAAAGTTTACAGGGTGACTGACAGGGTCAGGGCTAGCATTAAGGATGAGGTATTCAAAATGTTAACCCTAGGGGTTATTGAGCATTCCAGCAGTCCTTGGGCCAGCCCTGTGGTATTGGTCCAAAAGGCCACTGCACTTGGTGCCTCTCCAGAACTCAGGTTCTGTGTAGACTACTGGGAACTCAATGCGGTCAGCAAGACTGACGCATCCCCCATCCCCCAAGCTGATGAGCTCATTGATCGGTTGGGAGCTGCCACCTACCTCAGCATTTTTGACTTAACATCTGGGTATTGACAGATTGCCTTGACTGAGGGGGTGAAGGAGAGGTCTGCATTCTGTACCACATTCATTCAATTCAATTCACATGGGCACATTCAATTTAAAGTGATGCCATTTGGGATGAAGAATCCCCCTGCCACCTTTCAGAGGTTGGTCAACCAGGTGTTGGCTGGGCTGGATGAGTTCAATGCCGCCTACCTGGACGACATTGCTGTTTTTAGTTCCATATGGGAGGAATATCTGCAACACCTCTGCAGAGTTCTGGAGGCCCTGCAGAAGACAGGCCTCACTATTAAGGCAAGCAAGTACCAAATAGGGTAGGGTTCTGTGGTGTACTTGGGACACCAGGTAGGGAGTGGCCAGGTTACACTTCTATAGCCAGAAATTGACACCATTCTGGCTTGGGAGCCTCCCAAAACCCAGAATGAGGTGAGAGCCTTTTTAGACCTCACTGGCTACTACAGGGGGTTGGTCAAGGGGTATGGTACTATTGTTACCCCCTTGACTGAATTAACTTCTAAGAAGCAACCCAAAAAGGTGATCTGAACAGAGGCTTGCCGAACCACTTTTGATGCCCTGAGGGCTAGCATGTGCACAGCACCTGACCACTCCAAGGAGTTTGTTGTGCAAACACACACCTCAGAGCATGGTATTGAAGCAGTATTCTCACAGCTTAATGAAGAGTGCCTAGATCAATCTGTAGCCTTCATTAGCAGGAGGTTACTTCCCAGGGAACATAGGTGGAGTGGCATAGAATGTGAAGCTTTTGCTGTGGTCTGGGCACTGAAGAAGCTAAGACCCTACTTCTGGGTTCACATCGACAACAGGCCCCTCAGATGATTGATGCAGATGAGGGGTGAGAATCCAAAACTGTTGAGGTGGTCCATTTCCCTACAGGGGATAGATTTTACGGTGGAACACCACCCTGGCACAGAACATGCTAATGCTGATGGTCTGTCCAGATTCTTCCGCCTTAGTGATGAGAACTCCCATGAGGTTGGGTAATTGCTCCCCACTTGGGGGGATACGTTTTAGACTTGGCATCCTTGGCGTGGTCTCCCCTAACTTTTTGCCTCTGTTTCCCAGTTTGTTGATGTGTGTTGGGCTCTGTTTTAGTTGTTTTTGTTACTCTGGGCAACTGCTATCCAGTGCTAAAGTACAAGTGCTCCTATACAAAATGAGTGTGTAATTGGTTTATCCATGATTGGCATATTTGATTTACTGGTAAGTCCCTAGTACAGTGCACTAGAGGTGCCCAGGGCCTGTACATCAAATGCTGTAAGTGGGCATGCAACACTGGTTGTGCAATCCACCATAGTAGCTCTGTAAACATGGCTCAGACCTGCCATTACAGTGTCTGTCTGTGCAGTTTTAAACTGCCAATTTGTTTTGGCCAGTGTACCAACTAGCCAGGCCTAAACCTTCCCTTTTCTTGCATGTAAGACTACCCTAAAGTGGGCTCTAGGTGGCCCCATGGGCAGGGTGCAGTGTATGTTTAAAGTAGGACATAGACTAATGTGATTTATATGTCCTAACAGTGAAATACTGCCAAATTTAGTTCTCACTGTTGCAAGTCCTATCCCTCTCATAGGTTAACATGGGGGCTGCTTTTAAATATGATTAAAGCGTAGATTCCCTTTGAGAGTGGACATGTGGAGCTTGGGGTCTCTGAGCTCACAATTTCCAAAATACATCCTTTAGTAAAGTTGTTTTTAAGATTGTGTGTTTGAAAATGTCACTTTTAGAAAGTGAGCATTTTCTTGCTTAAACCATTCTGTGACTCTGCCTGTTTGTGTATTCCCTGTCTGAGTCAGTTTGACAGTTGGGCTGTTTGCACCTCTCTCTAGACAGTGACACAAAGGGAGCTGGGGTGTAGCCTGCATTTCCTGATGAGCCATCTGTGCTAGGAGGGAGGGGAGGAGTGGTCACTCACACCTGAAAGGGCTGTGCCTGCCCTCACACAATGCAGTCTCCAACCCCCTTGTGTTTGTCTGTGGCTTTGCCTGGGCAAGGTGGGATTTCAAAATACGAGAGACTTTTCTTTGAAGTAAGCCGACTTCAAAGGGCAAAATTTGTATAAGGAGGGCACACAAAACAACAGACTTTAGATCACTTCTGGACATCAAGAGGAACATCCTGCCTGGAGAAGAGCTGAAGAGCGGAGGAGAAGTGCTGCCCTGCCTGTGACTGTGCTTTGTGGAGCTATCCTACAGTTGCTGAGGCTGCCTGGTGAAAAGGGACAAATACTGGACTTTGTTGTGCATTCCTGCTTGTGAAAAAATCTCCAAGTGTTTGTCCTGAGCTTGCCTCCTGTTGTTGAAGTCTCAGGGCCATCAAAGACTTCCCCTGCCAGCTCCTGGACTCTCTGCTGATACTCCTGCCATGCCAAGTGGTGCCCTATTAAGTTCCAGGGGCCTTGACAGGTAGAGCTGTCAGGCCAAGATTGAAAATCCACACACAGACCACTGTGAAGGCAATTTTCCGATACAACCTTTGACAGCGGCTGAAGAAACGATGTGCCGCCAGCTCTGCGGCTTAATTCTACGCAGCGTTTACAACGCGACTTGGAGATCAATGCACGTGTCTGGAGAAACGATTTGCCGCATTGCTGACGGAGGCTCGTAACGTCGCAACCCACACAGCATGGTTTTGGTATCACTGTGTGGCATGATTTGTGCTGAAAACCTTGCTGGGTACGGAAAAATGACGCAATGCCTGCCCAGACCCGAGTGCTGCCCAGATCGCTGCATCACTCCCCTGCGTGGAGGAAAAACGGTGCACTCTGGCCCATCCGGAGAGAAATGACGCACGATCTTGCTTGCGGGTGAGAAATCGACGCACCACTTACCTTTTTCGATACTCACCCGTGCGTGTTATTTTGACACTACCCCAGTACTTTTCAATGCTAACTGTATTTTATCTGTTTACAAAAGGATTTAGGACTCCTTTGCTTTTAAAATTAATAACTTGACTTGTGTATGTTGAATTTTTGTCATTTTGGTCTTGTTTTGGTTAGATAAATATTGTCTACTTTTCTAAACTTGTAGTGTGCCATTTTGTAGTATTTTCATTAAGTTATTGTGTGTGTTGGTAAAACTACTTTACACATAGCACTCTGAAGTTAAGCCCGCCTGCTCGCGCCAAGCTACCAAGGTGGCGAGCGGGGGTTAGCTGAGGGTGATTCTCCTTTATCCTGACTAGAGTGAGGGTCCTTGCTTGGACGGGGGTAACCTGACTGCCAACCAAAGACCCCATTTCCCAACAGGAACAGTGTGGATGAGTAGCTGGACTGTCATGTGATAGGATTGGGCCAGAACATGCATATCCAAACTGCTGTCTTGAAACCATGGAACATGGGGAACCCTATGCTGAACCTGTACCATGCAAACAGCAAGTACCACATGGCTTTGGCAGTATAGTAATTATCCCTTCCCTGATGGTAAGTCAGCATCCCATCAAAATGCTTAACACAGATGGATGGATGTAGTGCACTCACATCCCCTGATGCTAGACAGAAAGAGGGACACTGACACTAGGCAGACAGAGTTAGAGGTCCCAATAACTTTTGACCACATATACCTGGCATTCAGTGGCAGAATGGCTGAATCAACTCAGTCCTAGAGTCCGCTGCATCCTCCTCATCTGACTCCTCATCACTTCCAGAGTCATCAGCCTGAACCACCTGCCCAGCTGCCACCTCCTCCTCATCCAACAGGGGAATGTGTCTTCTCAGGGCAAAAGTGTATAGCATGCAACATGCTACAATGATATGGCATACTTTCTGTGGTCTGTACTGTAGGGCACCATCGGACACATGTAGGCATCTGAATCTTGCCTTCAGTAGCTCAAATTTCCTCTAAATCACACGCCTCGTTTGGCCATGAGCCTCATTGTAACTGTCCTCCCCATCTGTTGTAGGGTGCCTCACTGTTGTCAGGAGCCAGGGCAGGTCAGGGTAGCCAGAGTCACCTGTGTGCACAAAGGCACAAATCATTAGGGAACTATGAGAGGCATAGAGCTGACTGTGAAGTAAAGTAGCATAGACGTTAGACAGTGGTACATTTACCAATGAGCCAGGCCCTCTCTCTCTGAAGTCGCGACATGATTTGTGGGACACTGCTGTTACTCAAGATGTAAGAAGATGTACTGATTCTGGATACTTAGCTGCCATATGGGCTATGCATTGGTCGGCAAGACACACCACCTACACATTGATCGAATGGTGATTCTTCCTGTTCCTATAGACTTGCTCTTTGGCCCTGGGAGGAGCTAAAGGGATGTGGGTGCCATCAATGGCCCCATTACATGTAGAACGTGGGCAATGTCATCAATGGCAGACTTCACAGTGTAAAGATCAGCACGTTGTGGGAACCTGATGCAGCTGTTCAAGTGCTTGAGGAAGGCATCCAGTACATCCTTTATCACAAAACTGAACATCAGCTGTGAAATTCCTGCAGCCAGTCCCACTGTCATCTTAGGAGCTCCTGAGACGAGGTAATGCAGGACAGATAACACCTGTACTGTTGGTAGGATGGCATGTGCATTACGTATGGCTGGCAGGAGATCCGGCTTCAACTGGGCACACAGTTTCCTGATGATCTGACGGTTCAGACAATACCTCTGTATTATGTGTCTTTCTTCCATGGTAGCAAGGTTGTCTAAGGGCCAGTAGTCCAGTGCATTTCTCAAACACCCCTTTAGTTGGTATCTAGGCATAGGACAGAATACACATCAGGACATCTGTTACACTCTTGTTTCTAAATTACACCATAGAAGTAGTAAACAGGACAAGTCATGTAGGGTATTTGATACCTGACACAGGGAAACAGTAAATCACATACTACATACCTTTGACATCCTGGCTGTCAATTCCATTGCTGTACTTGTCACAAGGGGTCTGTACAGAGATGGAAGTCAGACATAGTAAACTTGTACCTAAGTTGAGCACAGTTATCAACCATCCACACATTGAAAAAATTATACATCAGATATTTTGGCAGGTGACTCTCACATCACTATTGAATTCACATGAGTTGATATCATACATCCAGCAACTAGTGATTAACTTTATGCTATGACGCACTAGGATTACATGGAAATCTTTTAAATATGTAAAATGGCAGCCGTGTGTCCTGCATGCAGAGGACAGATGGAAGTGACCTTATTCCTCCGGCATTAGTCGTCATGGCAGGAGGTGGTCGGAGCCACTGTGCAACTCCTCATTGGTTAACATTGATCTCTATGAGAAACTGGGGCAAATAATGATCACCGTTGGTGGTGACTGTCATGACCGCAGCGGCCATGACCTCCATTTTCTATAGCCCAGCTCACTTGACTCCTGATACTCGAGCAATCAAGACCTCCACTGTGTGAGCTGCTGTGTTCTGTATCTGGAAGCCACAATGGCACATCCTGCAGGAGATAGGGCCCCAGCCTTCACCAGGAACTGGAGAAATTAGTGGAAGGGGTCCTACCCCTGCAAGGACAGTTGTATGGGGCTCCAGATAAACAGGTCAGTACAATGTGGTACACTTATCAGCTAGGGTGGTGTTTGACGACAAAAGTGCATAAATATAGACATGGCATGATTGACTGCTGGGGTTGTGTTGTGTGAATGATAATGGCGTATTGTTGACTCTGTATGTGCATGTGCTGTACATGCTGTGTAGGCCACTGCTGGAGGTGTACTGTAACTCTACTTGAATATTTCCTTTTGTCTGTGTCTCCCATGCAGGAAAAGGGATTATGGATAGCCATTGCCAAGCAACCCCTGGGGGTTCATAGACAGTGGAGCACCCACTGCAGAAAGCGGTGGGAGGACCAGAGACGCTGGGCCCAGAAGATCACAGAGGCCCAGCTGGGGCCGTTGTACCAATGAGGGAGGGATGCTGTTAAACCCTGACCCCCCTAATGGCCCACATATTGGCAGTGGCCTACCCGTAGATAGATGGGTGCTTGGGGGCAGCCTAGCAGCCACAAGGGGGTGAGTACAGACTGTATTATATCAGTTGTGTTGGCTTTTATTGTGTCTGTTGGATTATGCAAGTACTTATGAGGTGTTTGTGTACATTAGATGAGATTGTAGTCCTGGATATTACTTCCACTGTTTAGAAATTTTGTGAGTTATCTTTTGTAGACAATGCAAGTAGTGATATGTTGGTATTATACCTCCTTGTCCAGTTACGTTTAGACACACTCCTATTTTGAGTGATTTACAAACTTTATAACCCTATCCCTGAGTCTGCTTTAGATAGTCAATGTCATCTAGTTAGGCTGATATTGAGTTATAAGTCCTGTGAGTAGGGAACTTCTACTGTGAAATCATTCCATTCTAAATGGACTCATGAACATCATTAGTCCTTTACCAACCTGTCCAATATTTTGTGTGCAGTGTACCTATCCAGCACATGGGATAAACAATATGTCACAAGTGTCAGTTTGGTAGGTATATGTAGTAATATGGAAGTTCTTACCATTGAAGAATGACTGATGTCAGACTGTGGCATGTCCAACCTAGTCATTTTGTTGGAATGAGGAGATGACAGCTTGCATATTGGGTTATGTCTTCATGACCAATATTTGGGGACAATGTTTCATACCCATCCCTTGCCACGCTAGGGGAAGAGTAGATTACTTGTTGGTATGTGTACTAGATGGGTAGATATTGACCCTTCCCTCCCTTTCGTTCTCTCCCACCCACTCTCCCTGCTCTCCTCTATTCTTGTGTGCATCAGCATCATCAGGTGAAGGAGAAGGATCACCGGTGAGTGGGGAAGCTGCAGCCCATGGGACCCAGGAGGCAGAGTCACCAACGTCGAAGGGACCAGTGGGACAAAGGGTGAGGGGAGCACCACGGGGAGACCAGTACAGCAGCATCATCTTTGGATTCCTCTTCTGATGGAAGTTCCCTGGTGGTAGCGAACCCATCTGGGTCCATCCCAGCACCATCCTTATCCGCCACCTACCTTACCAGCACCACCCTCCCTGTAGCTCCCCACCCAGTTGCCCATGCCTGCTCACCCAGGAGGGTGGGTGTCTCCTTCCCCACAGGCATCCCTGCCCCTGTCAACCCTGCTGCCCTCAATGAAGAGGCTATTGAGCTCCTGAGGTCCATCCCTTTTACTCATGACTACCCTGTGTACCTAAAAATGTTATCCTTGCCATTTTTTACCTGTTCCCTGTTCCTGTCCTATGCCATGATGTCCCTAAGCACCATGTCTCACTACCTCAACCCAGACCTTCCACTTCCCAGTCCTCCCATGCCCCTCCCTCTGCAAATAAAGCACCCTTCCAAAGCCTGAGGTCCCAATTCCTACCCCAAAACCCAAACCCTCTCCCCACAATCAAAATCAAAGCCTAAACCCCCCTCCCAACCCTAAACCCAAGAACCCCGCTTCTAACCCCAAGCCCCCACCACTGCACCCCTTCACCAATGAGGTGCCTGCCTTCCCCATTGATGCCCCTGCCATGTGGAGGCCAATTTGCAGTCAGGACTCAAGTTGGGGCATCACTTTGCCCAATGTGCCTGGGGTACATCAGACATTTGGACTGGCGAGTAGGGCTCATCTGTAAATAGTTTTATTTATTTATCATAATTTTAATACATCTGCTCACAAAGTTTCAGAAATTGTCCTAGATTTCCTTCAGCATGGTTGTGTTATAACCGTATACTTTGATGTGTGTGCTGTATGTGTATGTTGCTGCATGCCCTGGGTTGATGACTTGTGCCATGTGCTTGTTGTGATGTGTTGTTTGGATTGTGTGTGGCATTGTTTAGTAGTGGTGTGTCAGTGTGTATAGTCATGCATCTGTGATGTCCTTTGTATGTTGTTTGGACGTGGCTTGTCACTTGAGACCTTGTTTGGATCTCTGTATTATTTCCATAAACGTGGGTTGTTGCTTCGCATTGCTGCCAGTATGTGTTGTCGGGAGGAGTTTTTTGATGTGCCTTTCTGACTATGTGTTTGTGATGTTGTTGTCATTGTGTGATTGTGGGGTGTTGTGTATAACTGTGTTTGACATTGGCGGTAGTGTGCATGTGCGGTGTGCTGTGTGAATGGCGTGTGTCTGTTGGCTGTGGTGTGTGTAGTTTGTGCATGCATTTATGTAGTTACTGTGTGCGTGTGTGTCTGTAGGTGTGTGTGTTGATAGGCACATGTTTTTGCATTTGTGTGTGTGGCCGTCACTGTCCATGCCTGGTGTGTGTGTTGTGCGGAGGTGTGTAATACTGCACTTCCTTCCATTGTGTGCTAGGTGGGGATACTTATGGTTGTCATCTTCGTCGTTGTCGCTGGTCCTCGTGGTGTATGGCGAGATACAGCAGTGGGAAGTATTCCAGTTCAGGTTCCATGGCGGCCATGGACCAGTCTGTGTACCTAGAGGTGAGTGTCACCTTTATTACTACCAGTTTCTGCCAGGCTTTTCGTGGCAGTTGCACCATCCCGGAAATCCTGGTGGTCTGCTGACTCATAAAATTGTGGGCAGTGCTTTGCACCCCGACAGGCCTGGAGATGGCTACTGCAGTCGGGGGCAGTAGGACTTCACCAGTGGTGACTTGGCTGTGTTGCGGTTTGAATCACCGCCGTGGTCGTAATAATGGCGCTCTGCACCGCAGGCCTGGCGGCAGAGCAACCTCCACAGCGAATGTGGCGATTTGGTAACTGCCAAACTTGTAATGAGGGCCAGAGTGTCAGACTACCGCCGTTCACATCAGAACCCAAGGACACATGCTGCGGAGTGCCCCAAGGATTATCATTCAGCCTGACACTTTTTAGCATCTACATGGCCCCGCTAGCCAACACCATAAAAAATCACAGGTTAAACATAGTCTCCTATGCCAAGGATACCCAACTGATCCTCTTCCTGTCTGATGACCCTGCAAAGGCCAAGAGACATTTCTATAACAGGATGGAAGCCAGCTATCTCAACTCAACTCGGACAAGACAGAGATCCTCTCAATCGGCTACACCATTTCCGCCTGGAATGACTCCTGGTGGCCCACCACACTGGGAAAAGTTCCCGCTCCCACAGAACATGCATGCAATGTGGGCTTCATTCTGGACTCCTCTCTATCCATGAGCGGCCAAGTCAACGCTGTATTTTCTTCATGCTTCCACACCCTCTGACTCCTTCGAAAGATTTTCAAGTGGATTCCCTGCAACACGGGTAGGAACTCTATGCTGGCATCACCAAGAAACTACAATCAAGACTAAAAAGATCTAGAATGCAGCAGCCAGACTCATCCTGGACGTCCCCCAACAGAGCCACATCACCTCCCACCTCGGAGACCTACACTGACTACCAGTCAACAAATGCATCACCGACAAACAACTAATCCACACCTACAAGGCACTACAGGGTCAGCATACCTCAACCACTGCCTCGCCTTCTACGCACCCAACCGACAAATCTGTTCTACCCAGCCTTGGCAGACGTTCCTAAGATCTGAAAAAGCACAGCAGGAGGAAAAGCCTTCTCCTACCTCGCAGCCTGGACATGGAACACTCTACCTCTCAAATTCAGGCAGACCGCATCACTTCAGCAATTCAGGAAGGACCTCAATACCTGGCTCTTCGATTGAGCAGCACACTCACAAACAGTGCCCTGAGACCCTACGGGTGATTAGCAGCACTTTAGAAATCACTGATTAATTGATTTTTTTTGCCATGGTCAACACAATTTAAAGCAATGCTAAGGTTCATATACCCCAGAAATAAAAGCCCTACCTTGCCCTGCCATGGTGTATTTTCCAATAAAAAGCTCAAGGTTTAGGTGCCGGTCTATTTTGGCCAATCCCCTTCTACAAGATTGAATGTCAGACAAGATGGGATTGTCTTCTGCCAAAGATTCCAATCCTTCCAGAATATTTTGCCTACCCTGCCGGGCCTCCTTCCCTACTGATTTAAGAATGTTGGTTCTGGAGGCACCCAGGGATTCAAGTTGGGACTGTATATTTTGTTAGGGACTCCATCAAGCTCTGCCGCCTTCTCCGAGCGTCCCTTTTTTATAGTAATTTCAACCTTACCAAAAGTTATCAGAAATTACCCGCTCAGTATATATGTTTTTCTGCCTATTATAGGAATTGCTTGCTGGATGGAAAATGGTTGTAAAATGATCAATCGCTACTGCCTCTGGTACACATGCATCTATTGTAGGTATAACGATAGGTCTTAAAAAAGAGAGCTTATCGTTCACCAGAAGAGAGTCATTTCTTTAGTATCACTCACCCCAACCAAGTTTTCCCATGCATCTTCCCTGATTTTCTTCTTCCTGTTTAGGAAGGTCTTTTGTATACCTAGCTCTACATTGTGAGATCAGGTCTTTATCTCTATGGATGGTATGTATGGCATCTCTTAATTGGTTTTGTGCCTGCCGATAGGTAGCATCAAACCATCCTTTAATTATATGCTTACTTGCTATTTTGTTGATAGTAGACGTGGCATTAATAGAAGCACAAACTGGATTGATGGGCATTCTAAAGTCACTAGGGCTTATGACATCCAGTGCATACACCATGAAATCAGACAGCTTGGAGGATACAAAATCAAGAGTCATCTTGGAGGGATCTACTCCGGAACATTTAACTCATACTCTATTTGTTCCAGTTCCATTCATATGGCCTCTACAATCTAGAATTTCATCTACTCTGATCTCTATATTTAATTCTGTCATTACCAGGTTTGGATCACTCAGGGAGGGTGGAGTCGCATTACAGCTCTTTGTACTGGCAATTGAATTGTCTGAGGCTACTATAAAATTAATATTCCTAAAATTAGTATTTGAAGATCATCTCCCCGTTAATGTTAGGCATAAGTATAGCGGAGTGCAAAATACATTGGCAGCAAATTTTAAATTATACCTCACAAGAAAGGTGTTCAACACCTCCCTCTAGGGCGTGTCTACAAATTGGGTTTGAAAATGTCCTCTCCGACATGTATCTCCTTAGGGGGAATGTACAGAGATCGATATTAAATTCACTCACCTATATAATGTAGCTCTTTTTACCACTTGTTGTTTGGATACACTCTAAATCGAGTTTTAAAGCCACTAGAAAGTTACCCCATAGGCATAAAACATGTTATAGTAATTAATTATTATGATATCTACGTCCTTGTTTACCTTCAAAAACTATAGTATAAGAAAAGATAATTTACCATAGTACAAATATATATCAACTGTAAAAAAAACTAAAATCAAACCTTTAAGGCCCCCTTTTGCTCTTCCGGTCCCTTAAGTTGTTGCTGGGGTATGGAATGTTAAAAAACAAATCCATGTAAAATTTGGTTAAGGACCACAGACCTGATTAGTTTAGACCAAAAGTCCAAGTTTACGATTTTTCAGTATTCACAATGGTAGGTTACAAGTCGTATCTTTACGTCCGCACTCGGGTGGAATCTCCAGAGATCCACTCAGAGTGTGGAGATTCCACTACTGGTGCAGAGAGTACACTCTAGGTGAGGAGAATACACTCCAGGTGAGGAGTGGACTCTCCCCACTCGGGCAGAGATTCTGCCCTGAGTGTGGAGATTCCACCCCGAGTACGGACATAAAGATACTACTTCTAACTCACCTTTGTGAATACCGAAGTTGTGAACTTAAACTTTTACTTTTGTGAATCGGGCCGCACATTTTCTACAGACAAATAATTCTGTCAGCAGTGCATTAAAATATTTATAATTCTGTCAACTGTGCATTAAAATCTTTATTTGCCAATGCATTTGCCATCCTACCCACATTTAATGGCTCTGTGTAAAGTGTATATATAAATTGGGCTAATTATAATTGGCTGTATCAACCTATCTATAAGTCCTTATTATATAGTAGGGGATATAGGTTTATGGATCCCAGCAAAGGTAGTGCTGCTATGGGTGCCCTGCCGAGTTGCCCAGTGTCATTTTAAAGGCAGGCCTGCCTTGCTAAGCTATATGCAAATTCAACTTTGGAATTAAAAGTACTTTCAAAGTCTTAAACTACCTTATTTTAACATATAAGTCACCGGGAGGTGTGCCCTAAGTGCCGCCAGTATTGGGTGCCATGTAACTATAAGCAGGGACCTCATAAAAATTGTTTTATATACCCTGATGAGGTAAAATAGCCAAATTCATTTTTCTCTCAGTGTAGTGAATGGGTCCCATAGGCTAAAATGGGAAACTATCATAATTAATAAAGTCCCCATAGGAGCCAGATATTTTGGGTTTGGTATCAAATTATTTGTTATAATAAATCCCACAACTTGCAATTGTTGGATTTAATATAACTAGTTCAGGTAAAGAGTTTTAAAACTCTACCTGAAAGTTGCCAACTTCATCTCCGTAGAGACCTTCTCTGATTGGCCAGTCTCTAGCCCCCTGGCTAGGTTGCCTTGATGAGGTGTGAAGTGGCCTGGGCTGAACACAAAGATTTGCCTGAGGGAGGAGATCTTCCTCAGCAGATGATGAAAGAGGATGGGGGGGAGAGCAGACAAACTGGTTTTCTAAGAAGGGAAGAACATTTGGAGCATCTCAGGACCTCCCCCATTTCCTTCAACACCAGACAATTAGGTGCCTTCTTGATTAGATTAGGAGAGGGCTTGAGAGGGGTGTGTTGAGGATTTTTAGCCACACCAGTACGTGGGCTTATTCAGACCTAACCTCCAAAAATCAGCTACAGCCATGTTGGATTTTTAAAAAAGTTGCTCCCTGGGATTGATTTTTGCCAGGGAAGTGGTCATTCAAGGGGGTAGTGGCCTACCTGTACTTGGACAGTCACCCCCCTTGCTTTTCACCCGAGGAGCAAGGATAAATATGTCAGACCCACACCTCAGATCCCTACATGGAACAACATCAGAAGGAGAAGGAGTGCCCTGCTGGACCCCTGACTTGCACTTGGACACTGCACTCTGAAGAACTGCACCAGGTGAACACTTTCCCCCAGCTCTGGCAATGAGTTAAGCTACCTAGGGCCAGCGCAGGCATCCTTGCACAATCTGTAATGGCAATTTGGCACTTCTATCTGTGCTGAAAAATACAAAAAGATGTCAATTGGACATCTGCTCGGTCAGCAAAGCATTGGATTCAGCAATAGAGTTCAAGATGGAAATATCTCACTAACAGGCATAATAGAATGTTGCTTCTAGGCAACAAAGTTAAGAAAATAAGAACATCTCCTCTCGGGACGGTCAAGACAAAATGCGGAATACCCTCTCTCCTCTCTGTGCAGTCTGGCTTAGTTGGATTCCCTAAACCTACTTCATACACTGCTATTGATCAAAGAATCTTACGTTTACGTTTAGTTCAATGAAAGTAGAACCTCAAATCTAAGAATTTACTAAATTATTTTTCACATGTCGATGATTGGCTGCTCTTCTCCTGTTCCCATTGTTGTTCTTTTCAGGTACCAACATTGTATCAGCTTATACTCCAGTCAGTGCTTACATTGTCCACTCCTAGGGACATCACATTTACAATGTATCCAGAGCTAGTACAACATTTTCCAGCAAGCAGTTCTCATGGGAAATAAATTCAACTACTAGAAGTTGGTCAACGCAATGGAAAAATACAATTCAATTCTCTAAGCAGCCATTTAATAATTTATCTAAGCAACATAACTTGACATGAGGCCGTGCAACTAGGCCCAAGACCTCACTATTAAAATGCAAATACATAACACATAACCATTAATATGACATACTACTACATTACTCCAAACATGAGCAGAACATTTTACACTAATAAGCTGTTAATAAGTACACTTTGTAATGATTGGTGGCCACTCAAGTAGACACATTATCAAACTTGTGTTTTACCTTTCTATGTTAACTCATTCTCTATGCAGATTTAACAGTAGAAATATGTAAATATTCCTTAGTAACATTTCAGCGTTAACAATCCCTCCTCCGATGACTAAATATTTCATTACATTTAAATCTTAAATTTGTACTTATGCTAAAATTTGTCATCTCTATCCCTTTTAATCTTCATACCCTCTTTGAATTTTCCCTAAATACATTTTCCCTTTTCATTTCTTCCCTCCTCTGATCATTTTTCATTTTCTTTGATCTAATAACAAGATACAATTTACATATTCCCCATGCTCCAGTCATGCAAATCACAATAATCAATATTCCTTGTATTATTTTCAATATTATACCTTTACCAATGTTGCTGAGCCAATTTCCCTCTGAAGCAAATCCTTTGCCAACTTTCTCCCAAACAACTGGTTCTTTCAGCTCTTTCAAATCAGCACTATCATTAGTCAGATTAGAATGTAAGCTTCAAATTTCTTTGCTATTATCTGGAATATATGATCAACAATGCTTTGAGTTCAGCATTTTGCAAACTCTGCCATCTTTTGCTAAATGAATGTCTAATGTAAGGTGGTTCTGAAGAGGCATGGATTTTAAATCAGCCATTTCTGTATCTATTAGGATTATGGCTCCTAAAACATTTGTCAGCATGTTACCCACAATAGTGGACAACTTTCAAATCTTTATATAATCCAGAACAACTCCTACTGAAGGAATCTTTGTTCCAAATATATCTCCCAGAATACTAGGAGACTCCCTCTTTTGTTTAAGGTACTGTAACTCAGTTCGGTAATTATGTCAAGTCATCAAGTTGAAATATCTTTGGGAAAACTGTCCCCAACTAACGTGCCATACCATTGTCTCGGAAGGCGGTAATAAGCATTTGACCCATAGATGTAATACATTCCAGGAATCAATGAATCCTCTCCATTCAACATGAACATCCACTTACTCTGAAACAAAAACACGTCTACATTCACTCATTCCCACAAGCAACGTATCAGTACTAGATCTAGGCCTAGACATACAAAGCTTTCCTACATGTTGTGCATCTAAAGCTAATCTCCCTTGTGTTTTTATTTCACAAAATACATAATCATTCCTAAATGTACTTTTCGCTAAACCTTTTTCTAACTTCGCCTTTAATGTGTTTCTCCTGTCATCCGTCTGATCTAAAAAGCTCTATTCTATTGGTGTAAGCAACATGTTACATTGATTCTATGTGCATATGCAATGCCAAAGGTTAATGTAGGCTCAAAAAATCCTCTCACTAATTCTATTGTGTTCAACTTAGCTGCTCTACTTAGGTACTTAATGAAAACACAACATCATAATTGGAATAGAAATACTAGAGATACTCCTGGTTACAGAATCTTGTTAGCAACAGACTACAACTTATTCCATAAGTGAGGGCCAACTATGATAAGTAACTCCTTCCTCGACTGATGAAGAAATCTGCATGCAAACATAACAATATCTTGCATCCATCGTCCCAACATACTCACTTAATAAGAGAGAGAAAACATTAGAAAAAAGTTCTCCTTGTGCATTATCTACGTGCAGATACTTCTCATCTAACCGGAACTTCTCCAATTCTGTGAGTGAAGTAGTTGTCTCTAAAGCTGAAGTATGGTTGGCTTTATTCTTGTCAAGAACAGTCATTCCCACAATCAGTACTACGCACAATATCATGCTTAAAATAGCCAAACCAATACTCAAGTATTTACAGCATTTATTCTCCCTACCTTGCTGGCTAATGTTACTCATGATCGGTAAAGAATCAGAAAGTAGAAGAGAACATCTTTTAACTATGCAGCAAAAATCAAAAAGAAAATCTTCGATCCTCTTTTAGCAATTATTTACAGCTTTCAGTCTCATTTCCAGGATCCTTTAGTCAAAATTCCATAAGGTTGTCAAAAATCAGTTTAGCAGCTTGTCAAATCAGGTTATCAGAGCCTTTTCTGGTTTTCTTCAATAGTTTATTTTTCTTCTTTGCACTTCTCTCAGCAAATAGTTTCAACATTTCAGTTCATTGGTTTCCTTGAAGTGCAAAATATTAACCTGGAATGTCTTGATCAAAACAAAAAGACAAACATTCTCTATGCCATTCATTTGCTGCTGCATACCCCCACTCAGGACCAGCCTACTTTTGACTTGCAATTCTCTTTCTTTTCAACTTTTGATCTCCATTTAACTCTCCTTCACTCAAATCCACTCTTCTTGTTGTATCTACTTCCTCTAGAATAGTTGTCACTGTAATTGCTTCTTTTCTCTTTGCTTGTGACTCTGGCCACTTATCTCCTTTCTGTGGACCTTTGGTCAGTGCTCTTTTCAGTATTGAACTTGTAACTTCTTCTGGCTCTGCAGGACTTTCTCTTGACAGACCTGCAACTGTTTCAGGAGAAGTCAGACCACAGTACCTTTGATCCGCCTCAACTCCTTCCCCCTCGGGGTGTGTCATTTGTTCTTTTTCTCTCTCAAGATCATCTACTTCTGGGAGAGCCCGCCTCTGACTAGACTCTCCTGCCGCCTCAATTGAGATTGGTTCACTTTCCTATAGGTCTTCTCCTTTGTCTCTCACAGGAGTGGTTGAACCACTCTCGATTTGTCATATCCGGTCTCAGTTCCTCTTTCTCCTCTTTCCAGCTCCAAAGTTGGTATGGTCATTGTTGGTACTCTCAACAACTCTTCTTCATTGTCTAAAGGACATGTCACTTTTCTCGCATGGCTTGCGTGGATCCAGTTCGGAACTCCAGCGCAATTTACAGCTGTGGTAGTAATCAAAACTACCTGAAAAGGGTCTTTCCACCTAGGCTGCAGACACGTCTTGCTCACGTGTTCTTTTATCTCAACCCAGTCACCCTCTTTCAGGTTGTGTCCTTGATCTTAAGACGGTTGCAGTGTGGTGGCTTCCACCTGATGAGAGAAAGAGCTAACACATCAGCCAGACTCTTGGAGTATTCCAACACCATATCATTGGTTATGTTCACAAGAGCATTTTCAAGAACCGCTGGCAGCCTCATTGCTCTGCGCATGAGGATCTCATACTGTGATAGTCCTGTCTTCCTGTCAGTGGTGTTTCTCATTGTCATCAGAACTAACAATAGTGCGTTGGGCCATTTCAGATTCGTGGATGCACATATTTTGGCCATTCTTGAAGTGACTTCCTCTATCTGGTTCTAAAGAGATCGGAAACCCAAAATGTGCTATCATTTCCCTAAGCAGTAGTTTCGCTACTGTGAGACTGTCATTTCTTTGACTGGGTAAGCTTCAATCCAATGACTAAAGATGCAGACAATCACCAACACATATCTCAATCCTCCACATAGAAGCATTTCAATACAATCCATCTGCATTCGGCTGAATGGGCCTCCTGCTCTTCCAATGTGGCTCAAATTGACCACTGTCCCTTTTCCCGAGTTCATTTGTTGACAAATGATGCAACAATGGCATACTACCTCAGCAACCTGTCTAAACTTTGGATTCTGCTTGAACAATCAAATCATTGCATCCCTCACAACGTGTGCTTGACCATGATAATATCTTGCCATTTGAGTCAACAAACTGTTCGGCAGTACCAATTGACCTCGTTCTGGAATCCACAGTTCATCCTGATGCTGTACATATTTAATTTTGGCCCATGACCTTTTCTCCTCGCTATCAACATCATTGTGCAGTGTCTTTAGATCTTCCAATGTATCTGTAACATGTAATGGATAACTTGGACATGTTTTATCCTCCTCAAGTTACAATTCCCATTTATCTTGACTGATATAAAGTTCAATGCACAAAACCTTGCGACTTTATCCGCATACCCATTTCCCATTGACACAAATCTTGCGATTTCAAGTCTGCACTGCATTTTAGCATGGCAATCTTTTCAGGCATTTGGATAGCTTGCAATAATTCCTGAATTCTGTCACTATTTCTTACTGGTGAACCAGAAGAGTTCAGGAAACCTCTCTAAGACTACAACTGGCCGAAATCATACATTGTTCCAAATCCATACTGGCCATCCATGTAGATGGTAACTTTAAGCTGCACAAAAACATGGCATGCTCTAGTAAGGGCTACCAGTTTGCCTCTTGTGCATAGTATACTCCTCAAAGCCAGGAAGCTTCCAGTATACCAGAAATCATACCCAAAGCATATCCTGCTCTCAGTATTCCCGTATTGTTCCTTACGCAGGAACCATCAACAAAGATTATTTGGTCATTCTCTAATATCGGGTCTTGGTTTTGTGCACAGATGATTTACTTCGAGGCAATCATGCTCAATATCTTCCAATTTTTCTATTTCAACATTTTCATTGGGAAGTAAGGTTGCCAGGTTAAGCATTGTACATCTTTTCAATTATACTTTTGGTGGCCCCATGATGCTCGTTTCATAGCGAGTCAGCCTGGAACCTGTCAGGTACCCTGTCTTTGTTTGTGTAAGTAAAACCTCAATGGAGTGAGGGACCATTATAGTCAAGGGGATGTCCCATCACAATGCCTTCACACTGTGCAAGGCTCTCTCCAACCACAGGAGCTGAATGCAAACAGCATGGTAGAGCTGCTGCAACTGGGTCCAAAGTAGCTGAAAAATATGCTACTGGGTGGTTTACACCACCATGGACTTCAGTCAAGATAGACAAAGAACATTCATCACGCTCATGACAGAACACCATGAAGGGGTTTGTGTTGTCTGGCATTTCCAAAGCTGGGGCTTTGCACAAACTCTCTCTCAATTCGGAAAATTATTTCATACAGGCCTGATCTAACACTAGGGGATCAATGATTTCTTTGTGAGTCAGCTTCTGCAGTGGCTTTGATATAACTGAAAAATTGGAAATTCACTGGCGACAGTAGCCTACCATCCACAAAAACATCCAGAAATCTCTCTGTGTGGCTGGGGGACTCATCTGCAATATAGCTGTAACCATTCCTCTGGATATTTTCCTACTTCCTCTCTTACTCTAGTGACCCAAATATCTCACTTTTTTCTGACAGTATTGTAATTTAGTTGGGGACACTTTATGACCATTTTTTCCTAAATCGTTCAGTAAGGCAATCGTGTCATATTTGCAATTTTCCTTTGTTCTGGACGCTATTAACAAGTCATCAATGTACTGTACCAATGTTGATTGGAAAGGCATTTCCAAGGACACCGGGTTCTTTTTCAAGATCTGGTTGAATATGGAAGGTGATTCTGAAAACCCTTGAGGAATTCTACAGTACACTCAATCTAAAAATTTGAAACAGAAGAGACATTAACTATCCTCATGAAGAGGCACAGAAAAGAATACTTTTGAAAAGTCTATAACAGTGAACCATTCAGCATCACATGGAATCTGAAACAAAATCACGGCTGCATTTGGCACTACGGGAAAACATTTAATCACAATGTCATTTATCTTCCTCAAATCTTGAACAATTAGAACTTACCCAATTCTTGAGACATTCGGCTGTGGCATTGGATTTTGAGCTGCCGATGTAGTAGGTAGATTAAGACTGCTCTGCACTGGGCTCTGTGTCATGCTAGGATTACTCTGCACTGGACCCGTCGTCATGTTAACCGGTGCCGATGCAAAAGTGTTTACACTAGTGCTCAGACTGCTCCCTTGTGCTGCATATGTTGGAGGACGGTTTCTAAGTAACTAATATGAACTCATCATCATCTGACTCTTCCACAAGTGTTAAAGATCTCCTGGACTCTTTTGATCTACGTTCCCCACTCTCGGAGTGACTTCTGTTTGTCTTTCTGATAGCATTGCTTTCTTCTCTCTCATTGTCCTGTGTAATTGCAGGAAACAACTTAATTCCCTGTAAAGTCACAGTTCTCCAAAACTTTTGATCGATGTTCTATCTAGCCTCCACCAGCGACTTTTCTGCCTTTCTCTTTCTCCTCTCAAATTTCTGTTGGTGTTGCTGTTTGGCTACTAATTCCCAGATTGCTAATGCCTCAAACTATGGGGGTCTTGGGGGAGGTTTCAAATTGTATAGCACCACCCACAAATTCTCTAAGTTCTTCAAATTAAATGTTCCATGGGCAGGAAACGCTATACTTCCATCGTTCTTTGTCATTTTGCACCATTGTTTCAGTCAAAGACATGTCGCAGCACCCTTTTCTTCGAATAAAATGTATGCAGGTGTACCTTCTGGCAGTGCAATATCTCCTGTACTCGTTGTAGTGTACGTATCTCCCCTTAAGGCACTCTTTAATGCTTTGAAAAACTTAATTTCTGCAACCTTTATTTTATTCTAAATCAAATCAGGAAGTGACTTTCAACCCCAGAATCCTTTTCACCGACCTTCTCGACCAAATGCGCTTCATGGTTGTCCGCAAATCTGTGTGCGACCCTTCTTACTAACAAAGGTATCCCAGGGCAGCTCCAATGACATCACACTTACATGTACGGCGGCTGACAAAGTCTTGTGGCTTGTCCTTCTAACCTCAGATTCACATTCAACTAATGCAGAAATTTTGCGAGCACTAAACAAAATCAAAACCCAGTTTGTCTGTTCACTACAGGTAGGGTAACACAATCACTTCAGAAGCCTTACAGATTTTTCACTGACAGCCTTTCTTTCTAGCAGCTACTCTTTCTCTCTCAGTTTCCCTGATTCACAAGCAAAATTCGACCAACAAATTTCACTCTCAACTGATCATTGGATCTGTCCTGGTGCAAATAGGACTCTCCAGATCTCAGTCGAAAAGTCTTTCACTCCCTTTGACTCACACTCTGACTTGTCAACCACGCCCGATTGACATACTAAACCATACAAATTGTAACAAAAACCAAGTGTCTCTTAAACTTTTTAACATAATGCAGAGTCTTAGACCCCGTAGGGCCCGTATCCCAACAACCATGTGGACAATTTTTGAGCACAACGTGCCACATACTTGTGAAGTTCGACGTCTTCCCTACTCTCACACTTCAGAGTATGCAAACTCCTTCAACAACTTCATTTGGAATAACCAAACTCCATAAGCCCTCACAAGCATCACAATTCACAAGCAATTTGCATAAGCTGTGCAAGCCCAAAATCTATTTAGTTTTCACTGTCACTAGAACACCGAGAACATCTTAAAACAATAATTGTCAAGCTCCAAGGTTCTAGGAAAATCCTTCTAGGTATTTAGGGATACATTTTCTCTCCACTTTGTATAATTGAAACTGAAAATCCAAACTTTCTGTGAATTGTTTTCACTTTAGGGGACTAACCTTGTAGTGGGCCTTTATGATGGGATCTTAGGAGCCTAACCATCATACTCCTCTACCATCACTGTTAGCATGTCTGACCTTATTTAGTTTCTTGTCATTGGATTATAAGGGGACACGTTAGAGGTTCGATGAACCTTTTGACTGCGTTTAGTGAAGTTCCCACCATAAGGCTCAGTTTCAATACAAATGAATAGCAATACCAATCAATAACATCATTGATCCTTGGAGTCAATAATTTGTATGCACGATGACCTCTTGGTCATGAATAACCACACCTTTATGTAAAAGTTAGAATGTTTATTTCCCTATATAACAATGCTAATATCATGCAACTTAATCTCAGAATCAAATAATAAATATACAGAAACAATACGGGTTGACTGAATCTTCTAAAGACTCTCAAGTTAATCAAAGCGTGGGTCACTACACATTCTAGAGTTACAGTACAAATCAAGAGCAACAATAACTGCGCTTTAGAAATGGCATGCATTTAGATTCAGCAAAGAAAATACATCAACTGTTGTTAAAATTTAGTAGGCATCATCAGTGAGTACCCTAACTAAACTTTTGACTAGAATAGCATGTTTGGGCTTCACGCAAACAATTTAGTCAACACAAATTTGGAAAACACCTAACTATGGCTCTATCAAAATTAGCAGTTGGTACCTAAAAACAAAAGCAAATAGACATAGTAATCAGTAACATCATCTTATGCCCTGCCTCAGTATGGTTCAGCAAGCGGTAACAGTCTTCATCAATTGGAAATCTGCTCAGTCAGCAATGCATCTGAATTCAGCATTAGAGTTCAAGATAGAAATATCTCAGGAATGGGTATAATAGAATGTTGCTTCTAGGTAACAAAGTTAAGAAATATTAAGCATGTCTCCTCTCGGGACAGTGAAAAAAAATGCAAAGTGCCCTCTCTCCTTTCTGTGGAGTCCGGCTAAGTTGGATTCCCTAAAACCACTTCACATGTTGCTATAGGTCAAATAATTGTACGTTTACGTTTAGGCCAATGAAAATAGAACCTCAAATCTAAGAATTTACTAAACCATTGTTCAAATGTTGATGATTGGCTCCTCTTCTCCTGTTCCTGTTGTTGTGCTCGTCAGGTAACAAAATTGTATCAGCTTATACTTCAGTTAGAGCTTCCATTGTTCGCTACTGGGAGTTTTGCCTTTGCACTCATTATGTTTTACAATGTATCCAGAGCTAGTAAAACATTTTCTGACAAGCAGTTCTCATGGGAAAGAATTTCATCCACTAATATTCGGTTGATGCAATGGAAAATTACAGTTCAATTCTCTAAGCAGCCATTTTATGATTCATCTAAGCAATGCACCTTGACATGAGGCTGTGCAACTAGACCCAAGACCTTGTTAAATTTAAGATATAGGAACACCTAACCATTACTATGACATACTACTACATTACTCCAAACATGAGCACAACATTACATTAATAAACTGTTAATAAGTATACGTTGTGGTTATTAGTGGCCACTCAAGTAGGTACATTGTCAAACTTGTGTATTAATTTTCTTTGTTAACTCATTCTCGATGCAGGTTTAACATTCAAAATACTCATTAGTAAAATTTCAGCATTAACACCCCTGTTTCGCAGAAAAATGCCAGGGAACGGCCCATATTTACAAGGAGGCGTAATGCCACAAAAAAGTGGTGTTACACCTCCTTGTAAATATGGAGCAGTGCTTAGCGCCATCAAAACATCATGAAAGGTGATGCTCTCGTGCCTCTAAGGGCTCTTAAAGATGCCCCTAACTGTTTTTATGCTTTGCTTTGAAAAGTGGCAGTGAATGAACATTCTTTAAAAAAAGTGTGCATTCCTCAAACAATTCTTCCTTACTAGTAATTTACGCTCAGGCCCAGCAATTACTAGATGCTTTATATGAAAGCAGATACACTGCAGAATACACTAATATTTCACTTCACCACCTTTTGAACAAGATACATTTGAATAGAAGTATCCATATCTGTATATACAGAGCTGCTCTTTAGATTATTTTCTCGGGGTGGCTGGCTGATGTCAGATATAGGTCGCTAGAGGTTGCAGCTTGGATCCCTGGCTTGTCCCATGCAGCCCTTGGCACTGTATTTGCAACCCCTGGTCTCAGAGGTATCAAAATCTGTGCCATAAACACAGGAGCAGTTCATCATAATAAACATAATTTGGGGCTGCAATCTCCTTGTTGTTTGTCAATTTGTATTACACTAATAGTGAATAATGTAAAATATAAATCGCATATGCTGTCACTTCTGCTACCCCTTGCCTTTTGGTGAAAGTTTTTCTCCAAAATGCCTCTTAATTTAGAAATGTAAAAATGCAATCTGATAACTCTCTGCCTTTTGACTCAATCTACTGGCTTGTTTAGATAATATTGCCTTTTTAACTAATTATAAAACTCCATCAAACGATAAGCATGCTTCCTTTGTTGAAAATCCCCATAATTCAAAGCTTCTGAATAGCAAAGAATTGTGGTTTAACTACAAGTCTAGGAGCCGCATGTGTGGGGGCACATCTACCAACATTTTGCTCTGAGTTTGTGTCATGAAAGTGTTGCATGCCAGTACAAAATGTTTTTTCTATTATTTACTTTCCAGCGCACAACTTGGTTTGCACTGGAAAATGACGAAAAGTTAAGCAAAGTTTGGAAAGACGCTGCTTTGCATTGCCTTGTGTCGAGGGGGAGTTACATGGTTGTTCCCAGGCAACCACCCATCCTTTTTGATGCAAAACCCCATCTAATAAAATGTGACACAGGGTTTGCATCAACAATTAATGCCTTTTAAAACCAGGCTTTAAAAGAAGAAATGTTATTTCTCCTTACTTTTCCTACTTTCCATGTGTTGTGAACTGTGCAGGACACATACAAAGTAGGAAAAGTTCTAAAAGTTGTCTAGGGCTAGTATTTTGTACTGGAAGGGTGCTGTTAGAATTGGGGTGTCTGGTCAGCAATCACTTTGCACCCTGTCCAATCAGGGACCCTGACTCTAGTCAGGGTAAGGGAGATACACACTTACCCCTGTTCATCCCATTGATAGCTTGGCTCAAGCAGTCAGACCTATCTTAGAGGCAATTTGTAAAGTATTTGTACCAACACCCACAGTAATACAGTGAAAATAGCACAAAGGTCACACAACACTAGTTTAGCATAATACCCAATATTAATCTAAATCAAACAAGACCAACATGACAAAAATCTAACATACACAAGCAAAGTTATGGCTTTTAAAACAACAGAGTCCATAGAAATCAATGAAGGCATTGCTTTTACACATAGTACCTGGTTTGCATAAAAAATAAGGCCGCATGGGCGAGGGTGCATCAGAAAAGTTAGTGATGCGTCGATTCCTTACTCACAAGTGAGTCAGTGCATCGTTTCTTCTTCAGTCAGGTAGGTGATGCATTGTTTTTATCTATCACAGAAGAGGGATGCGTAGATTTCCAGATAAGCAACCTTGGGTCCACACAGGTTCACTATGATTTTGAAGTCTAGCGATGATGGATCATCTCCCTCACTAAGCTGCACACAGTCACAACCAACTTCCACAACGGAATGAGGGCAGTCGCTGCATGGATGAAGGAGAGCTGCCTTAAGCTTAATACTGAAAAAACAGAAGTCTTTGTCACCGGCAACTACCCCTCAGCCTGGGACATCTCCCAGTGGCCCACTACCCTGGGAAGCTCTCTGGCCCCCACCGACCACGGCCGCAACCTTGGTTTCATCCTGGATTCAACACTCTCAATGAACCGTCAAGTCAGCGCAGTCTCCTCCGCCTGCTTCAACACCATGCGCATGCTCCGGAAGATCTTCAAATGAATCCCAACCGAATCCAAAAGAACAGTCTCCCAGGCCCTCGTCAGCAGCAACACACTCTACACCGGAACCACCATCAAGGTACAGAAAAGACTGCAAAGCATCCAGAACGCCTCTGCCTGTCTCCTCATGAACACCCTCAAACACAGTCACACCTCACCTCTAGTGAGAGACTTGCACTGACTCCCAAAAGACAAGAGAATCACATTCAAGCTTCTCACGCATGCCTACAAAGCCCTCCACAACACCGAACCAGAATACCTCAACCAAAGACTCCACTTCTACACGGCCGCCAGACAGCTCCGCTCCGCCGACCTCGCACTCACCATCTTCCCACGCGTCCAGAAGGCCACAGCAGGAGGAAGATCCTTCTCTCACCACGCCACCAAGACCTGGAACTCACTTCCCATCCACCTCAGAATATCTCCCACTCTATCGCAATTCAGAAAGGCCCTCAAAACTTGGCTCTTCACCTGATCGACAACCTCTCACTTACTTCTCAACCCAGCTCCTTGAGTCACAATTTACAAGTATTATGATTCATTGATTGATTGATGGGTGCAAAATTCTGGCACACGGTGTTGAAGGGCTGCACTCCATGGGTAATGCATCAATTATGGCAGCCACACATGGGTGTTGTGCCGATTTCCTAGCCATAATGCAGGTGGTGCTTCAAGTTTTTAGTAGTGAAGCAGGTTCTTTGCCAATTTGTCTCCTGCATGGCTCTTGTCCATGAATTTCAGTCTTATTTCTAACAGTTTCTCCTTTCAAGGGCCCAGGGACTGGACTTGACAGCATTTGGCAAGGTAGGATTCTCATCAAGAGAGTCCAGGTGCTGGCACAGGAAGTCTTTAATAGCCCTGAGACTTCAGAACAGGGGGCAAGCTTAGTCCAAGTCCTTAATGTAACTTCACAATCAGGAAAACAAAGCAAGGTTCAATCTTTGTCCTCTCAAAGTCAGAAACAGCAACTGAAGGCCAAACCAGCAAAGCACACCCACAGGCAAAGGGGAAGTACTCCTCCTCCAGCTCTTCGCCTATAAGTCACCCCTAAGGTAGGCCCTAGGTAACCCAATGGGCTGGGTGCCATGTAGGGAAAAGGCAGGACATGTACCTCTATAGTTCATTTGTCCTGGTAGTGTAAAACTCCTAAATTAGTTTGACACTGCTGTGAGGCCTTCTCCTTTCATAGGCTAACATTAGGGTTACCCTCATATACTGTTTGAGTGGTAGATTCTTATCTGAAGGGAGTATCAAGGTCATATTTAGTATGGCCAGAATAATAATATAAAATCCTGCTGACTGGTGAAGTTGGATTTAATATTACTATTTTAGAAATGCCACTTTTAGAAAGTGAACATTTTTCTGCACTTAAATCCTTCTGTGCCTTACAATACACGTCTGGCCGGGTTAGTTGACAGCTCCCTAGTGTATTTCACTCAGACAACCCCAAACACAGGATGCTCAGTCACACCTGCACACATCTGCATACTAAGTGGGTCTTCCTGGGTTGGGAGGGTGGAGGGCCTGACACTTACATGTCAAAGAACAGTAGCCTGCCCTCACACAAAGGACTGCCACACCCACTACTGGGACCCTGGCAGATAGGATTGAACTGAAAGGGGACCTTGTACACTTCTCAGCCACTTTTAGAAGTCTCCCCCACTTCAAAGGCACATTTGGGTATTTAAGCAGGGTCCTGCCAAGTCCTTGTTGACAAGATAACTCCTGGGAAAGAAACTCTGAAACAGAACCTGCAACCTGCTAAGAGGAGCTGCCTGGTGTCCCAAAGGACTTACCTGACTGCTTTTCTGCAAAGGACTGCTGCCCTGCTGTTGCCCTGCTCTCTTGCTGCCATCTCGCTCTGCTGAGAAGTGTTCTCCTAGGGCTTGGCTTGAGCTTACCTCCCGTTTCCTGAAGTGTCAGGACCAGAAGGACTTCATCTCTGCAAAGCACTGCTTCTGCAGCGAAAATCGTCACACAGCCTGCCGGAATTGACGCACAGCCTGCCCTGTGGTGAGAAAATCACTGCACACCAAACCGGAATGATGCAGCCTAGCTCCTCCAGTGGAGATCGACGCAGCAGCAGCGTTGCAACAGTAACTCAGACGCACTGGATCAATGCATCACTGACCCGGAAGGCAAAAGCCCGGCTTCCTGCGAGAAGAATTAACGCAGCGCCTGCTGTGCGACAGAAGTTTCCCCGCATCGCCCACCGGATCGATGCAGCTCCTGTGACTTCGTCTTGCACGCCCAAGATTTCTCCGCATTGTCCCCATGCGTCCAAATACCCCGCAATCCAAGGAAGATCCAAGCCTGCGCACCGGAAACTGACGCAAAGCCCTTTCTGCGTGGAAAACATCAACGCATCATCTGTATGCACCGAGAGAAACTGACGCACACCTCCCCATTTTCCACTCATCTCCTCCTTTGCGGTCACGTGAGGATAATTTGGATGCAAACCAGGTACTTTGTGCTTGCAAGAGACACTTATTGCTTTTTAAGAACTAAAGACTTTATTGATCATTTCAAAAGTTTCCACTTGTATTTATTAAATCTTGATTGTTTTGACCTTAATTTACTGAGATAAATATTCTACCTTTTTCTAAACCTGTGTGGTGTATTTTTGTGGCATTTATACAGTGTTATTGCATGATTTATTGCATAAATACATTACACTTTGCCTTCTAAGTTAAGCTTGGCTGCTCAGTGCCAAGCTACCAGAGGGTGGGCACAGGATAATTTGGATTGTGTGTGACTTACCCTGACTAGAGTGAGGTTCTTGCTTGGACAGGGGTAACCTAACTGCTAACCAAAGACCCCATTTCTAACACCTGGAAAGTGGGATCATTTGCCAGGTTTAATCAGCAGTTTAAAACTGCACATACAGACACTGCAGTGGCAGGTCTGAGCCCTGTTTACAGGGCTACTCACGTGAGGGGCACAGTCAGTGTTGTATGCCCACTAATAGCCCACTAATAGCATTTGATTTACAGGCCCTGGGCACCTATAGTGGACTTTACTAGGGTCTTACTAGCATATCAAATATGCCAAACAGGGAAAAGCCAATTACAAATACAATTTACACAGAGAGCCCTCACACTTTAGCACTTGTCAGCAGTGGTGAAGTACCCAGAGTATCAAAAAACAGCAAAAACAAAGTCCAACACACAGTCACAACATAGGAAGCAGAGTAAAAAAAGGCAGGGGATACTATGCCAAAGATGGCAGGTCTAACACGTGTCCCCCCAGCTGAAAGTGGGGAGAACTACATAACCTCATGGGAGTTATCATCACTAAGGGAGAAGGATCTGGAAAGACCATCAGCATTGGCTTCTTTGTCCCAGGGCAGTGTTCTACCATAAAGTCAATTCTCTATAGGGAGATGACCACCTCACCAGTTTTGGGTTCTCACCCCTAATCAGCATTAACCATCTGGCCTGCGGTATGTCTGAATCCGGACGTTAGTCCCAAGCAAGTAGGGCCTCAACTTTTTCAGTGCCCTGGAGGGGCTAACAGGAGGTCCTCTCCAAGCACTCCTTCAGTGCCCAGACCACAGCAAAAGCTGTTCACTCTTTAGCACCCCACCTACGTTCCCGCTAAGTAACCTCCTATTAATGAATGCTGCTGGCTAGTCTAGGCCCTCTTCATTTAGCTGTACTAGAACTGCCCCCACTCCATGCTCTGAAGCATCAGTCTGCACAACAAATTCCTTAGAGAAGTCAGGTGCCTTCAGCACGAGTGCAGAGAACATGGCTATCTTCAGGGCATAAAAAGTGGCCTGGCAAGCTCCAGTCCAGATCACCTTCTTTGGCTACTTTTTGGAGGACAACTCTGTCAAGGGGGCAATAACAGTGCCCTACCCCTTGACAAATCTCCTGTAGTAACTGGTGAGACCTAGAAAGGCTCTTACCTCTGTCTGCCAGAATAGTGTTACATTTTGGTCCCAGGGGAGCCACAGGGCCACTCTCCACCTGGTACCCCAGGTAAACCACAGACTCCTGCCCTATTTGGCACTTTCTGGTCTTAATAGTGAGACCTGCCTTCTGTAGATCCTTCAACACTTCACAGAGGTATTGCAGGTGCTCCTCCCAGTTGGAGCTGAACACTGCGATGTCATCCAGGTAGGCTATGCTGAAATCCTTCAGTCCAGCCAACACCTGTTAGACCAACCTCTGAAAGGTAGTAGGGGCATTTTGAATCCCAAAGTGCATAAACCTGAACTGGTAGTGTCCCTCTGGAGTGGAAAATGCTGACCTCTCCTTTGCCCCATTAGTTAAGGCAATCTGCCAGTACCCTGACGTTAAGCCAAACATGCTGAGAAACCTGCAGCTCCCAACCGATCTATGAACACTTCAGCTCTGGGGATGGGGTGCGCGTCAGCCTTAGTGACAACTTTGAGTCCACAGTAGTCCACACAGAACCTCAGCTCTGGGGTGGCACTGGGGGCTGCAGCTTTTGGCACCAAGACCACTGGGAAGGCCCAAGGACTACTGGAGAATTCTATTACCCCCTAAAGTCAACATCGTGGAAGCCTCAACCTTGATGCTGTCTCTGACCTTGTCAGACTCACTGTAAACCTTGTGTTTCACAGGTGGACTGTCCCCAGAGTCCATATCATGGGTACACAGATGAGTGACCCCTGTGGTCAAGGAAAGCAAGGAGGCAAACTGTCCTAGTAACTGGCTTCAGCCCTCTGTTGCTCTGGGATCAATGTTGAAGAGAGGTTCACACCCTTCAAAGACACATCTTACTCCTGAGCAGATAGGAGGTCAGGAAGAGGCTCGCTCTCCTCATCCACCCCATCATCTGTTGCCAAAAGCATAGTCAGTTCAGACCACTAAATGTGCGGTTCACATGCAGGACCCTCAAAGGGTTCCTGGAAGTCTGCAAGTTCACCAGATAGGTGACACCACTCTTGCGCTCCACTACCTCAAAAGGTCCAGTCCACTTGTCCTGTAGAGCACAAGGCTCCACTGGGGCCATGGCCCACACTTTCTAGCCAGAATGAAACATGACCACAGTGGCATTCTGGTCATACCAGTGTTTCATATCCTCCTGGCTTGCTTCTAGGTTCTCCTGAATGAGTTTCCTGAAGTGGGCAGTCTGGTTTCTGAACGCCAGTAAGTAGCTAAGCTCGCCCTGGAGGGGCTAACAGGAGGTCCTCTCCAAGCACTCCTTCACCAGAATGAGAGAGCCCCTCACAGGGTTCCCAGACAGCAGCTCAAAACCCTTCTCTGCTACCTCCCTGTAAGCAAAGAGAATGCATGGCAGAAGGATGTCCCACTTACGCCTCAGGGGTTCTGACAGACCCGTAATCATGCCTTTTAAGATAGGGTTGAATCGCTCAACCAAACCTTTTCCTTGGGGTGGTAAGGAGTAGAGAATTTGTAGGTTACCTCACACTTCTTCCACAGAGACTTCATATATGTATGTATGAAGTTGGTACCCCTATCAGATACAACTGCAGTGGCAGTTCTGAGCAATGTTTATAGGGCTACTCATGTGCGGGATACAATCAGTGATGCAAGCCCACTAGTAGCATTTGATTTACAGGCCTTTGGCACTTCTAGTGCACTTTACTAAGGACTTACTAGTAAATCAAACATACCAAACAGGGAAAAGCCAATTACAAACAGAATTTACACATAGAGCACTTGTACTCTAGCACTGATCAGACATGTTAATGTGCCCAGAGTATCAAAAACCAGCAAAAACAAAGTCTAGCACACAGTCTCAACACAGGAAGCATAGATAAAAGAGACATGGGAGACTACGGCAAGGATGCCAGGTCTAACAAGTGCCCTTCCAGTACAAAACCTATGCTAGACTTTTGCACACGCCCTTGCACTATGGCCCAATTGTGTGGCACACAGCAGCTGAAATCAGTGCTGGCGCTAGGAAAAGGGGAGGAGACAGCCATATCTCTGTAGATATGGTGCTCTTGTGCTCTTTCCTTCTCGTACAATGCAGCACAGATTTTTTGCCTGCTGCACTGCATTACTGGGAAGGATGGTAGATATGCCCTGAAGTGTTGTCCAGCCAAGCACCATTTACGCCCCTTTCAACATCCTATATTAGCACCAATCTTATGCACACGATCCATTGCCAGCAATGCTTACTTCTAAGAGCCAATGGTTGTAATGCTTAGTTCAACCTCACACCACTCTCTCTCTCTCATCACTGATTCGAGTTTGTTTCTATCAACAACTCAACTTAGACTACCATTACTATCATTGTAGCTTAACCACCATGTCAGTAGTTCAAAAAATGTTTGGATTCAAACTTTTCACGAACAATATGACTTTTAAATGTTCACTGTAACTATTTCATCATTAAAATTTAAATATCAGTCTCAGTAAAGGTAATCAAGTAGCAAGTCCTGGCTGCAGCAACATTGTAGTGTGATTGCCTAGGTGGGATGCTGTCAACCACAGTTATGTTATAAACAGTATTCCAAGATGGCTGCCATCTCTCTGGAATATGCAAAAGTTTGCCCTGTTGGGAATCATAGTTCACATCTAATGTGCTGCTATGCTGCACACCTCCTAAGTGTGTCTTGCTGCAGCCCACACAGCTTCAGCATTCTGGGATTCGTGCTGACCACTTCTTGACTTCATGTGCAGGCATGTTACACCAACTTCTCATGCATGAATTCTGCATGTTGCAAAGTGTCAGTCATACTGTATAACCATGTTGCCCACGGATTTGCCCAGGGAACCACTATCTTTCACTGTGCTGCCTTTTAACTTTGACTCAAAACATTAATGAATCACCCCTGTTTGTAAATAAATTACGGGCTCCTGTATCAGGTAAGCAGACTCTAAAGTATGTCTAGACTGATGCATGACTTTGCAGCATTTCTTGAATACAGCATGAATGATCAACTATGTTCATTCCTCCAAATATCTTATTCTTTCTCTTGTTTTATTGCCCATCGCTTCGTTAACTATGATAGACAATACATGCCATATTTATAGGCCCCTAGCACCACAGGAGAATCAGTTTTTGTGATGCTCCTGTGGCGCTAAGCACAGCACTGTATTTACAAGGTGGCGTTAAGCTACTTTTTGTGGCTTAACGCCAGCTTGTAAATATGGCTCCTCCCCATGCAGCGCTGTGCATACCACAGCAACATCCATTGCATTTTGATGCTGCCTCAGATTTATGAAATTTCGTAAACCTAAGGCAGCACCAAAATCTAACATCACCCCTAGGGGTGGCGTTAGCAGGGCGCAACGAGGAGGAATACTTTTATTCCTCCTTGTTTTTTGCTTTTTCTATGCGTGCTGAATTTTGCTGCACGCATAGAAAAAGCAAAATGCCAGAAATTATTGTTCATGTGCGGAAAGGTGTCCCTTCCTGCACATAAACAATCATTTGAAAATTATGCTTGAGCACTTCTGTGTGTGAAGCATTGTGCAGCACACGCAGAAGTGCCAAAGAGCAATTGGTGATTGTTTATGTGCAGGAAGGGACACCTTCCCGCACATAAACAAGCACACCCCTCAATGCAGACATCCTTGCACAATGGTGCAAGGATGCCTGCGTTGGCACTGGCAGCTAAATTTAGCGCTGGTGCTGGGGGAAACGCAGGGGTGTGCTGTATTCCCTTAAATACAGCACATACCTGCGTTTCTAAGATTTACTTTAAATATGGCCCTACATGTCTTTAGTGTTCTCTTTAAACAGACGCAATGTCTATTGGTGGTCATTACACCATCTGCAACGTGCTGTGCCACTATATTCAGTTGAAAAGTTCTGGTTGATTGCTTTAACCAAATCTATGGTATAAGGCACGCACAGCAAGGCTGCTAAAATGCACGTAAAAATAATTTTAAAGTTTTAATGGCCCAAGCAATATAATTAAGAAATTAGTTGGTTATTAAGCTTTGAGTCAGGCATTATTGATTTAACAGCATAAATCCAATTCACAAACTAAATTAATTGTTATTAAATTAATCATTTTGCTCTGTTCTAAAATTATGTATGGGACAAAATTGAAACACAAAAATATCTGTTTTTGTGTTAGAATTAATTAGAAATTCTAGAGAGAAGTGTAATCACATATACTGCTCGCATATTGATTGAGCCAATAGGTAAACAGAAAATTCATTAGTGTTATAAATGGTGGTCCTAGAAAAAATATAAACTTTGAAGCAACTCATGAGCAAGATGTTTCAGTCATTCTACCACGATCTACCTCACAAAAAAAGAGACCTACATCTTATTCATATCAATCCTAAAACTAAACATAAGCTTCCTCAACAGTATTACACATTAAATAAATTATTTTATTTCTTTAAAGTATAGATCTTCTGTGATTCATTCTTTGAAAGTCGATAAGGGCTTTGGACCTGATGATAGTCATAACTGTCTAAAGTTATGTTGGAATGTACAACACACACATTGAACATAAACTCTTTCCAGTTAGCATTAAGAAGACTACAGTAGTTGTGATCCGTAAATGTTGAAGGTATCCACCTAAGTGCCAGAATTACATATGGTTATCCTAATTTCAACAGATTAACCTTAGTACAACATTGTACATTCTGCCTGAGTAAAATAGTAAGAGGTTACATTATCAAACATGATTTATTAAACAAATTTAGTAGAAAAAATATCTGTCAATTTCTAGATATTATACGTTTCTAGGGATACTGAGAAACATAGGCCCTCATTACAACCCTGGCGGTCAGTGGTAAAGCGGCGGTAATACTGCCAACAGGCCGGCAGAAAACAAAATGGAATCATGACCATGGCGGAAACCGCCAACAGAGACAGACACTTTAACACTCAGACCACCACGGCGGTACAAACAAACAGTGCAGCAGTCACCGCCAATAGACAGGCGGAAGACAATGTACCGCCCTCCCTATCACAACCCGGCAATTCCACCACCTTTTCGGGGGTGGAACCAACGCGAACAAAAACACGGTGGAAACAGGACTTGGAAGGGAAAACACTCACCTCTCCACACCCGACAAAGAACCAGGACGCCATGGGGCCAGAACTCCAGATACTCCCTGTAATGGTATTTCTGTTCCTCTATCAGGAGCACCAAAGACGGCGGCGGCGACCACAGTGAGTACTGCACCTACAACACAGGGGAGGGGTGAGGGAAAAGAGAGTGACACACACATGCAACACCCCCACTCCCACCCTCATCCACAACACCATACTAACAAATACATGCTGCAACATTACATATACCCCCCCTTCAATAACGCAAAGACAAAAGGAATTGATGTGAACAAATGTGATCAATAAAAATCAGATAGTGAAATTTCAAAATTCAGTAAATACAAATATGTACACCAACTACACAAGTCCGGATATTACTCAAACATCGTCCGTCGACTGAGGTAGTGGATGTATCTCTCCACTGGTTCTAGAGGGGGCTTTGTGCCCAGATTGCTTCATCCTGCCAAGGACTGAGGTAGTGGATGTGAATCTCCACTGAAAGTCGTGCATCATGGAAGCTGGCCAGGCTCCTGGAACTGACCACCAACCTCGGACGACTGACCACTGGGTTTGGCAGCCATGTCTGCGGTGGTGCCACAGGCTCAGGATGTCGTGGGGCCGCTGGCGGTGCTTGGGGCGGGGTCAGTCGCGGCGGTGCTTGCGGCGGCCTCTGTGGCATCGGTGCTGGCGGCGGGCTCTGTGGCGGCGGTGTTTGCGGCAGCCTCTGTGCCATCGGTGCTGGCGGCGGGCTCTGTGGTGGCAGTGCTTGCGGCAGCCTCTGTGGCATCGTGGTTGGCGGCGGCCTCTGTGGCGGCGGTGCTTGCGGTGGGCTCTGTGGCATTGTGGCTGGCGGCGGTGCTTGCGGTGGGCTCTGTGGCATCGTGGCTGGCGGCGGCCTCTGTGGCAGCGGTGCTGGTGGCGGCCTCAGTGACTGCGGTGCTGGTGTCCTGGGCTCAGTGACTGCAGTGCTAGTGGCGGGCTCAATCACAGCAGTGCTGGTGGCGGTCTGGACTGAAGGTGTGACACTGATCCAATTGTTGGTGCCACCATGCCCTCTACTGACCTGCCCTTTATTTTCTGGCCCTTCCCCACCTTGGATGGTTGCGCTGCTGTCTTGCCACCATCCCCTTTTGTTTTCCCTAAGCCCTTGGTGGCAGGTGTTTTATGCTTCTCCCTCTGGGACGAGGATTCTTTTTGACTTTAGCAGGTGGCGGAATGTCCTTGGCCTCGCTCCGTGGCACACTGGCAGCCCTGTTGGTTGGCGCACTCCAATATCCCGCAGTAGCTGGCACCACTGTGACTGGTGATGTGGTGGCTGAGGTGCTGGGTTGGGACCTGGAAAGCCTGACCCTAGGGGATGGACGGAGAGGGGAGGTGTAGGGAAGAGGTCAATATTAGCCAGAAAAAGTATTTTAGGCACACTGGGACGTGTAGCTGGAGTGGGTATGGGAGTTGAGGAAGAGGTAAGGTGCAGGGGCTGGAGGCTGTTGTGAGGTGGATGGCTGTTGGGTGGGTGGGTGCTTGCGTTTGTGTACTTTGGGAGGAGGGCTCACACACACACACTAGTAGAGGACACAGGGGATGTGTGAATGGTAGTGGGGGTGGTGACTGCATGTGAGCGGTGTGTGGTGATGGGCGTGCTGGTGATGGAGGTAGTGGCTGAAGATGTAGTGCGTGCAGGTGTGAGTGGAGATGAGACAGGGAGGGAGGTTGAGAACATGGAGGAGGGGGACACAGTGGAGGCAGTGGATGTTGGTATGTCTGTATGGGTATGATGCATGTGTGAGTGCCTGTGGGATGTGTGGTGCTTATGTTTGCCTTAGCCACGCTTGTGTGTTGAGGTGTGTGCATGCTGGTCTGATGGTGTGCTTGGGCTAGGCTGAGATACAGGGGATTGGGTCTGGGTGGAGGAGGTTGGAGGGGGGAGGGGGAAGCTGGACACAGGGACAATGGCTGCCATCAGTGCTGAGGCCAGAGCCTGAAATTCTCTCTGTTGGGCTGCCACGCCAGAATGAATGCCCTCCAGGTATGCATTTGTTTGTTGCAAATGCCTCTCGACACCCTGGATGGCATTCAGAATGGTTGATTACCCAACAGTGAGGGATCTCAGGAGGTCAATAGCCTCCTCACTGAGGGCAGCAGGGCTGACTGGGGCAAGGGCCTGAGGTGCCTGGGACGAAGGAGATGCCCACCCTCCTGGGTGAGCGGCCACGGGACTCATGCTGAGGGGCTGCTGGGAGAGTGGTGCTGGTAGGGGGGGTGGCGGTTGTACCTGTTGATGCAGGGGGCACAGAGGGGCCCGCCACCACAAGGGAGCACCCATCAGGGGAGGTGTTGCTGTCCCTGGTCTCTGCTCCTGTCCCTGCAGTGGAGCTCCCCTCGCCCTCCGTCCCACTGGTGGCTTCAGACTCCGTTGTCTCGCCTTCCAGGGCCAAGTGGGATGCAGCTCCCTCCTGCTCCGGTGCCACTGCTCCTCCGCCTGATGATGCTTTTTCACACAAGAACAGGGAGATCACAAAAAGGGGTGGGGAGACAGAAGAAAGACATGTTCAGTGCATGCAATACCACTACCGTCGGCGGACACTACAGACACAGCAGCCCTCTGCACTATGCCATGCACTTATAGTTCCTAGATTATTCACATGCCCATGAGGTACAAGGCCTATGCCTGATTGCTGCACACATGGAAGTCACAGGAGGCTGACTAGGTGTAGATGGCTCTTACCACTGGTGGGGTTGTGGTGCCACTTAGCCTGCCTCACAAAGACACTTTGCCTACGAAGCTCGCCCTGGCCTAGGGGAACCCACTTCCCACCTCCCCCACCCAAACCCCTCGTAATGTGCGCAGAGTCAGATGGATTTGACTGTACTCACCCCTTGTGGCTGCTGTGATGCCCTCAAGCACCCATCCAACTCCGGATACCCCACCGCCAGGATCCAGAACATCGGGGGGGTTATGGTGTGACTAGCACCCCTCCCACATTGGGAGGCCATTCCCAGCTGGGCCTCTGCCGTCTTCTTGCTCCAGCGGCGAATGTCCTCCCATCTTTTCCGGCAGTGGGTGCTCCGTCTGTGGTGGACCTCCAGGGTCTGGACGTCCCTGGCGATGGCACACCAAATATCCTTCTTCTGGCGGGTGCTGACCTAGAGGAATAGTACAGGGGAAATAGGAAAACTTTAAGCGTCCGGACCGTCACAATCATTGGCCCACATTCCCACACTTGCCCTGACGCACATACACTCACCGTCCGCTCATGAAGGGCTCAGTCGCACCCCCCATGTATATTCCATCCACAACACTCCAAACAGGCATTGCCCATGCAGCATGCTCACATTGTACTCATCTGTTTGTCTGGAGGACCGTAGAGTAGCGTGTAATGGGGAGGATCCAATCCACTAACTTCTCCAACTCCTCCGAAGTGAAGGCAGGGGCCCTTTACCCAGACACATGAGCCATCGTCGCTTCGAGACCCAGGTCACAGCAGCACTTGCAGTGTAGGTCCTCTCCTGTTGAAGGTCAGATAACAAGTGAGTGAACAGACAGAAAATGGCGGTCACGTCCACGGCGGAGAGTACCGTCGGCGTACATTGTCATTGGCACCTCAGACCCATAGGGTCCAATGCTAACCAATGCAGGATTGCGCTGCGGTCTTCGACCTACCGCGACAGTGTAGAACACCAGCGCAGTTACCTCATATCCCCTTGTCCCACCATACAGGTCAGGCAGCCGCCATTTCAGGGGGCCACATGGCATTAATAATAACTGCGTCACACCTATCTAGGCCTTGCATACACACAGTAACAGGCACATTGCGGATTGACAAATGTGTGCTAATGACTTTTTGTAATACCTCAGTGTTGGCTGACTCTCTGCTTGCTGTTCTTGTCCATAGGGCACGTCCACTGGGGCAGGTGATGAGATGGCGGCATCCTCCGGTGTACAGACCATTGGTGGACCTGTCGACAATGGAAGAGAGACATGTAATAGTCACCTACAGACTTGATCGTGCAACAATCCTGGAACTTTGCCCAGTTGGAGCCAGACCTGATGTCAGCAATGTGCCATCTCACAGGGATCCTCCCTCTAGTGCAGGTCCTGTCAGTACTCCATTTCCTGGCAAGTGGGTCTTTTCAAACAACAGTGGCCATTGCATCAGGGATGTCCCAGCCTATGTTCTCCAATGTGTTGTCCAGAGTGTTGTCTGCCCTGCTTAAACACATGCGCAGCTACATTGTTTTCCCTCAGGTGGAGGATTTGCCTACAGTGAAAGGTGACTTCTGTGCCCTGAGACATGGGACACATATGGCCTTGGTACCCCCCGCAGAGTGAACAGGTGTACAGAAACCGAAAGAGCTACCATTTTATGAATGTGCAGATGGTGTGTTTGGCCGACAAGTACATCTCCCACGTGAATGCCAAGTTTCCTGGATCAGTGCATAACGCTTACATTCTGAGGAATAGCAGCATCCCTTATGTGACAGGGCAACTCCAGAGGCACCATGTGTGGCTAATAGGTGAGGACAAGGACCATGTACCCTGTGAATAGTTGTCTGGGGTTATCCCTAAGGGTTAGTGTGTGTCTAACAGTTGTCCCTCGACATTTGAAGGTAACTCTGGGTACCCCAACCTGTCATGGCTACTGACCCCAGTGAGAAATCCCAGGACAAGGGCGGAGGAATGCTACAATGAGGCACATGGGCGAACTAGGAGAGTGATTGAAAGGACCTTCAGCCTCATGAAGGCCAGGTTCCGGTGCCTCCATATGAATGGTGGTTCTCTCTACTACTCACCAAAGAAGGTGTGCTAGATCATCGTGGCCTGCTGTATGCTGCACAACCTGGCTTTGCGACGACAGGTGCCTTTTCTACAGGAGGATGGTCCAGAAGGTGGTCTTGTGGCAGCTGTGGAGCCTTTGGACAGTGAAGAAGAGGAGGCAGAAGAAGAGGATATCGACAACAGAAACAATATTATCCAGCAATACTTCCAGTGAGACACAGGTAAGAAGATGTCACCGCCTCACACATCTCATAATATTGTTTGAGCTAGCATAAGTCTGTCACCTTCACCCAGTGTATGGACCCTGACGTGTCACTTTGCCTTTCCATTTCACAGATGTGACCTCTGCTATATTACCTCATGGACTAGAGCTGAGCTACATCGGTATGTTGACAATACAATTGACATTGCTATATTCCATAGTTATTGCTAATACACATTTGTGAAAGCACAGACTGACTCTAGATTGTTTTGTGATTCAAGGGTGTTTATTTCAGTGCTAATTAGTGGAGGGGGTTGTAAAATGGGCAGGGGTGATGGTGGAGGAATGTCCATGGCAGAGTCCAGTCTATTTGTTTCGCAGGTGCATTGTCCAAAGGTGCCTAGGAAGTAGAGCTAGGGGAGTTGATGGATGGACAGGGTGACAAAGTTGGACAGAAGGATGATATTCAGGGGGGTCTCATTTCCTGACGGGGGTCTTGTCATTGTTCTCTGTATTTGTCCTGGATCTCAGGGACCGTTTGCGGGGTGGTTCTCCATCTGCAGGGGGTGGAGTGCTGGCATCGTGGTCCTGTGGCGGTGCCTCCTGTCCACTAGCGCCGGCGGAGGTGGTGGGCTGTCAGGGGCCCCTTGTTGTGCCACGGTGTCCCTCCTGGTGTTCACAAGGTCCTTCAGCACGCCTACAATGGTGACCAGGGTGGTGTTGATGGACTTGAGTTCCTCCCTGATCCCCAGATAGTGTTCCTCCTGCAGCCGCTGGGTCTCCTGAAAGTTGGCCAGTACCGTTGCCATCGTCTCCTGGGAATGATGGTAGGCTCCCATGATGTTGGAGAGGGCCTCGTGGAGAGTCGGTTCCCCGGGCCTGTCCTCCCCCTGTCTCTCAGCAGTCCACCCAGTTCCCCTTTTTTCCTGTGCCTCTGTCCCCTGAACCGTGTGCCCATTGCCACTGCCCCCAGGTACCTGATTTTCTTGGGGTGGTGGGTTTGCATGGGGTCCCTGTAGTGGTGGACACACTGCTGCTTGACGTGTCCTGGGGACAGAGGGATTGGCCCGCTGGGTGGGTGCTGTGCTGGTGTTTCCTGAGGGGGAGGCTCTGTGGTGGCATGTGCCAGTGTCAGGGGAACCGACTGTCCCAAGGTCCCAGATGGGCCGAGCTGGTCATCTTGATCCAGTTGGACAGAGCTGCTGTCATCACTGTGGCCCTCTTCTGAGGGGGGAGTGGACATGTCTGGAACATCCTGCCCGGTGACTTTGGGTAGGGGTCCTGCAGGGGTGTGAAGGCATGATTATTGCATCTGTGTGTGCCATTGTGTGCAATGGGTGGGTGACCCTGTACTCCAGTGTTTTTCCATTCTTGTCTAGGACCTTGTGTGATAATTGGTTTGGGGTCTTTGTGGGTATCTGTATTGGACATGCTTTGGTGATGGGTGTCCATGCTTTGGTGTTACATGCAGGGCTGGGTGTTGGGATGGGTGGGTTATGATAGTGCGACATTTGTGAGGTGTTGGAGTGTTGGGGGTGAGGGTGAGGGTGGGGTATGTGAGAGCATGCAGGTAGGGTGGGGGGATGTAATAGTCAAGAGTTGACCTACCAGAGTCCATTCCTCCTGCTACTCCTGCGAGGCCCTCAGGATGCAGTATAGCCAAGACCTGCTCCTCCCATGTTGTTAGTTGTGGGGGAGTAGGTGAGGGTCCGCCGCCAGTCCTCTGTACTGCAATCTGGTGTCTTAAGACCACGGAACGCACCTTCCCCCGTAGGTCGTTCCACCTCTTCCTGATGTCATCCCGTGTTCTTGGATACTGTCCCACTGCGTTGACCCTGTCTACGATTCTGCGCCATAGCTCCATCTTCCTAGCAATGGAGGTGTGCTGCACCTGTATTCCGAATAGCTGTGGCTCTACCCAGGCGATTTCCTCCACCATGATCCTGAGCTCCTCCTCAGAGAACCCGGGGTGTCGATGAGGTGCCATGATGTGGTGTGGGTGATGTGTGAAGTGGTGTCAGTTGTGATGTGTGAGGGGATGTGTTTGTGTGTGTTGTCTGAGGTGCGTGGATGTTGTGTGTGTGAAGGTGTTGTGTGCCTGTGGATGCTCATGTTGTTTCTGGTGGTGTCTCTCTCTGGGCTTCTTTCTCAATTTTGGTCGTAAGGGTTTGTGGGTGATGTGGGTGTGTGTTTTATATTGGATTGGGTGTGTGGGTCTGGTGTGTGTATGTGTATCAGGTATGTGTATTTTGAATTGTCCAATGTGGTTGTGTTTTGTATATGTGTGTATATTTTGAGCGCGGCGGTGTGTTCCGCCAATGGGTTACCGCGGTTGAAAGACCACCACATGGATTCGTGGGTCGTGATAGTGTGGGCTTATTCTTGTTGGCGTGATGGTGTCGGTTTTGTTATCGCCAGTTTATCACTGACCTTTGGTGTGAATACGCCCACAGTATCATGACGTGTGAATCATCACAGCGGTCTTTCAACCGCGGTAAACCATTGGCGGTACACACTGCCACGCTCAAAATACACACACACTTACAAAACTACACCACATTGGACAATTCAAATTACACACACCTGACACACATACACACACCACACCAACACACCCACACCACTATATAACACACACCCACACTACCCACAACCCCTTCCACGATAAAAACAATATTGCTAACTGAGAAAGACACAAGGCAGGAGCACCCACTCAATCAGAGGCACAGAACACCATCACCCATACACCATCCAAATCATTACTATTATATCCCTCACCCTATCTGCATGCCATCACAAACCCCAATGCCTACCCTCACCCCATCATTCCACAACCTCACACATACCCCAGCATAACAACCCACCCATCCCAATACCAAGCCCTGCATGTAACACCAATGCATGAACCCCCATCACAGACCTGAATGAACACCCATCAGCACAGCATGCCAAATACAGAGACTCGCCCAGCCCGAAAAAAATCACCACTCAGACAAGGCCAAGCTGACAGGGAAATCACAACCATACAGGGAAATACACCCATGCACAAGATGGCACACGCAGATACATTAACACTGCATTTGCATCCCCACAGGACCCATACTCAACGTCACCAGAGAGGAGGTGCCAGCTACATCCAGTCCCCCCTCTGAAGAGGCCCACAGTGACGACAGCAGCTCTGGACGCCTGGATCAGGATGACCAACCTGGCCCATCAGGGACCTCTGGACAGTCGGTTCCCCTGCCACAGTCCCAAACCACCACAGAGCCTCACCCCTCAGGAAACACCACCACAGCACCCACCCAGCGTGCCCATGCCACTGTCCCCAGGACACGTCAATCAGCAGTGTGTCCACCACTACAGGGACCAAAGGCAACCCCACAAACCCAGGGCGATCAGGCACCTGGGGTCAGTGGCAGTGGGTACACGGTTATGGGGACAGAGGCACAGGACAACAGGGATCTGGGAGGACTTCTGTGCCACAGGGGGAGGACAGGCCGAGGGAACTCACTCTCCACAAGGCAATCTCCAGCATCCTGGGAGCATACCACCATTCCCAGGAGACCATGGGCCAGATACTGGCCAAGTTGCAGAAGCCCCAGCGGCTGCAGGAGGGACAGTACCTGGGGATCAGGGATGACCTAACAAACATCTACACCATCCTGGTCATCATTGCAAGGGTGCTGGCTGACATGGCCAAGACCATAAGGGCGGCAGTGACACAACAACGGGCCCCTGACACTAGCCAAACCGATGAACAGCCTTCCACCTCCGCCGGCGCTAGTGGACAGGAGGCACCGCCACAGAAACAACAGGCCACCAGTACCCCACCCCCTGCAGAAGGAGAACCACCCCGCAAACGGTCCCTGCAATCCAGGCAGAAGCCAGAGAACGTTGCCAAGACCCCCGCCAGGAAATAAGACTCTCCTGATTGTCACCCTTCTGTCCTACTTTGTCACCCTGTCTACCTTGAACTGCCATTGCTCCACTTCCCATGTCCCCTTGGACAATGCACCTGTGATACCAAGAGACTAGACTCTACCCTGGACTTTCCTCCACCATCACCCAGCCGATTGCACCCCCCGATACTTATGAGCACTTAAATAAACACCCTTGGAACAAATACAAATCAGAAGTCTGTCAAATGGTTCACAAATGTATTAGTAAAACCAAATCAAAACATTGCAACTCAAATGTACAGTGAAATATACTTTGGAATGACCTTTGGATGGGCAGCAGTATTCATAGCAGGAGCCAAGGTGGGGCACAAGGATCTGAAAATAGAGATGCCAAAGGGTACAGTCAATGGCCATAGACATAGGGTAAGAGGCTGCCTTGTACAATGTCTAACAGATAACTGAAATGTAATGTGAACCTACAATGTCTGACCTGTGTGTCACTGGAAGTATTGCTGAATTATGTTGCTCCTGTTATCAACAATTTCTTCCTCTGCCTCCTCTTCCTCACTGTCCACAGGCTCCACCGCTGCAACAAGACCATCTCCAGGCACATCCTTCTGCAGAAAAGACACCTATCATCTTAAGGCCAGGCTGTGCAACATGCAGCATGGAACAATGATCTGGCACACCTTCTTGGGTGAGTAGTACAGGGATCCACCTATCAGATGGAGGCACCGGAACCTGGCCTTCAGGAGGCCAAAGGTCCATTCTATAATCCTATTTATACGCCCATGTGCCTCATTGTAATGTTCCTCTGCCCTTGTCCTGGCGCTCCTCACTGGGGTCAGTAGCCATGAGAGGTTGGGGTAACCAGGGTCACCTGCAAATATCGAGGGATACCCGTTAGCCACACACTCACCCTTAGGGACAACCCCATACCCATACACCAATATATACTGGGTGGGGACCTTGGTCTCACTTATTAGCCACACCCGGTGCCTCTGGAGTTGAGCCCTCACATATGGGATGCTACTATTTCTCAAGATAGAGGCGTCATGCACAGAGCCAGGGTATTTGGCATTCACATGGGAGATGTACTGGTCCGCCAAACACACCATCTGCACATTCATATAGTGATAGCTTTTTCTATTCCTGATAACTTGCTCATTTCTCCAGGGAGGACAAATGCCACATGTGTACCATCAATGGCACCAATGATGCTGGGGATATGACCCAGGGCATAAAAGTCAGCATTCACTGTGGCCAAATCCTCCACCTGGGGGAACACGATGTAGCTGCACATGTGTTTCAGCAGGGCTGACAACACTCTTGTCAACAGGTTAGAGAACATTGGCTGAGACATCCCTGATGCCATGGCCACTGTTGTTTGGAACAAACCACTTGCCAGGAAATGGAGCACTGACAGGACTTGCACTAGAGGGGGGATACCACTGGGATGCCCGATAGCTGACATCAGGTCTGGCTCCAATTGGGCACACAGTTCCTGGATTGTGGCACGATCAAGTCTGTAGGTAATGATAATGTGTCTGTCCTCCATTGGTACAAGGTCCACCAGGGGTCTGTACACTGGGGGATGCCGCCATCTCATATTCAGCCTCAGTAGTAGAAGTCTATGGAAGAGAACAGTGAGCAGAGGGTCTTATTCCCACATCTATTGCACTAATGCTGATTTATTTACTTTACATAAACAAAATGTGAATCTGAAAATCAGTTGATCCAATGTCTGCTGTGACGCAGTTAGGTGCCAGGCCGTGTGAACCTCTGTGAGGAGGGACAAGTGGAAATGAGGTAATTGCGTTGGCGTTGATCGCCATCACGGTAGGAGGTTGATGACCGCCGTGCAACTTTGCATTGGTTATCAATGGCGATGTACGCCGGCTGTGACGGTATGCACCACCGCAGACGTCACCGCCATATTCTATCTATCCACTCACTTGCTACCTGGCCTTCAACAGGAGAGGACCTACACTGCAAGTGCTGCTGTGACCTGTGTCTGGAAGAGACCATGGCTCATGTGTCTGGGTAAAGGGCGTCTGCCTTCACTGCAGAGGAGTTGGAGAAACTGGTGGATGGGGTCCTACCCCAGTACACATTACTCTATGGTCCTCCAGACAAATAGATGAGTACACTGTGAGCATGATGCGTGGGCCATGAATGTAGGGAGTGCTGTGTATGTAAGCCACATGTAGGGGGGGCAGAGGCGTCCGGGCCAGAGTGCAGCATGTAAGGTGGTCAATGTATGTGCATCAGGGGATGGTAGGGATATAGTGGGCCATGAGTGTGGCGGTCCCGACGGCTGATTAATTCCCTTTTCTGCTATCTTTTCCCTGCAGGTCAGCGCCCACCAGAAAAAGGGTATTTGGCTTGCCATCGCCAAGGAGGTGTGGACCCTGGGAGTCTTTGACAGGTGGAGCACCCGCTGCCACAAAAGGTGGGAGGACCTGTGCCGCTGGGCAAAGAATATGGTGGAGGCCCAGCTGGGGCTGGCCTCCCAACGAAGAAGGGGGGCCCGTCGCACCATGACCCCCTTGATGCTCTGCATCCTGGCAGTTGCCTATCCGGAGTTGGATGGGTGCTTGAAGGTATCACAGCAGCCACAAGGGGGTGAGTACAGAATCTGACTCCTGCTGTGCACGAGTTGAGTTACCTGGGTGGGGGTGGGGGCTATAGGTGCCCCTAGGCCAGGGTGAAGATGGCAGGGTAGGTCACTTGTTGGGCAGGCTCTGAGGCACACCTAGCCCAATAGTGTTAGTGGGCATCTACTACTCGGCAGGGTCCTGTGGGTTTCTGGGGTGTAGCTGATGGCATTAGGCATTGTACCCCATGTGCTGTTGACTATCTTAGTAACTGGTTGGGCATGGTCTAGTGCATAGGGCTGCTCCCTGTGTGTTGTGTACGCCAGCAGTAGTGGTGTTGCTGGCATTGACCAAGTGTATCCTCTGTCTCTCCCCCACCTTTTGTTTTGTCACCCTGTCCTTATGTGCATTAGCATCATCTGGCGGAGGAGCAGAGGCACGGGCGACGGAGGGAGCTGCATCCCACATGGGCTTGGAGGCCGAATCGTCCAATGGTGAGGGCACCAGTGGGACGGAGGGTGAGGGGAGCACCATGACGGGGACAGGAGAGACACCACAGACAGCGACTCCTCCTCCGATGGAAGCTCCCTGGCAGTGGCGGCCACCTCTGTGCCCACCCCATCAACAGGTACAGCCGCCAACCCCCTACCAGCACTGCCCTCCCAGGAGCCCCTCAGCGTGTTTCCCGTGCCTACTCACCCAGGCACCTCAGGCCCTGCCCTAGTCAGCCCTGCTACCCTCAGTGAGGAGGCTATTGACTTCCTGAGATACCTCACTGTTGGGCAGTCAACCATTCTGAATGCCATTCAGGGTGTCGAGAGGCACTTGCAACACATAAATGCATACCTGGAGGGCATTCACTCTGGTGTGACTGCCCAACAGAGAGCATTTCAGGCTCTGGCCTCAGCACTGATGGCAGCCATTGTCCCTGTGTCTAGCCTCTCCCCTCCAACTTCCTCTACCCAGTCCCAATCCCCTCAAGCCCAACCTATCCCAAGCACACCTTCAGACGAGCATTCACCCAAATCAACACACAGAAGTGGCTGAGGCAAACACAAGCACCACACATCATCCCACAGGCTCTCACAAAAGCACCATACCCATGCAGACACACCAACAGCCACTGCCTCCACTGTGTCCCACTCCTCCTCTTCATCCACCTCCCTCCCAGTATCATCTCCACTGACACCTGTGTGCACTACATTCTCATCCACTACCTCCTTAAACAGCACGCCCATCACTACTCACCCCTCACTGGCAGTCACCACCCCCACAACCATTCACACGTCCCCTGTGTCCTCTCTCAGTGTGTCTGTGACCCCTCCTCCCAAAGTACCAAAATGCAAGCACCCACCCACCCAACAGCCATCCACCTCACAACAGCATCCAGCCCATGCACCTTCACCCAAACTCAGCAGACACATCCTACAACCACTCCCTCTTCCTCCACTCCCAAACCCTCTCCCTCTTCCCACCCCAGTGTGTCTAAAAACCTTTTCCTGGCAAACTTTGACCTGTTCCCTACCCCTCCCCTGTCATTCTCCTCAGGCCAGGGTGTCCAGAACCCAGGCCAGCACCTCAGCCACCAATTCGCCGTCCAATGTGGAACCTGCAACTCCCAGAGGCTCAAAGGGGGCAAGTGTGCCACCAACCCCTGCGAAGGACCAAACCATTTTGCCACCTCCCAAGGTGAAGAAGGGGACAGCATGCAGCAAGGGCAAGGTGCACGACCCACCCAGCAAGGCCTCCTCCAAAACTCCAGCTGACAGAGCCAAGGGCACAACAGCATCTGCCAAGGTGAGGAAGGGGCAGAAAACCGAAGGCAATGCACTTCAGCCGACGGAGGATGCAGGTGAAGCCCTGGTGCCCACCAGCAGAACTGCCAGCCCTGCCACCTGCACCGCGTGCAGCACCGCCAGCAGCCCCGCTGCAATCACCGCCACCCGCACCGCCGCTGCCACCACTACTGTCAGCAGCAGCATCCCCAGTAGGCAGCCGTCCGAGGCTGCAGGAGAAGGGCTGGAGCCTCCCTCCACCACTGGCAGCACTTGCACCAAGGCCAACACCTCCAGCAGATCTGCCGCAAGCACCACCGCAAGAACCCCCGCAAGCACCGCCACCTGCACCGCTGACAGTAGGACCACTATTAGCAGCAGCAGCCCCAGTGGGCGGCTGGCCGAAGCTGCAGGTGACGGGCTGGAGCCTACCACCACCACTGGTAGCACCCCCACCAGCATCGGCACTACAACCACTTAGCAGCCTTAGCCACCGCAGGATGGAGTCTAGCCCTGCCTCCATGAACTATCAAGCTACCTGTTCCCTGCAAATCTCGTGCCTCAGACACCCAGGTGAGGGAATGTGAACTGGCACACCCCAAGTACTTTATCATTGAGCACAAAGTCCCCTCAAGAACCAGTGGAGATATGCATTCTCTCACCCTATCCTTGGCAGGATGAAGCACTCTGGGCACAAGGCCCCCTCCAGAACCAGTGGAGATATGCATCCACTCACCCTATCCTTAGCAGGATGAAGCGCTCTGGGCACAAAGCCCCCTACAGCACCAGTGGAGAAATACATCCACTCACCCTATCCTTGGCAAGATGAAGCACTCTGGGCACAAGGCCCCCTCCAGAACCAGTGGAGAAGCCACCCACTAGAAAGACTGTGGCTTTGCACTCCCCAGGAGCAAGCAGTGGGTAAACCACCCACTTGAGAGACTGTGACTTTGCACTCCCCAGGACCAAGCAGTGGGCAAACCACCCACTTGAGAGGCTGTGACTTTGCACTCCCCAAGAGCAAGCAGTGGGCAAACCACCCACTTGAGAGACTGTGGTTTTGCACTCCCCAGGACCAAGCAGTGGGCATGGAGCCCCCTTCAGGAGAAGTGGCGTAGTACCATCTTCCGACTGAGGTGTCCCCCATCCTCCTGAGGTGCCTGTGTGTTTTCAACCTGATGCCCCTGCAGTTTTCTCTCCGTTTTGAGGCAGGAGTCAAGTGTAGGCTTGGCCCATAATTTTTGGCCCAGTGGCCCACAAATAATTGTGAAGGACAATGTACGGCCTTCTGTACATATTGTATATTTTTGTAAATACTGTTTTTCAAAATCTATAGTATATCTGCCTATTTCTAAAATATCACTGGTTTGACTCAATTCCTTTTGTCCTTGCGTTCTTCCGGGGGTTACGGGATGTATATGTAATGTTTTTGGATCTGTTTTTGGGTATGTTGTTGGGGGTGGGGGTGTTGTGTGTTGCGTGTGTGTGTCACTCTCTTTTTCCTCCCCGCCTCCCCTTTGTACTAGGTGCAGTACTCACCGTCGTCAACGCCATCTTTGGTGTTCCTGGTAGATGAGGAGGTAGACCAGCATCGGCAGGACCTGCAGCTCGGGCTCCATGGCGTCCTGGTTCTTTGTTGAGTGTTGAGAGGTGAGTGGATTCCTTTCCAAACACTGTTTCTGCTGTGCTTTTGATGGCATTGTTACCCCCCCAGAAAAGCTGGCGGATAGGCGGGTTGTAATGTGGTGGCGGTATATTGTCGTCCGCCTGTCTGTTGGCGGTGACCGCCACGGTGTTTGTTGCTACCGCCGTGGAGGTCAGAGTGTTAAAGTGGCTGTCTGTGTTGGCGGTTGCCCCCGTTATCGTGATCCCATTATTTTTATTGCAGGCCTGTTGGCGGTATTACCGCTGCTTTAACACAGTAAGCCAGGGTTGTAATGAGGGCCTCTGTGTTGGGAGTTTCGACTGTGAATGTTTCCTTGTTTTTAGGGATGTACAGTAATGTATAACAAATTCAGGACATTGCAATCTACTAGTATGAGTAGGCAACAGGCTTCAGTGAGTGGTTGTGACCTAGAGATGTAGAATTATAGTTCTTTGTAGAATACTCCCAGGCTCAATTAAAGCATAAAAATTAGAAGGAATATTTTGAGAATTTCTAGGTCTTTCTGTTCTTCCTCAGATTTGAGTTGACAACAAATACTTTGGATGTTAAGTCTTCATTCTAGGTGTGTTACCGAATTCTGAATGTGTTGAATATATCGTTATTTACATATGCTTACCTTAGGTTATGTGCTTACAAGTTGCATGACTGTCTTGATATAATAGAAAAGTTAAGTATTTAATCAAATAAAATTGACTGAAGTCAAGACTAAAACCCTTTGACCTCAGAGATTTTTCCATTTCTTGAATGTTCCATCTTGCTACAGTTTCTTAGCCATAAACCTAAGCACACATCCTCTTTACGAAACAAAGGTGCAAAACGTGATTGTCCACATATTCTGTCCAATTAAAATGCTTTGGTTGTCATTGCTTTTCTTTAAATTAAACTTAGATGTTTTATTTTTTGCAGGAAGTATAAAGTCTGAACAATGACATCCCTGCATGCATTGATTGCTGTAATTCTACAACTTCAGTTGGTTCAGAACTCGGCAGCCAGACTGGTTCTATGTCTGAAAACAGCAAACATATTAATTTCTTTAAATCTCTTTGTCTTTTGCATAAAAGTCTGTATTACCCATAAACCTCCCTTCCTTCACATTTCTCAAAGTTTGCAACACTGCACCATTGTCTCAGATCAGCAGTGGCATTTATTCTCCAAATTCCAATGCTGAAATCTTCAATAGTTGCAGTGGGACTCTGTAGCTGATACCATTACATTGAATACTCTCTCTATTTCCATTTGCTCTTAAATTTGTATTTGGTTTCCCCCATGCAGTTGAACTCAAACTTCTGCAAAGTATTGTTTTTTGAGTTAAACTGTAGGAGCTATGTAATGCCAACATCTGGGTCCAGTGAGATTTATAACCCCCCTCCCCCAAAATATATATGTCTTCCTGGAAGGTTGCTGGCTTGTCTTCTCTGAGGCTCATGGAGTACAATGTGGCCCTTTGGTAGTTGAGGGTTAAGAAGAAGGTTCAGACTCAAACACCTCTACTGATTATAAACACCTATTAAGTGACTCAGGCTCAGGAGTGTAAAGTAATGTTGGAAAAGAACAGCATGTATTGGCAGCAAGACACTTAGACAGAGCTTTGTTTGCAAATTTGATTAATTATTGTCTCAGAGGTATTAAAAGCTAGTTCTGACCTCAGGATAAGAATGGCGAAACATTCAAATCCTTTCAAGGTGTTACTGGATTTCTGAAATGCTAAGTAAACTGTGTTTATTGAATATGGATATTTTTCAGAGAACCAACAATAATGCATTTTATTTCTGACCTGTAAGGAAAGATAGTTTTATCAGGATTATTTAAATAAGTGATTAGAAGATACATTGTAGAATGTTTTTATGACCTCCTTTGTGTTATGGATGAATCAGGTTGTTGAGAGTATTGAAAAGAGATGCTACAAATTGAAAAAAGAGGGTACAAGAGATTCTTCCAATTATTGCAATGTGTGCTAGTAGCAGTTCATGACTCACAATGTACCCCAGACCATGCGAAGAAAAGAGAATGAGAATTCTTAAAGTGTTGGGAGTAGACATCTTCAGAGACGGTGGAGGTCAGAGAAGAAAATCAAAGTAAGAACTCACTCCTTAATAATCATGATTGCAGTCATGTATACATTGCTGAACAAGTAAATAAAAAGGAGTGAAAGTCATCTACCAGCCTGCAAGAGAGTGTATAAGTAAATGTGTAGATTGGGATCAAGGTGCAATTTCAGACTGACCATGATGGAGCACTGTGTCAGACGCAACAAATCAATTGGTCCAGGTGAAAGTCTGAAAGTCAAAAGGTCAAAAAAGTTTTTCAGCTCAGAAGGACTTTGTCACTTTCTGGAAGAAGATTTTTGATATTTCTTTTAAGTATCAATGCAAAAAATGCATTTGTTGTGTTTTGAGAAGAAAAATCCTGCTGCATGAGTCACAGCTGAAACTCTAGGTGCTGACGTAAAACAAAAAGTGTTGGCCAGATTCTTGAAGCAGGTTGGTCCCTGTGGTGCTCTGGAGTTTTGGAAATGTCTTGCTAAAATCTTTCTGAGTCCAAATGCAAAATTGAACTTTGTTGTGTTTTTGGAGGTGCAAAGATCTCTGGAAACTAAGATTAAATTCAATCAGATGCTGCAGAGTTGCCAGTCATGTATTCTTGGGCCCCACCTAAATTCTGGGGGAAACTTTTTCAAACATTTCCAAAATGTTTTCTGATGCCTAAACAACCACAGCAGTACACGTCTAAGGCATCCAGAACCTTACGGGAGGCACTTGGAGACCCTCATGGTGTCAAGCAGAGGCCAACAGCAGGGTTCAGTCAAAAACCGGTTGCTACTGATCAGGTAGACACTTTAGGGAAAATGTTGTCTTGTAGCTAGTTGTGTCATTGTAGCTACACAGGAGGTCAGTCAACTGACCTTTGGCTCTCACTTTCTTTCCTGGGTACAAGGGGAGCAGGTACAGCCCTACAGGTCTCCTCCCTGTGAGGGGTTGAAAAAGTGGTTTTGTTCGAGGTAGTTGGCAGAGGGTTTCTTCAGGAAGGGCCTGACCTCTCCATGCTTATATTTGTCCGAGAACGTTGCAGAGTAGATGGAGGTGTTGAGGATGCAGGTTAGTTCTATGTAAATAGTGTTGGCTCTGATGTTGAAAAGCCGGGGGGGCAGGGGTGGGTGGGAGTCCCAGAGTGGATGGATAGCTGCGGTGGTCTGTATGGTAATTGGAAACCAGGATGTTATTGTGTGGCTGGTGTTTGCTGCTTGAGAGATGTTGTCTAGGATGGAGGTGGAGGATTGGGGGTTGAAATTGTTGTATATGGTAGTGATCTTGTTGTGGAATTCGTCTGAGAGGATGTCTCCGAGTTCCTGGGATGGGTGGACTGTGGTCTCTATTGCTATTGTGCTAGAGAATTCTCTGATGGTTCTGAAGAGTTATTTCATGTGGTTGGCTGTGCTGTTGGTTCAGGCAGTGATTGCCGCACATTTTGCTGGGAATTGGAGATGGTAAAATGGACAATGATGTGGTTGGTCCAGGTGAGCTCAGTCATTTGGGTGAAGTTGTTTCTGCTGCTAGAAGTGAAGACAGCATCCAGTATGTGTCTGGCTTAGTGCGTGGATTTGGTGATCAGTTGGGTGAGGCAATGTTTTGGGAGTTTCTCTATGAGGGAAGTGGAGTTTGTGTCATTGGGGTAATTAAGGTGGAAATTGAGACCGCCCAGTAGGACATAGTGGAAGGAGTCGATGACGAGGCGGGCAATGAGGTTAGCAATGGCAACTCAGAAGGTGGGCCATGGTCCCAGAGGTCCGTATGCAAGGGTGCCTCGCACCGTGGTTTTGGCATCGATCTCAGTCCGGAAGTTGAGGTGCTCCATAAGGGGCATTGTAGTATATCAGTGAGGCATTAATACTCCAGATCAAGCAAGTAAATTATATATTTTGAGTTAGTCATGCATGTGAGGCAGGGTGTACAGTTGCATCAGGAGAAGGACACTCCTTTTTCTTAGAGTGTAAAGTAGGAGCTAAGGGAGCACCAATATTCTTTGGGGGGCAGATTTCACCAGTACCACTGCCCAATAGTTCTCTAGTCTTGCTTGGCAGTAAGTTGCATCCTGTAGCCAGTCATCAGGCCTGGGAATTGTACATTTTCCACAGTGCATCAGCACCCACCTCTTCACCAAGCATAGAAGCATAGCCGTCAGGCAGCGGGGTGCCAGCTGGAATATCTTTCACACATCCCAATAAAGCTGTTAGTGGGTTCTAAGCCACAGGACTATTTATCATTGAGTCAATGTGATTAAAAACCCTGTACCAGTCCCCATCTTCCCCAACACCTCCCCACACCAACTGTAGGAAGTCAGCTCCCACAGCACCTCAGTGTTTGCAACTCGCCTCTAGGGCTAAACACATCTTCTGCATGACAGTGGGTGTATGGTAAATGTGGTGAAGGAAATTTACATGTATGAGTTGCAGCCTGTAATTGGGGGACTGCATACTGGTCAGTGAAAAGCAATATTTCCACTTGTGTTCCATCAAGTTGGGTCCAAGTTCTGCTTGCCATCACAGCATCGCTTTGGGTTTGTAGCGCAGGGACTGTATCCTGCATGCTGGTGAATAAGCAAGTGATCAGTCATCTAGGGGAGGTAGCACCTATTAAGCAGTCTGATGCAATCATGGGACACAGGTACACTGGCAAATGCACTGTATGAGTCTTTTCAACCACTGTACATCCAAAAATATAGAGTGTGTTGAGCAGTGAGCACTGGGCGTGGGTCTGTAAGTCTCAAACAAAATATAAATTAACCTGTGCGGTAGCGGTAGCACATGGTCGCAAGTCCCAAGCAGCGCCGGTAACATTTTACAGAAGCATCACTTTTTGGGGTCAGTGCCGGGTTATCAGCAAGCAGCGGTTTCGCTGAATAGAGGCAGTCCAGGCAGGCTCTTCTACAGAAGCTGTGCCACACCCACCCTGTGCAACAGACTATGTCAATCTTCCCATGTACAAGCACTGGTGAAATGCATCTTAAGGTGCCTAGGGGGCATTTGCCATTGTTGTTAGCTTGAATCAAAGTGTGTGGCAAGTTTGAGATTGGGTGAATCCAATAGAATGCATAGTATGCCTGCTTGCAGTAATAGTAAAGTTCAATGTCCAGGGCACATAATTCTCCTAGCAAAAAGGCAGGGTCAGTGCGTCCCAAAACAGGTGGGGCTGGCGGCCCATCCACACCAGCTGTGTCAGAAGAGAGCAGATAGGTGCAAAGAAGGCACAGGTAAGTGGTTGTTGGATGTTCCCAAATAAGTATAATAGCTTAGGTAGTACCACCATTTTGGCGATAGACACCCACTCATTGAATGACGGTGGTAGCCGACTCCACACTGGGACCTGTTTCGCCAGCCACACAGCAACCCTAAAATAATTCTTGAGCCACAGCTGGTTTATGTCTGTTCTAATGTGGATCACAAGATAGTAGAAGCTGTGACAACCCATTTGAGAGACTAGTCAGTGGAGAAGTGTGTTGTACTGTCGGTGAGGGGAAAAGTGTCACTTTTGACCAGTCAATGGCTACTTCAGTTGATGGCTGTTCTAGTCAGTGATGCAAAGCAAGTGAATTCACACAGGATCAGAGGAAGGTTTACAGCTGGATCCCGGACCTATACAGTGACATCTTCTGCATACATGGATATTATCAGTTGGAGAGCTGTGTAGATAAGGCCACGCTCTAAGTGGCGCTGACGAAGGCAGGCCACAAAAGGATCCATAGTGATTGCATAAGGAATTGGGGAGAGTAGACATCCCTGCCTGTTTCCCCCTTTGATAGAAATGATGACACAGACTTCCTCATTCATGGGGAATATGGCAGTGAGGTGTGTACAGTGAAGCTAGACCCACTGTAGGAATCCAGAACTGAAACCTAGAGCTGCAATAAAGCAGACAAAGAAGACTGCTCCAAGGAGTCAAGGGCCTTAGTTATGTCAAGGAACACAGTAACCATGGGGAGGCATGGGCTCAGGGGGTGCTGATCAGCACAAAGGGTGCAGAGGTTATAGCTGGTCAAGCCTCCCATGATAAAACCCATTAATCTGGACACACAATGGTAGAGACGATCAGCATAATGCAGGATATCATTAATTTTGCAATTACTTTGTTATCTAATTTGATCATGGAGAGAGGTTGATATGAGTCACTTTTATTTGGTGGCTTATTGGGCTTCAGAAGTGTGACGATCAGAGCTTCTCTCAGTGAGGGGGGAAAGCTTCCAGCTTTCCTGAAATCCTCATACATCACAAGCAGGTGCAACGCCAAGCCCTCTGCATAAGTTTTATAAAACTGGGTGGGTAGGACATCTGGACCAGGGTCCTGCAACTCTCAATATCTTCATCCACAGTGAACTGGGCATCAAGGTATAATCTATGATTGTTTTCCAGCCATAGCAGTTGTAGAGAATCCAGGCATTCTGTCAGTGTGCCCGTAGGTGCTTCCTCTTGAGATGTGTATAGCCCAGAATAGAACTGGCGCAGAAACTGGGGCTGTTTAGATATATACATTCCCGAATTTATACCTTGAAGTCTTCCCTAAGCACACCAGGGGGGTCAAATATGCCTGATTTGTTCTGGAAATACTCAGCAGTGGTGCTATCCACCTCAACATAAAAGTCTGTGTCCCATTAAATACCATGAGGGACCTGCTAAGCGAAAGCTTGGCTGGTGTTGCATCCAAGGGTCAATGCCAGGGTTACTGTAGCATGGTCCGAGAGCGTATGGGTTAGGTGCTAGACGCCCTTATCATTCCCTCAGATATCGCTAGAAGTGAGCCAGAAGTCAAAGCACTACCAGGTACCATGTGTGGCAGTCATGCAGGTGCCTTCCACCATGCAAGGATGTCTGGCATGTCAAACGTGGACTAAGTCAAGGTCATCTATGAGGGAGTGAACCTGAGCTCCAGCTCTGGGGAGTAGGAGCCAGCCAGCTAGGAATTCAGAATTACATTAAAATCACCTTCCCAGATCATGGATGTGAGGCCTAGTACAACTATTTTGTCCCACATTGTCGAGAGAAAAATTCAAGGATCAACATTCGGGCCATGTACGTGGGCGATCATGACACAACATCCTCCGAGGGTGTAGGAAAGTACCATCTTGCCTGGCATGTTACCCCAATTTTTACATGTATGTCAGTTTGTTTTTGCCTGTCTCAATGGGATCCTTCTAGCCAGGACCCCAGTGCTCATAGTTTGGGGCCTGCATGTGTATACCTGTGTAGTGACTGTGCCACTGAGGATCTGCTATTCAGAACCTCAGTGCTTATGCTCTCTCTGCCTTTAAATTTGTCACTATAGGCTAGGGACCACTTTTACCAATTTCAATTGGCACACTGGAACACTCTTAAGTCCCTAGTATATGGTACCTAGGTACCCAGGGTATTAGGATTCCAGGGGATCCCTATGGGCTGCAGCATTTCTTTTGCCACCCATGGGGAGCTCAGACAAACCTTTACACAGGACTGCCACTGCAGCCCGAGTGAAATAACGCACACGTCACCTATATGTCTAACCTTCACTTGCTGAAGGATAGGTGCAAAGTTACTAAGTGTGAGGGCACCCTTGCACTAGCAAAGGTGCCCCCACATAGTTCAGGGCCATTTCCCCGGACTTTGTGAGTGTGGGACATCATTACACACATGCACTACATACAGGTCAATACCTATATGTAGCTTCACAATGCTAACTCCGAATATGGCCATGTAACATGTCTATGATCATGGAATTGTCCCCCCATTCCAAATCTGTTATGTGGGAGCCAATTCCATGCATCCCTGGGGCTCCACTATGGACCCCGGTACTGCCAAACCAGCTCTCTGGGGTTTTCTCTCCAGCTACCGCTGCAGCCACCCCACAGACAGGGTTCTGCCCTCTTGGGGTCTGGGCAGCCCAGTCCCAGGAAGGCAGAACAAAGGATTTCCTCTGAGACAGGGTGTTACACCCTCTCCCTTTGGAAATAGGTGCTAAAGGCCGGGGAAGGGTAGCCTCTCCCAGACTCTGGAAATGCTTTGAAGGGGACAGATGGTGCCCTCCTTGCATAAGCCAGTCTACACCAGTTTAGGGAACCCCCAGTCCCTGCTCTGGTGTGAAACTGGACAAAGGAAAGGGGAGTGACCACTCCCCTGTCTATCACCACCCCAGGGGTGGTGCCCAGAGCTCCTCCAGTGTGTCTCAGATCCTTGCCATCTTGGATCCAGAGGTGTGAGGGCACTCTGGAGGCCTCTGAGCGGCCAGTGCCCGCAGGTGACGTCAGAGACCTCTCCTGATAGGTGCTCACCTGACTAGGTGACCAATCCTCCTCTGAGGGCTATTTAGGGTCTCTCCAGTGGGCTTTTCAACAGATTACGACTTGCAAGAATTCATCAGAGTTCCTCTGCACCTCTCTCTTCGATGTCTGCCAAGGATCGGCCGCTGAATGCTCCAGGATGCCTGCAAAACTGCAACAAAGTAGCAAGAAGACTACCAGCGATATTGTAGCACATAATCCTGCTGGCTTTCTTGACTGTTTCCTGGTGGTGCATGCTTTGGGGGCTGCCTGCCTTCATCCTGCACTGGAAGCCATGAAGAAATCTCCAGTGGGTCGACAGAATCTTCCCCCTGCTTCAGCAGGCACCAAACTTCAGCATCACCGGTACTCTGGGAACCCTCTCATCCTGACGAGCGTGGCCCCTGGAACACATGTGGTGGACCCGAGTGACCCAGCCTGTCCACTGGTCCAACTTTCCAAATTTGGAGGAGGTAAATCCTTTTCTCCTCTCTCCAGACAGTAATCCTGTGCACCATGTGAACTGCAGCTACCAGGGCTTCTGTGCACATTTCCATCAAATCCTGCATGCACAGCCAAGCCCAGGTCCCCAGCACTCTGTCCTGTGATGCTCAGCTCCCTGAGTTGATCTCTGGTGTCATGGGACCCTCTTTTGCAGTGTTGAGATGACCACCATGTTCAGACTTCTTGAACCCGTGTTCAAGGACTTCTGCTGGTGTTACCTTCCTGTACGTGGGCTCTCTACATTGCTGAGGACACCCTCTGTCTCCTCTCCCAAGTGGTGACATCCTGGTTCTTCCTGGGCCCGGTCAGCACCCTTTTTCTTCAACTGTGACTCTTGCAGCTAGCAAGGCTTGTTTGTGGTATTTTGCCAAAGAAACAACTCTGCATCCTCCACCATACTGTGGTACATCTTCTCCAAAAAGGAGAAGTTCCTAGCATCTTTCGTTGTTGCAGAATCTTCAGCTTCTTCCATCCAGAGGCAGCCATTTTGCACCTTCATCTGGGGTTTACTGGGCTCCTGCCCCTCCTGGACACTTTCGTGACTCTTGGACTAGGTCCCCTTCCTTTGCAGGTTCCCAGGTCCAGGAAGCTGTCTTCAGTGCTTTGCAATCTGTTGTGGTCTTTGCAAAATCCTCTATCACGTCTTTAGTGTGTTTCTGGGGAAATAGTAGTATATTACTCCTACTTTCCAGGATCTTGGGGTGGCGTATCTTGGACACCCTTAGTGTTTTCTTACAATCCCAGCGACCCTCTACACACCACACTACCCTAGGGGTCCATTCGTGGTTCGCATTCCACTTTCTTAGAATATGGTTTGTGTTGCCCCTAGGCCTTTTGCATCCTATTGTATTCTACAGTGTTTGCACTACTTTCTGACTGTGTTACTTACCTGATTTGGTTTTCTGTGTGTATTTTGTGTATTTTACTTACCTCCTAGGGGAGTATATCCTCTGAGATATTTTTGGCACATTGTCACTAAAATAAAGTACCTTTATTTTTGGTAACTCTGAGTATTGTCTTTCTTATGATTTAGGGCCAGATGTAGGTACAAAAAAAATTGCGACTCGCAAATTGCGTGTCACTAATAGGAATGCAGGTACAATGTCCGTGTACAATTTGCGACTCGCACCCGGAGTCGCAATGCAGATAGCGAGTCTGCTGTCTGCGAGGTCGCTGTTTGCGACCGTGCAAAAAACGGACTCGCAATTTGCGAGTGGGTGTCACAAATTGCGAGTAGCATGTAAATTGATTGCAGGTGCGGCAGAACACTCCAGAAACCACTCCAGAACACTCTGGAAACATTTCCTGGCACATGATGATGACATCACAGCCAGGAAGTTTACTAATACACCTGGCAGGAGGGAGGACCACACCCATTTTAAACTGCTGCACAGCCAACAGGAGGAACAGCAGCTACAATGGCTGAAACACCAAGAAAGAGAAAACTCAAATTTTCTGAGAAGGAGCTGGAGGTGCTGACAGAAGAATGCTGTCAGCACTATGATGATCTCTTTGGAAAGGCAGCCCTCAATGTGCCAGACTCAACCAAAAAACAACTCTGGCTGGAGATCCAAGAAAAAGTGAACTCCCTGGGGGTGAGCCATAGGTGTGTGGATGAGATCAAAAAAAGGTGGTATGACCTCCGCTCCCGGACCAAGGAGAGGGTGGCAGAGTGGCTCCGGGAGATGAGAGGCACAGGAGGGGGACCATCATCCGTACCACCACCCACACCCCTGGAAGAAAGGGTGGACGAGACCCTGGAGCAGGAGGCAGTGACAGGAATAGGAGATCTGGACACCTCTGAGCCCACTCCATCAACCGGTGAGTACCATGTGATATGCCTGTACCCCCATCAATGCCATACCCCCACCCACCATGTACACAGGGGCATGCACAACCAAGATAGCGCCATTTCAGGGTAGCAAACACCAGAATGATGCATTATGGGAAATGTAGTCAAGTAGGCAGTTAATAGGCAAATGTTTATTAGGAAGTGTGCAACAGATAGTAGACACTGACAGTCTGTTCCCCATGTCCCACAGGTCTCCCACAAGACACCACCACAAGCCACAGCAGCCAGCCCCATGAGGACAGCACAGGAGCTGCCACCACTCCCACCTGCACCACCAACACCATCCCTGTGATGTCAACACCTGCTGTAACAGTGGTTCAGGAGGCTGCGCCAGCAACAGCCAGGAGTGCCACAGTAGAACACACGGCATCCACGGCTGCGCAGGCGACGCAGGTTCAGGAGAGCAGGGCTGCAGGCTGAGTCCAGCCGTCCATCTACCACCAACACCGAGGCACAGCTGCTCCGTGGTCAGCGCCTGCAGAACAATATGTTAGGGAGAATTAGTGGGGTGCTGCACCGCTTTGTGAGGAGCAATGAGGCCAGCATGCAGCAGCTCCATTCCCAATTGGACGTGATTGGCACAAACACTGGGGACCTAGACCTGTCCATGAGGGAACTGGTGGCAGGACTACTGTCACAGAGCGAGGGTGGGCGGCGCAGGGACCGTCAGCTGCTACAGAGGCTTGACAGGATGGCCACATCAATTGGCAGACTGGCAGTTAACACCACTGGCCTGTCGAGAAGGACAGTTGGCCTCCAAATACAAATGGGCCACTTTGCAGGGGATGTGGCTAGAGGCCTGGGCCGGATCACACATGTGACCGATTTAATGGAGGCACGGCATCTGTCCAGGGGCACAGGGGACACCCCCCAGGACAGCGAAGAGGGCTCTACAGTGAGCAGTGTCTCTGCCAGTGACACTAGGGTGCTCCGGAGTTGGAGTACCAGGCAGAGCACTGCAGAACAACCTGGGACCAGCCAGGCTGGCAGAGGCCGCCGTGGGACATAGACTGAACCCTGTCCCTGATGTTGGGGCACATGACAGCAATGTGCCCATGCATGGTTTGCTTTTTGATGTTCATGAACAGTTAGTCATTGTAAATAGTTAAATTTCTGCACATATTAAATAGTTTTTTTGTTCCACTTAACAAATTGAGTTTTTGGTCAATAGGTGAGTATGGTTGAAGTTGACACGTACCTTCCAAAGTATTGGGTTGCAATGTGTTCCCGTCTCAGTCTGCCTTGATTTGCTATACTCCGACCCCCATGATGGCGATGTGGTTGCTCCTGCTCATCATCTTCTGAATCAGGGTCTGCAGGGGTGAGAGGTAGCCCACGTCGGGTGGCAATATTGTGCAGGATGGCGCATGCGACAACAATTTTGAATGCTGTAATGGGGGTATACTGGAGGGCACCTCCACTGCGGTGGAGGCATCTGAACCTTGCTTTCAGCAATCCGAAGGTGCGTTCTATTATGTTCCTGGTCCTCTTATGTGCACTGTTGTATCACCTCTCGGAATCATTGCTGGGTGTTAAAAACGGAGTCATTATCCATGGCCGTAGAAAATATGCACTGTCACCTGTTGGGCACAAACATTACACCGTTAGAAAGTCCTGGTTGGTGTGCACAGTGACCTGTGTGTATGTCTACGAGGTGTATGCAGCTCTACCTAGGAGGTATGCGTCTCCAAACTCCCCATGTTCCAGGCGTTGGTGTATCCCACTGTGCCTAAAAATGTAGGAGTCATGGGTACTGGCTGGAAATTTTGCAACAATGTCGGTGATGACATAATGGGCATCACAAACCACCTGAATATTGAGTGAGTGGGTACACTTTCTGTTGTGGAACAGATGTTCCTGATTTGCAGGGGGGCATATTTGAATATGTGTCCCATCTACACACCCTATGACATGGGGAAAGTTGGCAATCTGGTAAAAGTCCAACTTGGTGCTGTTAATTTCTGCCTCATTCCTGGGTAGGTATATGAAGTTAGACATGGGTGTGAGTATGGCATCTAGGAATGCCCTGAGGAACCTTGACAGTGCACTTTGAGATACCCCACCTGCCACAGCAATGACCCCCTGATAGCTCCCTGAGGCCAAGAGGTGCAGTGAGCATAGCACTTGCACATGCGTAGGGATGGCGCAGCCGCGCATAGTCTGCCGTTCTAGCTGTGGTTTTACTAATTCAATTAATTCTAGTATGTCTGCGCTGCTAAGGCGGTATTTGTCATATATCTCTTCCTCAGTTTGCTGGAAGAGTGTCTGCCTTGTTCTGTAAATCTTCTCCTGTCTCTGGCTCCTCCTCCTCCTCTGCTGGGCTGCGTGGGCTCTCCTCCTCACTGCTATCAGGTATATCTCCGCCATCTTGAGTAAACCAGATGCATTCTGGGTCTCCTTTTATACTTTGGTAATGGTTACCACCTGCTCTGAGTTAGTGGTAAATGGGACATGCAAACTGGGCTTTTTGCGACTAGTCGCAATTTGCGAGTTGCAATTGCATATGGTTTGCGACTCGCAAATTGCGACTTCCTATTTGCGGGTCGCAAAATGGGGTTGCAATCTTTGCGAGTCGCTAACGGCTCGCATCACTTTTTGCGAGTCGGAAATGGGATTTTTGCATCCCATTTCCGATTTTGCACAGTTGCAAATAGCGATTCGGGCCATTGCAACTCGCAAAACTTTGCAACATCTGGCCCATAGTACCTATAGGATATAAGTGGTATAGTATGAGCTTTGCATGTCTCCTAGTTCAGCCTCAGATGCTCTGCTATAGCTACCTCTAGCCTAAGCTGCTAGAACACTACTACTCTACTAATAAGGGATAACTGGACATGGCATAAGGTGTAAGTACCATTGGTACCCACTACAAGCCAGGTCAGCCTCCTACAGAGGGCTCCAGCTAATATGAAATATCTACAATTTCTACCACTGGAGCCCCCTTCAGATAAGTACAGTCCCCCGTATACATGCTGAGTATGTAGACCTATGGGCTTCACCAATCCACCCACAGCGCAGACTCCCAGAGATGTCCTTTGTGAGGTACACCTCCTGCAATAGTGCAATGCACACAATGTGCCGCCTGCGGTTCACAACTGTCTACCTCACCTTTCTCGGGTCGTTTAATCCCAGGACGTTCCATGTCAGTAATTTGATTTTAGTCATATTGCCGGAGGTGTGAATGGTGCAGCCATAGAAACCTGGTTGATTGAGTATCTAATGTGAAGTGCCATGGGTGTGCTTGAGTGCAGCTTATGTGTGATTGCAATGTGCAGAGTAGCCAGAGAGGAATAATGTCAGTAAGATACTTTTGTACCCCCATAACTTCAGTAACTCCAACTCGTAGAAGAAAGATACAGAATACCTGTAAAGCAAGAACATAATAGAAATAAACATATCTGGAAACATCACTCAGGCAGGCCATAGAGGGGGGTGGTCTCCGGGGACCTACAGAAGTGCTTGCAGTACAATCTCATGAATTTCATGGCCAGCTTGGGTCCTCTGAAGTAGTGTGATTGCTGTTAATGGTGGTTCAAAGCTTGGCCGAGCAGAGAAAGGCATAGGGAATGCCCCACATCATGAAGAGGTACTTTGCTGGGAGGAATTCTCTGCATGCAGTCCGCATTGTTCGGGTGAAATCCAAATAAATTGATATTTCATTATTCTGGTACTGAAGCTTTCTTTTTTCATGAGTAAGGCACATGATGGTGTCTCGGTCCCTATAATGGAGTAGTTGTGCAGTGATGGCCCCCTCAGACCACGCCCGCAACCTCAGCTTCATCTTGGACCCTCTTCTCACCATGACCAAACAAGTCAACGCCGTGTCCTCCGCCTGCTTCCTCACCCTCCGCATGCTCCGCAAGATCTTCTGCTGGATCCCCGCCGACACTAGAAAAACCGTGACCCACGCCCTCGTCACGAGCCGCCTGGACTACGGCAACACCCTCTACGCTGGAACCACCTCTAAACTCCAAAAACGCCTGCAACGTATTCAAAACGCCTCGGCCCGCCTCATCCTCGACGTACCCCGCAACAGCCACATCTCCGCACACCTGAGACACCTGCATTGGCTCCCAGTCAGCAAGAGGATCACCTTCCGACTTCTCACCCACGCACACAAAGCCCTCCACAACAAGGGACCGGAATACCTCAACCGTCGCCTCAGCTTCTACGCCCCCACCCGTCTCCTCCGTTCCTCTGGCCTCGCGCTTGCTGCCGTCCCTCGCATCCGCCGCTCCACGGCGGGTGGGAGGTCCTTCTCCTACCTGGCAGCCAAGACCTGGAACACCCTCCCCACCAGCCTCAGGACCACCCAGGACCACTCCGCATTCCGGAGACTCCTCAAGACCTGGCTTTTCGAGCAGCAGTAACCCACCTAGCGCCTTGAGACCTGCACGGGTGAGTAGCGCGCTTTATAAATGTTAATGATTTGATTTGATTTGATTTGATGGCCTGCACCGGGGCACCTGGCCAGGGCTGCTGCGCTACAGCATGATGCTCATTCTCCATCAGTCAGATGGTTACCAGAAGGTGCTTAAAGGAGGGATTCCATGTAATCTTCTATAGTGGTCATGGCAGTAGTTTCAGGAAGTCCCAGGATTCTTAGATTGTTGGTCTTGATGCACCAGTTGAGTCAAGTGTTCATCCTTGTTGTCCAGGCGGTTGCACATTCAGTCGAGGTGACTGGTCAGCTTATCATTCTTGGAATCAATGCTTTTGAGGTCATTGTGCACCTCCACACGTAAGCCCCTAAACTCCAGGGCTTCAGGGGAGTCCACAGTGAATCCATCTGCACAAGCTCTCCGTGGCACCCTCTCCCACAACTTTTAGGGTCCTCATCTTATCAAATACCAGTTTAGCCTGCTGTATGTCAAGCTTCACCATGATTGACCTTAGTGGTGGCAAGGATTAGTCAAGCCGTGCAGGCTGAGAAGCCAGCAGGCCACAGAGGTCAACCCCCCAGAGTAAGGATGGTGGGTGGGTGCCCACACAGCATCTGTCCTTATTGAGACATTCACATAGCACTGAGGCAAGGTGCTCTGAGAAGTAGAGATGTGGCAGCCAACTTTCTGAATAGAGGAAACAGACTGAAAGTTTATATCCTATCCCTGAAATTATGAATATATTGAAAACGAAGCTTGAGAACATGTGTCATTCAGGGCAATTAGCAGGACAACACATCAAACATCACCAGTATCCAACCACTCTCAAACAGGTACTCATTGTGGTCTGTCAACATCAATACTGACCCTGAGTAAGAGAATGATGAAAGGCAATGAACCCATAAACAAGAAAGAAGATAACTTGTGCGTGTTCCTAAGGAGTAGGAGTTTACCCCGTCACAAATCAAACAATATACAGCAAACGAAAGTGCAGAGCCCTCCATCACAGCATCCAACACATCAACCACATCTTCTTCATAGGTCTTCACACAGATAACTAGGAGAAAATCCTTCCATATAGCTCAACTACCAGGGTCTCCCAGGAAGCCTGCCCCTCAAGAAAAGGGAATAGGCCATGCTTGGCCAATGTGGAAAGTATTAACACAGTAACACAAACTTTAATGAAGTGAATACACAACACAAGAAAAAACAATTTAGAAGGATAGAGTGAATTTGAATACAATATTTGACACCGAAATTACAAATATCCAGTCAATAGAACCAGAGTTATGCATTTTCAAAGTTTTCAGTAAAAACAAGTGTCTAAAAGATCAACGTGCCAAACACAGGCATCTAGTCACACAGACAGGGTCAAAGTTGCTAAAATATGGCCAACCACAATGGAGCATGGTTTGGATACAAGAAGAGGATTGGACCTGGTCAGTGCTTACCTTCGGACTTAGAAGAAAATCTGGGAAAAAGTGAAAAGCTCCATTGAGCAAGGCTACAAGAGGTATCCAAGGAGGGAGTATCATTGTTGGATGGCCTTGGGTTAAAGCCATGATGAAGATTTCTACGTTCAGACTATGGGCCTGATTTAGATGTTGGCGGAGGTAATACTCCATCACAAACATGACGGATAACCTGTCTGCTCTATTATGATCCCCATAGAATATAGTGGGATCATAATACGACAGACAGAATATCTGTCACGTTTGTGATGAGTATTTCCCTTCCCCAACATCTAAATTAGGCCCTTAGTCTCTGAAAAGGAAGTCAAAAATCTCCAGTGGGAAAAGGCAGAGGGCTGGTTCCAAAGACAGGTCCCCGAGGCTGGACAACCCTTTAATGGAAGACCACTGAAAAGGATTTGCTGCTGCGGAGAAGAACGTGGTGGAAGAAGCCCCTAAGTTGATCTGACTGGCAATGCACCTCAGGCAGATAGGAGAGCAGTTTGGTCCTAGTCTGCTTCTGCTTCTCAGAGCAGCTTTTGGCCAACATTTTAAGTTTTTAGTTTTGGAATTGGCCACGTAGGCACCTTTAGCACCACAATCAAGAGTCCAGGGTCAGTGGGATACCTCTTGGAGGTTTAGGTCTCACTCATCCTTTTGTGTCTGAGCCTTTTGTATCCCTGTGGCTTTGAAAATGAAACCAGCCCTTGAAGTCACTGTGGTAGTCCTGGGTTCAGGTGAAGAATCAGGGATCAGCAGCAGGGCTGGCCTCTGAGGGTTCAATGCAGGCTCCAGGCAGCAAAGCAGTCAGTCCTTTCAGATTCAGAAAAGCAGGCTTGCAGAGTGCACAGCAGGTCACAGCTGCAGGCAGTCGTCTGAGTCCTTCCACAGTTCCAGGAGTGAATTGAAAAGTGGCTCTGAAGGTTCTATTTTTATGCCCTGGTGCCTTTCTTCTGGAAGTTGTTAGAAGCTTCTGGAAAGGATCTTTGAAGTACATGGAATTTCCTGACTCCAAGCTGGCATCAGTGACAATACGGGGTTTTATGCCCTTTGTGTGAAGGCAGAGCACAGATTTAAATGGAGCTGAGCTGAGTTCTACCCCCCATCCCGCCAGCCAATGGCCCAAGGAGGCACACCTAATCCTTCTATTGTGTGACTGCCAGGGAGGAATTCACAGCCTTTCAATTACAATCAGTCATTTCATCCAGGCCAGGCTACAGGCACAAAAGGGCTAAGGGAAGGAAAATGCCAACTTTCTAAGAGTGGCATTTTTGAATTGTAATGAAATATCTGACCTCACCATTAAAGAGGTTTTGTCATTACAATTTCACAGACACCACGCATGATATACCTACCTGTTCCCAATTGGAATTTACAGCTTATTAATAAGGAATCCCCATTGTTATCCTATAGGAGTGGTATGCCTCACAGTAGTGAAAAACAAATTTAGGACTTTTTCACTACCAGGACACGTACAGATTAAACATATCTGTCCAACCTTTTAATTACACCGCTCTGCCCTATGAGTTACTTAGGGCCTACCTTAGAGGTGGTGTATATGTGATAAAAGGGGAGTTTGAGGCGTGGCAAGGGGGTTTTAATGTCAAGTTGACATGTCAGTTTAAAACTGCATTCAGGCTCCACTGCCAGGTGTGGGACGTGTTTTAAGGTACTACTTAAGCGGATAACACCATAAGTGCTGTAGGTCCACTCTTAACATTTAATTTACCAGCTCTGGGTTTATGGTGCATTACTCTACAAGGGGCTTAAAAGTAAATGAAACATGTTGCTTAGGTATAAGCAATTAAACCATGTTTAAAAGAGAGAGCAGAAGCGCTTTAGCACTGATTAGCAGTCTCAAGGTCAACAAACATGAATTCAGTAAAATGTGAAGGGTAAAGGCAAAAGGTTTGGGGCAACCATGCAGAGAAGGACAGGTCCAATTGCCACTACGTTGGTTCAGTCACTTTCCTTTGAAGCCATTTTATGGACATTTTGTTTTGTTTTTGTTTTTCTTTGATGTGTCCTATTTCCTTGATCTAAAGCAAACCTCCCTCCATACATACATATTGCATAGTTCTGAGAATATGTCTTAGAGTTCTTAATAGGCACAGTTTAACACACCTCTTCATATGACATGTACTTTCTATCATACAAGTGTGAAGTCATTTGAGTGACTTTCATTTCAAACATACATAATGAATCTATTGGCCCACCTGTTGCCCTAGTCATTGTCTGTTGACTCATCTTCACTGCAACTCTCACCTCCCTCTTAAAAGTCTTCAGTAAAAGGTATATGTCTCTAAGGGTGATGTTGTTGAGCGTGACACAAATTAAAGGAGTGTGACAAACATTGTCAGCCGTAGCCTATAATCTTTCTCCACTAGGATCCAACCATCTAAACTTCCTCTTCTGGAGTGTGAAGGCACATTCTATGATGTTTCATTCCCTTATGTGTGCTTCTTTATTCACTTGTTCATGGTCACTTCCAGGGTCTTGGACTGCTATCACCAGCCAAAAGTCAAGCGTTGTCCAGTATCTTCTACAGAGTATATACAGATGGATTTGAAAGCACTGATGCACATATGTACTGCAATTGACATACTGCCACCGACCTACATGTGCTTCTAAATGTAACCTGGTTCATGATCATTAGCAATGAAGACAACAGGTAGTAGTGTTACTTTCAGTTGGACTTCTATATGATATTACTGCTGTCCTTCCACAGTGGTTGATGACCTACAATAACATGTGATCTGGGTATAATTTTAACAATAACACTTATAGTATTTTATTAAGTGTGTAGAGTTGGGTTGTCAAATACTCATCAAATAACCAAGTTCACTGAAAGTGTTGGCAATTTCATGGTATGACCGATGCTGCTGCTCCATAAACTCCCAGCATCCTGCATCAAGTCAGGAAATCTTGCATTGCTGTTTGCCATATGTAGTGTTACTTTAATAGTGTGCTGTAGTTTGCATTGTGATACACCTATTTCCATGGCTGTGGAGCCACCAGGAAAACATAAGTGCAATTTATGCCCCTAATTAAAAACTGTATGGGGTAAACTTTAGCCTTTGTGGAATTGGCTGTGTGAGCACCCTGAAGAAATACATTCTGAGTGGCATACATCCCTTGATTTAGAATCTTGGAGGTTAGTTGTGGCATAGCGTGGATAATTCCCACTGTTTCCTGTTTGCAGCTGCTGCAAAAAATTCTCAAGCTGCAACTATTTTCACCTGGGGTTATGGCAATGCAGGACACAATGTTGGGCTTCAATTAGTCATGTGTTGAAATCTGGATATTTCAAAATGTGTGCATGTCCAGTATGTATGTTTTTTTGGATCTGTGCTGAAGAAATATGCATGTGAGCTGGAATATTTCTTCTCGGTTCTCTTTCAAAGTTGTAATTGTAATTAAATTTATATAGTACTTGCCTGTGAGTAGCATGCTTCTCTGGAACCTAAAGAGGATTAGCTTTGTTTAGTATAGGGAAATGTGAGTTCATTTGAGTGGTGCATATGCAGGTCTTTTTTAGTTAGATTGAATAGGGAGAATAGAGGAGGGAAGAGTCTAGAAAGTGTTGTTTGAAGATCATAGTAGTAGAATGAGGTTTAGGATGAGTCAAATGAGGGATAAATGTGGGAAGAATTGAGAAATGGTTATTTGGGAGATCATAGTAGTAAAATGAGGTTTGGGTGAGCCAGGGAGGCATAGAGGAGGAAGGGGTCTAGACAGGGTTAATTTGGAGATCATAGTAGTAGAATGAGGCTTGGGATGAGTCAGAGGGTGAGGATAGAGGATACATTGAGAAGTACAGGTTGAGACACAGAGTAGTGTATTAAAGAGAGTCAACAACTTTTTGTTGTTTTTTTGTTTTTTCTTCTACAGTAGGAGTAAAGCACTAAATAAAGTTGTTGCAGATGCACCCTTTGTGGTTGTGATTTGGCTACCTGACTTTCAGTTTCCTGTTGCATGGCATGTGTGTGCAACAGAGTGATTGGCTTAGCATTATGAAATGACTGAACAGTAATGGTGATGTAGCGCGGGCTCTTAATGTGTGAGTTACTTCAATGGATCCATAACTGTCTCATCTATCCATGAATCTTTTAATATGTGTCCCCTGTGAACAGGTGTGTATAATTTAGATAGACCTTTAATTTGTGATGTGTCTCTCTGATGTCCATAAATATGTTGTTTTACATTGTTTCTTAGTTTTGTTTGCCTTCTTCCAGTATTAATATGTGTTTGGGGTGATGTGTGTCTGCTTCTGGGTGGTGCAATTGTTTTATTGGTACTTCCAAACCTTGCTTTTCAGTGTCCAAGAATATTTATAATTGTGCTTTACTTTACACTACCAATATTTATTGCACACAAGAAATATCACACGCAGAAGATTCCAATATCAATATGTATTAGATGCAGTGAATAGTGAGGGGCCCATTTACGAGAATGTGCAGTAAAGCAAGTTACTTTTCTGCTCTGTGCCACAGGATAAGGGCAGGAAGTGCCATATTTAAGGCAATATGGTGCATCCCTATCCTTTTCCCAGCGCTGGCACACAAAGGACAGTTTAGCACCAACGCAGGCACCCTTGTAATACAGCATTGAATGCAGGATTGTTTTTGTGCCGGAAAGGGATGTGTTGCCTCACTCCCGTTTATGGAATCACTCAGGACTACGCAAAGTGGCCTTGCATGGCTTCTTAAGGTTTGTGTCGCGCGTATACCATGTTGCTTGGTATATGCCCCTGGGCGTTATTTCACTTGTGGTCACACTGGACAGAAAACAAAAATTCTGGGATTGGTTGTAAATATTATTAAGAAGCTCTACTAATCAAGGTAACACTGCCATTAAAAGGCTAGTGGAGACAGGGTGCAGGGAACCCCCTTGGCCAGCACCTTCGCAATGTTCACTGTCTGCTTTGCAGACAGTGTACATTGCGACTAGTGCTTGTGCACCCTATGCACTACAGCATTCCTGCTGGCTTTATTACGAGCCAGAGACCATGCTATTGGCCGTTTCCCACTGGGACAGTGGGCAGAAACTGAGGTTCTGCCCGCTGACCCAGCGGGAAACTCGTAATGGCCCGGCAGCATGGCTGCCACACTGGTGGCAACCTACCCATCGGGATTTCAACAGACGGGATTTTCTGTCTGGTGAAATCATAATCATGCCCTCTATGTTGATAGCTTAGGAGATTGGGCTCCTCTTTATACTTCGACCTATGCAACATCTTCAGTTAAAATTACCTCACTTGAACACATCTTAAAAACCTCACAATTAGATGGAGCACCAGGTCCTAAAGACCACCTCACTAACCTTTTCAAATTCCTGCTCTTTTTAAATATTGATTTTTAGGCCCCTACCCTTTTCACTTTTCACAGTGTGACCAAAACCCAAATAGACCTTTCATCATGGCAAGGTTCGATTCAGCAACCAATTTACAAAAAAGGTGATCTAGGACTGGTCACTAGCTACAGACTGATCACCATACAGGATGTAGAGGTTATGTTTTATACTAAAATATTGGTGAGAGGCAGGAAGACTGGGCAGCAGCAACAAATTTATTACCAACAAGTCAAATTGGGTTAGGAGGGAAAAGTAACTTGACGGACAGTGTTCTGGCTCTCTTTATGCTTATATATGACAAAATGAATTTTAAGAAATGTAACCTATTTGTTTGTTTCATTGATTAATGTATGACTTTTGACTGTGTAAATTGGAAAAAAGCTCTGGGAAAAACTCCCCAGATAGGGCTTTCTGGAAACTTTACTTAGGGTTTGTGCAGGTATACTTACATACAGATCAAGCTGACGAACAAAAATCATGTTACAAGAAAATATTGACAAAGAGAGGTTTCATGCCCTGAAGAAGTCAATGGGGAAGATATAACCCAGATGAAACATGTGTTGGCTTGGCTAGAGCAGTATGTGAAGAAATAATAAAGAAGAATTCTTTGGTTACTCATCCTGGAACTTTTATTTGTTATTACTTTTTGTGATTATACACTATAGTGAACAATAGGTTTGAGTGAACTCACCTCCCAAGGTTAAATACACCCTGCTTGCAGTCACATCTATTTGCAGATAATACAATCCTCTTGGACTACTTTGTCACAGGCCTCCATAATTCTTTAACGGCCTTAGATAAATTAAATAATGACGACAAATTAACAATTATTATAAGTAAATCAGCTGTCTTAGGGACATATAAAAGAGCCCCAGCACTGTAGCACTATGCCCTGCACCGTATTCACAATGCAGCAAAGAATCCAGAAGGAAAAAATACATAAAGGCACAACTAACCAAGCGAAAACCACAATTTCTCACTGGAACTTAATTTCTTTTAATCTAATCAAACTAATTAAATCATAGTGTCAACGAATTACCAGTGCAACTAAAGAAACTAACTAAACAAACTAGTCTATCAGGTAAAATCTAAATATATACAAATCTAATACATAAAGCACCGTAATATAAAGCAAAAGGCTGCTTAAACCATCCAGTGGCAAGCAGTCACAGAAACAGATAGTGACCATGGTCCAAGGGAAGTATCTGGCCTCAGTGACGGAGAACCATCACTGGAGCAAAGTCTGATACGGTCCTCAAGTTATAAGTCCAATAATTCAAAAATTCCGTTGGTCACTCCTTTGAGAAAACAGTCGACGCGTTTCGGCCTTATCACATCCGGCCTCTTCAGGACAATGGAAAAGGTGCCTTACGGCAGAAGATGCAATTATGCATCAACTTACTGCTCGGTGGAAAACAACTTAAACCTCAAGCACTCTTAGAAAGCGGCAAACCGGGAATTAATGATGCCGGAATTAATGATGCCGGAATTAATGATGCCGGAATTAATGATGCCGGAATTAATGATGCCGGTTTGCCGCTTTCTAAGAGTGCTCGAGGTTTAAGTTGTTTTCCACTGAGCAGTTAGTTGATGCATAATTGCATCTTCTGCCGTAAGGCACCTTTTCCATTGTCCTGAAGAGGCCGGATGTGATAAGGCCGAAACGCGTCGACTGTTTTCTCAAAGGAGTGACCAACTGAATTTTTGAATTATTGGACTTATAACTTGAGGACCGTATCAGACTTTGCTCCAGTGATGGTTCTCCGTCACTGAGGCCAGATACTTCCCTTGGACCATGGTCACTATCTGTTTCTGTGACTGCTTGCCACTGGATGGTTTAAGCAGCCTTTTGCTTTATATTACGGTGCTTTATGTATTAGATTTGTATATATTTAGATTTTACCTGATAGACTAGTTTGTTTAGTTAGTTTCTTTAGTTGCACTGGTAATTCGTTGACACTATGATTTAATTAGTTTGATTAGATTAAAAGAAATTAAGTTCCAGTGAGAAATTGTGGTTTTCGCTTGGTTAGTTGTGCCTTTATGTATTTTTTCCTTCTGGATTCTTTGCTGTATTACTTCTTTGTCCCTGTTCCAGGGGGGTTATAGGGACGTCCCCTCCCTTTGCCTCCGTATTCACAATGCGGCATGAAGCCACTTTTTGTGGCTTAACGCAAAGTGGCTTAATGCCACCTTGGAAATATGGCCCCTTAAAACGCAGCCTTTTGTGTGGAATAGACGTGCAATCGGTGTTAAATATAAGGAGTACCAAAGTATGACCACATGGGACTCTAGAAAGTACAGTGGTACTCAAAATTTTTTTTTTTTTCAATGGCCTAAACGTATATATATATATATATATATATATATATATATATATATATATATATATATATATATATCAATACACCTGTTAGGTTGCCTCTCAAAAGAGCATTTTGTTCTAACTAATAATCAGGAATTTATACATGTTGTAGTAGCAGTTGTGAAGTGAAGATGTTATTGCTAGTTTTAGTGAAATGGACACCATCAACACAATCAAGGGAAGTATCTGAAAAACAATTTTTGGGGGTGATACGTTGAAGGCTTGTCGTAATCTTTCAGGAATGCAGACACCATTTTTTTTATATGTCTGCCGGTTTTCCATACTTCATAGCAATTTCTACACAGAATTTCCACTGAATCCTTTGGCAAATATTTCAATACGCAACATGGATGTCAGGAAATAAACTCATCAATGTTGTAAAAGTTGCTTTCATGTCATTTTTAATTCCTACACCTGTGAGGTGACCAATATCATTGCCACGACATAGAAATAATCATGACTTAGAGATGCTGACAATAATGACGTGATGAAATTAGAGGTAGGATTTTATTCCACCGTAAGCCTCTTTTCCCCATCCATGTGATTTCAACATTGGGTATACCTAAATTATGCTCTATTACTCTTTTTTTGGCATTCTCTCTTGCCCAAAAACCATAACTGTGTCCTATTACACACTCACAAAGCATCTTTTTTTACCACAGCCCACTACTTTCAAGAATCAGGTACTGATTGGAGTCAAGTAAAACTTCAAGATAATACCCTTCTGCACTGCCCAATTATCCTTTTTGTCAAATATTATACTTCTGAAAGAACCATGCTGATTGATTCAATATGAGATTGGGATTTGTGAAGTAGCCCGAGCAGTACAACTGAAGCACATTGATTACCAGAAAGACTAGACTGTTAACTTTCAACATGCTACTCAGTAGATACAGCCAGTTCCGTGGAAGTGAAGGTCATGTGACCATATTAACCAATCGAGTATAATATTGGAAATGTATCACTCAATGATGTTTTTTGTAACATATTACACTTCTACAAAAAGCATGCTGATTGATTTCATATGCCATTTTGCTGGTAAAATACCCTAAACAGTGCACTTAAGCCCATTCATTCCTAAAAATACTTTACCTTTTACTTTAAACATACTTCTCAATGCATAATCTACATCAGTAGAATTTAAGGTTATACAACCATATTAACAAATACAGTACAATATTACGAATGTATCACAAAATTATCTTATTTATAGCATAATATGCTTCTGAAAGAACCAAACCAATTGGTTTAAAATAAAATTGGGCTATTAACACAGCCCAAACAGTACAATTGAAGCCCATAAATTCTAAACATCACCGCACTGTTATATATTATTGTATCTCACTCCACTGTATACCACTCTACTCTATACCACCCCACTCTACACCACTCAATTTTATGCCACTTCACTGTATGCCACTCTAGTGTATGCAACTTCAGTGCATATGACTTCAGTGAATGCTACTCCATTGTATGCTACTCCACTATGTGCAACTCGACTCTCTTGACTCCGCTCTACACCAATCCACCATACACCACTTAACTGTATGCTTTTCTATTGTACATGAATCCACTCTATGCCAGTCCACCATATGCTACTGTACTCTATGTCACTACACTGTACCTCACGCTACTGTACACCACTGTATACCACTGTATTATACGCCACTGCATTCTGCGCTATTCCACTGGCTCTATGGCACTCCACTGCACCCTACTCCACTGTACACTAGTCCACTGTACCCTACTCTACTCTACTCCACTGCACTGTACTCCACTCCACTCTATACTATTCCAGTGCATACCACTGCAGTGCATGCCTCTCTATTGTAAGCTTGCTACTACGCTTTATGCCACTGAACTCTAATGTATTCAACTCTATGCCATTCCAATGGTTGAACTCCTCTCCAGTGTACACTACTCCACTGTATATTATTACAGTGTAAACTACTCCACTGTACCTTACTCCACTCTATGCCACTATATGCTACTGCAGTGTGTGCCACTCCACTGTAAACTATTCCAATGTATGCCACTACAGTGTATACCACTCCATTGTGAGTTACTCCACTGCATGCTATTTCAGTGTTTGCTAGTGTACTATACTGTACTCCACTGTATCACAGTCAAGGGTACGCCTCTCACCTCTAGGCAACTCCACTGTGTACTTTTCTACTGGATTCCACTCCACTGTATGACTTCACTGCATGCTAATTCACTCTATGCCATTCCACTGTATGCTGTTCTACTGTATAGCAATGAACAACCCCTCACACTCGTGTGTAAGCTGCTTCACTCTTCACTTCTCTACTCTACAGTGCCCCACTGTAATCTAGTCCGCTTTATGCCACTCCACTTTACACCACTACAACGTACAAGACTCCACACTATGCTATTCCAACCCACTAGACTGTATCCTTCTCCAGTATACAGTAGTCTACTCTGCACAGCTAGAATGTACACCACTCAACTCTATGTTATTCGACTCTATGCCACTCCACTCTACCCCCTTCACTTTATATTACTCTACTGTATGCTATTGCATAGAAAATTACTTCACTGTACCCTACTCTACTCTTAAGCACTCCACACTACTGCAGACTACCCCACTCCACTGTATACTATTCCAATGTACACCACTGGCATGTATGCCACTCCAGTGTAAGCTTCTGCACTGTATGCTTTTTGTGTATGCTAGTCTTTGTACGCCATTCCATTGTATGGAATTTCACTCTAGGGCACTCCTCTGTATGCTTTTTCACTGTATGCCAGTCCAGTGTATGACCCTACACTGCATGCTAATCAACTCTATGCCATTCCACTCTTCGCACTCTAATGTATGCTAATACACTATACCCCACTCCACTGTACGCTGCTTGACTCTACAGCATGCCACAGTACTATATTTCACTGTATGCCATTCCACTTAATGCAGCATGCTGTACAATACTCCACCATACTGCACTCTACTCCATGATATTCCACTGTACAAATCCTGACTTCACTATAAGCTATTCACTGTGCACCACTTCACTATGTTCCACTCCACTGTATGCCACTGCACTGTACGCTTCTCCATTGTACACCTCTCCGGTCTCTATAGACACTTATTAATCACTTACCTTCTTTAATTCCATTCACATACTGCAAGTATGTGTAAGGAAAAAGTGAGCAACATCACACAGCTCGTTATTTAAATATGTGTAAAATAGTGCTAATAAGAACTTTTTTTCTTCTTTTTTTATTTTACTTTTTCTTTTTGGAACTTTAGGTCAAAGTTAAGAACAAAAATCAGAAACTGAAATGTACCCAACTGGGTCAACACAAGTCCTGCAAAACAAAAACAAACAAAAAACTAGGGGCTCTGAGAAAGACAATGGTGAGCAACAACAAGCTCTTTGTGAATAGTAAGATCACTCTCCACTGCATCAATCACTGTGTGACATGAAAGACAGTAAGTAGCTGTCCCCACATATGGCTCAATGATATTCTGCTCCTGCCTAAGATGGTTTGCAAGAACCTGGAAGGCAGCTGGTGGAACAGTGGGGGAAGCAGAGCAGGAATACTGTGCTGCTCGTTGTATCTAAATGCCCAAAGTTGATGCAACAAGAGCAGGTGGTGTGCTTGCAGAAGTACCAGACTAATTTTGGCCCAGGTCTAGCAATTTTTAGTCCCATCTTCTTTCGGAATACACCAAATGGGTGGCATTTGTAGTGCAGAGGTGCTCACATATTCTCATAGTGCGGAGGGAGTACTGTTGTCCAGTGCTCCTGAGAAATCACTTTCTTACACAGGCCACAGGTAGAAGAGAAAAGCGCTGCCACACAACAGACCTCCTCAACTTTTAGCATCAGTCTAATTCCAGTCTTTGAGTCATCTCGGCGGGAACTCACAAAAAACAACACCAGAAGATACAGCAGCACCAGAAGTCTTCTCTATAGCTGTGCTTCTGAAAATAACTAGCAAAAAAAAAAACTTAGGACCTCTTTTAGAAGAAACTTGTGCATTGTGATCGATGTGCCAGTTTTCTTTCACCGCCCTGCACCAATAATAAAACCATGGGAGCACTATATTTATAATACAGTGTTCCATGGAGCACCCTGTCCACAGTTGTGTCAGAAATTCTGATGCAGTTGTGCCATTAATCCATAGCATTGCTGGATTAGCATCACTTAAACACCTGCCCTGAGTAGGCATTAAAAAAATGACGCTGTGATGGAGTAGAATGGCGCAGTGAAATCTTGTAGATTTTACTGGACCATTTCAGCATTCCCTTTTTGTGGGGAAAAATCTACCTTGAATACATTATACTTGCCACAGGTATAATGTGGCGCAAGGCTTTACAAACTGGCACAGTGGTATCATTGCATCAGTTTGTAAATGCGGTGTTGTGTGGGGGTACTGTTTGCACCGCCGTAGCATAAAGAAAAAATTATGCAACAGCAGCGCTAAATCCTTATAAATAATGCCCTAAGCTTCTGGCAAGATCTTCTTTCAGCCTGCTAGATTCAATGTTACAAGTGCGGAATTCCACAGTAAATTTTACAGGTTTGCAACTCACCTTAAACTATTACATTTTTTTTTACATTACATCCACTTCAATTCACAATTGGGCTACATCACTGTCCCCCAAAGAAAGCCAAGACCAAAAGTACCAAAAAACTACAAAAATAAATCATACATTTCAAGACACATTTTTACCTATAGTCCCCATAAAAACCCAACAAATTCTTTACAAGTTCTGCAGTCTCAAGTCTGTCAGCACTTCTCTTTATTCAAGAAAAATATATCTTTATTTTGTGCTTGTAATTTGTTTTTTAAATCTTTGATTCTCATGATTCGCTTTTTAGGGTTATCATTCCATCCTTTGAGAATAGCAATCATTCAAACTGTTTTCACTTTTTCCCAAAAAAGAACCTTCCTGCTTTTGAAATAAGTCTTTGTCATCCTAAGAATTCACAAAGTCTCAGAATCACAGCCCATGTAGTTTCATTTATTATATTAAATAATGTAATTTTTCCTTTTCTCTTGGGAAGCTCAAACAAAATCTTTCTCTCTAAGAAATCTCACTAAGTATTAGTCTTCTGAGCTTTTGTCTCAATAGAAGGTTATCTTAATCCCTTTAAATCTTGTGTCTCTTCTCTTGAGGAGTGCTGCTGCTTTATTTTTGGATGGAGACTCAATAACTGGCACTTCAAGCAGGGCATGGTCTCCCTTTATTGTGGAGCCACACCCAGATCTACTGACAGGTGAAGCAGGGTGGGATCCCCTATTATTGTAGGGATCCAGATTCAGAATGACTGCCAGTGTTCTAAAAGGCATGACAAAGTGTAAACAGCCCTCTGCAATGGGCCTGAAAATATTGTAAAGCTCATCCTGGTTTGAAACGTGTTGGTGGGTCAAAGCCTCAGTCCTCATTTTGACTGTCTCAGAAGCCATGTCACTGGTTGTGGCATAACACACAGAGGAGTAGGAGCAGGTCCTAATACTACTTGACCATTTGACAACTTGGGAGATTCAAATTCCCCCTTTTATAATTTGTTTTCAGACACAGATTTGATTTGGTGTATCAGTCTTTGAATGTCAACCTATTAATGTTGCCTCCTTTGAAGTGCCCTATCCTCTTTCCTTTTGATTGCCCAGGAAGCATTATGTCCAACTTTTATAGTCCCATAACAAAGTACATGAAAGTTACTAGAGGATCACGCTAGGATGACAGCCTCACTGGTGTGTCTAACAAAAGGTCACAAAGTCCTCAGGCCTGGTCTTTATGATTCCTTATCTCTGCAGCGTTTCCCTTATCAAGGCCATCCGATTCTTTGACAATGTGCCCAGGCCTCAAAGTTTGATGATATTCTAGAGTGAAAGAGTCTTTTGAAGTGCAGAAGAGAGCACAGATGTAAGCTAGAAGAGTAATTCTGGATTTGCAGCTATTTTCTTAGCATAAAAATGCCCTCTTTTTTTCAAAATGGATGCAAGGATGCATTCCGTGCTAAGAAAATAGTGCTAAATGTAACTGAACATAGGGGCATATTTATACGTTAAAAAAATGACGCAAATTTGATGCAAAACTAACTCCATATTTATTCTTTGGCGCTATACCTGTCTAGCGCCAAAGTTATGGAGTTAAAGTCATTTTTTGGACGTGGAAACCTACCTTGCATCAATGAGATGCTAGGTAGGCATTCTCGTGCAAAAAATGACTCTATGGCCTTAGCGCAATATTTATCCTCTCATGCTAAAATTGAGCACGGGGGCAGGAGGGATCAAATAATGGTGCAAAGCTTGCTTTGCACCATCATTTAACGTCTGGGTCAGGGCAGGCGTTAGGGGACCTGTAGGTCTATTTCCATGGTGGAACACACATTTATCTGTCATGGTTGTATATTGTCAATGATTGTACACTTACACAACATACATTCAGAAAGTGGTTGCAAGGGTGACAACCACACGTAACAGCACATTCTCATGCATACTCAGATACAGTCACACACACAACTGCACATACACAACAATCATGCAACGGCAACCACACACACCGAAAAATACATCACAAACACACACATATGTATGCACAGAAACACTGCACAGGTCCACCCACCCACAGTACCACACAACACCACAACACCTCACAACTACAACACAATGCATCATCTTCAATCTCCTGGCAGGGACCCACATCGGAAACTACCCAGGGATATGGCACACATAAATCACAATGTACCACCAACAGGGAACAAACACACACAACTATACTACTTACCAATAGACTTACACGAACACCACTCAATACCAACACAAAAAAATGTCTCCAACACACAAATGTCCATCACACAACACACACCCTACCACTGTCAGACAAAAGCACTGCACATAACCATACATACTGGCTAAACACACAGGTAGCACAAGCACCACACACACACACACACAAGTACAGACACACCAATCATTGCCAGGCAGGAATGACTCAATACTAGGGAAAGTAATGCATGACAAAGATGTACCCAGTAAACCAACAACAGGTTGGTACTGATATATTGAAACATAAAGTAATGTGCAACACAAAGGCCAAAGGCGAGTCCAAATATATAATAGACTGAGACTTGAGTACACAGTGCACAGCTGTGTACCCCTAACTTGCCTCCCGACTGCCATGTAAACGCTACAGGTAGTGGCATCGAGGGGGAAGGCAGGCATCCCAGGGGTTATCTGTGGAGAGGTGGTGGAGGGGGGTTTGTGTTTAGGTTTCAGAGGGGAGCCTTTGTGATCTGGCTTGGGAGGGGGGTATGGCTTAGGTTCAGGGGAAGGTTGGGTTCTTGTTGGAAGGGTAGACTTCTTGGTAGGGGTGGGGCATCGGTACTTGCAGGGAGGCCAGGGGAGGCCTTGGAGCTCGAAGGGCTAGACTTTGGGAGGAAAACTGAATGTTTAGGGTTATCACAGGGGTGGGAGAGTTGTGGGGAAAAGGGCAAACTCAGAAAGGAAAGATTTCTTACACACACAGGTATGGTCATGGCAAAAGGATTTGGGTGTGGAAGGAGAGGGATATGTTGGTGTGGCTGTCCTGGGTGCATGTTTGTGTTAGGTATGTTTGTGTGAGGTATGTTTGTGTGTGATGGGTGTCTGTTGGGCAAGTGAGTGAGGGCGTTTACGTGTCTTGGGATGAGGGGTTGAAGATGCTGGGGGATGCCATGGTGGGTGGGTGACTGTCTATTGGGGTGTTGACTGCAGGTATGGTGGATGTGCTGCATGTTGGATGTCTATGGTTGTAGTGTCTGCGGGTGTGGTGACTGGGTTGGATGTCTGAGGGTATGCTGTGGTGCTGTCTGTCGGGTGGATTGGTGTAGTGACTGAATCAGTGATTGTTGGTGTGGTGTCTACAGGTGTGTCAGGTGTGCTATCAGTGATGCTGTGGGTGCATCTGAATTTGTTTGTGTGCATGCTGGTGGTATGTTTGTGGTGATTATGTTTGTCAGAGAAAACCTTGGATGTTGAGGTGGATGCATGCCTGTTTGTCTGTGTGCTTTGGCTGGGTTGGGGAAGAGGGTCTTGGGATTGGGAAGAGGAAAGTGGAGGGGGATGGTAGACAAAGGGGGACTGGCTGCTGTTAATATGGTTGCCAGAGCCTGAAAGGTTCTCTATAGGCTAGCCATTGCACTGTGAATGTCCTCCAGGAAGGCATTACTATTGTTGGATCTGAGCTGTCAGTCCCTTTTATGGCATTCACGATGGTCAACTGACCCACAGAGATCGACCTCAGGAGGTCAATAGCCTGTTCACTTTCGGGCAGCAGGGCTGACAGGGGCAAAGGTGCCTGCAGTAAAGGAGATGCCCACCCTCTTGGGTGAGCGGGCACAGCCAACTGTGTGGGGAGCTACAGGGAGGGCCGTGGTAGTAAGGGGGGTGTGGCAGACTTAGACACCCTCCAGGTCACTGGGTCCCTCGATGTCAGTGGTATCATGACTTTGGGCCCTGTGGCCAGCACCTTCCCCACTCTGCTGTACCTTGTCTCCTTCGCCTGCTGATGCTGATGCTGATAAACAGAGAGAGGTAGGGTCATCAGATTCCCTACATACACATACATTACACCATATACAACAGGAACATCACATCAATAGGTAAAACACCACTTTGAGCCAATATCATGTCACAACTACATACTTTCTACAACCGTATATGACAAAAATGTCATTCACTACATAAGTCAACTATATGACCACTATGCCATTCTATCAGTACAGCTATAGCACAAACTATTCCTGCACAAGATGATTTGTCAACATAAAAAGTGTGTCCTAATGCAAAGCATCACAGATAAACATCAACCCATCAATGGGCGAAAGTGTGAAGTTTGATTTGAGACTCCTAAATACTCCAAATCTACACTTGCTCAGTCCATTTCCAGATGGTATGTTCTATGAAAGTTAGCTCATCACATTCCATTTACAACATAGTATGTTGCTTAGCAATCACAATTATAACATGGAACTGTGTCCATAACATTCGCAATAGCAAAGACCACAGATGCACCTACTCCATTTGGCATATCCAAAATTGGAGTACAAAAGATTCCTTATACATTTCAACAACACATGTATCAATAGTGTTTTTGCTAAGGTTCATACTATCTTTATTGACCTACTCATCTTAGTCAATCTCAAATAGTAAACAAAAACATGTACAGAATTAGTGGGCTACTTAGCACACAGAATCTCCCCACAGACAAGCCCAGGAAGCATACCAACACCTTCAATACAATGGACACTTGTCATGTCCGTGAAGGCCACATACAGTGTTACTAATCATGATGAATGCCATCCTCAATTTAATTATATAAAAATGCCTACATCAGTGTCAGCACTTCAGACATGAGTAAGCTCACATCTATGAAGCAAAGTTACACTGACCTAAACAACGTTTGAAGTAACTATGATTGAGACTTACAGCTAGAGTCCAGCAAATTGTCTGATAACATATACCATATCACCAACATGTAAATGTAAAATGCTACACCTGCTACACAATGAAATTACTGTAAACTAAGCTTGGCCATACTAATATTCTTCAAAACAGTATCAGAATAGCAAAAGCTAGTATTCCAAAATCGGATCACGAATCCTAACAAGTGCAGGATTTACCACTGTAAACATGATGTTGGCAAAAAACAGTGCATATGTCATCTATATTGGAGATGTCCTGTCCAATTTAGCATGCCTAAAATACATTGGCTAAGGGAATAGCAGGCTAGCCACTTACCTTCACAACACCATGTAATTGGTACAAATAGTCTGAACTCACATGTTAATTACATGTCATTAGGAATGTAGAATCACTACAATGCTTTTCTTCATGTAGGATGTCCACCCTGACTAAACATCACATTAGCCAATGTACAGTCCACACTTAACAATGGGTACACATCCTCACACCTCTGAGTAAGTGTAGTAAGTATGTCAAGTTATTGTTCAGACTGATATCACACCCTCACATGAATGTTATATCTAGTTCACAACTCAGGAATGATTACGCTGTCTCTGACATGCCAGTCCCTATGTTGCAAGTAGAGGTAGATCCAGTGCACTAGGAATGGACAGAGACCAAAGACCTGGACTACTTACCTACAGGATATCTAGAGTATGGGCTGGTAGTTAGGAAGGATGACCCAGCAAGGTACATAGAGAGCAGTATGGTGATACACATATGACACAGTCAAATGTGCATCACCATATGTTTTAATACAATACTGTTAACATAGGTGAGTGTTAAGTCCCTATACACAATAGAATGTCCACACATATATATCAATGTTATCAACTGTTCACCTAGGTGTTACTAGGAGACCCCTTGCTGTTGGCACTTACCACATTGTAACAGCTTAAATACTTACACATTATACAATGAACTGGCTGAGGGTTGTACATGTGTGTAGTCTGTACTTACCCCCTTGTGGCTGCAGTGCTCGCCTCAAATGCCCATCCAACTCAAGGTAGGCCACCACCAAAATGTAGGCCTCTTGGGGAGGTCAAGGTCCAACGGGCACCCTCCCTCATTGGGAGGACATGCCAGGTGGGCCTCTGTGGTCTTCAGGGCCCAGCATTTCAGGTTTCCAAACATTTCCTACAGTGGGTACTCTGCCGGCTGCGGACCCTCAGGTTCCGCACTTGCTTGGCGATGGCACGCCAGATTCCCTTTTTTTGATGGGTGTTGACCTGCATGGATGACACAGACAAAAGGAGAAAGCTATGTCCATATGCACCAACCCAACACAAGTGGTCATAACACTACTGTCATATCAATTAAGCAAACATTCCCTTCCTCTTACTTCAAACTTCTTACCAATGTTCCATCTGCAGCCAACCCATGTGTGAAGTGGAGTCTCAAATACAACATCCATGATCAGTACCACATATTGACTAGACACATATGACCAGGCCACATGATTGCCTATAAGATGGTATGTCTGTTAATATTTCTAACAAATGTATTGTTGGACATGCTGCAATCTATGTTATGAATAGAGGCTATTAGTTCACACACTATCCAACATGCATCACTACTGTATGTCTGCATATGTACATGTACACATACCCGTGCATGAGTGCCCAATCCGTCACTACTGAACATTTCCTGAACACCATCATACACTCCAAGTTTCACGCATTGTTATACTATTGGACTCATCTGCTCCTCTAGTGCACCATAGAGCTGTTCATACAGAGGTAGGACCTCACCAACAAGCTTGTACAGCTCTTCTGGAATGAAGGCTGGGGCCCTATCACCTGCAGGACGTGGCATGATAGGTCCCAGAGGCAGCACACAGCAGTTCAGGTAATAGAGGTCTTGCTGGCAGTACTGTCAGGGATCAAGTGAGAGATTCTGTAGAAGATGGTGGTCACGTCCACAACGTACATGGCCATTGCCGCCAGTGGCCGGTGCCATTGGCCCAAGTCCGCCAAAGGCAGCAATGTGCCCCAATGGCAATGTCCACTGTGGTTGTAACCGCCTACCACTATGACGACATCCACCAGTGGAGCTAGCTCACTTCCTCATGTCCAGTACAGTAGGTCAGGCAGCTGCCATTTTAAGGCAATTATATGTATGGAAAAAGTAATGGAAGGTGCATCATTTACTGCAAACTATATAGTACGAACAAGTTTTAAGTTCTGATTTCATGTTTAGCGGTCTCAATGGTCATGTGTAAAAGAGGTATGACTTTTAATGGAAATGATATTCTATATGCAACAGCATATTAGAGACATCAATGCAGTATATGTGGTACAAAGATGTCTCTCATATCAACTAGGTGTGATTATCAAACTCTGCCTGTCACATGTATATGCATGTAAAGTACATCTGAGGGATTAGTGATTCTGCATCAAAGGGAACTGACATAGAAAGCATAGCAATGTGCTGTACATCAAATGTCAAATGTTTCATCTGACATCATGTGGAGATATGAACCTATTCATTATTTGTACATTGTAAAATTCATCTACAATCTGTTTCTGTCCCTCACAGTTACTCTGGCATGAGGAGAGGAAGACATCCTCCTGTGTACCACCTACTAGTAGACCTGCACCCCATGGAGGAGAGAAACAATATACAATTATTTCGCCTGAATAGGCATACAATCATGGATCTATGTCATCAGTTGAAGTCAGCTCTGATGCCTGCCATTCGCAATTCCACTAGCATATCTACAATCATTCAAGTCAGGTCAGTGCTACACGTCCTTTCGGAATACAGTGGCCTTAACTGCAGCAATGTCACAGCCCATGTTCAGTCTGGTTTTGAAGGCTGTACTGTCTGCATTTTTATGAAACACCTGGACAGCTACATCAGGTTTCTTCAACTTGCCGATTTGGAATACGTGAAGGCAGAGTATTATGCTTTGGGACACATTTCACATGTGGTTGAAGCCATAGATGGAACCCATGTAGCCTTGGTTCCCCCCAGTGCCAATGAACAGGTACATAGGGACAGGAAAACTTACCACTCCATCAACGTCCAAGTGGGGTGTTTGGCATACCACTACATTTCACAGATCTGTGCAAAGTATCCTGGATCAGGCCATGATTCCTTCATCATGGGGAACAGCAATATCCCAATGCTGATGACACGACTCTACACAGAGAGGGTCTGGCTGGTTGATAAGTCACATATGACGTGTGTCTGCAACATTTTTCTTCTGCTATCACAAATGTGCATGTCTAAGATATATGTTTGTGTTGTTGTACCTATTCCTACCCAAGCCATCCTTGGTTATTGACACCAGTGAGGTACCCAACCAGGCCAGGGGAAGTCCGCTTCAATGAGGCCCATGGAAGGATAAGGCGTGTCATGGAGAGGACTTTTGGGCTCCTGAAGGCAAGGTGTCACAGCCTGGACAAATCTGGAGGGGCCCTCCTCTACTCACCCCAAAAGGTATGTCAGATTATTATTGCCTGCTGCATGCTCCACAACCTTTCCCTGAGACTTCATATACCATTCATTCCAGATGAGGGGGAACCAGCAGAACCTGTGGGTAGAAATGCAGATTTGCCAAATGAGGATGAGCCTGATGAAGATGAAGCAGGAGACATCAGGACAGATCTCATCAATAAGTGCTTCAACTGCCTAAAAGTATGTGATGTGCTTTCAAAAATGTGATTCCGTTTTGTAGTATATAATTGATGTCTGGCATGTCTCTTCCTATTGACCATCATGTGTGGGATCTTCAGTTCCTCCAATGCCAATGACTCAGGTATGCATGCCGATTGTAATTTGTTATTATGTACTGAACAGTGTGGCATACAGTGTAATGGGTTGTTACTGCAAAAGCAAAGCCACAGTTGAACACATGACTACTCAGAATACAAGTATGTTTACAAATATGTCCTATCCTTTATCTCTGACATTCACAGATTTGCATTGTTACTGTTTGCCTCAACATCAGTGGCAAATCACCAACAGTGTCAGAGGCAGATGGTATTTGCAGGCAGACATGAGAAGTGGGCATGCATAAAACCAGGAACTGATTAGCATGAGTATGTGGACTGTCACTTATATGGCCAGACTGTCAGGACACTAGTATGAAAGTGTGTTTTTACTACAAGATTACCAGGTTGGTACTGAAGGTGCCATGTGTGCGTCCATATTTGTCTGACACGTGAAAATAGTTGTACCAGAGCCTCTATCATTATAATGGTTTCTGTTGTATATCACCTACCTTGTACAACGTTGTCAGTGTATTAATACTTTGCAGGCCAATGGACATTTCTTTAAGGACTGATATAGGTGAGTGGCAAGCCTACTGGTACCTGACCATGGTGAGTGAAAGGTTCCAGGATTGGGAACATCAGTACTGATTTCTGTCTGTATCATGGAGGGATGAATATTAGGGAGCTAAGCTGTGGGAATGTGTGAAAAGTTTACCTGGTGTAACAAAGGACCAATCTGTTTGCCTGCTGGCTAGTAGAAAGACTGACATGTTCATAACTTCTGTATCCTGTAGGTTATTAGTGTATGACACCGAAACTGACATTCTGAAGTCACCAGCAGTACTCCTCTATCTACTGATTGCCATTCTACTAATAAATGTGTGGAGATGTACAATACGGCTGATTTGGGTTATGTCTGGTAAAATGCGAATGTAATGAATCTCCTGGTTATAGAGTACACATGTGATGTCCATAACAAAGGTTGTACAATACAGAGGACATATTGACATAAGAGGTGCCATAGCTGACAGTTGTACATGGTCGATACATGACACTTACACAGTACCTGTGTTAAAGTTGTATTTATTGGGGAATCCAAAACTATCTTTGTGAATTGAAAGTGAAATAACAGAAAGTAAACAGTGAATGGGTGAGTCAGGTGGATGAAATCATCAGGGTAGCTGCTACACCATTTGGCAGCATAAGTCCAGTCTCCTTTCACCATGGCAAAATTGAGTTGGGTATCAGAACAGTCAATAGGCTGTGTCTGTGGCACACAAGGGGACACAATCAGGAGAGGGTCACTTCTGGCAGTGGGTTTGATCTTGGCATCTGCTCCTGCTGGATGTCTGGGTGGACGTCCATGTTTGCGGGGGCTTTGCTCTGCTACAGAGGGTGGGGTGTCTGAGACATGTTATTCCCCTGGCAGGGCCTCTCTTCCACTAGTGGCCACAGATGTTGAAGGGGTTGATGACTTATTACTAGTGGAAGAGGCCTGATGTTGTGTGGCAGACCTCCTCAGAGTAGTGTTGATGTCCCTCAGCACCCCAGCAGTGGACATCAGGATCACATTTTGTGCTTGCTACTGCTGCATGGCTTCCTGGCGGTTGTCCCTCTGCAGCTGTTGGATTTCCCAGTCATGATGAGTACCTGACCCACCATGCCTTGGGAATTTTGGTAAGCACCCAAGACTTGGGAGATGGTTTCCTGGTCAGTATTGTTCCTTTGAGTCCCCATCCTCTGGCCCACACCATCCCTACCACGCACTCTACCCCCACGTGCCTGTGCCCCCAGCACAGTGTACCCACTCCCAGTGTTGTCAGGTCCATCAATGTCAGGGGTGACAAGAGGTGACTCAGGTACCTGTACTGATGGGCATGCAATGGAAGTAACAGTCCTTGGGGCACAGGTTTTGGGGGCGAATGGTTGCTGGAAGTATTGAAGCTACAGGCCTGGGAGGAGTCAATTCAGGCACTTTGGGTCTGACAGCTCTTGACTAACCAGGTGTCCCTGATGGGCCAGCTTGTCATCAGTGACCAAACATCCAGGGGTGTTGAACTCACGGTGGTCTTTATCCAGAGGGGTTGTGGCAGTGTTTGGTATACTCTCCATGGTGACATTGTCAAGGTTACCTTTGGGAGAAATGGGGCACACAGTTGCTGTATGAAATACAACAAGTTGTGTTTAAGTTTGAGTAGTAGTGATATTGTGTGAGATGCACACACTGCCTTTACAAGCTCCCCTAAGATGATAATAACAGCTGCTACCACATCTTAGTCAGGACATTTGGAGACTCAGATTTTTCAATTCCAACCACCATGCTCAAAGCTGTTTGACTATGTTGGAGGATCGTTGACTGCTGATACCCTCTTATGTTATCCTTTGTTGTGCCTTTATTGCTCTCTGCCTCATTCCCCTGTTTTTGTGTGCCTTTTCTTAGTTTTTTGCCTTTTTTTTGCCGATTTCTCTCGTTCTCGGCTTTTTCCGATTTCCCCTCTCTCGCTGCTGCATCCCCTGCGGCCCCCCCTCTTGCGCCCCTATTTGCCCACCTCTCCTGCCTCCTGCCTCCTAGCTGCTCCTACCTCCCACGTCCCCTTCTTAATGGCGCCCACGCAGAGGCAAGCCCATCTGCACCTGTCCCCGCCTGGACCGCCCCTAGACTGTGCCCAGCGCCTGACCCCCCAGCCCACGAGTTCCCCACGCCACCAGATGCCATTACAACGCTGAGGAACTCCACGCTCTCAACCCTGGCCTCCCCACCACCTGCGTCCAAGCCTCCCTGAGGCACACCCATGGACCCTTCTCCTGCCGGATTTGCAGCTTCACCTGCACCCAAGCCACCAAGCACCACAACAGCTCCACCCACAACCACCTCAGCTGCATCTTCCACAACACCCGCTCCATCCACAAGCATGCCTTCAAACTCTGAGACCTCCTCACCTCAGCCTTCCCAGACATCGCCTTCCTCACCGAAACTTGGATGAACCCCTCCTCGGAACCTGACATTGCAATAGCCATCCCTGAAGGCTATAAGATTACCCGCAGAGACCGCACTAACAAACCGGGAGGAGGAATCGCCATAGTCCACAGGAGCACCATCAGGATCTCAACCAACACCTATGACAACATCGATGCTGCCGAACACTTGCACTTCCTGATTCACGTCAACACCAACACCACTCTCAGAGGAACCCTTGTCTACAGACCCCCAGTCCCCCTACCACAGTTCTGCGATGCCATCCCCGACACAATCAGCGCCCACGCCCTCGCCTCTATGGACTACATGCTCCTCAGCGACCTGAAATTTCACCTAGAGAACGGCAACAACAGCAACTCCTCAGCCTTGATCGACAACCTCGCCAACCTCGGTCTCAAACAACTCATCACAACGCCCACCCACTCAGCCGGCCAAACACATGACCCCCATCTTCTCCTCGCCAGCAGCCACATCACCTTCACCCATACCACTGAACTCCACTGGACCGACCGCTGCAGTGTCCATTTCACCTTCCAGAAACCCACCAATCATCACCACCCGCAACAGATCCCTCGCCATAGCTGGAACAAGATCTCAAAAGACCAGCTGATCTCCACCCTCGTCCACACCCCGCCACCCAGCACCAGCGACCCCAACACTGCCGCCCTCAACCTCAAACAATGGCTAGGCAACTGCACCAACACCCTTGCCCCACTTAGGAAACCACCCACCACCCGTACAGCACGAAAGCACCCTGGTTCATCGCCAACCTTCAGGCCTCCAAGCAGGAGTGCCAGAAAATCGAGACGATATGGCTCCACGAACAAACAGAGAGCGACCACGCCACCCTCAAAACAGCCATCCACAAGCATCACCAGCTCATCCAGACTACCAAAAGATAATTCTACAAAGACCGAATCGACAACAACGCACACGACAGCAAAGTGCTCTTCAGCATCATCAAAGAACTCGCCAACCCCAAGTCCTGCTCCATCAACCCCCCCTCACAAGACCTCTGTAACTCCCTTGACACCTTTTTTCACCGCAAGATCAAGGACACCCACAGCAGCTTCACCTCCCCAAATCCCATGACAACCATGGCCAACACTAAGCCCAATGCACCCAACCACACCAACCTTCTGAGCGCCTGGACCCACACCAACGACGAGGGCACTACCAAGACCATGAGCACCATCCACTCCAAATCATCCGCCGACCCCTGTCCTCACCATGTCTTCAACAAAGCCAGCCAAATCATCACCCCCCTAACTCCGTGCTATCATCAACAGCTCCTTCAAGACCGCCACCTTTCCGGAGAGCTGGAAACAGCCAAAGTCAATGCCCTGCTCAAAGAACCCAAGGTAGACCCCGAAGACCTCAAGAACTAACGGCCCATCTTCCTCCTCCATGCAAAGGTCATAGAGAAGATAGTCAACAGCCAACTATCCCACTTCCTGGAGGACAACAGCTCGCTTGACATTTCTCAATCTGGCTTCCGCAAGGACCACAGCACCAAGACTGCTCTCATCGCCGCAACCAACTGCATCAGGATCATACTCGACAAAGGTGAAACCGTGGCTCTCATCCTCCTTGACCTCTCAGCAGTCTTCGATCCCACCACAAGGCCCTGGACTGGAACACATCCTTCCTCTCCGGTAGAACTCAGAGAGTCCGCCTCCCTTCGTTTCTGTCGAAAGCCACCAAGACTATCTGCGGAGTCCCCCAAGGATCCTCTCTCAGCCCAACCATTTTTAACTTCTACATGGCGCCGCTTGCCAACATCATCCGATCCCACGGCCTCAACATCGTCTCCTATGCGGATGACACCCAAATTATCCTCTCACTCACTAAGGACCCTGCCACCGCCAAGATCAATCTCCACAACGGACTTCATGCCATCGCCAACTGGATGGAGATAAGCCACCTCAAACTGAACTTGGATAAGACTGAGATCCTCATCCTCGGCTCCAACTGCTCAGCATTGGATGACTCCTGGTGGCCTGCCACACTAGGAGCATCACCAACTCCCACCACTCACGCACGCAACCTCGGCTTCATACTAGATTCATCGCTCACCATGACCCAGCAAGTCAATGCCGCCTCATCCTCATTTAACACTCTCTGCATGCTTCGCAAGACCTTCAGATGGATCACCATTGAAACCAGAAGAACGGTCACTCATGCTCTCGTCAGCAGCAGACTGGACTACGGCAACGCACTCAATGGGGGAAAAATGGCCAAGCTCTAGAGGAAACTTCAGCGCCATCAGAACACCCCTTCATGCCTCAACCTCCCATGCCACAAACACATCTCAGCCCTTCTCAGAGACCTTCACTGGCTCACAGTCAACAAGGGGATCACCTTCAAACTCCTAATCCATGCTCACAAGGCTCTCCCCGACTCAGGCCCTGCCTACCTCAACGAGTGTCTCCGCTTTCACGTTCCCACCCGCCAGCTCCGCTCCGCCAACCTTACCCTCACCACTGTCCCCCGCATCCACCGTACCACAACCAGCGGCAGATCCTTCTCCCACCTTGCCGCCAAAACCTGGAACTCCTTCCCCGTCTGGCCCAGGACCTCCTGACCTTCGGGAAATGACTCAAGCCCTGGCTATTCGAGCAGTAGCAACACCCCCAGCGCCTTGAGACCCTAACAGGTGAGTAGCACGCTTAACAAGTGATTGATTGATTGACTGATTGATCTGAATATTGGCCCTCATTCCAAGTTTGGCGGGCGGCAACGGGAACCGCCAATTGGCCGCTCTGCGGTCAAAAGACCGCGGGGGCCATTCTGACTTTCCCGCTGGGCCGGCGGGCGCCCGCCAAGGGAGCGCCCGCCGGCCCAGCGGGAAAGGGCCTGCAACACAGAAGCCGGCTCCGAATGGAGCCGGCGGTGTTGCAGGTGTGCGACGGGTGCAGTTGCACCCGTCGCGCTTTTCACTGTCTGCTAGGCAGACAGTGAAAAGCATACTGGGGCCCTGTTAGGGGGCCCCTGCACTGCCCATGCCAGTGGAATGGGCAGTGCAGGGGCCCCCAGGGGCCCCAGGACACCCGTTCCCGCCATCCTGTGTCTGGCGGTGAAAACCGCCAGAAACAGGCTGTCGGGAAGGGGGTCGGAATCCCCATGGCGGCGCTGCTTGCCTTGCTCCTTGCGGGAAACCGCCGGACCCGGTTTTCCGACACCGCCAGCCTGTTGGCGGTGCTTCCGTTGCCCGCGGCCCTGGCGGTCTTTGACATGAGTGATTACATTTGTCGGCTAGTAAAGTGTATGCCCAATGCACAATGGTGTCAGAGTTGGCACACACTATAGGAGACAGCAGTTGACATTGGCCTCCGTCTGGATGTACTGCAAGTACATCCAGTTTGGCATCTAGTTCTTCACCCCAAATGAGTCAGTGTCAATCTTAGGAAACTATTTCTAAGGACAGTTTGATATGGCACTCAGCTGTAGCTGTGTTTCACTATTAATGGTAGTGGAAGTGGGCCATTGCATTGCTGTCTTGGCATAAACTGTTTACTAGTGGAACATTAATGATGGGTTACATTTAGTTTCACATAGAAGACATCTAAAAATTAGTGAACTGTACTGTTTTTTTAATGCTGGAATAGTGCCTTTTGGGAGTAGAAGTGCATGCCAGTTCCAAGAACTGTCGAGCCAGGTAAGGAGACATGTGGCAATGCAAGGAGTGGTATTTGTACATTTAACACAGAGGATTGGTAGGTGGTTTGGTAAAAAGGTGGGAAAGGGTGGTGAGGGATCATGCAAGACAAAACTTTTTGATGACACGAATGTTCTGTTGACTTACCAGACACCACTTCCCCAGGTATTCCTGTCAGGCCCTTAGAATGCAAGATGTCCAAGACCTCCTCCCATGATGTAAACTATGGGGGAAGAAGGGGGTGCCCACCACCACTCTTGAATACCAACAGCTGGTGCCTGGATGCCATGGAATATACCTTCCCCTTGAGGTCGTTCCACCTCTTCCTGATGTCATCCCTTGTGCGCGGGTAGCTGCCTACAGAATCGACCCTGTTGACTATTCTTTGCCAAAACTCAATTGTCCATGCTTTTGATGTTTACTGGACCTGTGCTTTGCAAAGGTGTGGTTCTACTCTGACAATTTCGTCCACCATCACCCTCAGCTCGTCATCTGTGAAACAAGGGTGCTTTTGTGGGGACATGGTACTGGTGGTAAAGACGGTGAGGTAGTGTGACAGAAATAGGTGGAAGGTACTGTTTGTGATGAGGTGTAGGTGCTGTGATGTGAGTGGGTGATGTTTGTTGTGTATTTTGTGTGATGGTAACTTGTGTGCTGTGTATGCTGTGCAGGTGTGAGATGTATGTGTGGTGAAATGTGAATAGGTGCCAAAGTATTTTTATTCTAAACCTGGGAGGATAATTTATCCTTTGTGGCTGTGTGTGGCGCTCTGGTTGCAAAGGATTGTGGGTTGTGTAGGGGTGCGTAGGTTTGTCGAGTGTGTGGATGTGTGTCAAGTGTGGGATATTCAAACTATCCAATGTTGTGTTGTGCTTAGTGTGAAGTGAGTTCAGACTGAGGCAGGCTGCGGTTCACACTGCCAATGGTTTTCCACCATGGAAGAACCAGTGTTGTGATTTGTGGATGTGCGGACTTCACAGTGTAACTCTAAATACGGAGGTCAGATGACAGCAAACATGGCGGTCTTTTGGCGGCTACAACCACGGCGGTCATGCCACCAGACCGCCAAAGTCATAATTAGGCCCAAAATGTCCTCCTGCAAAACAAAAATATGCTGTCTAAACAAAATGTTGGTCACCCACATGCTAAGCAAAGAAGAAGTTACTGAGAACAAATGTTTATACATATATATAGATATGGATATATAAAACCTAGTGGCGTTTGCCACTAGGTAGTTGTAGTTAAGACCTACTTTGTATAGGAAGATTTCATTATTTTTTCTAATATCTTTGGCGCTGTTTGAAAAATCTTTCCAAGAAAATAGCTGCTGTCTGGCAATATCTGTTTGAATAGCACTATGCACTTTGTACTCTACATGAAATAAGAAAATAAATTACCTCTTGAGCTGATGGATGGTGCCGCCGTCATTCCTGCCATGAGAAGCTGGTAAATATTGCCTCTCGGATGCTGTGTAATGATTTATGACTAAATCTATCTATCTATCTATCTATCTATCTATCTATATATATATATATATATATATATATATATATATAAAAAACCTAGTGGCGTTTGCCACTAGGTAGTTATAGTTAAGACCTACTTTCTATAGGAAGATTTTTTTTTCTAATATCTTTGGTGCTGTTTGAAAAATCTTTCCAAGAAAATCAGATACTCACTTCAGCTGCTGTCTGGAAAGTTTTGGGGTGATCCGTCAAGCGGAGTCTGAAAAAAAGGGGGGTCCAAAAACACATTTTCCACATTCATTTTTCCATAGTGATTTTGAACAGCGCTGGTGCCAAAACCACTGGACGAAATTACACCAAATTTGGCAGAAATGTAGCTAGCTCTTTGTCTAGAAAGAGCCCATCATGTTATATGGTGTAAATCTGTTCAGTATTTTTTTTTAAATTAAAGGAAATTCAAGTTTCTATATATAGAGACGAGAAGGATTTGCGCCCCTTCCCAATCTCGTGCGGAGATCTGATTGGCTGCCAACACTTCAACAAGGCAGTGTTGGCAGCAATGTTGGAACTCGACTTCAGCCGTGTCCCTCAAGAAAAGAATAAAAATAAAGAAAAGGGGCCACACTGATCCCTTGGCTCTGGTGCTGGGATTCCAAAAGGACCCACAGGACAAAAAATAATTTTCTTTTAACATTTTTGTCAGGAGTCATGGGGAATCTGCGGATCCAGTGAAAAAAACAAAAAACAAAACAAAGCATGGGCTCCCGCGCTTTGCAATTCTGGAGCCCTTGGGTGGGCCATGTCCCGGGGACATTGCTCCTATAATGCGGGGGGATCATGTGCCCCCCGCAGCCCTGGGGACCACCACCTCCAAGGAGCTTCAATTTTACTCTGTGTGGAGGGCTGCATGCCCACCGCAGCCCCTGGGACCACCATCTCCCGTGGGCAAACACAAAACATTAGAATGGCTCCATTTTTTTGAACCCCCTGCATCCTCAGGGTCCACCATGTTCCCGGGGCTACTTTTGTGGGAGGGGGGGTCAGGCACCCCACCTCGAGCAGCCAATAATGTCCCTGTGGACAAACATCCCCCAGGGACAGCTCTTGCTATGTCCCCAGGTGGGACACAGCTGTTTGCTGTGGCTTGGCAGAAGCTTTGAATCTGCAACCAAGTCATAGCAAACACTCCGGTCATGATGAAAAGAGAGTGGTAAAATAGCTCTCCCTTCATTGGAGCAGGGCTTTCATCTGTCTGACTGCCCATGGAAAGGCAGGCAGGCACACAGAGAAAATTGCTCTCACAGAGAGGGAGCTGCTGGGACCGTGGAGGCCTTCAGGCTCCCCCCACAGTCCCCAACAAGTCACATGGGTAGGTCCCGTGGGATGGTCCTGGGGCTGAGATTAACCCTGGTGGGGAGGCCATGTGCTCCCCCCAAAAAAAAATCTAGGCCTGGTCCTGGGGGATGGAGGCCTTGGGAGGTGGCCACATGGCCTCTCCCCTAAAAACTATACAAATATTTAGACCGGGCCCCAGAATATGGGGTCCCCAGGGCTGAGACCAGTCTGGGGAGGGGGGCCACATGGTATATAGAAGTTCATCTGTGTGAGCTTCCAGCAGCCAACAAGGACCTTCATGAGGTGTGAATATCCTCCTAGAGCTCAGGCAAGGCCTTAGGTGTGGGGAGGTATTCTGTTCCTCTGACAGGATGACTATCTGGGCAACTTAATTCACCTCAAGAGGCCTACCCTGTCACAGTCAGATGTAGCTAAAACATGACCCTGCCTCCTCATCCCTCCTCTAGCCTTCTAGCCACCCAAGCACCCGTCCCAGTAGGAGAGGAGTTGTTTTCAGAATTGCCTTTGAGTGACCACAGAGGAAAGAGTACTTCTTTCCCTTGCAACTCCTCAAGAGTGAACACAGGAGCACTACACAGGCTACGAAAGGTTCTTCCATGCTGGATTTAGGTAGAGATTGGCATTGTGGGGTTGTTTCCAGTAGGACACACAGGATCAGCTGCTAAAAAGAGTAATGTTACCGCTGGGAACTTTTTTCGTACTGTTTAGGGAGGGCATTGTGTTACACCCTTCCTTTGGCTAGTAGAAGACATAAATGTAGCACCCAGGGCATCCTGTTCATACAACTACTAAGCCTGTGGCAGATAGAAGAAGGACTGCTTCTGAAGCCAAAACCTGTGAGGAGAATCCTAAGTGCTGGACCTACTCCCACCTGTAACCATTGTGAGAAAATTATTTTTTGCAGAATCCTCCCCACTTATTTTGGATGGATACAGGTGTTTTCATACCCTGAGTGTGTCCTGGGCCTTGCTAACCAGTCCCAGGGCCTGTGCTCTGTTGAGAATGGTATATGCAAATTAGGCATCATTATAATTGACTCTGATAACCTACCTGTAAGTCCCTAGTAAATGGTGGGCATGTAGGTTGAGGGACATCATTGACGTTAAGGTACACCTGGGTACACTGCTGTGGTGTCTGGTATTTTAAAGGCAGACCAGCCTTGATAACTGCTTTTAAAGTAAGACTAACCATAAATTTACCTTTGGCATTAAAAGTACTTCCAAAGTTTCAAACAACCTTATTGTTACATATATGTCACACCTAAAGCCTGCCTGGGGTATTCCAAGGGTTGAGTGCAGTGCAAGTATAAGCAGGGATATTATAAAAGAAGTCTTATGAGCCCTGGTGAGGGGAAAGCTGCCAAATTATTTTTCCCCATTGTAGTGCATTAGGTCCATAGGCTAACATTGGAATGTCTTATTTAAAAATAATAAAGTCTTATCTCCACTAGGAAAGAGTTAAATATATCATGTGAGATATCAAATTAATAGTTTGACTAATTCCAACAACTTGCCAATGTTAGGCTTATTATAACTATTACAGGGAAAGAGTTTTAGAACTCTTTCTAAATGTTACCTAAATCAGCCCTGTAGGGCCCTTTCCTGATTGGTCAGCCTCTGGTAGGCTGAACTAACCTACCTTAATGAGGTGTGAAGTGGCCTGGGCTAAGACAAAGAAAGCATCTGATGGGTGGAGAACTGCTATAGCAGGTGCAGAGCAGGAAGGGGACTGGGTTGCCAAACTGGTCTTCAAAGGAGGGAAAGACAGTTAGGACAGAAAGCAGACCTCCCCCATTTCCTGTATCCCAGACAGATAAGAGCCACGCCCTAAGTCGGAGGTAAAGTTTTATTGAGGCCTCCTGCTCAGTGTATCCAATTTGGGCTCGATCATGGTTGGCCGCAACTAGATGTACACAGTTGACATTTTTTGATTTTAGGCACTAGAAACACATTTTTACATTTTACCTTTAAAAATTTATATTTCCGGTTCCCTACATTGGATATTTCTCATTTTTGGTGTCATTTTAAAGATAAAACTATGTCCTATCTTTATAAATTGATGTTGGATTTGTACTTGGTATTGCATTTTACCCATTTCCTGTTTTGTTGATATAAAATGCTTTACACAGTGGTCTCCTAAGTTAAGCCTAAATGCTCATGGCCAAGCTACCAAGGGTTGAGCAAGGTTCATTTATTAAGACCTTGAATGGACCTTATGTGAGATTGTAGCATATTACTAAGTGTAGGTACCTAACTAATAATCCACTTCATAACACTCATGACCCAGAAGTTTACTTCAGGGATCAGTTTGCTGACCTCCTATTAAGCTACTGGGACACAAAAGGTACAAGAAGCCCAATTTCCTAGAGGAACTCAGCATACTGGGTTCCACTGGACCTGCCCTAAACCCTGCTGATGACTTCTATCAGAGTGAGTCCTGGTCCAAAATTACTATTTCTGAGGTCATATAGTGCCTAGAACTCCTACTCCTTCTGCCTAAATCTAAAAATTGAGTTTCATAAACATTTTGCCCAACCTATGGACAGGAAAACGGTTGAGGGAATGGGAGCAACCTGCCAGTCAATCTGCCGAGGGTGCATCACTGTTTGGCCTTACTTCAATGCAGCTCCTGTCACATTCTTCATCACAGCAAATTGGCTGCAGCCAGACCCACACCAACCAATATCCAATGACATCCAATACTCTTTAGCAACAACTTGAAGTCTTGACCTGCTGAGGAAATCTAACTTCCTGGGTAGAGTCCAAGTCAGAAAGTAGAAATCTTCACCAAGCCACACGCTAAGCAGCATCTGCTAGAAGAAAGTGACTTCCTGGAGGTGACCTTCTGAATTTTTACCACACTGAGGTTTTCCCACCATCATCGATGGCTTTAACAAGATATTGTCCTTCATCAACACATCATTGACAAGCTCAACTTTGGACCCAGCCTGCAGCCTTGCCCCTCCTAGGACTCTGCCTCATTGACACTTTTCTAAGTGTGAAGGTAACTTTTTGACTGGGATAAATCTAGCCTGTGTATAGAACTTGTTCTCCATCATGGTAAACATTAAATGTTACCCTTGTCCTGTTCAAGCCCAACCAGTTGCCTAGGGTTGTTGCTTCAAAAATTATTATCTCTGGTTCCCCTTATTGGATTTTTGATGTTTTGGCTTCATGTTTTCATCAAATTAGTTGCTATCCTTGTAAATTTGAGTGGCATTTGTTATTGTCTGATGTTTTTGACTTTTTAATTTACTTGGTACTTCTAAATGTTTTCCACATTTTTTAAAGTTAAGCATGTTTGGCCCTGTGACACATCTTCCAGGTGCAGAGGGCAGGTTTAAATTACTTAAACCTTTACTGGACCTAACAAGGACAGTGACATGATGACTTGTGGTGGATTACCGCACACTCCATCTAACCAGTCAACATTCTCAGAAGCAGGCACAAGCAAACAGAAATAAAATGAAATTTAGTGTGAATTCAAGGCCATCCACAAGGCCAGAAAAAAATCTCTAGCACAATAGCTGTGAGAATGTAAAATAGGCCATGGAAAAATAAATCAATGGCCTAAAGCAGAGTAGGCCGCAAACAGTAGAATATCATACTATATGACAAATCTGAAATAAATTCACTAAAATACCAATAAAATGAGGAAATATCTATCTATCTATAGGTATCTCTCTTTTTCTCTCACTCTGTGTGTGTGTGTGTGTGTGTGTATATATATATATATATATATATATATATATATATATATATGTGTATATATACATATAGCAATGGCAGTCACTACTAAGTAGTCATAGTTAGGACCTAGTTTCTAGAGAAAAAGCTGTTTTTTATTTGCCTATATCTTTGGCCCTGCTTGACGAATCTTTATGAACATTTCCAAATATTTCAACAGTCATGTGAGCTGCTACCTGGAAAGTTTGGGGTGATCTGTCAAGTGGGGGCTGAGATAAAGGGGGGATGAAATTTAAACTGTTTCCAATGTTAATTGCCATAGAAAAAGCTGAACAGCGACAGCACCAAAACCACTGGACGGAATTACACCGAAATTTGGCTGAATAGTAGCTCTTGGTCCAGGAAGAGCCCTTTTTGCTATTTGGTGTGAATATGTTTAGCAGTTTTTGAGAAATTCAAGGAAACCCAAATTTGTATAAATAGGGATGCAAAGGATTTGTGACCACTCTTGATTGCATGTGGAGATCTGATTGGCTGTCATTATTTCAGCAAGGAAATGTTGGCAGCCATGTTGGGAGACGAGACCCAGACAAAAATGTAAAAAAAAAAAGAAAAGGGGCCTGGGAACAGACACCCTGACCCCTTAGCTCTGGTGGTGGAATCTTACGTAAATTGAAAAAAAAACAAAGCGCAGACTCATATGCTTCTTCTTTTTGAAGGCCCTCGGTTTGCCAAGTCCCAGAGATATGCCTATTATAATGCATGGGAGCACCTGGCTCCCTCCTGCTGCCCTGGGGACTGCTACCTCTCCAGGGCATATAAGTAATATGCGAGGGGCTGCACGACCCCTTGCTGCCCGGGGGCCACCACCTTCCTGGAGCTCTCATGTTATATGGTGCCGGGGGCCACGTGCCCCTCTCTTACTCGAGGACCACCACCTCCACAGGACTTTTATTTTATATGGTGGGGGCGCTCGCCACCCTGCTGCTCCAGGGACAGCCACCTCCCAAGGGCTGTATATAAATATTATGCAGGAGGGGGCATGCATCCCCCCTGCAGCCACGGAGACCACCACCCCCCGAGGCAAAGTGTAAAAAAAAGAAAGGGAGTCAGTTTCATATCCCCAAGACCCGAGGGCCACCACCTCCCCGGGGCTACTTTTGCATTGGATGGGGTTCACATGGCCCCACTGAGGAGCCAATGATGGCTGTGGGAACTGCCACCCACAGGGCCTGCTCCTGCTATGTCCCAGGTGCTGACCCCTGGGACATAGCTGTTTGCTGTGGCTTGGCTGCAGCTTTCACAGCTGCTGCCAAGTCACAACTAACACTCCGCTTTTTGACAGTAGGTCCCACTGTCAACAAGTGAAGTTTTCCTCTCTGTCCTCTTCACACCGGTGAAGGATTTACTTCAGCAACCAGGGAGCTGCTACTTAAAGCAGCTCCTTGGCTGCTGGAGCAATGGAACCATGGGGGAGGCCTTGAGGATCCTCCTGCATTCCTGGATAGCCTGTAAAGGGCATGTAATAAAATAAAATACAAATTAGTCAGGGACCGCAGGGGAGGCCATGAGGCTCCCTCGCGGTCCCAGATAGCCCGTAAATGGCATGTAATAAAAAAAATAAAAAAGAATAGTCAGGGACCACAGGGGAGACCTTGAGGCTTCCCCTGATGTCCCAGATAGCCCATAAAGGGCAGATTATAAAAAACATTTTTAAAAATCATTAGGTACCACGGGGGAGGCCTTGAGGCTTCCCACAGTCCCAGATAGCCCATAAAGGCCTAACAAAAATACTAAAAAATAGAAAAACTCAATAGTTCAGATGTGAAGGTCACAGACCTTTACACTGAGCACTAACGGTTCAAGTCCAGATGTATTACTGGTAATTACCCACCTTTGGTTTTTTTTTTTAGTTCAAATGTTTAAGGCTCACACTGAAAGCTAATCTTGCTCTTTTTAACTGACAAATACATTCTTCTTTTCCATTTGTGCATTAATATCATTCTAAATATATCATCCATCAAAGCACAAAAACTAATTAACTCTCTCCGTCTCACTCTCTTTCTTTCTCTAACTCTCTCATTTAATCTTTCTCCCACTCACTCACCCACTCAGACACTCAAGCACCCACTCATAGCCCCCCTCAAACCTTTGTGGACCCACTCACAATCCTACTCAGACCCTCACTCACCCACTCACGCACCCACTCACAGACCCACTGACACCCTGATACACCCACTCACAGACCTGGGCAGAGACTGACGCATCCAATAAGACACTGATGCATGCACTCTCACACTCAGACACAATCACATCTACTCTGATCTAGAGATACACCTCTCTTACACCTATTCTCACGCCCAGAAGGACAGGCTGTGGTCAACTCCTGCTGTGCATGGCCAAAGGGGCATGTGCAGTGTGGGGTTGGGAGGTTAGGTTGTGTTGGCCACAGGGCCTGGCTGCAGACCTGGTCTTGCAGGCAACTACAGCCATGCACAGGTGAAGGCCGTGCATGGTTCAAGGTTGCGTGCTTTTACAGGGTTGGCCTCAGGGCCTGGGTGGCTGGATTAAAGTGTAGGAATGAAAATTACTGTACATTAAAAAAACATAGAAATGCAGTGAAAAAACAAAGCTTAAAGGGACGTTATAGTTAGGAAATAGAATTAATAAAACATAGAAATTCACATTAAAAAAGCAAAGGTTACAGGGACTTTATAGTTAGGCTCACATTTTAAACATACAAAACCATAGACATTTACCAGTTATAATTAGAGTTATCTCAATTTACTATAACTTGTGCCTTAAGGTAAATATAACTTGCGCCCTGGCCATGCACTGCTAATTACCCCACAAATTACGGCACTCATGACATATTTAAACAACATCATTGATAATATCACTGTAATATTTGCTGTAACATTTTTGACAAAAACAAAACTCTGTATGGTGGGGGCGCGAATTATAGTTACCTTAGGGCACACGTTATAGTTACTTGAGATAATTCTAACTATACATTTTAAATAAGACATGATGTGGTTTAAATCCTTTTTAGTAAGTTTCAATCCACAACAGTATCTCAAAATCTAAGGAGCTAAAAGTGAATTGAAGAGTTGGGAGTGAGGAGGCAGTGACTGGACTTGGGATATCAGCACACAACCACAGTAGTGTAACTTGGTGTATATTCACTTGCATGCTCAACAATTTATTTCCAACACAATTTACACACACAACTATACTTCAAGAAAAGTTGCATTCAGTGCAAGTCTATGATGAGCAGAGAACAGATGTTTAAAATTACATATGTGAATCTACCACTCTATTGGCTTGTTATCTAGTTCAGAGGACGTTGAGTGGTTGTGGAAAAAGTTGCTTGTAAACTTAGGGACATATATGCATGAGGGAGTTTGTGTGGTGTCTGCACCAATCAATCAATCAATCAATCAAAGCATTTGTAAAGTGCACCACTCAACGCGTGAGGGTCTCAAGGTGCTGGGGGGGCTGCTACTGCTTGAACAGCCAAGTTTTGAGGTATCTCCTGAAGGTAAGTAGGTCCTGTGTCTATTGCAGGTGGGTGGGAAGAGTGTTCCACGTCTTGGCTCAAGTTGGGAAAACCACCTGCCACCAGCGGTCATTCTGTGAATGTATGGGACAGTGGCGAGGGCAAGGTCAGCAGAGCAAAGCTGTCTGGTCGGGGTGTAGAAGGAGAGCCAACTGTTGAGGTATTCTGGTCTGGTGTTGTGCAGTGCCTTGTGAGCGTGGGTGAGGAGTTTGAACGTGATTCTCTTGTTGACAGGGAGCCAGTGAAGGTCTCTCAGGTGGGCTGTGATGTGGCTGTGGTAGGGATGTCTAGGATGAGGCGTGCAGAGGCGTTCTGTATGCACCACACAATGTAGTACATCCTCAATGAAAACCCCAAATGCGATTTATGAATCAAGGCAAGGCCACTTAGCGTGGGCCTAAGTGGCTTCATAAATCTGGAGTAAAGCAATGCAGCACAAAACATTGTGGTGCCTTACTCTGCCCTGGGAAGGCATTCCAAGAGTGTTGCCTGGGTGTTTCCCGTAACTCTGATGGATTTTGACATATTCCCAGATTTAGCAGAACTGGTAAACCTGGGAAAGAGCCATAAATGCTATGCCTTCCCAGGGGAGGTGTAAGGAGGAGAAATATCTTTAGTTCTCCTTAACTAGTCTTTTTATGTGTGCTGTAGACTGCAACACTCATAAATAGAGAAATATGCCTCAGGTGATTCTTTTTGTCCAGGAAGATGTCTCTTCCTGCACAAAAACAATCTTGCATGCAACGGAGGCACTCTTGCACCATGGTGCATGGGTGTCTGCATTAGTGCTAGGCAGCTAAAGTGGCACCAGTACAGAAAAAAGACAGGAATATGCCATATTGATTTAAATTCACTTCATTACAGCCCTTTCCCTGTCACGCAGTGCAGTAAAGCACCGCAAGGGACTTACAGTGCTGCACTGCATGTTATCCATTAATATGCCTGTTGTGTGTGTGACTGAGTACACTCTGCATTTGAGAGGAAAATATATGACAAGTATGTGTTAAATCATTTGCTCACACATGTTTTACGAGGCAGTGCAAGTAGTGACACAGTGAGAGCATTCAATTCAAATCTACAATGTTTTAATAAAAATCTAAATCATAAAACCTGCTAAATTATTATTAGAAAGTATTGATGTGGTTTTAAATCGCGTGAACGAAAAAGCATTATTTAATTTATGCAGTAGTAATGTTGGCCAAGCCGTCATCAAATTACCTAAATCCACAATTCTTTCCCTCAGAGATTTAACTGAATTGCATCCGCTGTGATGATCTTTTGATGCGAGGCGTTTTGCGCCTTAATAGGATAATGTACATGAAGGCATGGGCAGAAGATAACTCTTTTACTCATGACATTTAGAGAAATGAATCCCATTAACAACTGAGAAAATCTAGAGACAAGAGCACACTCTAATTAAGCACCCCAAATACATGACAGGAGTCTGTGATCATAGTGCCGTGGATCTTTCTAGATGTGATAACATGGAATCTGGGAAGAATAAATTAAATTATTTAGCAGAATTCTAAGCACGTCGGGTCATATTATTTTTGGATCGCTTTTTGAAAGCTGTTTCCCATTGTGTACCTAATGTAGGTTATGTTGGCTCTTTACATTTCATAGGAGGTAACAAATGAGTAGATATAATCCATACTTGAGAAGAAGAGATTTTAGAAAAACCTCATACTTTGACAAGCTGTTGTTTATTTCCCAGTGGCCCGGTAATGTGAAATAGGAATACAAGTGTCACAATATTTTCCGGCACATATCCGCGTGCAAAATACAGGTGCAAATACGCCTTTAAAGCAGACCAGAATTCTGGAAAAAACAGCAGAAACGTGTGGTAGTACTGCTTTCCCCATGTTAAACCAAGTTCTAGCTGTATGTGTGTGTCCTTTTACTGCTTTCCCCATGTTAACAAATTCTAGCTGTATGTGTGTGCTAATATTTCTCTCCACGTGTTAACCCACATTCTTTCTTACATTCAGGATCGTAAAATACTCTTCCAGACATTTGGATAATGTTTTTAACAACTGGATTTTTTACATTAATTCAGTACACATAAATACACTGAGAACACTGTTTGCTCATCTAGTGCATTTCTTTCTGCCACTAAATGCTACTAGTTTTATATGGTGCGCACTGAATATAGAGCATATCTCATTACACGTTCGAAGAATGGTCTTATTTAAACGTGGGATAGTGACATTTCCAACATTGACAGATTTACAAATAATGAGAGCAAAGTCTCAAAAGAACTAGGCAATGAAACAATGAAGTCATTAAATGACCACGCTGACCTAATGCCTGTTGCGTTTTCTACACTCTGTTTTATTTCATACAATGATAATATACGTCAACAAAGGACCTGTGGTTCCAGTCAACCACAACAGCCTATTTAATTCCCTTTGGAATTTAAAGGCAACAAAAAATATGGAACATTTTTTAAAAGTATTGTATGTTTCTTTGTGTTTGTTATGATGGAGTAAACAAGGACAAAGCTGACGATTCTCTCGTTCTTATTACATTCTTTAATAATCCCTTGGTTGATTGGAAAATAATAATCAATACCCATAGAAAGAGCCCAGGAATGTCAGCGGTCTGGAATGGCTAAAGTAAGTTGCTGTGAGAATTAGCAAAGATGCTCTTATGACAAAGACACACTAATGAAAGTGCACATCACCCAGACGTACAATAATAACAGTACACTTTTAGAACAAAAACTGAGCACCAGTATGCATACATTTCTATTATGAGAATGTTATTACCTGTGGTGACTGGTCCATGTGGACTGGATGAGTGAATACTTCAGCCTGACCTTACGTTTATTACAAGTGTTGAATAAGGTTTAGCGATCGTGGAGGTAACTTCCTCACAGTCACTAAACTATTTATACTTTAGTAGCAGGCCAGGGCATAATGTTTTCTTCACCGACGTAGTCTTCCATAATCTCCAGCATTTCATGTTACAGAATAAATGCGTAATGCTGAGATTGCACCATTATCTCACGTTTAGTAAATGAGATTGCTGTTACGGTAAAGTACAATTGTGAGAGCAAAAGCACACAATTGGCACAAATTCGAGCAGCAATTCTTTATTGTGGTCACTACTAAAATTAAATTGAAAGATCATAAAACCACATTTTTCAACACAAATTCGGCATTTTACTGGGCAACCCCATTTTTACTATCTTTTATGCTTTTAGCCTCCTTCCAGTTAGTGCCAGAAATAGGTGTGAAAGCAATGCTGGATCTCAGACAGCTAAACATTTCTGAAAAGTAGACAAAATTCTGAATTCAGAAAAAGGTCATTTGTGTAGATCGTAAAAAGTTTTCATACAGAAAGTAACAGCTAAATGAAAAAAAATATTGAAATTGAGGAGAAAAAAGAGCCATTTCTGTCACAAGTTTTCTTCTATAACTTTTTCCAACTATGGCAGATTTTTTAAAGTAATAATCTGTTACATCTGCTGGACTCTTCTGGTTGTGGGGATATATAGGGTTTGTAGGTTCAATAAGAACCCTAGGTACCCAGAACCAATAAATGAGCTGCACCTTGCAATGGGTTTTCATTGTATACTGGGTATACAACAATTCATTTGGTGAAATATGAAGAGTGATAAATAGGTATCAATAAAACCTTTGTATTTCCAATAAGATATTGAGAAGAAGCAGTTATTTGCACATCTCTGAATTTCAGGGTCCCCATACTAGCATGCGAATTACAGGGCATTTCTTAAATAGATGTCTTTCATTTGGAAGGAAAAAAAAGTAGAGAAAGACAAGGGGCAATAACACTTGTTCTTCCATTTTGCATTCCCCTAAGTCTCCCGATAAAAATGGTACCTCACTTGTGTGGGTAGGCCTAATGCCCGCTACAGGAAACACAACATGGACACATCACATTTTTACATTGAAATCTGATGTGTTTTTAGGAAAGTGCCTAACTGTGGACTTTAGCTCAGCCGGCACCTAGGCAAACCTACCAAACCTGTGTATTTTACAAGACTAGACACTTAGGGAAATCCAGGATGGGGTGATGTGTTGCTCTCATCAGGTTCTGTTATCCAGAATCCTTTGCAAACCTCAAAATTTGGCAAAAAAACCCTTTTTCCTCACATTTTGGTGATAGACATTTCTGGAATCTGAGAGAGCACAAATTTCCTTCCATCCAGCATTCCTTCAAGTCTCTCGATTAAAATGGTACCTCTCTTGTGTGGGTAGGCCTAGCGCCCGCAACAGGAAATGTCCCAAAACACAACATGGACACATCACATTTTCCCAAAGAAAACTGACCTGTGTTTTGCAAAGTGCCTAGCTGTGGAGTTTGGCCTCTAGGTCATCCGCAGCTAGGAAAACCTAGCAAACCTAGACATTTCTGAAAAGTAGACACCTAGGGCAACCCAGGATAAGGTAACTTGTGGTGCTCTCAAAATTCTTAGCAAACCTCAAAGTTTGGCAAAAAAAAACACCTTTTCCTCAAATTTCGATGCTGCAAAGTTCTGGAATCTGATGGGAGCCACAAACTTCCTCCACCCAGTATTTCCCCAGGTCTCCTGATAAAAATGGCACCTCACTTCTGTGGTTAGGTCTAGTGCCCAGAACAGGAAATGTCCCAAAACACTACGTGGACACATCTAAATTATCAAATACAAAACGACCTGTTTTTCTGGGGAGGAGGGGCACCTGCATTTTTGGCCCTGGTCTCAGCAGCCATCTAGGTAAACTCAGACATTTCTAAAAACTATACACTTAGGGGAACCTAGGATGGGGTAAGTTGTGGCGCTCGCACCAGGTTCTGTTACCCAGAATCCTTAGCAAACCTCAAAGCTTAGCAAAAAAAAAACACTTTTTCCTCAAATTGCCGCGCAGCTCCACCTGTCTGTGCCCGTGCCCTTCACCCCGTCCTCGCTACTGCTGCTAGTTCGAGGCCCTCCACCACCTGCAGGCACCTGCCTGCGCCTCATCCCTGGTGTCTAGTGGGTTCCGTGAGTATTGTGCCTCTGTTGCTGTATCTGTCTCGTTTTTTGGGTCATTTGCCCCTTGGTTTGTGCCAGTTCCGTGTTTTTTGCTTCTGTGCTATTTTTCCTGTGCGCCTTTAATTGCCGCTTTTTGGTGCATTTCCTGCCCATTTTTGGCTTCTCAGCCGCTCCTTCATGCCGCTGCCCACTGCGCCCCCGCCCCCTCACACCCCCAGTCGCTCCCATTCACTCCCCGCTCCCACCTCCCAGCTGCTGCTCTCTCCCACCTCCCCTTCTTAATGGCAGCCGTTGCACAGTGCTCTAAGTGACCCCTGACCTGCTTTTAAGGCCAAGAGCTCGCTCCACTCATCGCGCAGCTCCACCTGTCTGTGCCCATGCCCTTCACCCCGCCGTCGCTACTGCTGCGAGTTCGAGGCCCTCCACCACACGCAGGCATCTGCCTGCGCCTCATCCCTGGTGTCTAGTGGGTTCCGTGAGTATTGTGCCTCTGTTGCTGTATCTGTCTCTGTTTTTGACCATTTGCCCTTTGGTTTGTGCCATTTCAGAGTTTTTTGCTTCTGCGCTATTTTTCCTGTGTGCCTTTAATTGTTGCTTTTTGGTGCATTTCCTGCCCGATTTTGGCTTCTCAGCCGCTCCTTCCCACTGCTGCATCCCTGCGGCCCTGCCTCCCTAACACCCCTAGTCGCTCACTTTCGACATCGCCGAACACCTACACTTAGAGATCAACGCCAACACCACTCTCGGAGGAACCCTCGTCTACAGACCCCCAGTCTCCCGCCCACAGTTCAGTGACTCCATCACTGACATAATCAGCACCCAGGCCCTCACCTCCACAAACATTCTCCTCAGCGACTTGAATGTTCACCTTGAGAACGCCAACGACAGCAACTCCACCACCTTGATCGCAAACCTCGGCAACCTGGTTCTCAAACAACTGGTCACGACGCTCACCCACTCTGCCGGCCACACACTAGACCCCGTCTTCTCCGCCAGCAGCCACATCACCTTCAGCCATACCACTGAACTCCATTGGACCGACCACCGCTGCGTCCATTTCATCTTCCAGAAACCCACCGATTACCACCGCCCACAACACATCCTCCGCAGCAGCTGGAACAAGATCTCGGAAAACCAACTGATCTCTACCCTCGCCCGGGCCATGCTACCTAGCACCACCGACCCCAACACAGCCTCAACAACCTCAGACACTGGCTAGACGACTGCACCAACACCCTGGCTCCACTGAGAAAATCCCAAAACAACAGCACCAGCACCAAGGCCATCTTGTTCACTGTCGACCTTCAGTCCTCTAAGCGAGAGTGCCGGTTAATTGAGAAGAAGTGGTGCCATGAACCAACTGAGAGCAACCACGTCATCCTCAAGACACCCATCCGCAAACACCACCAGCTCATCCGGACGACCAAAAGATCCTTCTATAAAGACTGCATCGACAACAATGCCCAGAACTCACTATCCCCAGGTCATGCTCCATCAACCCACCTCCTTCGCAAGACCTCTGCAACTCCCTCGCTACCTTTTTCTGTCACAAGATCACGGAAATACACAACAGCTTCAACTCCTCACCCACCATCACCACCACAGCCGCCACCAACCCTGAGGCACCCAGCCACACCAACCTCTTGCTTTCCTGGACCCACATCAACGACGAGGACACCATAAAAGCCATGAGCCCCATCCACTCCGGCTCTCTTGCCGACCCCTGCCCCCACCATATCTTCAACAAAGCGAGCCCCATCATGGCTCCCCAACTCTGCACTATCATAAACAGCTCTTTCAAGGCTGCCACCTTCCCAGAGAGTTGAAAGCATGCCAAAGTCAACGCCCTTCTGAAGAAACCCAAAGTGGACCCGAAGACCTCAAGAATTACCGTCCCATCTCCCGCCTCCCATTCCCAGAGAAGGTCATTGAAAAGATCATCCAGTCAGCTGACCCGCTTCCTGTAATTCAACAACACGCTGGACATTTCCCAATCAGGATTCCGCAGAAACCACAGCACCAAGACCGCCCTAATTGCCGCAACCAACGACATCAGGACCATGCTCAACAAAGGCAAAACCGTGGCCCTCATCCTCCTGGACCTCTCGGCTGCTTTTGACACCGTCAGCTACCACAACCTCTGCACTCGCCTCTACAACGCAGGGATCCACCACAAAGCTTTTGACTGGATCACGTCCTTCTTCTCCGGCACAACGCAGAGAGTCCGCCTCCTTCCCTTCCTGTCAAGGGTCACCAAAACCATCTGTGGCGTTCCCCAAAGATCTTCTCTCAGCCCAATCCTTTTTAACATCTACATGGCACAGATCGCCAACATTGTCCGATCCCACAACCTCTACATCGTCTCCTATGCCGACGATACCCAGCTGATCCTCTTACTCACCAAGGACCCCGTCACCGCCAAAACCAACCTACACGACGGACTGCATGCCATCGCCATCTGGATGGAGAAGAGCCGCCTCAAACTTAACTCGGACAAAACAGAGATCCTCATCCTCAGCTCCAACCACTCCGCATGGGACGACTCATGGTGGCCAGCCACCCTAGGAACCGCACCTACACCAACCACCCACGCACACAATCTAGGCTTCATCCTAGACTCATCACTCACCATGACCCAGCAAGTCAACGCCGTCTCATCCTCCTGCTTTAACACACTCTGCATGCTTTGCAAGATCTTCTGATGGATCCCCACCGAAACAAGAAGGACGGTCACCCACGCTCTTGTCAGCATCAGACTGTACTACGGCAACGCGCTCTATGCAGGAACTACAGCCAATCTCCAGAAGAAACTACAACATACACAGAACACCTCTGCACACCTCATCCTCAACATCCCACGCCACAACCACATCTCAGCCCACCTCAAAGTCCCGCACTGGCTCCCTGTCACCAAGAGGATCACCTTCAAACTCCTCATCCATGCTCACAAAGCCCTTCACAACACAGGCCCGGCCTACCTCCATGAGCGACTTACCTTCCACATTCCCACCTGCCAACCCCTTTTGAAACTAAAAGGTGTTCCAAAAGGATCAACACAATCACCTTTTCTTTTCAGTCTTTACTTCTAACCAACTTCTTCTACCTTCCGTACTACTATTACATTGATGACATATTTCTCTGCTGGAAATCATCATCACTGTGACATATTGGGGGTCATTCCAACCCTGGCGGTCGGTGTTAAAGCGGCGGCCAACCCGACAATAGGCAGGCGGTCAAAAAAATGGAATTCTGACCCTGGCAGAAACCGCCAACACAGCCTGCCACTTTAACACTCCGACCGCCATGGCGGGACAAACAAACAGCGCGGCGGTCACCGCCAACAGACAGGCGGGCGACAATGTACCGCCCACCCTATCACAACTCACAAATCTGCCACCTTTTCCGGGGCGGGAGCCCCGCCGATAAAAACACGGCGGAAACAGACTACGAACGGGAAAACTCTCACCTCTATACAATATGATCATGAAATGTAAATATATTGTAAGGCTAAGTAAAAAATTATTTCGAACATCTATAACTATATACACATATGTAAATTGTCCTGTCCAAATTGGGTTTCAGTCATTGTACGTGGGCCAATGGGTCCAAACACATGGACAAAGCCCATACAGGAGACCCAATTCCATTGGAGAGAACACTGCAGGGGCATCAGATAGCAAAACTACAGGCATCTCAGGGGGAAGGGAAGGGGAGGCACCTCAGCCACATGAGTCCACAACGACAGATCCACGAGGGGCCTCCATGGCCACTGTCCCATCCTGGGGAGTGCAAAGCCACAGTCTCTCAAGTCTCTACAGTGGGTGGGTTGCCCACTGTTCCATCCTGGGGAGTGCAAAGCCACAGTCTCTCAAGTCTCTACAGTGGGTGGGTTGCCCACTGTGCCATCCTGGGGAGTGCAAAGCCACAGTCTCTCAAGTCTCTACAGTGGGTGGATTGCCCACTGTGCCATCCTGGGGAGTGCAAAGCCACAGTCTCTCAAGTCTCTACAGTGGGTGGATTGCCCACTGTACCATCCTGGGGAGTGCAAAGCCACAGTCTCTCAAGTCTCTACAGTGGGTGGGTTGCCCACTGCTGCATCCTGGGGAGTGCAAAGCCACAGTCTCTCAAGTGGATTACAGACTCCACTGGTACTGGAGGAGGCATGGTGCCTAGAGTGCATCGTGCAGCCCTGCCCGACACAGATCCGGGCCTGCCCCTTCTGCCAATGGGCCAGCGGTGCTTGACTTGAAGGGCCCAGCGGAGCGGTGCAGAGACGGCTGTGCCCAGCGGAGCGGTGCAGAGACGGCGGGGCCCAGCAGATCGGTGCTTGAGATGAAAGGCCCAGCGGAGCGTGCTTGAGACGGCGGGGCCCAGCGGAGCGTTGCAGAGACAGCGGGGCCCAGCGGAGCGGTACTTGAGATGAAGGGCCCAGCGGAGCGGTGCTTGAGATGAAGGGCCCAGCGGAGCGGTGCTTGAGACAGCGGGGCCCAGCGGAACGGTGCTTGAGATGAAGGGCCCAGCGGAGCGGTGCTTGAGATGAAGGGCCCAGCGGAGCGGTGCTTGAGATGAAGGGCCCAGCGGAGCGGTGCTTGAGATGAAGGGCCCAACAGAGCGGTGCTTGAGACGGCGGGGCCCAGCGGAGCGGTGCAGAGACGGCGGGGCCCAGCGGAGCGCTGCTTGAGATGAAGGGCCCAGCGGAGCGGTGCTTGAGATGAAGGGCCCAGCGGAGCGGTGCTTGAGACGGCGGGGCCCTGTTCAGCGGTTCTTGAGACGGCGGTGCCCTGTTCAGCGGTGCTTGTCTTGAAGGGCCCTGTTCAGCGGTGCTTGTCTTGAAGGGCCCTGTTCAGTGATTCTTGAGACGGCGGTGCCCTGTTCAGCGGTGCTTGTCTTGAAGGGCCCTGTTCAGCGGTTCTTGAGACGGCGGTGCCCTGTTCAGCGGTGCTTGTCTTGAAGGGCCCTGTTCAGCGGTTCTTGAGACGACGGTGCCCTGTTCAGCGGTGCTTGTCTTGAAGGGCCCTGTTCAGCGGTTCTTGAGACAGAGGTGCCCTGTTCAGCGGTGCTTGTCTTGAAGGGCCCTGTTCAGCGGTGCTTGTCTTGAAGGGCCCTGTTCAGCGGTTCTTGAGACGGCGGTGCCCTGTTCAGCGGTGCTTGTCTTGAAGGGCCCTGTTCAGCGGTGCCAGAGACGGCGGTGCCCTGTTCAGCGGTGCTTGTCTTGAAGGGCCCTGTTCAGCAGTGCTTGAGACGGCGGTGCCCTGTTCAGCGGTGCTTGTCTTGAAGGGCCCTGTTCAACGGTGCTTGAGACGGCGGTGCCCTGTTCAGCGGTGCTTGTCTTGAAGGGCCCTGTTCAGCGGTGCTTGTCTTGAAGGGCCCTGTTCAGCGGTGCTTGTCTTGAAGGGCCCTGTTCAGTGGTTCTTGAGACGGCGGTGCCCTGTTCAGCGGTGCTTGTCTTGAAGGGCCCTGTTCAGCGGTGCTTGTCTTGAAGGGCCCTGTTCAGTGATTCTTGAGACAGCGGTGCCCTGTTCAGCGGTGCTTGTCTTGAAGGGCCCTGTTCAGCGGTTCTTGAGACGGCGGTGCCCTGTTCAGCGGTGCTTGTCTTGAAGGGCCCTGTTCAGCGGTTCTTGAGACGACGGTGCCCTGTTCAGCGGTGCTTGTCTTGAAGGGCCCTGTTCAGCGGTTCTTGAGACAGAGGTGCCCTGTTCAGCGGTGCTTGTCTTGAAGGGCCCTGTTCAGCGGTGCTTGTCTTGAAGGGCCCTGTTCAGCGGTGCCAGAGACGGCGGTGCCCTGTTCAGCGGTGCTTGTCTTGAAGGGCCCTGTTCAGCGGTGCTTGAGACGGCGGTGCCCTGTTCAGCGGTGCTTGTCTTGAAGGGCCCTGTTCAACGGTGCTTGAGACGGCGGTGCCCTGTTCAGCGGTGCTTGTCTTGAAGGGCCCTGTTCAGCGGTGCTTGTCTTGAAGGGCCCTGTTCAGCGGTTCTTGAGACGGCGGTGCCCTGTTCAGCGGTGCTTGTCTTGAAGGGCCCTGTTCAGCGGTTCTTGAGACGGCGGTGCCCTAGGGCCCTGTTCAGCGGTGCTTGTCTTGAAGGGCCCTGTTCAGCGGTGCTTGGCATGTGTCTCCAGGGCACCAGATCCGGCCAATATATGGTGTTCACTCGCCATCCGACTTCTCGCTTGCGGGGCCCTCCTGTGCTGGAGTCCCGGGCCCGTGGGTGTCCTCCTTCACACCCGGAATGGGGCTGGTGGGGCCCTCCTGGGAAGCTCGCCTGCTGCCGGACTTGTCGGCCGTGCTGCCCTTGCCATCCTTCCGTGAGTTTCTGTGGCCCTTGCCTCCCTTTGTCGATGTGCCAGGTGGCACCCCACTTCCTGACGGTGCCAGGGTAGTGCCTTTGGAGGCTACCGTCTCTGGCCTCTCGCGCCGGGCCTTGCCTTTTTTGTCTTTTTTCCCAGGGGGTGGGCTGGCTGTCCCTTTACTGCTGGCCGATGTAGCTGCCCTTGAAGGTGGTGAACTCCAATATCCATGGACTATGGTCCTTGTAGGTCCAGGGGTTGTGGTGGCTGAGGTGCTGATTGGACTCTTACGAGATGGAGGGGGTAGGTCAGGTGATGGAAAGAGGTTAATTTTGGAGAGGAAAAACTTTTTAGGAGCAGTGGGAAGGGTTGGTGCAGTGGGTATGGGAGTGGAGGAAGAGGATGTGGTTGTAGGAGAGTCAAGTGTGGTGTCTTTGGGTGCAGGTGCTTGTGACGGAGGCTGTCGTGAGGTGGATGGCTGTTGGGTGGGTGGCTGCCTGCGTTTGTGTGGTTTGGAAGAGGGTGTGACAGACACACTGGGAGAGGACACAGGGGAGACGTCACAGGGAGGGAGGAGGGAGACGAGGAGGAGGGGGACACAGAGGAGGCAGTGGCTGTTGGTATGTCTGCATGTGGCTGTTGCTTGTGTGAATGCTTGTGTGATGTGTGGTGCTTATGTCTGGATGAGCTGCCCTTGGGTGTTGAGGTGTGTGCAGGCTGGTTTGTAGGTGTGTCTGGGATAGGCAGAGGAACAGGGGAGTGGGACTGGGTGGAGGAAGTTGGAGGAGGGAGGCAGGAGACAGGGACAATGGCTGCCGTCAGTGCTGAGGCCAGAGCGTTGAACGATCGCTGATGGGCAGCCTGACCCGAATGAATGCCCTCCAGGTATGCATTGCTCCGGTGCACCTCCCTTTCTACACCCTGGATGGCATTCAAAAGGGTAGACTGCCCAACAATGAGCGTCCTGAGGAGGTCAATGACCTCCTCACTGAGGGCAGCAGGGGTAACTGGGGCAGGGCCTGAGGTGCCTGGGGCGAAGGAGATGCCCGCCTTCGTGTGCGAGCGGGCACGGGGCGAACGCTGAGGGGCTGCTTGGAGGGCAGAGCTGGTGCGGCTGTACCTGTTGTTGCGGTGGGCACGGATGTTGCCGCCACCACAAGGGAGCTCCCTTCCGAGGACGTGTCTGTGTCGCTGATGTCTCCACGTGTCCCCGTTGTGGAGCTCCCCTCGCCCTCCGTCTCACTGGTGAACTCCGAGTCGGTTGCATGGCCCTCCGGGGCCATGTGAGATGCAGCTCCCTCGTGCTCCGATGCCACTTCTCCTCCGCCTGATGATGCTAATGCACACATGAACAGGAAGAGCACAAAAAAGGGGGGGAAATAAAGACATGTTGAGTGCATGCATTGGCAACACAGTTGGCGGAGAGGAAAGAGACAGAAGCCCCCTGCACTACGCCGCGCACTTGGGGTACACTACTCGATCATTGGGACTTGGCCTACAAGCCTGTGGATGACAACTGCACACATAGGTGACACAGGGCCATGGATAGCTGTACTTGGCACTCTACAGAGGTGGGGGGCGGGGGCACAGGGCCATGCCTAACGGAGGGGCCTAGCCTACAGAAATCGCCCTGGCCTAGGGATACCCACAGCCCTCCTCCCCCACCCAGACACCTCCACTGCGCGCTAAGATAGCAGAATGTGCTGGTACTCACCCCCTTGTGTCTGCTGTGATGTCCTCATGCGCCCATCCAAATCTGGGTAGGTGGGCCACCGCCAGGATCCGAGACATCAGGGGGGTCAATTGACGAGTGGCACCCCTCCTACGTTGGGAGGCCATCCCCAGCAGAGCCTCCGCGGTCTTCCTGCTCCCACGGCGGATGTCCTCCCACCTCTTGCGGCAGTGGGTGCCCCGTCTGTTGTGGACCCCTAGGGTCCGGACGTCCTTGGCGATGGCACGCCAAATGTCGATTTTCTGATGGGCGCTGACCTATGTGACATGTACAGGGGGAGAAAATTAAATATCATCACCTTCTGCATGCTCGATGTGAGTGGCCCCCCATCCCCACCCTTGCCATGTGGCACATGCTCTCATCTGTCGTTTGATGCATGTCTCATTCGCTCCCCTCCCCACCATCGTTCATTCACCCCACTCAACCCAGGCATTGGCCACAAAGCATGGTCCCAGTGTACTTACCTGTTGGTCTGGAGGACCGTAGAGTAGCGCATACTGGGGGAGGACCCCATCCACGAGTTTCTCCAATTCTTCAGAAGTGAAGGCAGGGGCCCTTTCCCCAGTCGCAGCAGCCATTGTCTCTTCCAGACCGAGGTCACAGCAGCACTTGCAGTATAGGTCCTCTCCTGTGAATGATCAGGTCTCGAGTGATTAAGCTGATAGAAAATGGCAGTCACGCCCGCGGCAGTGCGTACCGCTGGTGGTGCGTACCGTGACCGCCGGTGCACATCGTCATTGGCTCCTGAAACCCATAGGCTTCAATGTTAACCAATGCGGCTTTGCACCGCGGTCTTGACCGCCTACCGCCACGGTGTGCCACGCCAGTGCATTGACCTCACATCCCATTGTCACACTTCACAGGTCAGGCAGCCGCCATTTCAAGGGCCCACATGGCTTCAATTCTACTGCGTCACACAGGCCTAGGCCTTGCATCGCCACTCATACAAGCCATTCAATGCATAGAGAATCGCGTACTGTGCAAGCTGTGGGAAATTACCTGTGGATTGATTGACTCTGTGCTCCATGTTGTCCTTCCTAGGCACCGTCTGCTGGGACTTGCGAGGAGATGGAGGAATGTTCCCGTGTACAGACCGCTGGTGGACCTGTCGACAATGGAAGAAAGACATGTCATACTGACATACAGGCTTGACCGAGCCACTATACAGGAACTGTGTTCCCAGCTGGAGCCAGACCTGATGTCACCTATCCGCCAGCCCACAGGGATCCCCCCTCTAGTGCAGGTGCTGTCAGTACTCCATTTTTTGGCAAGTGGGTCATTTCAATCAACAGTGGCCATGTCATCAGGGATGTCTCAGCCAATGTTTTCAAAGGTGTTGTCCAGAGTGTTGTCTGCCCAGATGAAATACATGCGGAGCTACATTGTTTTCCCTGAGGTGGGCGAATTGGCTACAGTGAAGGGTGATTTCTATGCCCTAGGACATATTCCCATCATCATTGGTGCCATTGATGGGACCCATGTGGCTTTGGTACCCCCCAGAGATAGGGAACAGGTGTACAGGAACAGAAAAAGTTATCATTCGATGAATGTCCAGGTGGTCTGTTTGGCTGACCAGTACATCTCCCATGTAAATGCCAAGTTCCCTGGGTCAGTGCATGACGTGTACATCATGCGAAATAGCAGCATCCCTTATGTGATGGAACAGCTACAGAGACACCGTGTGTGGCTAATTGGTGACTCTGGTTACCCCAACCTGTCATGGCTACTGACGCCAGTGAGGAATCCCAGGACAAGGGCAGAGGAACGGTACAATGAGGCCCATGGGCGTACTAGGAGGGTGATCGAGCGGACCTTCGGCCTCCTGAAGGCCAGGTTTAGGTGCCTGCATATGACAGGTGGGTCCCTAATGTACTCACCAAAGAAGGTGTGCCAGATCATCGTGGCCTGCTGTATGCTTCACAACCTGGCTTTGAGACGCCAGGTGCCTTTTCTGCAGGAGGATGGTCCAGATGGTGGTGTTGTGGCAGCTGTGGAGCCTGTGGAGAGTGAAGAGGAGGAAGATGACGGGGACGACACAGACAACAGGGACACAGTGATACAACAGTATTTTCAATAAAACACAGGTAAGAATCAACACCGGCATTTTACAATTACTTACAGTCTCTTGCCTCTCTAGTGTCTGAGTTTCCCCCCAGTGTATGTTAACTGAGTTGTGACTTTCCCTTCCAATTTCAGAGATGTGGGCCCCACTGCGTGACCTCTGCTTTGTTTCCCCATGGACTACAGCTGTGTGACAGTGGTATGTTGTCATCACAATGTAACTGGACATTTTGGCACGGTTATGTCTAATACATTTGTTCAAAATACAGGGAGACTCCAGATTATTTTGGTGCAATAAGTGATTTTATTAAAGTGCTCAATTTAGGGACATGGTTGAAAATCGATGATGGGTGATGGTGGAGGAATGTCCATGGCAGAGTCCAGATTTTCAGTCTCACAGGTGCATTGTCCATATGCCTGTGGAAGGATGGAGCAGGGGCAGTTTAAGGTTGGACAGGGTGACAATGTGGGACAGTGGGATGACATCCGGGGGTATCCTTTGCTGGCGGGGGTCTTGGCATCCTACTCTGTCTTCTTCCGAGATCTCAGGCCCCGCTTGCGGGGTGGTTCTTCTTCTGCAGGGGGTGGGGTTCTGGTGGCCTGTTGTTGTGTCGGGGCCTCCTGTCCACTAGCGCCGGCAGAGGTGGTAGCCTGTTCATGGTCCATGCTAGTGACAGGGGCCCTTTGTGGTGCCACATGGTCCCGCAATGTGGTGACAATCTGGTTGAGAGCCACGACGATGGTCCCCATTGCGGAACTAATGCTTAGGAGTTCTTCCCTGAACCCCATTAACTGTTCCTCCTGCAGTACCTGGATCTCCTGGAACCTGGCCAGTACCGTAGCCATTGTCTCCTGGGAGTGGTGGTATGCTCCCATGATGGAGGAGAGGGCCTTGTGGAGAGTGGGTTCCCTAGGCCTGTCCCCCCCCTGTCGCACAGCAGCCCTCCCAGTTCCCCTGTGTTCCTGGGCCTCTGTCCTCTGGACCGTGTGCCCACTACCACTGCCCCCAGGTCCCTGTTGTTGTTGGGGTGGTGGGTTAACCTGGGTTCCCTGTAGTGGTGGACACACCGCTGATTGACGTGTCCTGGAGACAGAGGCATGGGCCCGCTGGGTGGGAGCTGTGCTGGTGTTCCCAGAAGGGGTTAGGTCTGCTGTGGCCTGTGGCTGTGTGAGGAGAACCGACTGTCCCGAGGTCCCCGATGGGCTGGGCTGGTCATCTGGGTCCAGGGAGACAGAGCTGCTGTCATCACTGGGGGCCTCTTCTGGGGGTGGAGTGGACATTTCTGGACCCTCCTGGGCGGTGTGGTGGCGTTCGGGTCCTGCAGGGGTATAAGAGTATGGTTATTGCTTCTGTGTGTGCCATATCGTGCAATGGGTGGGTGCCCGTGTACCCCAGTGCTGTCATTCCCTTGTGGGGGCTGTTGTGACGGTGGCTTGTGGGGGTGATGGGTATGTGCAGTGGGCATGCTTTGGTGATGGGTGTCCATGCTTTGTGGACGCATGCAGGGCTAGGTGTTGGGATGGGTGGGTTGTGATGGTGAGCCATTTGCAAGGAGTTGGTGTGATGGGGGTGGGTGTGAGGGTGGGGGTATGATTTGGCATGCAGGTGGGGTTGGGGGGAATGGAGTAGTGCAGATTTAACTTACCAGAGTCCATTCCTCCAGCTACTCCTGCGAGGCCCTCAGGATGCAGGATGTTCAAGACTTGCTCCTCCCATGCTGTAAATTCTGGGGGAGTAGGCGGGGGTCCGCCGCCAGTCTTCTGCACCGCGATGTTGTGCCTTGATACCATGGAACGCACCTTCCCCCGTAGGTCGTTCCACCGCTTCCTGATGTCATCCCGATTTCGTGGATGCTGTCCCACAGCGTTGACCCTGTCCACTATTCTTTGCCATAGCTCCATCTTCCTGGCAATGGTGGTGTGCTGCACCTGTGTCCCGAAGAGCTGGGGCTTTACCCAAACTATTTCCTCCACCATGACCCTGAGTTCAGCGTCTGAAAACCGGGGGTGTCTTTGGGGTGCCATGGTGTGGTGTGGATGAGGTGTGGGGTGGTGTATGTGTTGATGAGTGTGGTGAGTGTGGTGTTTTGTGCGTGGATATTGTGTGGGTGATGGTGTGGTTTGCCTCTGTGTGATGGTGTTCTCTATTCTGTGCTGTCTCTCTCTGGCCTTCTGTCGGTTTTTTTTGTCGTAGGGGTTTGTGGGTGATGTGGGTGTGTGTTTTATATTGTATTGGGTGTGTGGGAGTGGTGTGTGTATGTGTCTCAGGTGTGTGTATTTCAAAATGTCCAATGTGGCAGTGTTTTGGAGCTGTGTGTGTATTTTGAGCGCGGCGGTGTGTAAAGCCAATGGAATACCGCGGTTGAAAGACCGCCGCATGGATTAGTGGGTCGGAATGGCATGGGCGTATTTCTGTTGGCGTGACAGTGGAGGTTTGGTCATCGCCAGTTTTTCGCTGGCCGTTGGTGTGGCGGACTTTTGTGGATGTCGGGTTTTTGGCGGTTTGCCAGTTGCGGGTCAGAATTACCGTGGCGGTTTACCGCGACCGCGGCGGTGTTATGGCGGTCTTCTGACCGGCGGTAAGCGCCTTTTACCGCCGAGGTCAGAATGACCCCCTCAATGTTGAATGGCACAACACAAGTATAAACTTAGCCTCCTTAAAGCTTGAGTTCCTCTTGATTTTCCATCACAATTAATTAATTTTGAGCAAAGCTGGCCTAAAGCAATGATTGTCTTGGGCTGCATCCCTTGAATTATTGGATGTTGTAGGCTTCATTTTGGACAGACAATTACACACAATAACCTTTGTCACCTTCTCATGTCACACTGGCTTAATGTTGTTTTTAATGTTCTGTCCCAACCACACTGCCCTGAACTCATCATGATTAAAACTATTCCTATGTATTTAATGAAAATAATATCAAATAACTCAACCTTAAATCTCTCAAATGTATATAATGTGATGCTTTCATTGCTCACAGGTACCGGTATTGTTTAAGCCATAGACTATGGGGGTTATTCTAACTTTGGAGGAGGTGTTAATCCGTCCCAAAAGTGACGGAAAAGTTACGGATTTACCACCAGGCGTATTACGAGTCCATTATATCCTATGGAACTCGTAATACGGCTGGTGGTATATCCGTCACTTTACCGTCACTTTTGGGACGGATTAACACTCCTCCAAAGTTAGAATAACAGACCTATATGTATTCAAAGCTTTCTTATACATTCTTGTAATTTAGAAGTATTCTTATACTTTATACATGGATAATAAGGTCCCAGCCCAGGCTTCCCCATGCTGCTGCTTCACTTTTGCGCCTGACTTCTCTTAGCATTTCCCCCTGTTTTTTTAGTGTTTTCTCCTTCCCTTTCCCTCATTCTGACTTCTCATGTCACACTGGCTTAATGTTGTTTTTGATGTTCTGTCCCAACCACACTGCACTGACCTCATCATGATTAAAGCTATTCCTATGTATTTAATGAAAATAATATCAAATAACTCAACCTTAAATCTCTCAGATGTATATAATGTGATGCTTTCATTGCTCACGGGTACCTATATTGTTTAAGCCATAGACTATGGGGGTTATTCTAACTTTGGAGGAGTGTTAATCCGTCCCAAAAGTGACGGTAAAGTGACGGATATACCACCAGCCGTATTACGAGTTCCATAGGATATAATGGACTCGTAATACGGCTGGTGGTAAATCCGTCACTTTTCCGTCACTTTTGGGACGGATTAACACCTCCTCCAAAGTTAGAATAACCCCCTGTATGTATTCAAAGCTTTGTATACATTCTTGTAATTTAGAAGTATTCTTATACTTTATACATGGATAATAAGGTCCCAGGCCCAGGCTTCCCCATGCTGCTGCATCACTTTTGCGCCTGACTTCTCCTAGCATTTTCCCCTGTTTTTTGAGTGTTTTCTCCTTCCTTTTCCCTCATTCTCACTGCTTTCCCCAGTTTTTGTGTGCCTCTCCGTGCTCTTCCCTTTTTTTCACTGCATTCTCTTTGTTTTTTCTGCCATTTTTTCTGTGTCCTCTCCTTGCTTTTCCCTCGTTCTTACTGCTTTCTCCTTGCTTTTGCCCTCATTTTTTATGTGTCTTCTCTTTACTTTGTCTCATCTTCACTGCTTTCTCTTTGCTTTCTCGCCTGTTATTTGTGTGCCTTCTCTTTGCTTTTCCCTTGTTTTCACTACGTTCTCCTTGTCTTCCGTCATTGCTGCACCTGCCCGCTACCCAGTTATTTTCTACCTCCATCTAGCACCACCCACCACCTTGCAACAACACCCCACCTCACAGGACCTACTTAAAGGAGGCCACAGCGCGACCACATTACAGAGATACCATACGCAGTTCTTCCAGTGCTGCTGCACTGCTCTTGCTCCTGTCTTCTTGGTTTTCCACCATTTTTGTATGTGCCTGCTCTTTGCTTCTACACCATTTCCTCTGCTTTCTTCCTGCTTTTTCCTCAGTTTGTTGTGTGCCTTCTCTTTGTTTTTTCCTCAACGCACTGCTCTCTCCTTGTTTTTCAGCTGTATTTTAGTGCATTTCCATGCTTTTCCATCATTCCCAAAGCTTTTTCCTTGTTTTTCCTTCATTTTTTGTGTGCTGTCTCCTTTGCTTTCACATCAATTTCAACTGTTTTCTCCTTGCTTTTCCCCCCTTTTTTAGTATGGCTTATCCTTGCTTTTCCTTCATTCGCCCTGCTTTTCCCATTTTTTGTGTGCCCTCCCCTTGCTTTTCACTCATTTTCACAACTTTCTCTTTGCTTCCCCCTGTTTTATGTGCCTTTTCCTTGTTTTTCCCTCATTTCACTGCGTTCTCCAGAACCTGCAAGTACCTGGATACCCTGTCGGGTGACTAGCTGTGCTTGACAAATCCTGATTGATTGATATTTTGTTATCAGTGACCTTTATTGCTTAACCTCTGAATCAATTTTTCTTGCATTAAATGTCCTATCTTGATCCCATGGAAAGCATTCTATAACATTCTTAATTGGTCCATACCATATACAATTATGACAAAATTCATTGGAGATTTTGTATTTCAATTAAGAAAGTTGCATGTGATTTCTTTGAAAAATAATTTAATAGAATGCTACTACTGACAAACCACATCACCTAAACTGTCTGTAAATTTTCGTAATGAATATTGCTCACCATTTCACAGAAACCAATTCATAGAATGCCTTTTTACTCAAAATTGGCTTCTGCATACTTATTTTTTAGGAGTAAATACAATGGTGACATCCATCCCTGAACCATAAAAGCATTTTCTATCCCTAAGTTCCACCTATCCCTGAACTGTAAAACCCCTTAGTACCTCTAAACTCCACCCTTTCCTTAACCCCTCAAAATACCCTGTCCCAACACTTCACCCATCCCTGAATCCTGAAAATCCCATCTTTTATATAAACTACCCATCTATGACCCCTAAAACGTCTTACCACCCCTAACTCTATGGAACTTTGAATCTGTGAAACCTTTAAACACCTCACCATCCTAAACTCCACCAAATCATAAACCCTAAAAACTCATCATCACCTCTAACCCCTACCCATCACAGAACCTTAAAACCCTCAACCACTCTGAGCTCTGTCCATTCCTGAACACTAAAAGCCTTTCAAGACCATTATACTCCACTCAACCCAAAACCTTTACACTCCTAAACTCCACCCATCTATGATCCATAAGAGCAGCTCATCACTTCTAAACTCCATCCATTCCTAAATCCTAAAAACCCTTTCTATGCCTGAACCCCACCCATTCCTGACCCCTAAAAACCCTGATCTTTCATAAACATTACCCATCCATGAATCCAGTAACCCCTCGCTAGTCCTAAACTTCACCCACCTTTAATGGAGGTTTGGATTTATCCCTAAAATTATCTTTCCTTTAAAATGTTTCCTTTAATTTTTAATTTATTTGTCTTCCCTTGACATTTTCTATTCTTAAAATTGTTTTTACATGATTTGGCTTCCTCCAATGTGGTTTCTCAGTTTCGTTTTTCCATTAATTCACATATATCAATGTACATTTTTTTAGTGACCAAACATGATGTACATACCAATGTACTAAAGAAACATTCCTAGATTAATACATTAAATATGAGTCATGCTAATGAAGTGAGACAGGTCTAAAGTCTAACCCACAAAAAAACACATAAATATAATTCCATTGTAAGACGTGTGCTGCCTTTCATCTTTCATCCATTAAAAATGATTGCCAAAGAGTTGAATAATGACATCTGCAATTTTAATAATTAGAGGAATCTGTTTTCAGATTGTGCTGTACTGAGAGAACCTAGGCATGCTGCAACAGTCATTTTCATTGCCAGCTGGTCTTCCAGTGCAACCAGTAGCTGGCCAGCACACCCAGAGAAGTAGTTAGAAAGCACCAATGTGTGGACAGTAGCTAGTGTGGGGGCTGCAGTGGGCTGCAGGGAAAACAGGCCTCAGGAAATTGGATGCCCGGGACCCTCATGTCAAGGGCAGAAAGCAAGCCATCGTAAAGGTTGTGAGAGCCTAGCATTAGATGTTGTGGCATTGAGGGGAAGCATGCCCCTGCAGAGGTGGCCTGGCTAGGTCCAGGTGGGAGTGTGCATCCGCCCCCATCGCATTAGCTCTAGCCTAGCACAGCGCAGCCCTCACTGCAGGACTATAGCTGTGTAACTCTGCAGCAACAAACTAGAATTTGGACCGGACTGGAACTGGGATTGATAACTGGAATCTGCATCAACAGTACCACTGCACCACTGCACAATACCTGCAAAAGTAAGGCAAAGCACAGTGAAAAGAGACTCAGCACCTGGCAGAAAGTGATCAGTGCACACACTGGTAGAGTTCTGGTGGTGTGTCATGGTTTATTGTTCCATTGGAAATATTTTGGGAGTCTTTAAGATTCTGAAATTATCACAACAACACAAGAACACAGAAGTAATGCCAACTCGCCAATTTGGTGGCATAAACATCCTAGTATGCCTCTACATTTATATATGCACAACTACGCCTCCTTATGGATGTTTTCAGCAGCGTCTCGGCCTATCACAGGGAGCTGATTGACACAAAGTCTACGGAAAGGCTCAACCAAAGAAATCCCTTTCTACAGGTTGGAAGTTATCTCATTGACTGTTTTACTAGCTTCCTATCACTGCAATGGCCTAAAGGAGAGGGTTTCACACTAGCACTCTGTCAGTTAGTGCAACCAGTGCATAGCAGGTGGTGGTCATTAAGACTTCAATCGGACTGGTCTTCAAGTTCTTCAAGTGCTGCAAACACCACAAGGGCAAATCAATACCATCACAATAATAGTCACAGATAGCCTGGCGCCGTCATTTACAACTGCACTAGCAAAAAAAACTGACAGCATCCAAATGAGTGGCAAGGCAACAATGGGCAAGAAAGTATCAATAGAAGTCTTTTTAGGAAAAAAACACCTCTGCTTTATCTCTCAGATTTAACCCTACTATGAGATCCCGTAGGATTCATAGCCACTTCAAACATGCTGGAAGTCACAAAATGATCCTCAACATCACCATCTAAACCAAATCACAACTGTAAGATAAACCACCAACTGAGGGGGGGACAACTCAATCATTGTAAAGTTCTTCAACAGTTCTGTTAGCAGAGATGGACCTCACAACAAAGGCAGAGGGATGGGAGCAAAAGGGTGCAAGCATTACTACTACATCTTCCACTCTTAGCTTCCTTCCCCATAATGCTGAATCCCAGCTTCATGATCCTCAACATCACCATCTAAACCAAATCACAACTGTAAGATAAACCACCAACTTAGGGGGGGACAACTCAATCATTGTAAAGTTCTTCAACAGTTCTGTTAGCAGAGATGGACCTCACAACAAAGGCAGAGGGATGGGAGCAAAAGGGTGCAAGCATTACTACTACATCTTCCACTCTTAGCTTCCTTCCCCATAATGCTGAATCCCAGCTTCATGAGCTGCTCATCCCAGATGACTCAAATCTCTACAACTGCACAGATCCACAGCCTTGGAGTTCAATCACAGGGCTCCATTGCAGGAAATACAGACCAAAAAGAGTCAGCAGAGTCAACAGGTACTACATGGGATCTGGGGTTCATGAAGCTACTCACGCCCCACATATTGCTGCACAACACAGCAAGGACAATGACAGTGATCTAAATAGCGAGGATATCATGCAGCCACATACTCAATCATTACTGTCACAGGAACAAAGACTCACAGGGAACCCAAGTAATGACAATAAGACTTCCCTGCGCACCCTTTAATCTCCTAGTGAGCAGAGCAATCTGTTAGCCTCAATTAATGCAAATCTGGTCTTTACAATAAATGCCCTGACCTGTGGGTCAGACAAACTACAACTGCAACTAGATCTTATTCAAGCCTTACCGACTTTAATTGCCAAGATAGAGGCCAAACTCAATACCTTGGAACAAAAGGATCAGGCACTCTTGATTACATGTTCACCTCAGATAAAGTGCTTGAGCACTTGGAGACCTTTGAAATCCTTCCAACACCAAACAGTGACCACCTTCAGCTATGCACAGTGCAGAAATTATGTTCAACTAAGCACGAATGCCAGAAGATCGCAGGCACATCTAAAGGTGGCAAAAATCTACAACTAATTCAATGAATATAATGGGGATCAACCTCTCTGCAAAAACTAGAAGTTTGGGAATCCACCAGTGGCACCTTCCTGAAGACTCAAACCAGTGAATATATGTTAGATTACTGGGAAGCCATCATAAACAATATTAAGTTATCTCTCAGCCGCATTTCGGCTCCTTTTAAATCCTCTCAAAAGTGTCCCATAACTGAGAGTAAGTGGAGCATCTGCGGGCTTCTGAAATTATATGAAAAAACATAATGGGGGTAATTACGACCGCAGTGGTCAGTGCAATAGTGGGGGTAGTACCACCAACAGGCTGGCGGTACATACCACCACTATTATGACATTGGCGGTTTGGCCAAAGCCAAACCGCCAAGTTAACACACCGACCGCCACGGCGGTAACAACTGCCGGGCTGGAGACTACAGTGGTTTCTGTACTGCCATGAAAACCATGGTGGTAGGCACTATCATTGACAGGGAACTCCTTCCTTGGCACTGAAAGGGGTCTCCTCCGCCCCCCTCCTACTCCCCAGAGTCCTCCCCCACCTTTCCCCTCCTGATCTCCCAGACATTTACACACATACGTGCACATACATACACACCCATACACACACGCATACACACATTCACCTGCGCATGCATACATTCATACACACTCACAGCAACACTCACGAACATACATTCAGTGCACATTCACACGACACAACATGCACGTACACACACACCCATTCATGCACACATGCATTACACATGCATGCCCGCATTCAAATACAGTCACATACAGTCACACACACCCCCACACATGCACACAACACCCCAAACCCCCTCTCCTGTCCGAGAAACCGACTTACCTGCTTGCAGGGGGTCCTCCGGGACACGGACCTGCTGCCAGCAGCAGCGTCCGCCAGCAAAACACCACGAGGCCGCATCATGGGACATGGTACCGTCGGTGGCGTTCTGCTAGCGTGGCGCTGCTGGCTGCTGGAAGCAGTGCCACCTTACTGCCGTCCGCCACCATGACCGTAGCCAGAATTCCGCCAGCCTTCTAGCGGAATCCCGTCTACGGTCATAATATGGTGGACGGTCGGTAGCCACGGCAAAGGTATGTTGGTAGCTGTCGCTATGGCGGTAGGAAGCATTTGCCGCCAATCTTATAATGAGGGCCAAAATCTCTTATAAAAGTCAAAGCTGGAGCTTCAGTTGCAGGCCTCTATAAAACAACAGAAGCAACTGGTCTGGTCTGGTCCACAAAACGCTCACAAGTGGGCAAATATTGGATACATGTGTAGTCACTCCTGGGCAAACATAGTCAGGCATACATAGAAGCCCCTAGCGCCACCTTGTGCCACATTAGTGTCATTTTTATTTATGCTAATGTGGCCCAATGAGGCCAAAATCCTAGCGCCATATTTACTTTGTAACCCTTTGCACTACATTATGCCTGCCCCAAAAATAATGTATGAAAAGGGGACATTCCCCCATTGAGGGCTGAATAAATGGTGCAAGGAAATCTAAGATACTTCCTTGTATCATTTTGTGCAGCAATTTTACCGCCTGCTCAGAGCAGGCATTAAAAGGGGGCTTCTCTTATTTATAATAGGCCCCTATGCACTCTGCAGGAGTAACACCAATATTTTGGTGCTACTCCTGCAGAGTACATCAATAGCGTCATGAAAATGACACTATTGCCCCCTACCCTGCGCTATAGCGTGCAGTATTTTAAATACGACACACATATGCTGGTGGTAGGGAGGCACTAAGGGGCGCAGGGAAAGTGCTGCTGCACTCAGTGCAGTGCCACTTTCCATAAATCTGCCCCAAAGTGTGCCAAGACGGCCCAAGAATTAATGTGATCATCAAATCCAAGTGGACACAGCACGTAAACAAGCTATATGTAGCAGAAACCACAAGTATTCCTCCCCTCGGTAAATAATATTCATCATTCGACACGCTCAACTAAGAGCCAAAGATCATGGTCAACGTTATTTAAAAAAACTCTGTGCAAAATCGGAGCAACACGTGCGCCAGGCCCAAATGGCATCCCAGCTCAAGTATTTAAGTATGACATCAAGCTGTGGTCTACAATACTCCTTCCACTGTATCACATATGCTCAGTAACTAGAGAGGTACCAGACAGATGGAGGGGCTCTATTTTACATCCACTATTCAAGAAAAGAGACTGGCAGGATCTAGTGAATTCTTGCCTTACCGACCTTCTTTGATATTGAAGCCAAGGGGTATACCTCCATCCTCCTAAGTGAACTGGAGAGATGGGTGGCGACACATGAAATAGTTCTTTTTTACCAAACTGGCTTTAGGGCAAACTCCTCGACCACTGCCAAAATAGTCACTTTATTCTACCTAATTCAACAAGCACCCAATCATCAGTCCCCCCATGCATGTTTCTTTGATTATCCTGCCATGTTTGACTCAACGGGCAGGAATAACTGGTGAAGGAAACTGCAGCTATGGGGCGTTCCGAACAAGTTGCTTTAGGCAATAATATCTTTATAGACTTTGACCTGGGTGAGGTTTAAGTTATGACAGATGGTTGTAACAAGCAAAATTTGAATGGACAGCAGGCATAAAATAAGGCTGTGTCCTTGGTTCCTTGCTATTCAACCGGTATACAGCAGATATGTCTTTGTCTCTGAAACAAGCTAACGTGATCCCACCAAAAACTGGAAATGTCAAGGTCACGTTACTACAATATGCAGATGACAATGTTCTGGATCATTCCAGAACAGGATCCAGAAAGCATGAAATGCTCTCCACAAGAACAATGAGGCAAATCAAATGGCAGCAAACCAATCTAAAACAAAAGTCATAACTTTTGGGAGGGCGATCAAGAAAATAAACTACGACTGGAGCCCGGTCCCATTAAAAATCAAAGGGACAATGTTGTATAACTATTTGGGAGTGTGGCTGTCAGCAAATGGAGGAACCAAAATTCACCTGAGCCACTTCAAACCAAAGGTTGAACTGATTACAAAACATACAAGATATCCATCCTCAGTTTTAATATGACAGGTACTTAGAGCATCCCTGTTACAAGTGATAACTTACAGGCACAAAGCTTTCCATGGGCAACTCACGAAAACTACAGAAAAACTGTGACTTAAAGCTTATAAGTGGGTTTTCAGGCTACAGCGACACATAAGTGCACGATAAGATTGAAACTTGGCCTGGAGTAACAAATGTAATCTAACATGGGCCCTTTCTTAAAATATTATTGTAGGATCATCATGGCTCCACCCAACACTTTGAAATAAAGCCTTGTGATCTACTTTTATTTCAAAGATGAGCCCCTGGACTAACTGTTTAAACAATTCAATTAATATCCTTCAAATAGATCTTTCCGTACTGAAGAAACTCCTGCTCATGCATGCAGCAATTAAAACCATCCTGAAAAATCACTGTCAATGTCAAATGACTTGGCAAAGTTGAAGAGCACACTGGTGTTAAAAGCAGTGGCATTATCGTACACCAACAACCATCCACACTGCATGAAGCCACAACCTTACCTTCCTTGCTTGATTGGGAAAGCTTGAATTAAACCAATTATGGCTTTAAGGTTGATGGGTCTCCAGATCAGATAAAGGAACCTAAAATGGCCCTCCCAGTTTGTAGGAAAGCACCATCTTTCTTGGCATGTTACCCCTAATTTCTGCCTGTTTGTCAGTGTGCTTTGCCTGTCTCACTGGGATCCTGCTAGCTAGGACCCCAGTGCTTATAGTTTGTGGCCTACATGTGTGTTGTCAGTATGCCTAACTGTGTCATTGAAGGTCTGCTAACCAGGACTCCAGTGCTTATGCTCTCTCTACTTACCAAATGTGTCACTATAGTTTAGTGACTCCATATTCTAATTCCAATTGGCACACTGGATCCTCCCTTATAAGTCCCTAGTATATGGTACCTAGGAACCCAGGGCATTGGGGTTCCAGGAGATCCTGATGGGCTGCACCATTTCTTTTGCAACCCATAAAGAGCTAAAACAAATCTTTCTTAGGCACTGCCACTGCAGCCTGAGTCAAATAGTGCCCACACTAGTTCACAGCCATTTTCACTGCACTTAAGTAACTTATAAGTCACCTATGTGCCTAACCTTCATTTTCTGAAGGCTACATGCAAAGTTACTATATGTGAGGGCACCCTTGCACTAGCAAAGGTGCCCCCACATTGTCCAGGGCCAATTCCCCAGACTTCGTGAGTGCGGGGATACCATTACACGTGTGCACTACATATATGTTAATACATATATGTAGCCTCTCAATGGTAACTCTGAATATGGCCATGTGAGGTGTCTAAGATAGTGGAATTGTCCCCCCATTCCAAATGTGGTATTGGGGGGCCAATCCCATGCACTCTGGGGGCTCCACCATGGACCCCCAGTACTGCCAAACCAGCTCTCTTAGGTTTCCGCTACAGCCCCAGCTGCTGCCACCTCACAGACAGGTTTCTGCCCTCCTGGGGACTGAGCAGCTCAATCCCAGGAAGGGAGAACAATGCATTTCCTCTGAGAGGAGGGTGTTACACCCTCTCCCTTTGGAAATACAGGGTAGCCTCCCAGAGCCTCTGGGAATGCTTTGAAGATGGTGCCCTCCTTGCATAAGCTAGTCTATACCAGTTCAGAGACCCCCAGTCCCTGCTCTGGTGCAAAACTGGACAAAGGAAAGGGGAGTGACCACACCCCCAGTCCATCACCACCCCAGGGGTGGTGCCCAGAGCTCCTCCAGTGTGTCCCTGACGTTACCCATCTTGGATACCAAGGTGTGGGGACACTCTAGAGACCTCTGAGTGGCCAGTGCCAGCAGGTGACGTCAGAGACCCCTCCTGATAGGTGCATACCGGGGCTGGTAGCCAATCTCCCTCTGAGGGCTATTTAGGATATCTTCTCTGGGTTTTTCCTCAGATTCAGCTTGCAGGACTCCTCCAGGAATCCTCTGCATCCTCTGCTTCAGCTTCTGACCTTCAGATCAACGGCAGACTGCTCCGGGAACCGCTGTAACTGCAACAAAGTTTACAGGACGACTCCTGTGACTGGCAAATTCAGCTCCAGCCAGCATTTGCAACAGTTTCCAAGGTGTGCACACTCTGAGGACTAACTGTCTTCACCCTGCACCAGAAGAACCAAAGGAATCTCCCGTGGAGTGACGGAGTCCCTTCCCTGCTTCTGTATGCACCCTTCTGCGACAAAAGCTTGTACTCTGGGACTCCTCTCCTGATGACGAGCATTCTCCCTGGAATACAGGTGGTCGACTGACATGGCCCAGCCTGTCCTAAGGTCCAGCTGTCCAAATCTGGTGGAGGTAAGAGCTTGCCTCCCCGTGCTACAACAGTTCCCCTGTGCACTGCGTCTTCTCCAGCTCCTTGGGTTTCTGTGCACTTCTTCCAAGAATCCTTTGTGCACAGTGTAGCCCAGGTCTCCAGCACTCCATCCTGCGACGCACAACTCGCTGAGTTGTTCTCCTGTAGCGTGGTACCTTCCTTTGTAGTGCTATGATGACCGCACTTTGCATCTTCTTTGTCCCTGTGTTCTGGGACTCCCGTGGGTGCTGCCTGGTCTTCTGTGGGCTCTCTAAAGTGCTGAGAGCCCCCTCTGTCTCCTCAGTCCTAGTTGGGACCCCCATGTCCCTCCTTGGTCCAGTCAGCTCCATTTGGACGCAAACCGCATACTTGCGTGAACCAAGGCTTGTTGGCAGAATCCATTGACGCAAACAGCCTACATCCAACAACTCGACGTGCTCTTCTGTACTCTTCTTCTTTCCGGAGAATCCACTTTTGCACCATCTTCTACGTTGGCAGGGGCTCCTGTCCTTCCTGGACTCTTCTTTGACTTCTGGACTTGGTCTCCTCTCTTCACAGGTCTTCAGGTCCAGGAATCCTGTTGATTACAGTCTTGCTTGGTTCTTGCAAGATCTCTTACCATGACTTGTAGTGTGTCCTGAGGAAACTTGCTGTACTTTACTCCTGCTTTCTTGGGCTCTGGGGTGGGGTACTTTACTTACTTTTGGTGTTTTCTTACACTCCCAGCACCCCTCTATTCACTACACTTGCCTAGGGGGAAATTCGTGATTCGCATTCCACTATTTTACTAAATTGTTTGTGTTGCCCCTAGGCCCATTGCAATCTATTGTATTTTCTACTGATTGCACTATTCTATGACTGTGAACTTACCCGATTTTGGTTACTAGTGTATATATTGGTGGTCATTCTAACCCTGGCGGTAAAAACCGCCAGGGCGAATGACCGCGGTAGCACCGCCAACAGGCTGGCGGTGCACCGTTGGGCATTCTGACCGCGGCGGTTCAGCCGCGGCCAGAAACGGAAAGTCGGCGGTACACCCGCTGCCCTTGAGAATCCTCCATGGCGGCGGAGCGCGCTCCGCCGCCATGGGGATTCTGACACCCCCTACCGCCATGACCCGCCAGGAACAGGATGGCGGTAGGGGGTGCCGTGGGGCCCCTGGGGGCCCCTGCAGTGCCCATGCCAATGGCATGGGCACTGCAGGGGCCCCCGTAAGAGGGCCCCACAAAGAATTTCAGTGTCTGCTTTGCAGACACTGAAACTCGCGACGGGGGCAACTGCACCCGTCGCACCTTCCCACTCCGCCGGCTCCATTCTGAGCCGGCGTCCTCGTAGGAAGGGTGTTTCCCGCTGGGCTGGCGGGCGGACTTTCGGCGGTCGCCTGCCAGCCCAGTGGGAAACCCAGAATGACCGCTGCGGTCTTTTGACCGCGGTACGGTCTTCTGGCGGTTCCCGCTTGGCGGGCGGCTGCCGCCCGCCAAGCTTAGAATCACCCCCATTGTGTATAATACTTACCTCCAGAAGGAATATGGCCTCTAAGATATTTTTGTCCTTGTGTCACTAAAATAAAGTACCTTTAATTTTGGTAACACTGAGTATTGTCTTTTATTGTGTATAAGTACTGTGTAACCATAGTGGCATTGCAGGAGCTTTGCATGTCTCCTAGTTCAGCCTAAGCTGCTCTGCTACAGCTACTTCTAGACAGCCTAAGCTGCAAGAACACTGCCTACACATACTAATAAGGGATAACTGGACCTGGTATAAGGTGTAGGTACCTTAGGTACCCATTACAAACCAGGCCAGTCTCCTACACTGTCCATGATCATTAATTGCAGGTTGTGCAGATACAAAACTGAGTTGTTTAACCACTTATTATGTTGTTGGCCAGTGTTGTTGAATGCCCAGAATACCCTGTTAAAACTGCTCTTTTTAACACACAGAATAATAACCTGCAACGAAGCCAGGAATTGTGTTTTTTTTCCTCAATGACGGAGCCATCTGACCAGGCCATTTTACAAATAGATCAGCCTAATACATAAATCGCTTAAAGAATTTTGTAAGACTGTCTAGATTCTCCAGCAAACCATTTGATGACAAGCAGTCTTTATTTCCTGAACTCGTTTATCTCACACAAGGGCTGCTACTGTTGCTTCCTAAAATCTTTGTTGTCTTTTTATATTGAATGCTTTAATCTTCCTCACTCGGCTGGAGAAACATAGGGCCTGATTACATCTTTGGAGGAGGTGTTAATCCGTCCCAAATGTGACGGATATATCACCAGCCGTATTACGAGTTCCATAGGATATAATGGACTCGTAATACGGCTGGTGGTATATCCGTCACTTTACCGTCACTTTTGGGACGGATTAACACCTCCTCCAAAGTTGTAATCAGGTCCATGGTGTTTTTTTGGGTTGAGTCCTCACTTGAAAGTTCACAATTTTTGTGAGTGTACATGCCCGGTGTAATATTCTTAGGCTTTTATTGGAATACTTGCACTTTAGGATCATCGAAGTCACTGCTGAGCTCTTTCTATGGCAGCTGCTAATTTTAGGCTTATTTTTTAAATGTTAAATGCAACCGCTAAGTTCTTGCATTTTTTCTTTAATTTAAAACAATGATTAATTTTATTGTATTTGACTGTTGTTTGGACTACGTATTCTAAATTCGTTTGTTTTTTATAAATACTGTAAAGATTGTAATTAATCATAGAATAAAGGGAAGAAAATCTAATAACTAGAGAAATCTGTTAGCAATGCGTACTATATTGAGGAGTATTGATATCCTGCAAGTACCCAGAGGAATCTATTTGCATTGCATACTATATTAAGGGAGATAGATATCTGTCAACAATGGAGACGGCTGAGGTTCTGTTGTAGGAACGTCAGTGGATCCCTCAACAGTAACTGAGGTGGGTGAGCTCAGGGTTTGGTGGAACAGGAAGAGCACCGGATTCAGTGTGATTATATTATCCCTTCAAGCCCTCAAGCCCTAAATAAGCCCATCACGTTTTTTTTTTCAAACAACGCAAAAAATCCATCTCGGAGCAGATAGGACTTTGCTCATTATCTAAGTTTATGTTCACATCTCCAGTATGAGTTGCGCATTTAACACCTGAAAATCAGTTGTAAAAAATAACAAGAAGTTTGAAATTGCGCGCTTCCTGATGTTTCATACTCTATCAAAGCAGAAGCATATGATTCAAAGGACATGAGATAACGAAAAGTGATGAGCAACCCTGCTGAATGGAGGCGGACTTGTTATAATAGACACTGGAGCACAGGAAAACAAAGTGGAAAGACAGCACTCCAATTTTTATCATAAGTATAGAATGTCAATCACAGATCCTACTGAGCAAAAAGATACTGGAGTGGAGATTGACTTGGACTAGAAAAAGCAGTATTATTGGATTAAATCATTCTAAATAGTAATAGAGATGCTTAGTTGTGCTTCTCTTTTAAACACAAATACCATGAGTCAAAGTAGGTTTATGGAACTGTAGGCATAACAACAATAAATAATAAGCTGGACAAAGGGAGGGGTTGATGCACATTTGGTAAAATTACTTGCTAAACGACTCCTGCCTTTTGTAAAAACAGAACCCAATGGCTGCAGTATATAATTATGAGTATGAGACAGAACAGGGGACATGTACAGCAAACATGATATACTTTATGCACTACTCTGCATCCTAAACAGAGGAAAAAAGACTCTGGGCCTCATTTACGAGGCCCTAGCGTCTCACTGCCCGACCAGAGCATTTGCTTATGCTCCAGTGGCTCAGTGCGTTACCCCATATTTACAAAGCCACCTTGCATGGCTTTCATGGCCTTGTAAATATGGACCCCTTTCATGCATAACACTGCATGAAAGGGGCATTCCATGGGTGTTGCCCTGGGGTGTTCCCACACAACACCCACATGGAACCCGAAGGAATCTAGTGCATTCCCAGGTTTATAAGTCTGGGAATGCATCAGATTCCTAAGCTACCTGAGGTGTGGCGAAAGAGTGATGCAACGGATGGGAAATATGTTTATTTCTCCACAATTTTTCCTCTGTCTATGTGTGCTGCTGCAGCACACATAGAAAGAGGAAAACACATCTTCTGACTGTTTTTATGCAGGATGGTGTCCTTTCCGGCACAAAAATAATCATCCCCACAACGCAGGCAAGTGTGACTTAGTTGGCACGTGGCAACAATTTGTGCGCAAGAACAGGAGAAGACAGAAATGCACTGTATCTTGTGGATAAGGGACACTTCAGCCCTTCCCCAGTGCCTCAGGGCAGCGCAGCAAGGCACTTGCTGGAACCCTCTGCACCACAGGCCTTGTAAATTAGTCCCTCTGTAGCATGCATGCAACCTATAAATATATGTACTAGTATAAGTATGAGTAAGCAGGGAAAGTCACAATTGGACACACTTTCTCTTAAAGAAAGATACCAACAAATAGTGCATAGGTCCATTAATACAGTATAGTATTCCAGGGGAGCAGACAGGGAGCAGATAATAGCCAGTTTAGAAATGGGGAACTATGTCAACTAGAATGGCATCTTCAACACAGTCAACAAAACAAAACATTCTATAATGTGAACTTAATTTGGAATTTCTATAATATATAAATTAAGATGTTTGAGTAAGGAAATGCAGTGTCTGTTTATCATATTAGACTCGATGCTGCCATTCACCAGTGCTGTTCATTGCATGAAAGTCACTTACTGGTCGCCTTTTGAAATACATTATGTGGCATGCCCCTTTTGTTGTGCAGTACGCTATAAATCAGTGATGAACCTGTATACCATTTATTCATTTCTTTTATTGTTCACTATTGCTACCACAGCCACACTTATTAGGTGGACAGCCTGCATGAACTCTATTTACACAATCTTTGACTAAGTTTAATTTAATTTATGATCTTTCTTGTTGGTGTCCTTGAGGAATTAATTTGAAGTCTAGCTACATTATGTCAGAACACTCTGCACTTGGCGAAGCTACATGTCACTGTTTGTCTGTTTGCATGACTTTGGTGTGCACCTCGTAGGAGCTCCCGTCATGCTCCAATGCTGAACACCAGCTCAGGAACGACGCAGACGGGTTTATGGTGGCGCCGCGTTACTGAAAATGTGGAAATACAGTTCGCCTAGGAGGCTTCGGATCCCTCTCCCCCCGCTTTTCGCCATTTGCTGTTTGGAGGGGATTTGAAAACTCTCCCTCGGATAATTCTGGCTGTCAGTGGAATTCACTTTCAGTCCCAAAGAGGCCTGATACTGCACATTTGGAGTTCCGCCCTCAGCAGAGGAGGACTGGAAATGGAGGTGAGGTGGGGGCTATGGACTGCAATACTCTTTTTCACTGAGGGAAGTTTTACCTTTCTCAAACTGAACATTAAGGGGGTTATTCTAACTTTGGAGGAGGTGTTAATCCGTCCCAAAAGTGACGGAAAAGTGACGGATTTACCACCAGCCGTATTACGAGTCCATTATATCCTATGGAACTCGTAATACGGCTGGTGGTATATCCGTCACTTTACCGTCACTTTTGGGACGGATTAACACTCCTCCAAAGTTAGAATAACCCCCTAAATAAGTTACTCTGGGGGTCATTCTAACTTCGGCGGGCGGCGGAGGCCGCCCGCCAAAGTTCCCCCGCCAGTACACCGCAGCGCGGTTAAATGACCACCGCGGTGATTCTGACTTTCCCGCAGGGCGGGCGGGCGACCGCCAAAAGGCCGCCCGCCCGCCCAGCGGGAAAGCACCAGCAACGAGGAAGCCGACTCCGAATGGAGCCGGTGGAGTTGCTGTTGTGCGACGGGTGCAATTGCACCCATCGCGATTTTCAGTGTCTGCCATGCAGACACTGAAAATCAATGTGGGGCCCTGTTAGGGGGCCCCTGCAGTGCCCATGCCAGTGGCATGGGCACTGCAGGGGCCCCCAGGGGCCCCACGACACCCATTCCCGCCAGCCTGGTTCTGGCGGTGAAAACCGGTGGTTCTGGCGGTGAAAACCGCCAGAACCAGGCTGGCGGGAAGGGGGTCGGAATCCCCATGGCGGTGCTGCAAGCAGCGCCGCCGTGGAGGATTCCCTGGGGCAGCGGGAAACCGGTGGGACACCGCCGGTTTCCCGTTTCTGACCGCGGCTTTACCGCCGCGGTCAGAATGCCCCCGGGAGCACCGCCAGCCTGTTGGCGGTTCTTCCTCCGTCACGTACCCTGGCGGTCTATGACCGCCAGGGTAAGAATGACCCCCTCTGTCTGGTGCTGGTGCAGTACATTTTTGTAAAATTTTTGCACATTTACACATTGTGAGTGCTGGAAAGCGGTTGGTTAAAAGGACACTGCCCCCGCAAAAACTTTTTTCTAGCCCAAATTGGCACAAGGCCAGTTTTCTGTTTCTGAAGCCTGTTGCGCAGTTGGAGAGTGGAAGGGGGCTGCATGTCACTTGCAAGGGCAACGAGCAATGCTGTATAATGCCCTGATCTCTGCACTATCTTCAGGGAAAAGGACGCCCTGCCTCTAGGGCTCCTAAAGCTGCTCACACTGCTATAAAAAAGCACCCAGCCCCATCCGACAATCACCTAAATATGGATTTGTCTTCAAATACCGTCCCTCCACCGACTATCGACTTAGCTCATAAGGATACTTCTCGTCACAGCTTACCGCCCTCTATGACTAGCTCGCAAAATGCTGGTTCTAACTCTCCGCTGGCAGAGGCTAGGAGCCCGGACTTGGACTTAAATTTGCAGTCAATGAATAAAGTTAGCCCACCTCTGAATCAATCAGCCTTGAGCTGTAAAGCCGAAGTTACTCACAGCCGGGCTCTGGATATGGACACAGGTTCCAAACCACACTATCCTCTGTTTGGTGGACTGGTGAAGGGCCAAAAGTGCAGTGCTCCTTCATTGACTAGTGACTCTGCCTCTCTTCCTCAGGCAAACAGCTCCCTATTTGATCTCTCCCGCGAGTCCTGCGAGTCAATTTATGCGTCAGGGATAAGCACCACAGCTGAGACCCCCCTGAACTCCTCCTTTAATGGACCTTCTGAATTGGCCCTAGTTTAGCTGAACTTTCAAGTGGGCTTTTTTTCTCATGCACCCAGAGACAAGGCAAGCTTCAATATCCTTTCAGAAAATTTGCTCCTTCAGATCTTATCTGAGTTAAAAGCTTTGAAAATTGCCCAAAACGAGGCAAATCAGAGAACGGAATCGCAACTGAATTTAATTTTGAGTAATATACAGCAACTTAACTCATGTATTAAGGAGGTTGAACAGCGAGTATCTGACCTGGAGGATGCTCGTGTCTCTGTGGAACCGTTAGTGGCAAAATGTCAAGCAGATTTGTTAGACTTACAGATCCGGCTAGATGATGCTGAGAATCGCTCACGCAGATCAAACTTGAGATTTACAGGAATCCCTGAAGGGCGCGAAAATGGACAGACTGTCACAAACTTAATCACGGACCTTATCCTGCTGCATGTTCTCTCAGAACTAGTGGATAAACATTTGGATCTTACCATCATGCAGGGCCATCGGGTTCCCGCAGTACAGCCACCCCATGCAAAGTATCCTCAAACTATCCTCGTCAATTTTGGTGATTTTCGTGTCAAGGAACGCATTCTTCAACAAGCAATTAAGAGTAAAGTACATCAGGTCCCTGGCGATTTCGCCTTCAAAATTTTCTCAGATATGTCTGTGGTGGCTGCACATCGGAGGAGAGAAGTGAAAGGGATGATTCCGGCATTCCAAAAAGCTGGAGTTCCGACAGGACTTGTACAGCAATCTAAACGTAAGTGTTTTTTCAGGGACATTCTAATTTAATTCATACAGTTGATGCTGCTAAGACTATGTTGCATTCAATTCAGAAGCAGTCGGGCAGAGGGAGGGGGTAGGGGGACAGGGAAAAAATATGATTAGGAGAGGGGGAAGAAGGATAGACTTTGCACTGGGAGGGGAAATGCTGCTTCAGAAAGATGGATTTCATAGAGTGTAAATCAAATGTGTCTTTATGGTACTTATATTCCAGTCCTTTTCGAGTCTATGGTGTAGTGCACCACGCCAAGGCACCTGATTAAAGAAAGATTGGGTTTGGGGGTCGGGGTGGCCTCGGATTGCTCAGACGGGAGGGCCCCTGGCTTCGGCCACCCAAGGGTTGTGGTGCAGGTTGGGGTAGGAGTTGGGAGTGTTGGTAAGGGGTGCAGAAACCTGGTTTTCCACATTAAATAGTAGCTACGCGTATTTCAGAATGGTTAAGGTTATAGAGGGGGTGATGTTAATTAGACCAGGCCACAGCTCTAATTCCCTGGTGGGTTTAGATCATTTATTCCCTCTGCGATCTTCTTTGCGAATTCAATGGTAAGGTTGAATTTTTCATTAAGAATAGTTTTCTGGAATGTCAATGAGTTAAATAATCTGAGGAAAGGGTAGCTGCCCTAAATCCCTAAATCCCTTGGTTATTCCTTTACATGAAACTCATACTCCAGTTAAAAAAGTTGCGGGCTTCCACATGTTTAAAAAGATGGCCAATTTCAAGGTGGTTGCCGCAGCCTCAGCAGCCCATAGAGGTGTTGAGGACTTTCTATCTAGAGGCCTCAATGCACGGCCACTTGACTTTCTTTGCGATCCCTAAGGACGATGGTGCTGGGTGTACTGTTTAATTGGCAACAAAAGATTTGTCTTTGTTAGATTTTATGCACCCCTGCTAGATGATCGAGCTCCTTATGTAGGATTGTTCCAGTCCCATTTGTAATTATCAGGTAAAATTATTATTGGAGGGGATTTTAACTTTCTTCCGGATCCAATTTTGGATACCACTGTTACGGGTAAAAAACAACATAAGCCTAGAGCAGCCAAAATCTTTAAAGACTATGTCAAAGTGTTGATGCATTGTGATCCTTGGAGAATGAACGCCCCCAACAAGAGAGAGTATAAGTGCATCTCAACCCGGTTCAAAAGCGCCTCTCGAATTGATTTTTTTCTGATATCTAAAACATTGCGCTTCAAGACTCAATCAGTGCGGCACTCTGGCTTATCTAACCATGCCTCCCTGGTGCTGGAAGTGTCTCTTTATTCGGAAGTCCCCAAGTTTCAGACTACAAGATGGGTCTTTAACCAGCAGCTTCTTCAAGATGAGGGATGGGTACAGATTTCTAAGGATGAAATAAGTGAATTTTTCAAACGTAATCAGGGATCTTCAACTCCGGCAATAATCTGGGATTCGTTTAAGGCCTTTTTCAAGGGCTTGGTAATCACCAAGGAGACAGCAGACAAATCTTCTCAGAGACAACAAACCAGGGCTCTGGAAGAGGCAGTGCAAAGGTGTTTAATTGCTTACCTACATGCCTACAGCTAAAAAGGCACTGGCCAACACTTTTCTCAAGAAGGTTGATATAGGATATCAGACTTATAAACAAAAGGTATATGAAGAGAGTAATTTCACAGGCACATTTTTAGCATGGCATACTCGGGATCGAATTGCTGGTAATATCATACATGCCTTTAGATGCCCTATCACCGGGGTTAGACATACTGACCCCAGAGTTGTGGATGAAATTATGCTAGAGCATTATAGGCAAATTTACAGCCATGCTCCGGATATTGACCCTAGGTCTATTAAGGAATTCTTGGGGAAACTGGATATTCCTAGTCTTACAGAAGAAGACAGCGATGCTCTAATACAGCTGTTTGCGTAGTTAGAACTCCTTGAGGTTGTCATGAACTTCCCAAAAAGAATAAGAACAGGGAAGATCCCAATGCATATCGTCCAATCTCTTTGCTAAATACAGACTATAAAATTATTATAAAACCTTTGGCTAATAGGCTCAACGGGGCTGTCAATAAACTGGTGCATCCTGATCAAAACGGGTTCATAGCTGGTCGGCAACTTGCAACTAATACGCATTTTTTGGCTGAGGCTCTTGCTATTTCACCTTTAATAAAATGTCTGCCATCGTTCTTTTATTAGATGCAGAAAAAGCATTTGATTTGGTTGTATGGGATACACTCTTCGCAGTATTGGCTAGCTATAAAGTGCCCTCTCTGGTCTCTGCACTAATTTGAAGGTTGTATTCAAACTCTGAAGCTAATATTATTATTAATTCCACATGTGTTGGTCAACTTCAAGTACAACGGGGGACTGGGCAGGGTTGCCCTTTATCCCCTATACTTTTTGCTCTCTTCATTGAGCCCTTAGCCATTAAATCAGACAAAATAATCAGATTCAACGCCTCTGAAGTCAATGGGGAAGATTAAACTCTATGCTGATGATATCATTATGTTTTTAGATAAAGAACACACTTCCCAGGAAGCTGCTTTCAATGCTTTTGCCGAATTTGAGCAAATTGGTGGCTAAAAGATTAATATGAGTAAGACTGATATTATTCTGTGTGGCACTTCTTCTATTAAACTGCTCCCCTAATTAAGACATTGTGTGAATACCAGGCCAAAGAGATACCTTGGAATTTATTTTTCAGCCGATATAGGAGACCTGTATGACCTTAATTATGCCCCGTTGCTCTCAAAAACTCAGGCTTTGCTTGCTCGATGGGGGGGCTCTCCCTCTTTCTATATTAGGTCGAATTGCATTGATCAAAATGTCAGTTTTACCAATATTTAACTTTCTGTTCTCAGCTATCCAATGTGTTTTAACACCAAACTTTTTTTTTAAATTGGAGTCTATATTTCGCCCATTTATTTGGCAAAATCAGAAGGCTCGAGCTGCATTAAACACATTATATGCGGATAAAGAAAAGGGGGGGTTAGCTTTGCCCAATTTTAAAGATTATTACTTTTCCTTTTTTGCACATTATCTCACTAGTTTTAAAGCAGATCAATCCGTAGGTTGTACATTCTCTAATGACTTTCATGAGTTAATATGTAGGGAACACGATATTCGGAATCCAGCACTTTTGGCGAAATCTCCCAAAAAAGTTTGCTATAAGATTCTCAAATAGCTCTTTAAGAGAAAATAAAAAATTTTGGGAAAATATTCAATCCCATATTTGCATTTCAACACCCCTCTTACACAGTTCATGTTACGCTCTGGTGCTCAGCCCAATGCAGACGTAGTAAGGAGGTGGGGGCATGAAGGATTTAGTAAAATCGGGGATTTTCGCATCAGTGACAACAGGGAAACTCTTAAATATACAGATGGTTGTCAAAAATGACTTTCTTCTGGTGGGATCCTATAATACTATGCTACACAGTCTAAGGGATCTGGATATCAATTTAATCATTAATGCCCAGGTGTTAGTCTCAGAATTGGTAGATCCTCCTGCGATAAGGAGTGCGGGGGTGTGGAGAAGGCTATTGCTAGAAAGGGATAAGGTCGATCTTGGGGCAAAGGCAAAAAGAAAATGGGCTCGTCAGGAGGACCTTGAACTTTCAAGTGAGTGCTGGGAGAGAATTAATCACTTAAATTTCTCATTTCTCGAGGTGCGAACTGGCATCGAATGATATTTTTTAGTAAATGGCCATTATATCGAACCCCGCAAGCCTTATCCCGTGTGGTGCCCAGCTGTCCTGATCTCTGTTTTCGCTGTAAGGCAGTAGGGGTGGCGGGTTGGATACATTTGATTGGGACATGTCGATGTGTACAGGAATACTGGGATGGAATATTCAAGATGCTAACAACTATGGCTCATGTTATGATAACTCCCAGTATCCGGTTGATGTGCTTAGTCTTCGACCCCCGAGGCTTCCAGTTGGGCGAAACTAGTTTTTATCACCACTGTGGTTACCTGATCTCTCTTGTTAAGAAACTGGTGATCTGAGTTATCTCCCACCTATCAAGAATGGTGGAGCAAAATGATGCAAGTCAGAAATCAGGAAATGCAATATGCTAGCAGAATAGGAAGTGGTAAAAAGTTTTCCTTGATCTGGGGTGAATTCTTTTTAGACAATCATGGGTAAATCTGTTCTTGGTTAAATTACCTATTGAATGAATTTGCATAGCTACCTAGTCTCATTGTATCTATTTAGAGCTCTCTCTCTGGGAACCATTGGGGAAGTTATTCAAGACAAAGGGGGTTATTCTAACTTTGGAGGAGGTGTTAATCCGTCCCAAAAGTGACGGAAAAGTGACGGATTTACCACCAGCCGTATTACGAGTCCATTATATCCTATGGAACTCGTAATACGGCTGGTGGTATATCCGTCACTTTACGGTCACTTTTGGGATGGATTAACACTCCTCCAAAGTTAGAATAACCCCCAAAGTTTGGAATTGCAATGTATTTTTTTTCTGATATCTTGGTGGATCCTGATAAAAACTCAATAAAAAGAAAAGGAAAAAAAAAGACTTTGGTGTGCACCACTCTTGGTTCAGCTGCACCTCATTTGATTCATGTTACATAATTTCATTGTGAGCTATGCTTGCATGATACCTAATTTCATTGTGAGCTATGCTTGGTGGAATAAGACTTAGGGACAGATTTTTACTTTGGGAGAAGATTTAGTACCATTTCCATGGCAGACTATTTTTCTCTACCACTGTGGCGATGATACTCTGCCTGTCAAATTAAGAAATGTCTGGCAGTCAAGCTGACATCCTTTCATTTACAGGAATGTACATCACACCAAGTCCTGCAAATACATCAAATGTTTGATGGACAGCTCTGTATACATAATAGAGGCGTATGTCAAACTTTCAGGGGTTTTTAATTCTCAGAAAGAAAATCACAAAGCGGTCCAACGAAGTAGGGGTCATTTTACAGTTTTCACTGTCCCTTGCCAACAGGCTTTAACTGGAAGTGATGGACATTGACTACTTGATATTTGTCTGCCACTCTAAATAGGGTTGGGGGACAAATGACCAAACATCCAATGGACATTGCTATTTCTGGCTGTCTGAAGTGAATGTAGGTGGTTGAGATGCATTAGTGTCCATCTAGATACTGCTGTTCTGCCCGCCTGTAAATAAGAAAAGGGCAACTTTGCTTTGGTGGCGAGAGACTCTTCGCCATTTCAACACAGTACCCTCTTCTTCTAAAGTCTAAATCAGGCTCCTGATTCACAAATGAGCCACTAGAGTTCTAGTGTAACGGTAATCTGGTTGTAATTCCTCAGTCCCTCAATAAATCTTGCTACTGCATTTTTAGATTTTCTCTAGTAGTGCAATTTAGATGTCCGGGAAGCTGGTAAATGGATCCTTGCTGGCATCAAGAAGTCAGTAGACAGTGGTACTGAATCATGGTCTGGATGTCAGTTCTGAAGTCATACTATAGGAGATGTGCTTTAACTTGGTGTAGAGGTGTCAACTAGTTCCTGACTTTCTATTTCTTCATAACAATAATGTTCTTGCAGTAGACACTGCTGCTAATGTAGAATCAGAGTGGTTTTCCACGTTTTGAAATTTTAGGGATGAATCATCCAAGGTTTACTGGCGAGACATTTTTGGATGGAACATTAAGATATTCAGCAGATCACTGGAGCTTGTCCTGATCTTCACTAGTTAATTTGGTGAGCTGTTATCGTTATTCAGGTTGAAAATTATAAATTTAATCATGATAAAATCAATAACCATATTTGAAGTTGTGGTGTTCAATAGGGCTAGGTGTTTCAGTGTCTCAAAAACTGCAGAGTTTTACTGGAAAATGAATAACAGCGATGTATAAAGTTGTGATGAGGATAGAGTCATCCACTGCCTGAATCATGGCTGTTATGTGCAGATCTGAAGTTTAAACCTGTAATCATTGTCCTGGAAGATAATGCGGGTCTTGCTTTGCTCATGTGGTTGGTTTGCAACTGCCTTCTCCACAATATGGAGGTGGCATTGTTAAAGTGTGGACCAGCCAAAAAGCAGTGTGGCAAGGTACAATGTCAAATGCAAAGATACAATAAAGACATAATTGGAGAGGTAGCTGATTGTGAAAACTAAAGTGGACTGTTACTACATAGTGATGTAGTGTTCTTTAAAGAGGTGCATCTTCTGCACGTTCATACAATGGAGCAGGATTGGGGCAAACCTCCTGCACAGAAGGATGTTGTTCCAGGTCCTGGGTGCATAGATGCAGAGGACCTCTTATATTATATTTTCATTTTTGCATTTCCTTTTCTCCACTCTCATGATATCCCAGTTGTGGATGCTCTGAGAGCCACCAAAGATTACTCATCAGTCAGATAGTATACGGTGCTTGTTGTGATGTCTCTGTTTTTTATGCAGCTGTTTTGAAAACGGTATGAGTTCGCAAGAGGGGGTGCAGTAGAGTTCCACCAACATGGAGGTGAAATGTTCATATTTCTACAATCCCTGAATGAAACATGCTTCAGCATGTAGGATTTCCACTAATGGGGCCAGTATGGTATCTAGGCTTTGTTTTTGTTGCAGTGTGTTCTTTGAGTGTGAGGTTGGTGCCCAAGGGGAAAACCGGTGTTTGAATATGTCCAGAACCACATCATTCAAACAGGTTTGGAACAGCTGTTATTTTGCTATTCTTTATGTATTTTCAATGCAATTCTAGTGTCTTTATATGGCATCCTAGGACAATGGATCAGCACTTTGTACAATGAAACAAGTAATACAGACAATTTTACAAAAACAGTTTAGCTAGCTATATCCTAATAGTGGAGACAAACATGAGCTCTTCTGATTCTAAAATGATAAGTATGATTAAACATTAGAAAGATGAGAGGATGGAAGAGAGAATTGAATTATGACTAGTAGGAGGTGTGGAGTGAAACAGAAATGGTGAAATAGATTGCGTCAAACAGCCCACTAGAATGTGATACTCAAGATGTAGTTTAAACAAATATGTTTTCAATTTGTTTCAAAATTTTAAAAGTGATTTGTAATATCTCACTTAAACTAATGGAGAATTACAAAGTACTGCATCAGTGCCTGAGAATGTTTGTGCAGTGTTGGCCCCTTTGCTTCCAGTATTGATAGTCGGTAATGGCAAATAACAGGAAAACATGGTGGTGGTGCTCTCTTCTCTCTCACGATTCATGGGTCCTACATACTTTCTGACCCCTTGATACCTTCTTTCTGGACTGTTCACTCTAGAGGCTCCAACCCGTAAGCTGTTCCTGGATTTCCTGTATTCTGTCTTGTGCCTCCTGGTTTGCTCTGTTTTCCATTTTCAGTCTTCCTTACATTTGTGGTGTAATTTTTCCTTGCACCTGGTTCATTTCTTGCATGTGGCTCGATCACTACAACAGTGCTCCTCCTGTGAACCTTCTGTTGTTTCTGCTGCTGAGCCCAGAGTGCAGGAGCACACATCTGACCTTGCTGTTGAGTCTCTCTTTGATCTCAGTTTGATCTTGCTTTTAGATTCCAGGCTTGCTATTTGATTTCTGCTATTTGATTCCAGGTTGCAGTTCTGATTGGTTATTTGTGTCTGTTGCTTGCCTATTGTTTATTCTGCATCTTGGTTCCAGTGTTTGTATTGTTCCTAGTTCAGACTACACACATCCTGTCCTGTCTTGCATATGCCAATTCACAGTTTTGTATTAGATGTTCTTGTTCCGATTGTATAGTCATCATGTCCTAGCTAGTGTGCAGATTCCAAGTACTCACAGTTCTGTGTACTTCAGTTCTGACCTTGACCCTTATTCCAGTCCAGCTTTGCATTCTTCTGTGTTATAGTATCCTAATTTTCATTGCTTCCAAGGATACAAGTTAGACTCCAAGATCTGTGTCTTTGGCACAGAGAACCACCCAGTGCTTCTTCCTCATAGGAGTTTCTGGGTGTCTACCTGAATTTTGTGAGGTTAATCTGCTCTGTGCATTCTTGCAAGATGGTCATCACCTCACAGAGACATCTCTTCAAAGGAACAGATAAACATTTATGATAGTTTGTCTTCCATCTCCCTCTTTTACCACTCTGGTATTTGCATTCATAATATTTTCAAAGGTTCACCTGCAGACTTCCCAGCTGCCTATTCACTGCCTGGGTTGACCCCCTTCCGTTTTCAGAGTCTGTACTTCTTTCCCCTAACCTTCCTGGGATCTCTTGTTTATTTAGCCCCTCATATGGAAAACCTTTCCCATTGCATGCATAAAACACTACCCTGTTACCTTGTCTTGTCTCTAACTTTATTAGTGTCCCTAACAGTTTGTCCGACATTTGCTTGATCTCTGACAGGGTAGTAGGTTCCTTTGGCTTTGGTGATGAATGTCCTGTCAATGGCAAAATACCTTCTTGGAGTCTTGATCTTTGCTACACTTTTTCTTGTTTAAGGATGGTGCATTGACCATCTTGATCCTGTGGGTTTTTCAGGGTGTAAAGCCATGAGCTTTGTTAAGTGGATCCTTCTAGGAATTTCAACATCTATAATGGCCTGGAGCGTGTGGGTGAGGGTATAATTTTACTAGCTGACATTTGTATAGGGGTCAGATGAAGTGGCTCTTATAATCTGATTTTACTGGTTTGTCAGGGGTGTGGTCCTTCATTGAGGAATGCTGCTGATTACAAACATTATTATGGCTAGCTGCAAAGTCCTGTTGTAAATGTAGTTAGAGGATTGTGGTGTGGTCTGTGCAGTACAGGGGTAAGAGTAGACTGCAGGTAATGGTGGATATGCAAGATAGACTGAGATTGTTATTTTTGACTTTGATGTTTTCATTATGGAGTTGTGCAGTCTGATGTTGTTTATGTTCTTATGGCTGAGTACTGTTTTATTCACTGTAGTGGTGGTTGCTTACCTAGCCAGGTTGACTTTGTCAAGGGAAATATCCAATAAGATTGCCAAAATTGCCCCTCTCTAACCAATTATACTGCTACGCCATCCCCATTAAAAATGTTCTGTTTGTAAAACATAATTTAGCACAAATATTCACAGTATGTGGTAAGTTTTCCAGACCACCATAATCTGGGCAAGAGTTGTCTTCAGAGTCAGAAACTGAACACTTTCCACACGCTTGGTGGTCAATCCTCCTCAATGATTGCATCAACTCTTAGGAAATGCACACCCTTGGCATGCGAATGTGGTCTCACTGACATGCCCAATACGGGATGGATGACTGGCGTTAGGAGATTAATTGCTGATTAAAATAAACCTCTACAATTCAATGGCATCCACAAAATACCATTGGTTACAGTCACACCCCTGGCTTTGTACATAACAGAGGAAATGCAAAGCATTTTGCAATGCTCATAATTTACATATTTGAAGAACACTAATGACTGTTGTCTAGTAGCACAGCCATGGACCTCACCTGTCAAGTCTGCCTCTATTTGGCTATTTAGTACTCATGCAGTGTGCAAACAGTTGCACAGCATGGACTATTGAATTCAATTGGTATTCAAAGGGGATATTTATGTCAGGGCATTGCTGTTTGTAGGAAAGTACCCTCTTTTTGCCATGGTTACCCCCACTTTCTGCCTGCTGTCAGCATACTTGACTGTGTTCACTAGCATCCTGCTAACCAGTACAAAAATGATTATGCTCTCTCTCCTCTAAATTTGGTTGTTGCATACTGGTAACCCAGTATTTCACCCACAATTGGCATACTGGTGCCACTTAATAAGTCCCTAGTATATGGTACTTCAGTACACATGGCATTGAGGTTCCAGGGGATCCCTAATGGCAGCCGCATATCTTTTGCCACCCATGGGCAGGGGAGCCCATTCAAAGGCTTCTGCAGGACTGCCATTGTAGCCTGCGTGAAAAGGTGCATCCCTTTCACTGCCATTTACATTGCATCAGTTCACTTATAAGTCACCCCCTTAGCAGGCCCTCCAGTCCTGAAGGCAGGGTGCTGAGTATCTGTGTGTGAGGCACCCCTGCACTAGCAGAGGTGCCCCCACGACCTCCAGGACCATTTTCCTGGACTTCATGTGTGCGGGAACGTCATTTTACGTGTGTAGTGGACATAGGTCACTACCTATGTCCAGCTACATAATGGTAACTCCGAACATAGGCATGTTTGGTATCAAGCATGTTGGAATCATACCCCAAGGATTTTGCAAGCATTGGTTGTATGATTTCATGCCCTCTGAGGGCTCCTTAGAGGACCCCCATCATTGCCATAACAGCCTTCTGAGGTTTTCCAGGCAGCCCCAGCTGCTGCCACCTCTTAGACAGGTGTCTCCCCCCCTGTTGCTTGAGCAGCTCAAGCCCAGGAAGGCAGAGCAAAGGATTTAATTTGGGAGCGGGGTGTTACACCCTCTCCCTTTGGAAAAAGGTGTTACAGGCTTGGGAGTGGTAGCCTCCCAAGCCACTGGAAATGTTTTGAAGGGCACATTTGGTGCCCTCCTTGCATAAATCAGTCTACACCGGTTCAGGGACCCCCAGTCCCTGCTTTGGGGTGAAACTGGACAAAGGAAAGGGGAGTGACCACTCCCCTGTCCATCACCACCCCCGGGATGGTGCTTAGAGCTCCTCCAGAGGGTTCCTGGGTTTTGCCATTTTGGATTCAAAGTTGGCATGGAACTCTGGGAGCATCTGAGTGGCCAGTACCAGCAGATGACATCAGAGCCCTTCCGTGATAGGTGCTTACCTGTTTAGCTGACCAATCCCCCTTTCAGGGCTATTTAGGGTCTCTCCTTTGGGTGGTTCTGCAGATTCAGATTGCAAGACTCCAGCAGTAATCCTATGCATCCTCTACTTCACCTTCTCACCGACGAAACTGCATCTGGACCCTCCAGGAACTCTAAAAACTGCAACAAAGAAGCAAAGTTGACTTCTGAAACATTGTATCTTCAGCTCCTGCCAGCAACTGCCACTGTTTCCCTTTCGTGCATCCTCAGAAGAAAGCCTGTCTTCAGCCTGCACCAGAAGAGTGAAGGAATCTCCCTTGGAGTGAAAGAGTCACTCCCCTGCTTCGGCAGGCACCTCACTGCATCGACAACTGGCTGCGTGGATCCCCTCTCCTGACGAGCTGTGTGGATCCTGCCTCACGGGTGGTGGGCTGAAGTGTTCCCTATGGTCCTGACATCCTACTGTCCAACTTTGGTAGAGGTAAGAGCTTGCCTCCCAAGGCAAGACGAACCCATGTGCACTGCATGTTTTGCAGTTGCCAAGGCTTGTTGGCATCCTTCCACAGCGTTCTCATGCACCATGCAGCTCCTACCCCCAGCACTCTATCCTGTGATACACGTCTTCCTGATTGGTTCTCCGGTGGTGAAGGAGCCTCTCTCGTAATGCTGCATGGGCCTCCTTTTGCACCTTCTTTGTCCCCATGCTGTGCGACTCCTGTGCATGCTGCCTGGAATTCTCTGGGCTCTCTGAGTTGCTGAGAGCTCCCTCTGACTGCCCCTCCTGTGTAGAGTCCACCAGGTCCCTCCTGGTCCCGGACAGTGCCATTTTCCGCTAGCGTGTGCCAAGGCTTGTTGGTGGATGCCAACGATGCAAACCAGACTGCAATCTTCCATCCGGCTTCAGACCTCATCTGCACCAACCAGGAACCTGAATTTGTCTTTTTTGGGTGCAGTACTGACTGTTGTTCTTCACTGGTGGTTCTTCTTTTGCACCTTCATCCAGATTAGCAGGGGCTGCTGTTCTCCCTGGGCTCTTCTGTGCTTCTTGGTCTTGGTCCTCTTCTTCCACAGGTCTTCAGGTCCAAGAATGTACTGTTGGTGTCCTGTAGTCTCCTCTGGTTCTTACATTATCTTCTTTTTCTTGTGTTTCTGTGTGTTCTAGGAATGTTACTGTGTTTTACTCCTGCCTTCCTGGGTTCTGATGTGGGTTCTAGCACTTACCTTTGGTGTTTTCCCAGCACCCCTCTACACACTACACTTACCTAGGTGGGAAACCAACATTCGCATTCCGCTTTCTCAGTATATGGTTTGTGTTCAACCAGGCCCATTTCTAACTATTGTGATTTTCACTAATTGCCCTGTTTTAATGGCTATTTCTGCATACTAGTGTAAATAATTTGTGTATTACTTACCTCCTAAGGGAAAATAATCTCTATGGTATTTTTGGAATTTGTGTCACCAAAATCAAGTCCCTTTATGTTTGTAACACGCAGTATTTTCTTTCATGTGTGTGAGTACTGTGTGACTACAGTGGTATTGCATCAGCTTTGCATGTCTCCTAGAAAAGACTTGGCTGCTCAGCTATAGCTACCTCTAGAGAGCCTGGCTTCTAGACACTGCCTACATTTCACTAAAAAGGAATAACTGGGCCTGGTATAAGGTGTAAGTACCATAGGTATCTACTACAAACCAGGACAGACTCCTAAACTGTTTCATAAATGAAACAAATTTTAAACCACAGCAGTAATGTTGGCAAACTGGAAGTTTAGGAGCTAGTCAAGATAGGACTCTGCTTGCTCTGTCTAGTTCTTCCCTTCTCCACTGTGATAGGATTTTCAGAGTATCCCTCAGAAAGTCCCCTGGAAAATATGTGAACTATGAAGAAATGCTCTAATGTCATGATGTAACAATACCATACGTTCAATGGGTTATCTGCGTCCAAGAATATGCGAAGGTGGAAGGCTCTGCATTTTCCCTGAAACTCCCACATAAGCACCTACATCAGTGTTACTACCTGTGGAGTCACCCCATTGGGACGTGGGAAGTCAATAGAAGTTTGATTGCACTGCACATAGTAGTGACCTCCATTAGAGCAGGAACCTCTGTCCATCTGCATGATTTTTGAGGACCTAAACCTGATGATGCCTGCACGTCTCCTGGGGTATTGGTCAGGACTATGTGGAGTTTGGAGGAAGCTTCCTTTTATTATTGCTTGCAACACTTGAGTCACATCCACTGAGAGTTTGTCATGTGTAAGGAAACCCTTTTGGATAAAACTACCCTGAAATTTCACCCTAGTAAACTTTTCAGAGGGAAATTAGGCTGGGATTAGTACCTGCTCTTTGTATTGACCTTGCTTTTTTTTAACACAATGTCATCTGGTCTCCAAGGGAGCCCCAGCTAACATCTGTGTTGTGTGATATATAACACACATCAGACCTTGACTGATGGTCCAAGGGACAAGCACAGGTATTTTAACCCCATTCTCTCAAACCACTCATTACAGGAGGTAGGGCCAAGAAGGATCAAACTATCAAGAATTTGTTACAACAACTCAAATCTTCCCAAACCACCATGAAACAATCAAAATGCACACATAGAGGAAGATAAACATAGATCCACTTTTACGGTCAAAGGAATCACCAAGGATATCCTCTTAGCAGCCTTACAAGACCTCAGTAGAACATCCTGTTTCTTAAATCAGACTCATTAAGTGACATTCATGATATGTGAAGAGATCTCTTTAAGCTGAGATTTTGATTAGAGGAAAAATGAAAAGTCCTACTTGAACAGGTGGATCACTGCTGCAGGCTCCAATAAAGGATGCTGACCCTTGAACACTAACACATCCGAATCCAAGAGAGGAGAAAGGATCTCAAACAGAGTTCACATTTTAACAACATCGCATTTGGTGTGCCCCACAAGACATCCTAGCGACTGATCTCACAGAATTTGACTATGATCTCTTAAAGAGTGGATTTACCACACATCTAGATTGAGAACAAAGAGGCCATAATGTCCTGAGCCCTTAAGGGTGATCAGGTTTCTTTCAATGAAATGGGACCTCTTGCAAATATATCAAGACCTCTCACCTATAACCATATTCAAATATCAATCTTTTAATAATTTTGCAGACTTCTTAAGGCAAAATACAGATGGGGCCACTCTTTTGATTGCTATTTCAATGGTAGTGTAAACCTAGCTCTCTAACTTCATTGGAGGGTCTTTGCACTTCTGAGGATGTGATTCCTTCTCCGGCCTCCTCCGGCAGGTGGCTTTTGAGAGAGCCATTGACAACCCTGATGCACAAAGGCCACTCTCAGAAACCAGACTGCAAGCAAATACCACCAAGTAAAGAGAGCATCATTATGTACCTCTGTCACTTACAGGAGAAGCCCTGGAAGCCCACCTATCTGTTATGTACCAATAACAGACATAACAAGTCCCTAGTAATCATAGCCAGATTACTACAATTTAAGTAATCTGTGAACTTCGTCCTGTGTATTAGGATTTCGTGGATCCCTAAGAGAGGACTCTTCAGACAAGCTACCAGGGCCAATAGACTCCACTCCACAGTATACTTCTGTAAATGTTTTGCAGTGTTGCCCAGGAAGACTTGGTTGGGATGGGTTTACACTAGTTCACCTACTCATTGACAATATTCTTCAGGTTGAACTTCTCTGTTGTATTTAATTATTCTATTGGGTGTTGACAGAAAAACTTGACACCACTGTCGATGGGTGCAAATGGAACTGGTAGGACTTCAACGGTGCAGCTGCAGGATCTCCTGGTTTGCACCATCTCACCTATCACATAGAATGGCTAAACTACAAACTTTGAAGGTACTCATATATAAAGTTTGGGGCCTTAATAACCTTATGAAATGTTTTTGTATTATAGTGGAACTGAAGAGATCAAGTTGGACATATGTTTTCTACAAAAGACACATTTACTTAAAAGCGATCAACACAGACTTTGAACTAAGGGCCTCATTTACAAGGCCAGTGGCACAGAGGGCTCAGCAAGTGCCTTGCTACACCACCCTGCACCACCAGGAAAGGACAGAAAAGCGATGTATCTACAAGATACGGTGCATTTCTTTCCTCTCCCCCTCCGCTGGTACACAAATTGCTGCCATGCATCAACTCAGGCACCCTTGCATTATGATGCAAGGGTGCCTGCGTTGTGGGGATGATTGTTTTTTGTGCAAGAAGGGACAGCTTTCTGCACAAAAAGAATCACAAGAGGTGAATTCTGCAGCACACATAAAAAGAAGAAAAAATAGGGAAAAAATAAAGTCATTTCTCCCTGATGAATTACTCTTATGCCACCCTTGAGGTTGTGTAGGGCGATGCATTCCCAGACTTGTAAATCTGGGAATGCATCAGATTCCTTTGGGTTCCATGGGCCATGGGTGTTGTGTGGGAACACCACAATCAACACCCATGTAACGCCCTTTTCATGTAGAGTTATGTGTGAAGGCGGCCCATATTTACAAGGCCATTAAAAACCATGCAAAGTGGCTTGGCCTTGTGTATATGGACTGGCACACTGCCACCGGAGAGTAAAAAAAAAATATGCTCAGGTGGCACCTTCTTCCCTCTTCAATATCGTCAGTCATCCCTATAAAAAAAGCTGGTGTTGCCAGATTGATCAGGGATAAATCAAAATTCATAGAGAAGGATGTTAATACAGACAAACAGTGTATATGGCTTCTGGTAATGGGTGAATGGAAAGGCACCTCAATTGTGATAGTGACTATTTACTCCCCTAAAGTACACGAGGAGACAAGATTAATTCCCATGATACAGGAGTTATCTGCCTTCTTGGAGCACCCTGTTTTTATGAGAGGGTATTTAACACATCACACTGGATAAATCACATCAAAGATTGGGAGTGACCACCCATTTCTGTGGTGGGGAAAGCCATTCTATATGATCTTGGGTTGATCGACTCTTGGTGATATCAGCATCCAATACTGACTACACATGTGTTAGCTGCACATACCACTTATTCCAGGATAACTTACATCCAACTTCATCAGCGGCTAATACCAGGATAAATTACTTCATCTGCAGCTGATTTCCGATATCACCCATGATGGTGTGACTACATCAGACCATATCCTGGTACACCTTAAATTAGAATGGGTTGAGAAATGCATCCTTGGGAGGTGATTCACCTGGAGATTGAACAATTCCTTGCAGAAGGACCCAGTGGTCCTGCACAAATCAAATGAAACAATAGAGACATACAGAAACTTAATCACATAGGAGATTTATTTCTGTGGGTAGTTTGGTATGCTTTAGAGTCAGTACTAAGCAGAATACTTATCAAGGAGATTGGCCGCCTTAGGCACATGAAACAGACTCATGGAGGTCCTTATTCGCTTAGAGCAAAAACAAAACCAGAACCCCTCTAAGAAACTCTGCAGACAGTTGAAGGCATTTTGCAGCTAAATTTGATTCCTGGAGTTTGGAAAAACAAAGTGCATCCTAGTTTGGATGGGAGTGCAGTTATATGGGGTGGCAATATAGCTGGCTCCTTGCTAGCTCACAAACTACACACTAAATGCAACTGGAGTTCTTTAAGGAGGTATAGGATGTGGCTTTAATAACCCCACTTCTGCAGAAATAAAGTCTCAATCCATCCGTGAATACTACTGCAATAAACAGCAGATGATGGACAGAATGCAGAACAAATCAAATATTCCACCCAAGTCACAGATCTGGGCTTAATCCATTAGTATCTTTGCTCGCCATGCCATTTCAGAATGAACCCAGGCATATGCAAATCAGTCTTGAACCTTGCCTCTCATGGAAACAGTATAGCCTGAACTGCCAGGCCAGGTCCACCCGGGACCAGAAACACGCATCCAGGGACAGGTTTCAGGGTATCACCTGTCATCAGCCATGCTAGCTTGAATCTAGGAGCATAGCAAGCATGGCCTCCCACATCTGGACATAACCTTCCCATGAAAGATGATGGAATGCAGAACAAATCAAACATTCACCCCAACTCACAGATCGGTTAATCCGTCTGACTTTTTGATCACCATGTCAAACCAGTGTGCTCCCAGGCATATGCAAATAAGTCTTGACCCTGCTTCCCATGTCCAGTCCTAACTGCCAGGCCAGGTCCTCCCTGAACAAGAAACAAGCATCCTGGGACCGGTTTCGGGGTATAACCCCTCATAACCCAGGCTAGCTTGACTCTGGTGGCATAGCGAGCATGGGGCCCACATCTGGACATAACTTTCCCCCTTATACAAAAACAACAGATGATGGACTGAATAAGGAACAAATCAAACATTTACCCACAGTCACAGATCTGTATTTGCCCACCGTACCATACAAGTTTGCACACAGCATATGCATATAAGTCTGGGCCCTGCTCCACATGCGAACAGTCCAGTCCTAACTGCCAGGCCAGGTCCTCCCTGAACAAGAAACAAGCATCCTGGGACCAGTTTTGAGGTATCACTCATCATAAACCAGGCTAGCTTGAATCTGGTGCCACAGTGGGAACCCACATCTTGGCATACCATTCCACATAGGGCAACAAATGCAAAAACAACAAATGAAGAACAGAATGCGGAACTAATGAAACATTCACCTCCAATCACCAATCTGGGTTTAATTATCAAGTCAGCCCAAACTGCAAGGCCTTCCCTGGGCCAAAAACAAGCATCCTGGTACCGGTTTTGGGGTATTCACCTCTCATCAGCCATGTTAGCATGAATCTGATGGCAGATTGAGCACGGGACCCACATCTGGGCATACCCTTCCCACTTAGGGCGACAAATGCAGAAACAGCAGATGATGGACAGAATGCGGAACAAATCAAACATTCACCCCCAGTCACAGGTCACAGTCACAGGTCTGAGTTGAATAGATCAGTTTTTTTGCTCACCATGCCATTCCAGCTTGGACCCAGGCTTATGCAAATCGGTCTTGACCCTGCTCCCCATGGGAACAGTCCAGCCTGAACTGCCGGGCCAGGTCCTCCCTGGACCAGAAACAGGCATTTTGGAACCGGGTTTGAGGTATCACCCCCCCATCAATAATGCTAGCTTGAATCTGGTGGCATAGCGAGCATGGGGCCTAAATATGTGCATATCCTTCCCACTTAGGGAGATCATAGCAAAAAAACAGATGATGGATGGAATGCAAAAAAAAAATCAAAGATTCGCTCACAGTCACAGATTAGGGCTTAATCCATCTGTTGTTTTGCTCACCATGTCATTCCAGTTTGCACCCAGCCATATACAATTCTGCCTTGACCCTGCTCCACATGGAAACAGTCCAGCCCAAACTACCATGCCCTCCCTGGGACAGAAACAAGCATCCTGGGACTGGTTTCGGGGTATCACCTCTCATCAGCCAGGCTAGCTTGAATTTGGTGGCAAGACAAGCACAGGACTCATGTCAAGGCATATGTTTCCCACTTAGGGCAACAAATGCACAAACAACAGGTGATGGTCGGAATGCAGAGCAAATCAATCTGGGGTGGCATGGTAATTTGAAAAAATGATGTATAACATCCGGATTTGTAACTGGGAATTCATGTTTATTTTGCTCTGTATTCAGTCCACTATCTGTTCCTTTTCCACAATTACTACAGCATTTCCTACTTGTCGTACAACCCTAATGCTGAGGTCCAGACGGCCTATCGACAATTGGTCACTGTTAGACCTGACAGTCTTAGAGTGGTCATCCCCCAACTTTTTGTCTGCCTCCCTCCATTTTTCTGACCCTGTCGTTGCTGGTTTTAGGACTCTTCACACTTTATCACTGCTGACTAGTGCAAAAGTGCATGTGCTTTCCCCCCTGAACATGGTAACATTGGCTCCTACTCTATTGGCATATTTAATTTATCAGTAAGTCCCGATTAAAGTACACTAGATGTGCCCAGGGCCTGTAAATGAAATGCTACTAGTGGGCATGCTGCACTGATTGTGCCACCCACATACGTAGCCTCTTAACCATGTCTCAGGCCTGTCATTTCAAGGGCTGTGTGTCAAGTTTCATTGGCACTTCAAAGTGGCATTTAAAACTTATTGCCACACCTTAAACTTCCCTTTTTCTACATATGTCACCTCTAAGGTAGGCCCTAGTTAACCCATGATGTAGGGTGGTATGTAAGTAAAAGGCAGGGCATGTACTTATGTTTTTTACATGTCCTGGTAGTGGAAAACTCACAAATTCATTTTCCACTGTTGTGAGGCCTCCTCCACTCATATGTAGCATTAGAACTGCCTTTGTATACTTTTAAGTGGTACATTCTGATCTGAAGGAGGTAGCCCTGTCATGTTTAGTATGACCAAAACTGTAATAGAAAATCCTGCTTACTGGTAATGTTGGATTTAATATTACTATTTGAGAAATGACACTTTTAGAAAATTGCCATTTCTCTGCACTTACTGCCATCCTTGATTTATAGCCTGTCTCCAATCCTCAATCTGTGCTGTGCTGGTTAATAGCTACCCCTGTGCATTCCACTCAGACAGCCATAAACACAGGAAACTCAGTCACATCTGCATTCATGTGCATACTGAATGGGTCTCCCTGGACAGGAAGTTTGGAGGGGCTCTCCCTTACATTTCAAAGGTCAGTGGTCTGCCCTCAAACAAAGGACTGATGAGCCCCCACAGAGAGCTTGGCAAACAGGACTGGGCTGAAAGGGCAACTTGTGCACTTCAAATCCACTCTTTGAAATTTCCCCCACTTCAAGGGCATTTTTGGATATATATACTGAGTCTCTGACCCCACCAAATCAGACCCTTTGGAACCTAAAACAGGACTCTGTCAAATGGATTGCCTGGCTGCCCAAAGGTCTCATCTGGACCGCTTTGCTGAAAAGGACTGCTGGACTGCTTGTTGCTCTGCTGCCCGTTGACCCCCAACTCTTCTAGAAGGACTCTGTCTTCCACACAAGTGCTCTCCAAGGGCTTAGGTGGAGCTTGCCTCCTGTTCTGAAGTCTCAGGGCCACAAAGACTTTATCAAAAAGAATAAGATCCTTGTGCATCAAAAAATCGCCCAACGCCTGCAGAAGTTGACACAGCACCTGCCTCCCAGCTGAAAAATTGCTACATCACCTTCTCGATTGACGCAGCACCTGCTCCTTCTCACCAGCACTTCAACGATTTTCAACGCATCATCTGTGGGCGACAAAATATCCTTGCATTGCAGTGAAGAATGATGCATCCTCTTTGCCACACTTGATTATTGTTCAATGCATCTTCTTTAACCCAAGGCTGTGCTTCTTTAAATCAATGCAGCACTATGTAGCTTAGAAAGAAACAACACATGGTCTGTGCAGCACAGGAAAATGCAATGCAACACCTTATTATTTTAAACATCTACTCTTTTGCAATCCCATGCAACATTATTTTTGATGCATCCCGGGTACTATGTGTTACAAAGATACAACCACTGATTCTTAAGTATTGAGACTCATTGAAACCTTTAAAAAGTGATACCTTGACTTGTGTATTTTGTTGTTTTGGTATTGTTTTATTCAGATACATATTATCTATTTTTTTAAACTGATGTGGAGTTTTTTGGTGGTGTTTTCAGAGTGCTACTGTATGAGTTATTTCACAAATACTTTACACATTGCCTTATAAGTTAAGCCTGCCAACTCTGTGTCAAGATACCAGAGGATGAGTACAGGATAATTTGGAGACTGTTATGAATTACCCTGACTAGGATTGAGGATTCCTACTTGGACATGGGTGTATACCTCGGCCATCTAGAGACCCAATTTCTAACAGTCACTATTTCCGCTCTTTCATCCTCTGATAAGGCAGACCTTGATGAATCAATATCAGGGACAGAAATTCTTATAGATATCAAGCACTTAAAGCTAAGCAAGGCTCCAAGCATGGACAGATTCACTGCTGTTTTCTATAGACTCTTCATCTCACTGTTAGCACATCTATTAGCTTAGGTTTACAACAATACGAGCCAGTTGTAGGGATTATTTTTGGTGGTGGCTGAGGCAATCATCTCCCTAATTTTGAAGATGTGCAAGGATCCTCTAAACTGCCAGTCTTATAGACCTTTTTTCTATTGAATATTGACACCAACATAATGGCAAAGATCCTTGCAAACAGTAAGAATGCTTTCTTCCAGGTTTGATACATGCCATCAAACTGTCTTTGTTCATCCAAGTCCACCAGTGACAACACTCAGGTTGCTGTACATAACTGACTTAGCACAAAAACATCACAAAGAAGCTGTCTTGATGTCCCTAGACACTGAGAAGGCCTTTGACAGGGTCTATTGGGCTCTGATGAAGGAGACATTTTTCAAGGAGAGCTTTGGAACTCACTTTCAGGGGTGAATTGAAGGAATTTGTGATATACCATGGGCCGAAGTTTGCATACATGGAGCTAAGTCACTAAGGATTTAGATTCAAAGAGGCATGAGGCAGGGGTACACTCTATCACCAATGCTTTTCACTCTCTATTATGAACCCTTACTTTAGAAGATACAAAATCAGGCAGAAATTCAGGGCATACACTTCCATCAAGATACTTTTAAGGTATCTGCCTTTGCTGATTATATTCTCCTCATCTTACCTGATCCAAATAGAGACAGAGACTGATGCCTCTTGGAAGAGTACTGACCATTGGCCGGCTTTCAGATAAACCTGGGAAAATCAATGGGTCTATTAGTTTCTGGAGGCAAAAGGCTTTTCCTTTTATGCAAATGAAACCCCTTTCAATAGCTACTGATGGGCCTTTTTAGGTTACTCAAAAACTCACCCCTCATGGTGCTTACACATTCTTTCAAGGCTGGGGAAAAAAACTTCCTTCCAAATGTCAATACTCCCAAGATCCTGTATTTCTATCAAGCCCTCCCATTCCAAAAGACATAGCTTCTAAATTTAGGTAGCCTACATGGCAATTATATATGGGAAGGGAAAAACCCAAGACTTCACTCATAGATTTGTAAACTACACCCAAAACAGAGAGGCTTGGGGATTCCTAATACACACCATTACTATCCTGCACCTCATGTACGTGATGTGAGAGAATGGCTAAAAATTTAAACTGACCGATAAAATCTGGTGTTTCATTGCTTAGAACATGATGATCAGCCACCTGGCTGAGATATGTTGGCTTCCCAAGAAACAGACATGCCATACATTGTATATCTCTCTGGTAAGAAGGCTGACTCTCATACAGGGCAATAGAACTTTTGCTCTGTGTGTGTAGTGATCTGACTTCCAGGCATGAGTCACACAGATTTGCTACATCCAAGGGATTTCTATCATATTGGAGAAATGTTTGAAGTTATAAAGCCAAACCTCCATATTCCCCTAAGGGAAATAATCTATTATTTACAAATTAAACATTGGGGCATTCACCCAAGTATGAAATATACAGCACTCCAATCCCTTATTTTTTTGGGAAATTCTAATGAAATCCAAACACGTCTCCTAATTACTCTATCCTCAACACTTGAACTCTACAACAAAATTCTATAAACCAAAAGTGGTGGTAAAAAGAATGGGAGTCTCATTAGATTATAAGTAATTGAATAAGATTCACATTTGCACTATTGTTTTGCACATCATGTACAATGGCAAGAAACACTCAATTAAATGCGTTATAGATGGCACTACACCCCAGAGAAACTTCACATTATTGAGAAAAAGCATTCAGGGGAATATTGGAGACATTGTGGAGGAATGGGTACCAATGTTCATATATTATGGTCCTGCCCTCGACTTGAAACCTTTTGAGATTCGATTCTAGTGACGATTAGTCAAATCGAGGGCAGAGGCATAGAAAACAATTATTATTACCAGGCCCCCCCCATGGAGAATACCTACCTCTTGTTCTCCTCTAAGAGGAAAATAACTTCATATCTCCTACTGGCAGCTAACAGATTTGGGGCCTCATTACAACATTGGAGGTTTTGACCCCCTACTGCCATGACGACAGCGGCTAACATACCGCCTCCGTGGCCACCAGCCCTCAACACGTATTATGACCGCTGACAGTATTCCGACAGAAATCTGGCGGAACACCGCTGACAGTCATGGCGGCGGACGTCGGTAAGACAGCGCTGCTGACAGCAGCACCACCACACCAGCAAAACACCGCCGACCATACCCTGATCAATGATACGGCCTGGCGGTGTCTTGCTGGCGGATGCTGCTGCTGACAGCAGCGCTGCGGGTCGTCTCCAGCCGGACGACCCCCTGCAAGCAGGTAAGTTGGATTCTCCAACTGGAGAGAGGGGTGGGGAGTGTTGTGTGTATGTGGGCGTGTGTGTGTGTGTGTTAATTCCCTAGCACTGATAGTGCCTACCGCCATGGTTTTCGTGACGGTAAATTTGGCACGAAAACCAGGGCGGTAGGCAGGGTCATAATCCCGAGGGTGGGAATGTAACAGCCGCTGGGCTGGAGACCAAATCCCATTTATTTTACCGCCGGCCTGTTGGCAGTATTACCGCCGCTTTAAGACCGACAGCCAGGGTTGTAATAATGGCTTTGGTTTTTCGGGTAAGGAGTTCACTCCTTATATGGACATGTGGCTACAATGAGTGTGGTGACTCCTAGCATATTAGAAAGTAGTATAGGATCTAAAGAAAACATCTGACAAATTCAATAAAATGTGGGACCCTGTACTGACTTGCTGGAACAAAAATACTAGAGAGCTTACTTGTCCTCATAGGTTACATGCTTAAGTCCTCTTGTCCCAGGACAGAGTCTTCCCTGATGAAGACTCTTGAGTGACTCAAAGATTGTGGCTTTTGAACCAAGTCTGCACCCATAGGGCAGACATAGTGGTGTCATGGGGTGCAGGAGGTATTTTTTTGTGGGAATGAGGGAGGACCTATGTAATTCAGTTTTTACATTTGTAGTTTATTTTTAGGTGGGTATGTCCACTTTCTGTTGTTCACATTCTAAAATCATAATAAAAATGATAGAAACAAAAAATCAATACAGAATATAAAGACACAGAACACATTACATTTTTGAAAGTATAAAAGTTAAATAAAATACATGTATTTGTCCATTTAAAAAAAGGATTTGGAGAACAAGAAAAAGTGAGATCAAGGATAGCAGAGAGAGGAGAAATGAGGAGAATTAGGTTAGAAGCTATACAATAAAGAACTGTCAGGAAGATGTTAGAAGTGCAACAAGGAGTGAAAAGTGTAATTCAAAAAAGTTCAACATGAGGAAAAAGCAAGGAGGTATAGAAGGAAGAACTATAAGTCATGAAGAATGTCAGAATTGGGGTTATTATTTGGGGGTGTGATCCCTTCCAACTTAATGAACAGAATCTTTATAAAACAGTTCTGGGAGGTCCTCTGCTCAAACGTAGAGAGTTAAGGCACAAGAAGCAGTACATTTGCAAAGAGGTGCTTCTTAAATTCACTTTTAAAGTAATGTATACAAGAACAAAAAAGAATTCCAAACCAGTTTAGAAAGATGGGAAATAATGCAATGAGCAAAAAGACACTAAGATCACATAAAAGCGCCAAACAAAAGTAACTATTTATGATTGACCAGAGCCTAAATATAATTTCAGGCTGACTGAGATGGGCTTGAGGTTAAAAACACATCCACTGAGGTAAGGTACGAGGTTGTGGCCATCAAGGACGATTCAAAATTGGCTACTTTGTTGTCAGTTACCTGCTGAAGCCATTGGCTTTGGCACTCAAAGCTATACCTGGACAAACCAGGACTTTGTAACCTCCAAGGTCACTTTCCAAGTAGGATAGATTTGATACCTGACCCTGCGAAAAAGTTTTATCTTCAGACTTAGTCACATTTTTGTGAGTCAAAATCCTTCAGCAAGGCAAGGCTGGAAGATGTAGCCAGGCAGGCATGTTTCCACAACATAGGATATTTTCACTGTGAGGTAGGTCCCTCTGACCCACCTTGTATTGCAACAAAAGGCTCCAAGCAGGATGAACATGTTTTTCTTGTCTACCTTTCCCAGGAATATATGTTTTCATTAGCTGAGTCCAGGAGACAAAAACAAGTGGTCTTTTATGCTGATGTCAACATTTCTCTGCGACCATTAGATGGTTACAGTACAGTGATCTGCAAGAGGCTTGCTATATTACTACTACTGGAACAGGTATAATAACATTGAGAACATATTATTGCAGCTATGTTCTATAGAGTATTTAAGAATATCACTTGAAAGTAGTGTAAGGTTTCCCTTTACTGAATGTTATCTGGGGTGATATGCTAAATGAAAATCGTTTCTGGCTTAAGAAATAAAGGAACAATGCAACTTTGATGCCTGCATTCAGGAGATTCAATTGGCAATCTCTGTGGATTCTCTGCTGAAAGCATATTCAAACATGGTGTCCCATCTCTGGCCTCTTGATTCCCAGAGTAGTTCCTCCTTCTTAAAAAAAGCCACCATGGAAGAATTTCTCTTGAAATAAACTATGTACGTAAGAAACGTTATAGGTATGAATACAGGGAGAAGGAAGTTGTCACCTGAGTCGGTGAAGGAGCATGCACTATGTTCATTGTTTATTTGACTCTTTGATGTTATGGTTGCTGGTATTTTGTTGTTACCATATACAGTACAAAGACATAAGCTAACATTATTGATAGCAGCTAAAAGGATGTCCAGATTAAATTTGAAAATATTTCAGAAAATGTCATACTTAACAATGTCATATTCTAAAATTGAGGGAATGCAGAAGTGCCTGGGTGACTGGTCTGGTTGTGAGACTTTCACCCAATTATGACAATCTGGCTAAATCAAACACCCCTTCTTGAAGTAGAAAGGGCTTTGTCTTGGATGAGGACACTCAGAAAAAACACATGTATGGAGAGTACCTGTGTCTAGAGCATGCAGAACTACTATACTAGTCTAGTGACTACTCCTTTGAATTAACATTAAGGGTGTTAACACATCGAGAGGCTGATGAATCCATATAACAAGAGGATTTGATTAAAAATGAATACGTTTTTCATCAATTTAAATTCTTCTTGATTAAGAATTATCTTGTCGCACATGCATAAGTTATACTGTAAAGCTGAACTGGAATACTATTATTAATAGTGGTAGTAATAATAATTATAATAATAATAGTCCGGAGCATCATCTCAGTAGTGATGCAAATGTTGCTTGAATGAGATTTTAACCTAAAAAACAAAAGACAAGAGGTGTCTGGCACAGCAGGAAACAGTTTTCATACATTACGAACAGGAGAAAAATTACAGAATTGGGTCTGTGGACTGTCTCTCAAAGTACATTGGTTCAGAACACATTTTATGCCTTTCCCTGCCCTGGAGCCAGGAACATATATTCTAGAGAGTGAATACAGGTGGGCCCGACCTGGTGTGTACACAAATGAGGGTCAGCAAGTTCTTGTCCAGATATCCTGTCTGAGTGCACATGGTCACCCAGTGTGCTGTGTGTGTTGTGTCCTGATTGGCTTGGTGTACCTAACTACATGCGGATTCTAACTTTGTAGTGTTTTTGAATGTTAGTGTCCCTCTGGCCATATGTGCTTTATTGTGGCCTATCTTGTGGGACTGTTGAAGTAATATAGCTGCTTATCTGTGCAATCTTAATTTAAGTTCTCCTGTGTGTGTGTTTGGCTGCAGGCTGAATGTTATCCCACCTGTGACTTGTTAGTTGTTTACATCATGCTGCCTGACTGAATACCTTCATGCTGGCGAGGATGGAGAGTTCATGATGGGCGAATCTAACAGCAGGGATGTGATTTTGTTGAATATGAAAATGCATGGTTCTTCTACAGAGAAACCTTATTATTGCGCATCAACACTAATCCATCTCAAATCTTACTAATGCAAGATTTTTTCTACATGAAGCAAAAATATGTACACTTTGAACTTGCTTATTAAAAAGAAACTATTTTCCAGAGAACAAAACAATCGTTCTTTTAAATGAAATAGAGGAAAGATTTGAAATTAATTATAGTCCAGTTTTCAAAAGCACTAGATTTTAGTGACACACGTGTAATTTGCTTCAGTTGTTTGACACCGCTACTATGACCCTTATATAAAAGGAGCGGAGCTGAGAGTCAGACGGCAAAGGACATTTCCATTGGAAATAATAGAACAATTAAAAAGGTCTGTCAGACTGCTGAGACAATCCTTGCTAAAAATGGTTCCAGCCTGTCTGAGGCAAGATTTTTATGATTAATACTCAAGAGCGTTTTCAAAACATCCCTTCTAGCGAACATATAAAAGCGGTTCAATTCATTGCATCATGGTTTAAGATTGCATTACAGTACGGCCATTAGTCTTTCTGTCTGGAAAATATTTTAAATGCAAAACCTGCCCTAGTAAAATGCTCATTAAACGCACTGTATATCATAAATTCTCCTAGGTAATGGAGATGTTATTCATTTCCAGAAGAGAGGAAATTGAGACCTCACTATAATATCTTGACTTGCTTTTCTGAATTGCTTACACTTTGCAAGTTGTTATCAAAGTATAATTGGTGTTTTAAAATTATAGGATGACTCCAAATGAATTAGTGTTTTAGGCTTTCAAGGTAAAAGTATTCATATGCATTTTAATTAGGCGTTTACAATCGTGGGCCAACCTGAAAAGGGTTTAATTTAGTCTCAATCCCAATTTAATACATATTGAAGGCTTTCAGCATTCTACCCACCGTGAATATATTTTCTGAGGTAGTCCCTTTACACATAAAGTGCAATATAAGTGTCTTATTTCACAAACAGACATTCTGAATGAATGAGGCTATGGCTCGATGATTGGAGAGATTAAATAATTTTAGGTTATGGGTATGTCAAGACTGATGAAATTAAATGGAATTAAATTAGGTAAAGTGTATGATTCTTAACAAAGGATAAGGTGAGGGTGATGAAGTAAAGTAAAAGTATGACAAAGTAAAGAAGGTGGTCAAAAGATACAAGGAACTAAAGATAGTTGAATTAAACGTATAGCGCCAGTATGAGATCAAAGGTAACTTAAGATAGTTGAATTAAACAGGAGATCAAAGGTGACAGCCTGTCCATCACATGGTGGACACCTTTTATGGATTTGGAGGTCTTCCCTTTTTTAGGATATGCTCCTGATGATTAGTTTCACTGTTCGGCAGGAAAAACAAATTCCTCGTATATCAAGGGCGTATTTCTTTATATTTCTTTTTAGAATTAAATCCCTGCTGTGGGGTTTGCTTTCGAAAAATAAAAAAATGCATAGTGAGCCAAAAATATGGTCTCCTTCCTCCTTCATTTTTCATCATTGTTCAAAGTGCAACCATTTAACAAGGTGGGCAATAAGCAGCTAAAGACCAAACGATGAAGGCTTTATCTGTCTTTGCAAGCTGGCAGGATGCCCATCACTGTCTCAATAACCACAGCAGATATCAATATAACACCAATGAAGTGAGGAGAAACAGTATGAAGTTTCAAGAGGTCTTCATAACATCACACCCAGCACACATGTAAGACAGTAGTATTGGATATAACAGGTGCTTAAAAGCATGGAAAACCATAAAGGGAAGGGTCTGAAGCTCAGATAAGACTTCAGGATTGCCATGCTGGAATTTGTTTTGTGTGTAATATGTCCACCAATTTCAACTAGGCTCATTTAGAGAAGGGAGGACCCTGATCTTTCTTTTGATGGAGCTCAGAAGGCCCAATGAAGTAGGGGTGTTTTAAGGAAGGGCATTACACCACCTGCCCTATTTAGTGTGGCTGATGTAATGTCATTTTCATCTGTGTATCACAGACTGATAAAACCTGGGGGCGATGGACAGAAAAAAAGCAAATAATGACCCGCACACCCTGAAGAGGGAATTCCTATGCTGTGGGGGTTGGTAGTACTTTGTTTTTCAGAAACAAACTCCTGCTTTGGGAGTGTGTTTCTGAAAAACAAGAAAAGGTCTAACGTTTGGTGGCTGGCTGCTGTCAGTTTTGATGCAGTTTTGATGCAGCTGTTCCTTTCAATGGAGGGAGCAGACCATATTTATTTGATAAACAGAGTACTTTTCAAGTAGCAAAGGCAATTTCATTCACCACCCCAATGACACTATTCCATCCCTCAAATTATAAATTAGGACCTATGTCAGAAGGTAAAAACTTTGACTGTGGTGACCTGCTTGGTTTGTTTGACCTCTGCTCCATCGTGGTAACCCTGGCCTTGCTGCACAGCCAGCAATGACTTATGATTGCCACGTTACATTTCCCTTGTAGTTCTTTGCCTTAAAACGTCAACATTTTTATTTTAGTCACCGCCTTTTTGGATTTTTATATTTTGTGCAATTTTTTTAACCAAAATTAAGTCTCTTTTAAGAAATTTATTGTTGGATTTTTATTGTGTTGTATTTTGACTTTTCAAATGCTTTCATACTGCTAAATACTATACAGAGTCTTCCTTGAGAGACCTTACAAAATGTTAGACATTAATTGGGAAGCACTCACATCCTTCCCAACTAATAATTGATTGTCATACCTTGATGTTCATGGGTTGGAGCCAGAATTTGTATTATCAGTCACTACTCAGTTTTCAAAGTCTAAAATAATAATCCCTCTTTACAACTGAGAGAAGGCTTGCCCAATTTACACGTTGCCAGTGTGTGACACACTGTATTGGCACCCATCACACTGTCATCCGATGAGGAGCCAATGTCACACAATGACAGAGAAAACAAGCTTTAAAGCACTGTAAACAGTGGTTTTCAGCTCAGTTTCAGAGGCTGTGAACTGTGATTCTCATTATTGATTGTGAAAGAAGCCCAGGGCATCAGCAGCAACCTCAGCAAGCTTTTTTTTTATTGGAGAAGGGGGCTTGGGACAAGCTCGAGGCAAAAGTGCCATTTAGGTATTTCACAGCAAAAGGCCACGCTCCGTCCAAGGTCCCGCCCCTCCTCACACAATGAGATTTTTATCCAAGTTGGCAGGTCTGTGACAGCAAAAATCATTTTTGATTTTTAATCCAAATAATAACTAGGTTGGGGTATATATTTTATTTTATTTTCAAATTCATTTTTCATTTCAATTTTTGCACCTTATGTTTTTGGGGAACATGGAGGTGAAGCTGGCTACCATGAAGTACATTAGCATTACAGATCTAAGGAACATGTGCAAACCAAGAAGAAAGGGCTAAGTTGACATGGGAGTCAGAGAAGAAGGATTTTCATAAAACCCGTGGGGCATGGGGAGAGATCCACCAGATATAATCCACTTCAGAGGCATATGAAGAAGAACAGGAGAAGGCAAAGAAAAAAAAACCTGTCTCAAGATGGGGTTATCATTGTGCCTTCCAGGGTTGGGAGTGACAGTGCCCATATTCTGACCTCCTCAGAATTGGCAGTGTGCCACTTGGAGTTCAGTGACAACCAGTTAGAGAGGGAGTATCAGACTATGGCGGCTTCCATTGCCCTGGATGAAATAAAGTTGGCACTTAGGGAAGACAAGACTGTCCTTAGAGGTGAGGAAGGCAAAGGTAGATTTGGCACAGTCTAATGAAGATCGTGGCAGAAGAGGTGAGGTTTCTAAAGGAGGGTGCAACACACTAATCTGCCGAAGGATGTGGTGCCTAACTTTGTGGTTGGGAGTGACATAGACAAATTGTTTGCTCTTCAGTAGAGGAAACTGAGAATGGACAAGACAGACAAACAGTATTGAGGATCATTAATGTGGAGGGTAGTGCCTACACAGCTGAGGAACACACCACAGCATTAGAAGAAATTCATAGACATCACCTTAAAACAATGGAGGCTGTGAAGAGAATATTTTTGATGAGCTTCTAGTGGGCTCCAAGCTGACTGACCCCAGAAAGCTTAGACATGCAGTATATTCTAGGGTGTCCATCGAATCTCAGAGGAGTGATCTCAAGAAGTGGAGCCAGACTCACAACAGGGTAAGAGTGTGAGCAATATGGCTCAGAAAGAGAATGTCTTATGGCCTAAGGAGTATGATGAGCAGTGAGTCCCGGGAGACTGGAGTGTAATTGGGGACAACAAAAATCCTTTGGATACTGCACATACTTTAAATGTCTACAGCCACACACCAAGGGAGATTCCTCATACTCAAAAAGAAAGTACTTACAAGTAAGCAGTCATCTGGGATTGCCAGTGTAGCACTGGAGGAGAGGATATTGCAGAGGGGTGCAAGTTAAGCCTATATGTCCTGTGGTGTAGCTGCCAGTGGTAGGGCCCAGGTGTGTTTATTCAGTGTGTGTCTGGGACATAGCAAGATTTCTTTACTTATTACCCAAGAATGGCTAAATTCCTCCCTAAATAAAAAGTAACTTTCTTATACTAACCATCATTTTGACCCTTTTTATGGCCTTTCTTGCATGCCATACTATTTGCATTTTAGTTATGGTTCCTTTTAACACATATATTAATAGCTCCAAACATTTGTGCCTCAAATGTAGGGTCAATAATTTAAGTCCCATCTCTAATGTACCTTTACCTTATCTCTCAGCAATTCCCCTAATACACAGAAAAAAACTAGAGTAGTCAGGATACGTCAATCATCCATAGTCGTACATCTGCAATTCTCTCATTTCTAGCTAATAAACACAAATGTTTCAGGAGAGCTTTTTAAAATGTCTGCAGGAACTAAACATAGACCCTCATATTTTGATGTTTTTTCTACGTGTCAATTAATTTACAATGATTAATTGGTTGTGTCAATTACTTTTGATTCCAAATAAGGACTTCTTGTTTTCTCCACTATAGCTATTATCAATACTCATATTTAATGTGAAATGAAAAAAAAACTGTAGCTTTTCTCATGGGATCTGCAGGAGTCATATTGACTGTAGCTTTTCTCATGGGATCATCAGGAGTCATATTGGTTTAGGGTGCTAGTCACTGAAGAAACATAGCAACATTTTAAATATTACACACCAAATCTTTTAGGACACACAATTTACCTTGGAGTCATATTTAATATAAGGGAAGGTGTCCATCCTGTCCAAAAGGGTTTTGAGAGGTCTGAATACAGGTTGAAAAGTTACAGCAGTCAATCTACATATGTAGACCAGCAGCATAAATTCCTTGCCAGTCAAGTGGATAACACAATAAGTGCTGCAGTTCACAACGGACCTTTAACGTCTCATGCTATTCGTGTATTACCTGCACCACATGCTATGGCCTTACTAGAAAGTTATATAAGCCAATTGTTAAGTAGCCATTTTTACCATTGTTAGTGATCTGGCGACTGGACAGTAGTATCCCAGTGCATAGAGTTAAAAAAACAATTACTAAGCCAAAAATGGAATAACCACACAAAAAGCGCTATTTTATCACACTTAGAGACTGTCAGAATTTAGGTATCTCACTAGTATCGATGGAACAATGGGCATTTAGGATAAGGACCGCAAGTCCACAATCTACAGTACACAGATCTGGTGATGTGTAAAGTGTAGTATCCAGCAAGCCAAAGCATTGACAAAAATGCAGTACTTGCCTTGCTTCCTCGTGGAGAAAACCTGTAACACAGCAAGTACGGTGAAATAGTAATGCTTCCATTTTCTTACGATAATGGCATTACTCCTAGTCCTACTCCCTCGCCTTCCTTTTAACCAATGAGGCCTCCCGCCTCCCCTCTAGACCCTCCCTTCCCCTTTCAAAACCCCCCCCCACCCTTATCCCCTCCTGTACAAAAACCAAGCCCAAGCTGCAACTCGGACAGTCCGTACCGGGAGGGTGGGAGGGAACGGAAAAGGAAGGCGAGGGAGTAGGACTAGGAGTAATGCCATTATCGTAAGAAAATGGAAGCATTACCTCCCGTCCCTCCCTCGCCTTCCTTTTAACCAATGAGACATAGCAAGAAAACACACAGGAGACGGACATCGAGTTGCAAGACCTTTATTTACTATCCTGCACCAAGAACATCCCAAACATTATCTCATAGAGGATAAGACCCGGTGACCTAACACCGACTCCAAACTACCCAAGTCTGACAGCCTATAATGACGCACAAACGTCGAAGGAGAAGCCCAAGTGGCGGCCCTGCAAATTTCCACCACGGAAGTCCCCTGAAGCTCCGCCACCGTAGCCGCCATGCCTCTGGTAGATCTCCCCTGAATCCCTTGAGGAGGAACCACCTCTTTCAAGGAATAGGCCAACAGAATTAAAGATCGAACCCACCGACTCAAGGAAGCCGTGGAAGGTTTCTCACCTTTGCGAGCCGGACCAAAATTAACAAACAGTGAATCCCCTTTACGAAAAGGAGCCACCACCCGCAGATACTCCAACAAAACCCTGCGCACATCCAACGAATGCAAACGGACCTCCTCCCTTGAGGAGGGATTCGGACAAAATGAAGGAAGGATGACCTCCTGCCGGGAATGGAACGAAGAATTGACTTTAGGAATAAAGGAAGGTACCGGAACCAGAACCACCCGATCGTGAAAAATCTTACAAAAAGGAAAGGAACAAGCCAATGCCCCCAATTCCCCCAACCGACGAGCCGAAGTAATGGCTACCAAAAAGAATGTCTTCAAAGATAGATGGCGCAAATCACAGTCCCCCAAAGGTTCAAAAGGGGGCTCCGTCAACACATCCAAAACCAAGGACAGATCCCATGAAGGAAAAGAACGTACCGGGCGAGGAAATAAATTAACAAGCCCTTGAAAAAATCTCGGCATCAAGCGCCCTTCATCCTGAAGATTACGCCATGGTCCTCTGAATGCCTGAATAGCCGCCCACTGCACCCGAAGAGATGCCACTGACAACCCTAAATGAGCACCGTCCTGCAGGAACTGCATCACCTCAAAGATAGAAGCGCAGGTAGGATCTAACTCACGACTTAAGCACCATGACGAAAACACCTTCCACTGTCTACCATAAGAAAGTAAAGTGGAACGTCTCCTCGAAGCCAGCAATGTAGAACTCAAAGCTACCGGCACCCCCAGACCTGTCAATCCCCGTCGTTCAACTTCCAGGCCGTCAAGTGTAACCTTCTCAATGACCCCAATGGGAGGCAGGGAAACTCCAGGGGAGACGGACAAAGAGGCAGAGGCCACATCCTCCCGTCCGCCATCAGCCTCAACAAGGGGAACCAATTCGCCCTCGGCCAAAGTGGCGCAATTAGGACAACCCTGGACCCCAGATCCCTCACACGTAACAGAAACGCCCTGAGTAGTTGAAAAGGAGGGAACGCATACAAAAGGCCCTGCGGCCAAGGACATGACATCCCGTCCACCTCCCATGCTTGGGGACATCGAAACCGGGAGCAGAAGCGATCCACTTTCGCATTCCCTACTGACGCAAACACATCCAGCACTGGAAGACCCCAAAGCCGAACCAGATGCTGAAACAGAGACTTCCGGAGAGAGAAAAGTTGAGAGGAAGGAATCACTCTGCTCAGCCGATCCGCCCGAACATTCACCACCCCCCGAATGTACGTAGCCCTGAGAGAAGGAACCCACTCCTGAGCCCACACAAAAATCTCCCTGACTAGATTGAACAGAGCCCTTGACCTGGTCCCTCCTTGCCGATTGACATAAGCCTTGGCCACTAAGTTGTCTGTGCGAACCAGAACCGCCGAACCCCTCAGGGAATCCTGAAACTGGACCAGAGCCAGGAATACTGCCCGCAATTCGCGCCAATTCGACGACCGACTCGCCTCCCGAGGGGACCAAAACCCCTGAATCTGAGCCGACCCCATCCATGCCCCCCAACCGGAGAGGCTGGCATCCGTCGTCACCACCACGGGTCTCAGAGGCGATAAAGAAACCCCTATCCTCAGGTGGTCTGCATCCAACCACCATTGCAACTCTCTGTGAATCAATCCGGACCCTGGAACCCTGTCCTTCAGAGAACCGGACCCTGGTGTCCACCTTCTCAAGAACCATGTCATCAAGCACAGGAGATGGAAACGTGCCCAAGGAACCAGAAATATCACCGACGCCAAATGACCCTGCAGACGCAACCATAGAAGAGCTCGGGGAGCAGACCGCAACAATACCTTCTTTACCAAAGCCTGTAGGACACCCAACCGTTTTTCTGACACAGTCACCAACCCAAGAAGAGTCTGAAACCGAGCTCCCAGAAAAACCAGATCCTGGGACGGCACTAAGTCTGACTTCTCCCAATTGATTAAAAACCCGTGGTTTTGCAGGACCCCCAGAACATGGACCACCTGCTTCTGCAAAAGGTCTCGTGATTGGGCATGAATCAAAATGTCGTCTAGATAAGGATGCAGAAATACCCCTTCTGAATGAAGCAAAGCCACTAGAGGAGCCAGCACCTTTGTGAAAATTCGAGGAGAAGATTTTAGACCGAAAGGCAGAACGCAAAACTGATAATGGTCCTGACCCACAGCAAACCACAGGAACTTTTGAGAGGATCTTGCCACCGGTACGTGTAGGTAAGCATCCTGCAGATCCAGTGACACCAGAAAGTCCCCGTGTCTGACAAATGGAAAAATAGTCTGAATGGACAGCATGCGGAAATGCACTGTCCTGATCCAGGTATTCACCCCCTTTAGATTGAGCACCGGCCGAAATCCCCCTGAAACTTTCTGCACAAGAAACAAGACCGAATAAGTGCCCTGACCCCGCTCGTCTAGCGGAACGTGGGAAATGGCCCCCTTGACCAGTAAGTCCCGCACTCCGTCCAATAATGCTCTTCTCCGTGACCCCTCTGAAGGCAGAGGTGTGGGACGTACCCCTGAATCTGGAGGAACCACCACAAAATCTATGACATAACCATTGGCCACAATATCTAGTACCCAATGATCGTTTACACTGTCCTTCCAAGCCGAAAGAAAGTGACTCAGTCTTCCCCCAACCGGCCCTCTGCCAGGCCCACAGTGATTGTCAGGACCCCTTCTTGAAACCACCCCGGGTCGCAGGAGCAGACTTCTTAGGTGAAAAACGCGGCTGAAAACGCCGTTTCCTAAATGAAAAGGATTTAGCATCCCTAGTAGGAGAAGATCTGGAATGTTTCTTCCACCCTTTACTCGAAGAAGAACCCCCTTTATAAGGTAAGGCATGCTTCCGTTCCTTAAAAGCCTTGGAAAGCATGGATGGCAATTGTTCTCCAAACAAGGTACGACCTTCAAACGGCAGTCTCAACAAGGCCGCCTTTTCCCCCGGATCAGCCTTCCAGGAACGCAACCAGAGGGACCTACGAGCCCCAATCAAAGACCCAGATGCCAGAGCCGAAGTACGGACCACATCCGAAGACACATCAGCCAACAATCTGGCCTGCTGCTCCATACCAGCCAGGAGCTCCGAACATTCCGCCCCTTCCTGTACAGCCACCGCCAGTTTATCAAAGTCTTGAACCAATGACTGTGACGCATATGCAGAATAAATCCCTGCCCTCAGCGCCAGATTTTCCGCAGCAAAAGCCCTCTTAAGACCCGAATCCACTTTACGGTCAGTGGCATCCGTAGGCACACAATCCTCCGGATTGACTGCCGTTTTGCCAATCAGAGTAGCCAAAATAGAGTCCAGGCGTACTGAAGGAGGCAAAACCTCCTCACCCTCAAGTAAGTAAAGTTTCTGAAGGAATCGTGGAACCTGAGCCTTATCCACATCCTTCCACTCACGAAACACCATATCCCTCACAGGTCCCTGAAAAGGCATGGCAAACTTTGAAGGTGTCTTATATTGAGGAAATAAATGAGAATCCGAGTCTGCAGGTTGAAACACTGGGAAACCCAAATTGTCCCGAACATGTGCCATCACTTCCCACATATCTTCTCTGGAAACATATTTCCCCCCAGATGACGTCGATGGGGCCTCATCCTCACTCTCCGATGAGGATTTCCTAGTTGCTACCGATGAATGCTCACATTTAGACTGACCAGTCCTGGCCACGCCTGCTTGTAGTGCCCTGGTCACCGCCACCTCAATCATATCCTGAACCTCCTCTCTGGACATGAGGGGAGTACCCCTGCCAGGTACCTGTGAGTTCTCCGGAGTAGTAATGCTAGCCTCACCCCCCTCCTCCTCCGAGGAAGAAGAGACAATCCTACGTCTCTTTGCTGGAACTTTAGGCATGCCAAAAAACTACCCTCTATATAGGCACCTGGTCCTCCCCCCAATCAGGGCTCCACCAATCCCTAAAGAGGTCACCTATTTCATCAAAATACATAAAAACCACGGGCCGAACGCCCGTCCTACCTGAGAGCATCTCAGAGTTGAAGTCCCTCGGTTCCCCGCGGCTCCGCGGCGCTGAAACCCGGAAATCAACGTCCCAGCCACAGAGGGCCGGCTGACCCCGTCAGCCGGCCTCCAGGACACGCCTCTCGAGCAACCATGCTGCTCGTTCAAGACGCGACCCAGCCGTAGCACTCCTCGCGGAGCTCCGCGTCCCGAGGAGTGCCTCCATCGACGACCTCCAGGCCCCGCCGTGCAGGTAAGAAAGGGAAAGAAAACCGTCTAGCGTGGGCTAGACAAAAGAACAGGAGGGGATAAGGGTGGGGGGGGTTTTTGAAAGGGGAAGGGAGGGTCTAGAGGGGAGGCGGGAGGCCTCATTGGTTAAAAGGAAGGCGAGGGAGGGACGGGAGGTAATGCATTGAAAGAAGTAAACTTTGGTGAAGTTTACTGCGATAAGATTCTCTGATTTTTGGTTATTATATTTCCAATATTTGCCAAAGCTGTTCAAGAGATAGTTTATGTTCCTAAATGCAACTCACGGAATTTATGAAAATGGCCTACTATCAATTAAAAAAATAATGTTTTTTCTCACAAAAAAGGAAACAAAAACTGTCAAGTGCTGGGAGAAAATCAGTGTTTACATCAAGAACATCAATATAACATTTGGCAGTGCAAAACCATGCTTTGCTTGATTTGGCTGTTAATAATGCCAGAAACAAGACTGCTCCAGCTAGCTGAGAAAGCACAATAAGCCGACTAGCAAGCAATTTTGTGAAAAGTTTTGCCCGAGTGGCTGCATAAGCACCCCGCCCTTAACGAGGGTTTTTTTAATATGCCAGTTCATAGGGTCTTCGTTGCCTCAGAAGACTGATGATCTCCCTTCCCCCATTAAGCCATCAATCAGGGTCTCATAAATAATGTTTTCCAGCTCCTCCCTGTTTTTGTTCGGTTTAGACTTTGCTGAGAAAACGAGAGAGGGAGTTGGGCTCGTGATTACGGGACCTTTCAATGTATTTCCGTTTGTTACTTTGGCAAATAATAAAATTAACAGACTCAGAAATTAAAGTCTGCAAGAAGTGAGGTCGTTTTTAAAGTTCACAGGTTTGTCTTCATGGGAAAACGTATGATCCAAGCTCATAAAATAACAATATGGGGCAGATTTAAGAAAAGTGGTGCTGCATTCAATGCAGCACCACTTTTCACACGCCCCTTACGCCAACATGTGTGTGCCGTATTTAAGACACAGCGCATTGTGGCAGTGGTTAGGGAACTAGCATCAACATTTTTGACGCTAGATTGGCTCTTTGTAGGATTAGTGTAAAAAAATTAGACGCTAATGTTGTAAAGCACATTGAGGACCATTATAAATAATGTGGTGCCTCCTTTAAACACCTGCTCTGTGCAGGCATTAAAAATGCCACAAAGAATGGGGCAAAGAAATCTTTTAGATTTCTTTGCACCATTTTTTCAGCCCATTCCCCCCTTAATAGGAGAATGCTCCCCTTGCATAAATTATGCCTGGCGCAGGCATAATATAGTGCAAGGAGTTACAAAGCGGGGCAATGCATGCATTGCACAACTTTGTAAAACTGGTGCTGCGATTTTGGCCTCGTTGGGCCACATTAGCGTAAAAATTACACAAATGTGGCACAAGGAGGGACTAGGCCCTCCTAAATCTGAGCCTAGGTGTCCGTGAAAGAAGAGACAATTGACAGTTTAGAGAGGGAGATGCAGCAGGTGATGGATGTGACTTGAATAAAAAAAAATGAATCTTAAATATATTAATCTTTAGCATAGGATTATTAATACAAGTTCTAAATAAATAAAAACTGTTCCATGGGAATATTTTCTAGATGGACAATGGTCTCTTGTGATAATAACGTGGCAAAATAAGAAGAAACCTGCAAGAAGTGTATGACGGGCCGGAGATGCCCGACCCGTCTGTGAAGGCAGCATGTGTTGATGTTGCCACGGGCAACCCGGAACTGGAGGACGGAGTAGCCTGTCACCTTGGATTCCCGAGGGTAAAGGGGGCGGGGCAACCTACTCGCGTGCCAGAGAACGCCGTGAAGGAAGGAAGACGGGCGGCGGAGGGAAAGAAGAGCGTGGAAGAAGCCGGAGTGTGGAGAGCAGTAAACGGGTGGCCGAAGTGGGCACCGGTGAGAAGCATAGGCACTGGCAAAGGTGAGGACCAGACGGAAAGTGCCCTGGACGGGTCCGGAACACTGACAGCAGCACAGGAGGCGTACCATGAAGATTCCAGCCACGCTTCAGGAGAAGCGTGGCACAGCCAGGTGCGTTCCTAGACTGGTGTGAGGAAAACCAGCGGGGTGGCTGGGAGGAGGAGCGGGAAGAAAATGAGAGGAGGAGCGGGAAGAGAATAAGAAGGGGAGAAGGAACCACATGAGAGAGACATAGAGAGAGAGAGAGAGAGAGAGAGAGGGAGACAGAAGAGAACAAACGAGAAAAAGCCCGAAGAGACAAGAGATAAAAAGAGAACATAAAGGACACTAGGGAAACAGGAGAACAACTTTTGAGAGAAAGGAAGCCAAAAAGGGTGGCAGAGAGAGTGAGAAAGACCCAAGAGGTTAAAAGATAGAGAGGAAGGAGAACCCAAAAGGGTCAAGACAAAGAAATAAAACAGCACAACAGGAAGTTATAAAGAGAGAGAAAGATAACCCAGGAGTCAGCAAAGAACTACAGATAAGCAAGTAAATAAACAACAGAAAACAGTAAAGTAATAGAGAAGAAGGAGAGGAAAACCCTTCAGACAATCAAGACAGGAAAATGGGAAGAGTAATAAAACAAAGAACAGGAAAATAAAGGGAAAGAAACTTACCGATACTTTATCTTGTTCTTTCCCACATGCACCTCCTGGGAGCCCTGGAAGAAAGAAAAAAGTGAAGTTGACTTGAAATCCAGTGGAGGACAGACAAAGAGTGAACAGTACAACAGATGTAAACTATGTCACGCCAGGATCAACAGAATAAATAAAACTCACCTGACCTCATATCCCACTGTCTTTGTGTCGTCACTGACATACCTGGTCACAAAGTCGTTTTAATATGCTTAAATGGAAAACATGACATGATGTATTTGGGTTGGTCTACAGGGCAGATTTACAAGGTACTGGAGCAGCTCGGCACTGTCCCACAATTAGCAGCACCACTTTATGTCAGCCCTGAAATCCAGTGGTGGACCGTCTAGGGATGTGCCATATTTAAAAAATATGGCACACCCCTGTGTTTCCCCTAGTGCTGGCAATTAATTTAGCGTCACCACCAACATAAAGTGCAAGGGTGTATGCATTAACCCCTTCGCTGCCAGGCCTTTTCCCCCTCCTGTGCCGAGCCTTTTTTGGGCTATTTGGGGCAGTTTGCGCTTAGGCCCTCATAACTTTTTGTTTACATAAGCTACCCATGCCAGGTTTGCGTCCTTTTTTTCCAACATCCTAGGGATTCTAGAGGTACCAAGACTTTGTGGGTTCCCTAGAAGGAGGCCAAGAAATTAGCCAAAATACAGTGAAAATGTTGTTTTTTTCCAAAAAATGGGAAAAGGGGGCTGCAGAAGAAGGCTTGTGGTTTTTTCCCTGAAAATGGCATCAACAAAGGGTTTGTGGTGCTAAAATCACCAGCTTCCCAGCTTTCAGGAACAGGCAGACTTGAATCAGAAAGCCCAATTTTTCAACACAATTTTACCATTTTACTGGGACATACCCCATTTTTACGATTTTTTGTGCTTTCAGCCTCCTTCCAGTCATTGACAGAAATGGGCATGAAACCAATGCTGGTTCCCAGAAACCGAAACGTTGAAAAGTAGACAAAATTCTGAATTCCGCAAGGGGTAATTTGTTTAGATCCTACAAGGGGTTCCTACAGAAAATAACAACTGAAAAAAAAGAATATTGAAATTGAGTTGAACAAATCTGCAATTTTTCTCTACGTTTTACTCTGTAACTTTTTCCTGCAAAGTCAGATTTTTTAAAGCAATATACCGTTACGTCTGGTTGCAGGGATATATAGGGCTTGTAGGTTCATCAAGGACTCTAGGTACCCAGAGCCAATAAATGACCTGTACCCTGACTTGGGTTTTCATTCTATACCGGGAATACAGCAATTTATTTGAAAATGGGCACAAGATAAGGTGTTGAGGAGCAGTGGTTATTTGCAGATCTCTGAATTCCGGGGTGCCCATACTAACATGTGAATTACAGGGCATTTCTCAAATAGACGTCTTTTTTACACACTCTCTTATATTTGGAAGGAAAAAATGTAGAGAAAGACAAGGGGCAATAACACTTGTTTTGCTATTCTATGTTCCCCCAAGTCTCACGATAAAAATGATACTTCACTTGCGTGGGTAGGCCTAGTGCCCGCGACAGGAAATGCCTCAAAATCTGGCTAAAAAAACACATTTTCCTCACATTTCGGTGACGGAAAGTTCTGGAATCTATGAGGAGCCACAAATTTCCTTCCACCCAGCGTTCCCCCAAGTCTCCCGATAAAAATGGTACCTCACTTGTGTGGTTAGGCCTAGCGCCCACAAAAGGAAATGGCCCAAAACACAACGTGGACACGTCCCATTTTTTTTTACAGAAAACAGAGGTGTTTTTTGCAAAGTGCCTACTTGTAGATTTTGGCTCCTAGCTCAGCCGGCACCTAGGGAAACCTACCAAACCAGCACATTTTAAAAAACTAGAGACCTAGGGGAATCCAAGATGGGGTGACTTGTGGGGCTCTGACCAGGTTCTGTTACCAAGAATCCTTTGCAAACCTCAAAATTTGGCTTTAAAAACACATTTTCCTCACATTTCGGTGACAGAAGGTTCTGGAATCTGAGAGGAGCCACAAATTTCCTTCCACCCAGCGTTCCCCCAAGTCTCCCGATAAAAATGGTACCTCACTTGTGTGGGTAGGCCTAGCGCTCACGAAAGGAAATGGCCCAAAACACAACGTGGACACATCCCATTTTTTTTACAGAAAACAGAGGTGTTTTTTGCAAAGTGCCTACCTGTAGATTTTGGCCCCTAGCTCAGCCGGCACCTAGGGAAACCTACCAAACCTGTGCATTTTTGAAAACTAGAGACCTAGGGGAATCCAAGATGGGGTGACCTGTGGGGCTCTGACCAGGTTCTGTTACCCAGAATCCTTTGCAAACCTCAAAACGTGGCTAAAAAAACAAATTTTCCTCACATTTCGGTGACAGAAAGTTCTATAATCTGAGAGGAGCCACAAATTTCCTTCCACCCAGCGTTCCCCCAAGTCTCCCGATAAAAATGGTACTTCACTTGTGTGGGTAGGCCTAGCGCCCACGATAGGAAATGGCCAAAAACACAACGTGGACACATCCCAATTTTTTTACAGAAAACAGAGGTGTTTTTTGCAAAGTGCCTACCTGTAGATTTTGGCCCCTAGCTCAGCCGGCACCTAGGGAAACCTACGAAACCTGTGCATTTTTTAAAACTAGAGACCTAGGGGAATCCAAGATGGGGTGACGTGTGGGGCTCTGACCAGGTTCTGTTACCAAGAATCCTTTGCAAACCTCAAAATTTGGCTATAAAAACACATTTTCCTCACATTTCGGTGACAGAAAGTTCTGGAATCTGAGAGGAGCCACAAATGTCCTTGCACCCAGCGTTCCCCGAAGTCTCCCGATAAAAATGGTACCTCACTTGTGTGGGTGGGCCTAGCGCCCACGAAATGAAATGGCCAAAAACACAACGTGGAGACACCACATTTTTTCACAGAAAACAGAGGTGTTTTTTGCAAAGTGCCTACCTGTGGATTTTGGCCTCTAGCTCAGCCTAAAATAAATTTGACCCCCCAAACCCCCCTGGGGAGCGACCCTTGCCTACGGGGTCGCTCCCCTTGCGTGACAGCACAAAAAGATCGGCCAAAGCGGGCAGAAATTGCCTAAATACAATTTGCCCCTCCAGGGGAGTGACCCTTGCCTAAGGTGTCGCTCCCCATTTCTAAAAAAACAAACAAACATAAAAAAAAAAATAGCCCTGGCGCCTAGAGGTTTCTGCCCCCCCTGGGGGCAGATCGGCCTAGGGCAGAAATGGCCTAAAATAAATTTGACCCACCCCATAGAGCGACCCATGCCTACAAGGTCGCTCCCCTTGCGTGACAGCGCCAAAAAAATGATCCCTGGTGCCTAGTGGTTTCTGACCCCCTTGGAGGCAGAATGACCTAAAATTGACCGATCTGCCCCCAAAGCGGGCAGAAATGGCCTAAATACAATTTGCCCTTCCAGGGGAGCGACCCTTGCCTAAGGGGTCCCTCCCCATCTCTAAAAAAACAAACAAACAAAAAAAAAAACACAATTTATTTTTAGCCCTGGCGTCTAGAGGTTTCTGCCCCCCGGGGGCAGATCGGCCTAATAACAATAGGCCGATCTGCCCACTTGGGGGGCAGAAATGCCCTAAAATATATGTGCCACGCCCAGGGAGCGACCCTTGCCTACGGGGTCGCTCCCCTTGCCTGACGGGGCAAATTGACCTAAAATCGTCTGATTTGCCCCCAAAGCGGGCAGAAATGGCCTAAATACAATTTGCCCCTCCAGGGGACCGGCCCTTGCCTAAGGGGTCACTCCCCATCTGTAAAACAACAACAAAAATCCTCAATGCCTAGTGGTTTCTGCCCCCCCTGGGGGCAGGTCGGCCTAATAAAAATAGGCTGATCTGCCCCCCTGGGGGGCAGAAATGGCCTAAAATAAATTTCCCCCCCAGGGGAAGGACCCTTGCCTAAGGGGTCGCTCCCCTTACGTGAAATTCATGAACAAAAAAAAAACTCCCTGGTGTCTAGTGGTTTCTGCCACCCTTGGGGGCAGATTGGCCTCATAAAAATAGGCCAATCTGCCCCCAAGGGGGGCAGAAATGGCCTAAATATAATTTGCCCTCTATGGGAGCGACCCTTGCCTAAGGGGTCGCTCCCCACACCTAAAACAAAAAAATAAACAAAAACAAAAGAAAAAAAAAATATCCCTGGTGCCTAGAGGTTTCTGCCCCCCCGGGGGCAAAAAAGGCCTTAAAAAAAAATGCCCCCCCTGGGAGCGACCCTTGCCCAAGGGGTCACTCCCTTATGTCAGTTACAAAAATAAAAAAGACATCCCTGGTGTCTAGTGGGCGTTTTGACAGCCGGATTGCTTTCAATCCGGCTGCCAAAACGCAGAGAGAGACTTCAAAGGGAAGGAAATAAATTTCCTTCCCTTTGAAGCCTCTCTTGGCCTCCCCCACGTGATCGGAAGAGAAATGCAAAGCAATTCCCTTCCAATCGTGCTGGAAGCTGAGCTTCCAGCGCAATGGGGGAGGCTCTGTGACAATCAGTGCGCACTCGCGCGCTGACGTCACAGGGGAGGTGGGGGGATCGGCGGTGGAAGGGGAAGGGCTTCCCCTTCCATCCCTGACTTGGGGGGGTGGGGGGAGCCCCACAGAGGGAGCGCTAGTGCTCCCTCTGGGCTGTGTGCCCAGGACGTAATGGTTACGTCATGGGCACAGCAGCACTGTGCTGCAGTACGTAACCATTACGTCCGCGGCACAGAAGGGGTTAAAGGGATTTATTGTTTATGTGCAGGAAGGTGCCCCTTCCTGCACATAAACAATGGACAATAGTGATTTGGCTTTTCCATGTACAATCATTCATGGTGTTTTGCTCTTTCTATGTTTGCTGCAGAATGCAGCACACATGGAAAAAGCAAAAACAAGGAGAAATTAAAGTATTTCTCTTTGTTGTGCCATGCTAACGCCACCCCTGTGAGTGTTGTGGTGGAATGCCCAAAGCAACACTCGTTACACTTCCTTCTGCCACAGAAAACTGCATCGGAGGAGGCCTATATTTACAAGGTGGTGTTAAGCCACAGAAAGTGGCTTTGAGCCTCCTTGTAATATGGCACGGTGCTGAGCGCCACCAAAACGTCACAAAAAGTGATGTCCGGTGGCGCTAGGGGCTTGTAAATATCCCCCTACTTTTCTTACGTCTGGGGCAGTCAACACATTATGCACATACAGGGAAATTGATGTAAACCACCTAATTGTGCTCTATTGCCCACCCGTATCAATTTTATAATCACTTACTACAATCTATAAAAAAGGGCTCGGGTCAATGCTATGAGAACATTAAATAAAATAGTAGAATACCTGCAGCAAAACTGCCATCTTCATAATGGCATCCCTGCCCCGATAGATGCTCTGCATTTTGTGATTCTTTTGCTAATTAACATCAGCATTAATGGCTCTGTCTGGCCCTTTAATTCTACAGAAATTAATGTAGAGACATACCTCACATTATATGAGTAAACGTCATGAGAAAAACATCACAGAGGAAGAAGAATGTTAATCACAAGTATCGTTTTAGTCAGAAAAGATAGCATTCCTCAGAAAATATAAAACAGCTACTGTTATCTTTAAGTCTCCTCTACCTCCACCATCAACTGTCTGAAGATGTGTTTCATCACTAAGCAATCAAGAACACAAGCCTAGCTGGGTTTTGGAATTGAGATATTTGTTTTTTCTAGGGGATGCAGAAGACATTGCCAGCTCCTTTTGAACTTTGGAAGGATTCCTATGGGTCATATTTTCGCATACTTCCAGGTGAGTTGAAGATGTTGTTAGAAATGGGGTCTCTAGTTGGCAGTCAGTTTACAGTCTTTCCAAACAGGGACCCTCACCCTAGTCAGGTAAGGGAGTTACACTTCTCAGACAACCCTTGCTCACCCCCTTGGTAGCTTGGCATAAGTAGTCAGGAATATCTCAAAGGCAATGTGTAAAATATTTGTAGCAAAACACACAGTAATACAGTGAAAACACCACAAAAGTGACACAACACTAGTCTAGAAAACTAGTCAATATTTATCTAACCCAAACAAGACCAAAATTACAAAATACAAAATCCACAAGCAAAGTTATGACTTTTTAAATTAAAAAGAGTCTTACTCTATAGAAATCAATGGATACTTTTGTTTTTACACAAAGTACCTGGTATGCATCAAAAATAAAGCCGCACGGGCGAGCGTGCTTTGGAAAAGTCAGCGATGGGTCGATTCCTGACTCACAAGTGAGGCCGTGCATCATTTCTTCACTGCTCAGGTAGGTGATGCATTGTTTTTCTCTCCCGCAGAAGAATGATGCGTTGATTTCCAGATGGGGAACCTCAGGTCCTCGTATGTTCACATAAATTTGACACCCAGCGAAGATGGGTGCAAAATTCTAGCACATGGTGGTGAAGAGCCACGCTGCGTGAGTGATGCTTCAATTTTGGCAGCCCCCAGCAGGTGTTGCATTGATTTTTCTCCTACACAGCTACTGTGCATGGATTTCAGTCTTGATTCCACCAGCTTCTCACGGGCCAAGGGACAGGATTGGGCACCACTTGGCAGGGTAGACGTCTCAGCTAGAGTGTCCTGAAGGTGGCAGAGGAAGTCTTTGATGACCCTGAGACTGCTGAACAATGGGCAGGCTTATTCCAAACCCTTGGAGACACTTAAGAAACAGGAACACACAGCAAAGTCCAGTCTTTCTCCTCTCTCAGGCAGAAGCAGCAACTTCAGGCCATCCCAGCAAAGCACACTCACAGGCAAAGGGGCATTACTCCTCCGCCAGCTTTTCGGCTATTCTCCTTGGCAGAAGTTCCTCTTCATCCAGAAGTAATCGAAAAGTCTGAGGTTTTGGGCCCACTACTTATATCCCTTTCTGCCTTTGAAGTAGGCTTCAAAGGAAAGTCACCATTGTTCACAAGATCCTGCATTGCCCAGGCCTGGCCCCAGACACACACCAGGGTTTTAGGGACTGTATTGTGTGAGGACAGGCACAGCTCTTTCAGACGTAAGTGCCAGCTTCTCCCACCCCACTCTAGACCAGGAGACTCTTCAGGATATGCAGGTTACAACTCAGCTCCCTTTGTGTCACTGTCTAGAGGGAATTCACAAGCAGCCTAACAGTCAGTCTCATCCAGACATAGAGTCCATAAACATGCAGAGGCACAGAATCATTAAGCAAGAAAATGCCCACTTTCTAAAACTGCCATTTTCACACTGGCAATCTAAAAACCAACTTTACCAAAAGATGTATTTTTAAACTGTGAGTTCAGAGACCCCAGTCCCAATATCTCTATCTGTTCCCAAAGGTAAAATGTACTTAAAAGATATTTAAGGACAATCTCCAGGTTAAAATGTGAAAGAGATAGGCTTGAAACAGCGATAAACAAATGTAGCCATATTTTACTGTTAGGACATGTATAACATATCAGTACTTGCCCCACCTTTAATATGCACGGCACCCTGTCCATGGGGCTACCTAGGGCCTACATAATGAGTGCCTTACATGTACAAAAAGGGAAGGGTACACCTGCCATGTCAAACTGACAGTTTAAACATGCACTGACACTGCAGTGGCAGGACTGAACACTATTTACAGGACTACTCATGTGGGTAGCACAATCAGTGGTGCAGGCCCACTAGTAGCATAAAAATATGCCAGTCGTCGAAAAGCCACGTACACATAAAGTTTACACAGAGAGCATTTGCACTTCTTCACTGGTCAGCAGTGGTAAAGTAACCAGAGTACCAAAACCATCAAAAAATGTAGTTCAGAAAACAGGCAAAATTACAGGCAAAAAGACAGGGGAAACCAAGCCAAGGATGCCAGGTATAGCCGGCGTTTTGTTCTCATTTAGGCCACAGAAACACAAAGTGTTAATACACTTTTTTTCTCAGTAATTTTAGCAAGTGGAGAACCAATCACTGGGTTTAGGGATGACTAGCAGAACTCATGTAACTGTGTTTTTGACTGTATATTCATCTGTGTAATAGTAGTCATTTTAAACTGAAATGTTCTTGTTGATCAGTTTTTTTAGATAAATTACTCGAAGTGTTACTGCATAATGAAGCTTTAGGTCTTCATGATTTTATACCTGCACCTATTTAAAACATTTTTTTACTTGAATTAATATATATGAAAACATACAAACTTACTTTGTTTTGTAATATTATAGAATTTACTAGGTGGAGACGTCTTACACAGTTTTGATACACTTTCACAAATAAAATATCAATGGCAATAGGGTAAACCACTAATGCAGGTGCTTGGTCAAGCTCTGCTCCCAATGGAGAGAAAAAGGAAGTTCTGCCCTGTTCCAGATACAAAGAACAAGGTCTCCGCCAGAGGAAAGGAGTGTTGTGGAGCAGTGCCTACATTTTATCCACACCAAAAGAAGGAAGGGGGCTCAACAACTGGGTTGAACATGAGGTTTCTCCTCCACACATTATCCTTCAACATTCCTACCAGTTGTGGGTCAGGCATATCCAAGCTTAGGTCAGACATGTGTCGGCTTAGACACTGGACTGTTTGTAGAACGAAAGGGAAGTTCCGCCCTGAATACAACTGTTTGCCCCCTAAACGAACCAACATATTTTAAGAAGTGGTGAGAAGCAATGAACAAATTTTAAATGTGATAGACCCTGGATACTATGTCGATTTTTGGAAACCACCTAAATATAAAGTGCTGAAGACAGGGTAGAGGTATATGTCAGATATATAATGTAATGTTGTTAGTTTCTTTCCCTGAAAGAACTTCTGTGAGATTTATTTGTACAATTATCACGTGCATATGTCATGATTCCCATTTCCTTGAAAGCACGTTAAGTACCAAAGATAACAGTATGGGTTATGTTTTTTTCATGTGACTCCTGTTAAATCATTCACTATTAATCTATCACATTCTCCTCACTTGAATGCAAATCTAGCATGCATGGCTTTTATCATGACCACTGTTAATTCTGTTTGCTCCATAAGCTATTGTTAAAAAAACCTGTCTCTCCTCTCAATATGATCACCTAGGAACTACTGCTCATCTTTAGCACTTCCTCTCATATTTCAGTGGCCCAAATGCACTGCTTGACCAAATATCTGATCTACACCCTTCCCTTTTTAATTTCTCATTGCTGTTTACTTTCTGACATCATTTTTCGGCTATATTACTAATTACTTGACTTCAAAGTAATTAGGGTCTGACTCTTTTTATTACCAGGCCCTAACAATGTCACCGCAGCACCATATCTTTGTCACCTTGGATGTTTTTCGCTTGGAAGCGTCAGCAAAACAAATACTTTATGAAAGACATTTACTCCCCCAAACCTCTCTTTGTTGGCCAGCATGTCTTTTGACCATAGAAGTATCAAGTCACACCTAGAAATAGTCCACTGACTATTATCACTGCAACAAAATGAGAATAATTAAAATATAATCATTTTTTTCATGAAATTGCACTAAAACACGGACTGAAACAAAGTTACAAATGTTATTAACTGAAGAAACATTCCGTATGACTGTAAGTTGAGAAACACATAAAACATAAGTAACTAATTCAATGTTATCCTTACAGTGTATAATAATGTAACTTTATGACAGAAGCCAATTACCTTGAAGTAGCCAAATGGGCTTCCTATTAAAACATATCAGAGTAATGCTTGCAGATAGAAACCCAAATACTCTGACTGCTGAGCCATGACTGACTCAACCCACTCCAGATACACCTAATCAAGAAATACAGAAGAGAATTTAAAGTTTCCATTTGTAATTGAAGACAGACCTGAAATCTCCCTCACCTCTCATGTGACAAAAGGAGATCACTGAATTTGTAGCCCTAAATAACCTGGAACCACCAATTCTAAATATGTCAAAATGAAGAAAATCTTAGATACCTTTTCCTGAATGGCATTATGCCTCCAAATACTCCACTGCAAAGCCTTCACAAAATGTATCTCAGAGGATACCTTTCTCTTTGGCATATTCAAAAAACTGAATCAAGTAAAGAGGACTCTTGAAGGCAAAGTAAAACTCTAATTCCTGAAAGACAAATACATTGGCATTCTAAAAAACTAGCTACCAACTGGCCTTGAGTACATCATCAATAATGGTGAACAATCCCTGGATGACTTCACTTAACCACTCAAGTAAAAACATCTGACCTGTTTTAAAATTCAGATCTGGACCTTTGAACATCAATTAGCTACATGTTAGGACCCCCACAACCACCACACAGTCTCTCTAGCTCCCCTGAAAACATTGCCACATAAACTGAAAAACCAAGAAGAAATGAAACACGCCTTTGCACTGCATGAAATCCCTCCAGGAATCCCACAATTATTGAAGCAAAGCACCCATATACAGATCTAAATGTACTCTCATTCAGACAAAATTTCTCCTAGTGCAAAAACCAAAAGCCAAAAGCAACTAAGAAGAACTGCCACCTATGAATGGCCCTCATAGTTTACATATCAGCCTTTTCTCAGCGCACTGAATTGCATTATCTGGTACTAAATCATAGCTAGTGCTAGCACGCTTGGTCCTTAGTAAGTAAACTTAAAAGTGGACGTGTATAGGTCGATGAACCTTTTGGACCTCATGGAATATCCTAATCATCTAGTGATCAATGGCATCAATAATCAGCATAACCAAGTAATAACATTTTAATGAGAACGACTAAAACCATCTGTTCATGAATAATCACAACTCGGTGAAGAATTTAACAATTTTATTTCCCTATTGGTTACAATCCAAAGTCATCAAGTTAGGCCAAACTTTATTCAATCGGCGCGGTATTAGTTCATTAATGAACATCAATAACATAATCTAATCGGATATTGAAGAAACATATGATCGAATGCTCCAACATAAGCCAATAAAATGAATACATAGCATCAATAGCAGAGTTCAGCAAATAGTTTGTGTGTCATTTGTCACTGTCAACGTCACCCCTGGGAAGCCTGCCTAACTAAGATTAGCATTAGCTTGTGGGGCTTCACGCAAAACAATTTAGAAAAACATGAATTTGGAAAAACATCTTTCCACAAGAAAACTATAAAACAGCGCAGTTGGTACCTAGAAGAAAAGGCAAAAGTTACCTACCTATTCACAGAATAGATCAGCAACAGAGTCAGTCTTTGTCTTCAGGTCATCAATAGATCAGCAACGCATCAGGCTCACAAGAGTATGAGCCCAACGACAGAATCTCGAACAGCATCTCCTGACGTCACCAAATCTCCTCTCGCATCTCTAGTTTTAGCCTCTTGTCAGGACTTTTTATTAGGGCCTCTCAGTCCATCCCCCTAATTTCCAATTGGTCAGTCAGTTAGCAGATATGACTTTAACCTATAACGTTAATTTACAAAATCTACTAATTTTAATATCAGTCCTTTCACAAGACGCGGATCGGTCCACTATTCGATGTTCCTCATCATCCGGCTCTTCAGGTATCGAAAATGTTGCATGTTCCTCTTCACTCAGTGCTTCCATTGTTCAAGTCCTGGAAAAGCACATTTAGCCTACTCTACAAATAATTGTATCAAATTGTCTTCATCATCTCCTGTCTGTCAGTACATTGCAGAAAATTCTAGCTAAGCAACTTTAACATCGGGTGGTTCAGGGTCAGGCCATGTATTTGCTTCTCTACAGCGCGTTAATTTTTCAGCCCTTCTTCTGAGGCCTGGAAAATGGCTAGACCTTATCCTCGGCTCAGCTAACTCTACAAATTAATATAAAACATAGATTATACATTTCAATATGACATATTACTACATTATCCTTATACATTTTCATTATTTCACACAATTTCAGTTATACTAGTATAATCTTGTATAAGTGGCTGGCATGCCCCGTTGGCACATTTTCAAACGTGCACATCATTTTCTTTACTATTAAATCCTCTATGAGCTTTTAATTAATCAAAAACATAAACGTTCATTAATATTTTTCTAATTAGCATATTTGCAGCACAGTCCCTGCTCTGATGACTAAATGTGTCATCACACCTTTCCTTTACCTGCATTTACAATTGTGTCTCAGTTGTACTTTGTCTTCTTCTCAAATTTCCCCTATAAATTCTTCCCTTAGTTTGTTCTTTCCTCCTCAGATTATTTTTAGATCTCTTTAATTTTAACTTTTTCCATAATGTACATATACCCCATGTTCCTAATATACAAGCAATCACAATTAATATTCCCTGTACAATTTTTAACAATACCCCATTCCAAATTTGACCAAGCCAGTTGCCCACTGAAACAAATCCTTTTCCAAATTTTTCCAAAACACCTGGTTCCTTCAATTCCTTCAAGTCTTTACTAGAAATAGTTACTTTAGTGAGTAAGTCCTTTATCTCTTTATCATTATTGGGTATAAATAAACAACAATGCCTACCATTAATCAACATACAGACTCCGACGTCTTTCAGTAAATGTACATCTAAAGCAAACCTATTTTAAAGCTTCATAGCTCTATTCACAGCGAATTCAGTATCTAATAGGAGTATTGCCCATGTAAAATTTGTCAGCATGTTATCCACAATAGTAGACAACTTTTGTATCTTGATTGCATTTAAAATAACTCACACAGAAGGAATTAATTCACCAAAAATATCTCCCACAATTGCAGAAGAGGTTTCCCTCCTCTGTCGCTTATGATGTAATTCAGTCACTTTTGGAAGCTTCTTTAAATCGTCTATTTAATAGATTTTAGGGAAAACTATCCCCAAATAACATGTCCCATACCATCCTTTAGGAAGATGGTAATAAGCATTAAGTCCACAAATACAATAGATCCCAGGAATCGCAGAGTCCTGACCATTTAGCATAAAAGTCCATTTACTCTGAAGCAAAAACACATGCCTACATTCACTCGTTCCCACAAATAAAGTGTCAGTGTGTGATTTTGGCCTATATATACAAAGCTTCCCTACATGTAGTGCATCTAGAGATAATTTCCCCTGCGTTTTAATAGCGGTGTAAACATAATCATTCTTATAAGTTCTTTTCTCTAATCCTTTCTCTAATTTCTCCTTCAATGCCTTTCTCTTATCATCAGTATGCCCTATAAAGCTCTTTTTTAAAGGTGTAAGCAAGCTTGTCAGATTGTTCCTGTGCGGGTATGCTGTTCCAAAAGTTAATGTCAGTTCAAAGATTCCTTTAACTAGTACTACATCATGTTCTTTAGCCACTTTACTCAGGTATCTAATAATAGGAAGAAATAAAAACACTAGATCATAATTTGCGTAAAAATACTGTATGTACTCTTGGTTATATAATCTTGTTAGTAGCAAACTACAGCTTATTCCATAAGTTAAAGGCAAACTATGGTATGTAACTCCTTCTTCTACTGATGAAGAAATTTGCATACACAAAAGACAATTCCTCACATCCATCGTCTCAACATATTCACTTAACAAGCAGTAGAAAACATTAGAAAAAAGCTCTCCTTGAGCATTAGTATTAGTAAAAACATGCAAGTATTTCTCATCTAACTTAAATCTCTCTAAAGCTGTTAGTGTGGTAGTTTCAGGAACAGAAGCAATAGTAGCTTTTTTCATATCATGGATAGACATTCCCACAATCATTACTTATAAACATTATTCCACACAAAACTGCTAATCCAACATTCAGATAGCTACAGTACCTAATATTTCTAACTTGGTTATTTAGCTCAGCCACGATCTGTAAAGAATCAGAAAGCAGAAGTAACTGTTAGATAAGTGCAATAAAAAAAAATCAAAAATAAAGAAGAAATTTCTTTCTTACACTTCATTTTCACATCCAGGAACCATTCTCATTTGTCAAAATCACTTAGTAACTTGTCACATCCGGTTTCCGCTTGTCATATCAGGTTATCAATGTCTCTTTTGGTTTTATTTCAACAGTTTCTTTCTTAGGTTTCTTAGATCAGCTCAACAACTCAGCTTCCTGATCACCTTCAGGTTACATCAAAATACTGACTCGGATCTTCTTTATCAAAACAAAAAGACAGAAACTCATATTGCCATTCATTGGTAGCTGCCAAAGCCCACTCAGGACCAGCGTATCATCGACATGCTATTCGCTTTCTATTCAACCTTAGTTTACCACCTAATTCTCCTTCACTTAATTCTTCCTTTCTCGTGGTATCCACTTCTTCTTCTATTGTTTCCCTTATGACCAATTTTGTTTTCTTTCCAATCTGTTATTCAGGCCAATTGTCTCCTTTCCTTGTTCCTTCTGTCAATATTCTTCTTAAAATTGCACTCTTCTCTTTCTCTTTCTCTTTCTCTATGGTGTTTTCTCTTGAGGAACCTGCAACGGACTCAGGAGGAGTCGAATCACTTTGACACTTCTCAACTCTTTCACCCTCTTGGTTTGACACTCACTCTGTCTGCTTTTCAGCACCGTCTGCTTCTGGGAGAACCTCTGCTGAACTAGGCTCTCCTGCTATATCTGTTGGAATAGGCTCTTGCACCCCCCCCCCCGGAATTCTTCACTCTCGTCTCTGACAGGGGTGATGTACCCATCTTCCACAACCTTAGGTTCAATTTCGGGTTCGATTGGCTTATGTTCTGGTTCAGGTGTGGGAATTTGTTCCGCTGTTGTTGGTGCTTTCAAAAACAATTCTTCATGCTCTGGTGGACACACCACTCTCTTTGTATGACTTGCGTGTATCCAGTTCAGGAGTCCCGCACACTTTACAGCTGCCATAGTCGTTAGCACCACCTGGTAGGGACCCTTCCAACGCGGTTCCAAACAATTCTTGCAGACGTGCTTTTTGACGACGACCCAGTCTTCGGCTCTCAGATTGTGACCTGGTCATGGATGGGTGGCAGGGTGGTGGCCTGCACCTGCTGAGAGAAAGAGCAAACCACATCAGCCAGACCCTTGAAGTAGTCTAACACCATGTCATCTGTAATATTGACAAGTGCATTGGCCATGTCTTTCTGTCAGGTGTGTTTCTCATTGACATCACCACCAAAGGCAATGCATCTGGCCATTTCAAATTTGTAGCGGCACACATCTTGGAAATTCTTGATTTCCAGGTACCATTCTTCTGTTCCACTAGTCCTGATGCTTCAGGACGATAGCTACAATCCAACTTTTGCTCTGTGTTTAGTGCTGCACATATGAGTTCAATCACTTCATTATTGAAGCAACAATTCTGCTCCTGTGAGCCTGTCATTTCTCCTTGTGGGGTATACTTCAGTCCAGTGTCTAAAGACACACACAATCACCAACACGTACTTTAAAACTCCACATGCGGGCATCTCAATGAAATTAAATTTCATTCTGCTAAATGGACCACCTTCTCTTCCAATGAGGCTCAAATACACCACTGTCCCTTTTCCCACATTCAGTTGCTGACAAACCATGCATTGATGACATACTGCCTCTGCTGCTTGTCTGAATTTTGTATTAAACCAGTCAGTCTTGAACAATCTAACCCTGGCATCCCTTCCAATATGTGCCTGCCCATGGTAGTACATGGCCATCTGAGACAATAAACTACTGGGCAGGACCATTTGGCCCTCCTCAGAAATCCAAATTTCATCAGGTTTTTGGACACATGTTAACTTAACCCAGAGTCGTTTTTCTTCTTTGTCATAATTATCCTGCAATGTTTTAAATTCTTCCAGAGTATCAATCACTTTTAATGCTAAACTTGTGCAAGTACTGTCTTCTTTGGGCATCAGTTCCCACTTGTCTTTATACGATATACAGTTCAATGCGCAAAACCTTGCGACTTGATCCTCATATCCATTTCACAGTGAAATGTAATTCTGTGCCTTTTGATGTGCACTGCATTTTACCAAAGCAATCTCTTTAGGTAACTGTATTGCGTACAATAACTCTTTTATCTTGTCACCATTTCACAATTATTTGTAGAGTAGGCTAAATGTACTTTCCCCAGACTTGAACAATGGAAGCACTGACTGAAGAGGAGCATGCAACATTTTCGATACCTGAAGAGCCGGATGATGAGGACATCGTATAGAGGACCAATATGCGTCTTGTGAAAGGACTGATATTAAAATTTATAGATTTGGTAAATTAACATTATGGGTTAAAGTCATATCTGCTGACTGACTGACCAAAGGAAATTAGGGGAATGGACCGGGAGGCCCTAATAAAAAGTCCTGACAAGAGGCTAAAACTAGAGATGCGAGAGGAGAATTGGTCATGTCAGGAGACGCTGTTCGAGATTCTGTTGTTGGGCTCATACTCTTGTGAGCCTGAGGCGTTGCTGATCTATTGATGACCTGAAGACAAAGACTGACTCTGTTGCTGATCCATTCTGTGGATAGGTAGCTATGAAAATGTGACTGACTAACTTGTGCCTTTTCTTCTAGGTACTAACTGTGCTGTTTTACAGTTTCCTTGCAGAACAATGTTTTTCCAAATTCATGTTTTTCTAAATTGTTTTGCATGAAGCCCCACATGCTAATGCCACTTGTGGTTAGGCAGGCTTCCTAGGGGTGACGTTGACAGTGGCAACTGACTGACTAATTATTTGCTGAACTCTGCTATTGATGCTGTGTATTCATTTTATTGGCTTATGTTGAAGCATTCGATCATATGTTTTTTCAAGATCTGATTAGATTATGTTATTGATGTTCATTAATGAATTAATACTGAGCAGATTGAATAAAGTTTGACCTAACTTGGTGACTTAGTATTGTAACCAATAGGGAAATAAAATTGTTAAACACTTCACAGAGTTGTGATTATTCATGAACAGATAGTTTTAGTTGTTCTCATTAAAATGTTATAACTTGGTTATGCTGATTATTGATGCCATTGATCACTACATGATTACGATATTCCATGCGATCCAAAAGGTTCCTCGACCTATACACGTCCCCTTGTAAGTTTACTTACTAAGGACCAGGCGCGCTAGCAGTTTTTGGTAGCAGCTTGGTGGTTAGTTTCGTTGGAAAACTAGTTTTGTGGTGATTACTGGTTATGGTGGTAGTTTAAGTTAGAGTTAGTTGTTTGCATTTTCATGAGATTTTAATTTGTTTTTCTGAGATGGCAATTGTAGCAAAGATGATGTCCCCGCTACTAAAGTTGGGTATGTTCCCAGCGTGTTTTGTGATATTATGAAGGTGGTAAGATTGCGCTTGCAAAGGCTTAAGCAAATCGCAGGTGAATTGTGATGTATGTGAGGCAGGTAGGAAGTCTCTGTACTCCAGTTGAGGTTTAGTAGTGTGCGTACTCTGCAGTATGAGACTAGGGAAGTCATCGAACTTCATATGTATGTAGCACTTTGTGCTTAAGAATTGTCCATGTGATTGTTAGTGATGTACGGACCGTGCGTGGTCTAAGACTCCGGAGTATATTGACAATTGTAAGAGACACTTGGTTATATGTTGTAATCTGTCTGGTCCAATAGGTTGATCTGGCGTGGTCAACAAGTCGGGGTGTGAGTTAAGTGAGTAAAATACATTTTCAACTGAGATTTGGCGAGTTCTATGTGCACCAGGACAGGCCCATTGATCAGTTGAGAGTCAAATTTGCAGGTCGAATTTTACTTGCGAATGTGAGAGACTCAGAACGAGGAATAGCTATATGAGCGAAAGGGCCATTAGTGAAAATCCATAAGGTCACTGAAGCGATTGTGTATCTTCCTGAAGTAAACCAGCAGGTTTGTTTTGGTTATTGATTTTTGGTTAAACGATTGCAATATTTAGCATTAGTCTTGGGTGAGTTGAAGATTAGGAGGACAAGCCGCAAGACTTTGTCAGCCACACTGTGTGAGTGTGCCATCAGAGTGTGCCACGCTGGGATAGGTTGGTTAGTAAGAAGAGTCGCGAGCGGATTGGCAGCCGTCCATAAGAGCCAATTGGTTGAGCAAGCGGGTGAAAGGTATCTTGGGAGTAAAAGTCATTTCATTATTGAATCGAAATAAATACAATAGACAAAATGAATTTTTTCAAAGCGTTTAGAAGTGCCATGAAGGGTGATTCTTACATTAAGGAGTCAGTGGGGGAGCCAAACCCACCGGAAAATTCTCTGACGTACATTTTGATGGAGGAGCGAGGTGTTGCACTGTGTCTTTGGTGAAAACAGTGGTGCAAGATGACAAAGAAATTGGGAGCTCTAGCGTTTCCAGAGGATGGATTGTTTAATTTGAGGATTTTGGACGAATTGCGAATTACATTATGTGAGACAAAGCTATTACCGAGGCCAGCACAGTTTGAGGCGTTAGCGGTTTGGGACCTGGTAGCCAGCCAGCAACAAAAGTTGAAATTTCAGAGGAGAATAAAGAAGGTGGAAAAGTCCTTGGCAGAAACAAGGTGGGATTGGGAGCAGAAAAGGTGGGGAACAGAGACATTACAGGGAATTCAATTATTTCCTGCAATCGCAGAAGAAGATGAGTCAGAAAAAGAAGATGCTGCTAAGGGTGATGAGAGTTCAGGGACAAAGAAAAATAAAAAGACTTATGTGGAAGAAGAAGATTCAGATGTTGAGGCCCGTATTTATACTTTTTTTAGCGCCGCATTTGCGCTGCTTTTTGACGCAAAACGGAGCAAACCTACAAAATACAATGGCATTTCGCAAGTTTGCGCCGGTTTTGCGTCAAAAAACGACGCAAATACGGCGCAAAAAAAGTATAAATACGGGCCTGAGTATCTTATCACACATCTATACTAGTTCTGCCTTACCTGCTCCAGCACAAGCATCAGGGACAGTGAGACCAGTGCAAACACACAATGGACAGGTACAAGGGGTAGTGCAGAGTACTCCCAATGCAGTGACTACTTCAGTGGTCCAAGTGCAGATGCATCCACCATCGATACAGAAAATCTATCCAGATGTAACAGTTCTTGAGACGATCTCAAACTTAGTGGTGCCATCGGAGCAAGTGCTTCCGAGGCCAATGCTAGTTCAGACTGATCAGACCCCAATGTTATTGCCTCCGGCACAGCCACAGGGTTTGCTGAAGTTTACACTGATAACAGGGACACAGTCAGATGTCACACCAGTGATGAATCAGGCGATGGGGGTAACCTTTCCACAAAATGTGAGTGTCAGGGCAGCTCCAGATGCAATATCGCTACCGATTACTGTTGGTCCAGAGGTACCATTATTTGCGCAAAAGAATACAAGTGCAGGAGATCAGAGTGAAACATCGCAAAGCCATGTGAGGAGGAGAGTGAGTGGTGATGTGCAGGTGGTATCATCTATAGATCAGACCTTTAATGGATCTAGACCATTAATGGATCTTAGTCCACTTGTAGTGCTCCCACATGCAGTAAATGGCCCGAGTGTGAGTTAAAGTTTGAAACCTTTGTTGCTGCAAACTCAAGGTGCACAGATGCAACAGATACCAGTGCCAAGAATGAAGAACAGATAAATTGTGTAAGGCTAGCTACGGAAGTAACAGAGCTAGTTGAGGGGACTATGGGAGTTAACAGGTTAGAATCTTACACAGAAGAAGAGCTGAAGTACTTGTGTCCAAGGATTACAAGGGAAGTAAATAAGATACATCAGAAATTGGAAGAGCTGGCAGATAAAAATGATATAGAGATTGAGAGAAATAAACATTTGAAACAAAGTCACAGGTTAGATTTTGAAGCTAAAGATTTTGAGCATATGAGGTCAGCAGGAATGAAGGCTCACCTACAAGAATTGTTGAAGAGTGCTCAGATCTTGGGAGCATTAGAGAAGTGGGAAGATAGATGGGCAAAGAAGAAGCATAAACGGAAACGATATTCACAAGAATTATCTGAAGGTGTTCAGAAAGTAAAGGATCCAGTAAAGTTGTTACCTATGAAAGAAATTCCAGGAGGGCAGTTTGTTCATGTCCCATGGCAGAGAAGTGATATATTGGCATTCACAAATGATTACCCGAAACTGAGAAAGAAACTGGTTGAATGGTATCAGCAGACAGATAGGTTTGTGAAACTTTCTAAATGTCTGTGGGAAGACTTGAATACATTGTTGGAAATAGTGTTTCCGGCTGATTTGTGGGTCGAATGCAAGAGGGCAATGGATTGGCCAATAAGTGAACTGGAAACGGATAAAGTTACAGGTGCACCATCACCTGAGGTGATGAAACATTATTATAAGGTGATTGAGTTCCTGAAAATGAGAATTTCTCCTAAAAATATTGATTGACAGAGAATTGACAGGACAGTGTAAGAAACTAAGGAGTCGATACATAAGTATTATGAGAGATTGCAGAAAGCATTCAAAGAATACAGTGGTAAGGAAGCAACTGAGCCTAAAGACATGTTGCATTTTGTGTTCTGGTTCATCGAAGGATTGAGACCAGAAATACGGCAGATGATTAAGAGTCATTTGATTTGTTGGCAAGCGTAGCCGATTGATGAGGTGTTGCAGTACGCAAAATACTGTAGTGATGAGATTGAACTGATGCAGAAAAAGCTGAACGAGAAAGTGATGATGATGCAAATAAAAGCAGCTCAGACAGGAGTGCAAGGAGCCTTAGTACAACCAATGCTGCAACAGCAGGGAACTGTCATGTTCCAGCCTCAGATGAGAGGTAGGGGTCGTGGAATTAACTTGACACGTGGTCCGGATTTGATTACTGTGGTAGTCCAGAATGACATGCAGGGAATGAAAAAGATGTTACCATGTCATTTGTTCAGAAACGTGGGACACTGGAAGCGGGAGTGTCCATTGATGGTGCAGGATGGTGTTGTTCAGCAAAGTGGTGATGTCAGTACATTTCAAACTGTGAAAGTACCAAAAATTAGAGGATTAAATCTGAATGTTCAGAACCGAGTGCAGAGTTTCCAACCTATGCAGCAGGTGCCAATGCTGCATGCACAACTGACACAATTAAAACCAATACAGCAGCAGGTTCCCATGGTACCTAGACAGCAAATGCAGATACCTCAAGCCATGATGGAACAGCAACAAATGATGCTTACTCAAGAGGTCACAGGTCAGAGATAAGATAGAAGTAATGACACAGTACACCAATTCCAATTTCATAGTGAGGATGAACTAAATAAAGAATAAATGAGTGACAGTTAGGACGAAGGACTGTGTATTCTTGCAGCGTCCTTAGAAGTAGATCAGAGAGGACCTTTTGTGAAGGGAAAGGTGATGGATTACAAGGTCTAATTCTTAGTGGACACAGGAGCTTAGCGCTCTACCGTAAGAAGTGCTGAAGTTCCAAATCTACCTCTTTCAGGCAGAACAGTGCAGGTTGTGGGAGTGGAGAACAGACAGTTGACAAATCCAATCACAGATCCAATACAGGTTGAGATTGGTAAATTCCAGGAACTGCATAGGTTTCATCTCTTGTCTGCTGGTACATTGCAGAAAATTCTAGCTAAGCAACATTAACATCGGGTGGTTCAGGGTCAGACAATGCATTTGCCTATCTACAGCGTGTTAGTATTTCAGCCCTTCTTGTGAGGCCTGGAAAAAGTCTAGGCCTTATCCTTGGCTAAGTTAACGCTACAAATTAATATAAAACATAGATTATACATTTCAATGTGACATATTACTACATTATCATTATACATTTTCATTATTTCACACAATTTCAGTTATATTAGTATAATCTCATATAAGTGGCTGATGTGCCCCGTGGGCACAATTTAACGAAAATCGTTATTTTCTTTACGATTAAATTTTCTATGAGCTTTTCATTAATCAAACACATAAACGTCCATTAATCATTTTCTAATTAGCATATTTGTGCCAGCACTAGCAATACTATTCAAGACAGAAACATAATTTGATGAATTCTTAGAATTTAGAGTTTCACAATTAAACACTTGTTCAGAATAAGCAGAAAAGGGGGAGGGCTGGCATTTATTTACCATGACAGCCTTGGATGTATCGCAAATCCATACCCGACATTTTAGTGCTAGACTATTAATACCTAACTTCACCCTTTCGAAATGAGTGAGTAACAACCTACTCTATTTCATTTGGGTAATAACCCTGACTTCTTAAATAAATACCCCAAATACATGCTTGCACTGCTCACACCCTCCAAAGCAAACATATTATTTGGTAACTTCAGTTGACATCAGGAAAACCAAATAGATTCTGCTGTTACTAGCCCAAAAAATTCCTAATTGCAATCAAAGTTATGTGTATCTCCTGTTTACACACCATCTTGAGAGATGGGACCTCATACCTAATCATTGACTACAAGAAAATTGTCAGTGTTCACAAAACTCTACACACAAACTGGTCAGGCCATAAATTTGTTAATTTCCTTTTACAATATGAACCCTGTAAAATAAGAGGCAGCATCAAAGTAAGATATGATACCCCACACCAGAATTGTGGCATCACTGCCATGGGGGCATGTCCATGTCATATGTGTAAAGTCTGTCTGAGGGGTCAAACATTTAGGACAGTTTGATGAGTGTGTGGGGTCTATTCTAGGTAGAGCTGCCGGTGTCACATATACCCATGGTAGAAATTTAGAATGTGGTGGTAGTTCATAGAGATTAATCAAGTTTGTAAGCAGCATGCAGCCCATATTTTATTTGTGATTGGACACCCCAGATCCCCCTCCCAGGTGGCGTGTAGTGTAGCATCATGTGTAGGGAGTAGGTTAAGGCATGTACAATATAATCAAGATATCAGTCTGTCCCCTTTGGTGTCTGTAATCAACAGAGTCAGTGGTGTAAAGTCATTCAGTGCTAGGTGGTATTTTGGAGTTTGCGCCCGTAGGGCACTTTGGAGGTGCCTGAGCACAAAGTGGTCCATTGAGTTGCAGTGGTGAACTATACTCCGTCAGTCCTTGAAAATATATGTCCTCCCTGAAACAAGTAGTGTGGAGGGGGAATTTAGAGACTGTGCATTGTACTAGTGTTTCCCCCGGGATTGGGTAGGGGTAGTGCAGGTGAGTAGAGATTGTCCATGCGGAGCAACCGGGCCATTTTACGCCATGCTCAGAAGGTGGTTGAGACTGTTTGTATATCATTGGGGAGCGTTAGGTCTGATTTGGGTGTGTTAAACTGCAGCCTGGCATCTGGGTTGTACCAGTGTGTTGCAAAGTGACCTTGTGCGACTATGTAGTACAATTAAAAGTGGGGAGCTCCGAAATCACCGCATTCATAGGGAAGTGTGAAGACATCCCAGCAGATTCTAGGGTGCCTACCCACCCAAATAAGTCATGTGAGATATCTCCTGATGTCTCCTGAGTTCCAAAAAAAATGAACTGTAGAGTGCTATAAGGATGTTTGCGAAAAGATATAGAAATTGGGGGAGGACAACCATTTTAATAATGGCTATACAGCCTGCCATTGACAATGGGAGGTAGACCCACCTTTCCACTTGTGTGGACAGTCTGCCCAAGGCAGTCCCATAGTTGAGTCAGATCACTTGGTTCTTGTCTCTATGTATGCACACTTCTAGATACTTGACATGTTTGTCGCACCACTTCAGCGGGAAAGTTGATTGGCTGGGCGATGTCCTATCTGTGAGGGGGAAACGTTCTGATTTGGACCAGTTGACTTAGAGTCTGGAGTATGTACCTAATAGGGCCACATCTTGTAGGATAGGGTCCTGGTTGGCCCCGGGATTCCTTAAAAAAAAGCAGCATGTTGTCTGTGTATTATGATATAAGGAGTGGTCCGGTTTTGAATTGAAGTCCTCTGTGGATATGTTTTTCTTGTAGGTGTCTTACGAATGGGTCTATGGTGCTGATAACGGGCATCCCTGCCTTGTGCCTCGTGTAATCAGGAAGGACGAGGACAGGGTGTTGTTGATTCTAATTCTGGACATTGGTTCAGTATATAAAAGCCTAATTAGGGAAAGGAAGTTACAGGGAATGCCGAGCTTCTGTAGGGTTGCTATTAAAAATAGCCACTCCAATGAGTCGAATGCCTTCTCCGTATCCATGAGTGCCACTGCTGCGGGAATTGTGGTTGATACTCTATTAAGCGTAGCAAACAGTGTAAGGAGATTAATGGCTGTTAACCACTGGGGGATAAATCCTGATTGTGCTGATGATATGACACTATCCAGCTGTAAGGACAGTTGTGTTGCTAGTAATTTAGACAGGATTTTATGATCAAGGTTTAATAGTAAAATGGGCCTATAGGAGCCGCATTTCGTTCAGTGTTGATCTTGTTTGAGCAGCAGCATGATAACCACCTCTCTCAGTGTTGGCAGTAGGATGCAGGTTTCCAGTGCCTCTGTGAACACCTCTAATAGATGTGGCACTAGGTCGTTCTGATATGCCTTGTAGAAGGCACCGATGAATCCATCAAGTCTCTGAGCCGCAAACCCATTCAGAGCTTCTATTGCCTGGATTATCTCCTCGCATGTAAATGGTTCAACCAGAAACTGTTGCTGTGCGTTCGTCAGCCATACCATTGCTACTTCGTTAAGATACTGTGCCAGAGCTGGATTATCACAGCTCTGTGTGGAGGAATATAGTTGCGTGTAATAGGTGAGAAACTCAGATTGTATCCCTGCTGTGTCAGTTATGTGTGTGCCATCTTCTTTGTATAACTATGGTAAATGTGAGGAAGGCTTAGAGGGTCTCAGTAGGTCATTCCCACCCCGTATCGTCAGGCATTTGCATATTTGCCCAAATAATGGGTTTCACGCTTGGCAAGGTCTCAGAACTCCTCTATGAGGGAGGCCTGCCGGCTCCCACTAGGCTGCAGGCGGTGTGTCATGTCGGTGTAATCTAGCTCCGTCAGTGCCCCCTCCACCCTGGGCAGACTGTTGCAGATATTTCACAGGATTCCCACTTGTTTTGCTATGCAGACTCCTCTTACATTTGCTTAAAAGTTTCCCATAATGTAGCGCAACAGGATACTGTGCCTTTTTTTGAGAATTAAGTACTCTGTAAATACTTTTTGTAGTTCGGCGTGGAAGAGCGTGTATTGTAATGCCATGGTGGGGAATCTCCATCTGTGGGATCTTATTTCACAAATGGTTCACAGAATCCGCAGGGATCGGGGTTTGACAGTGCTGTTTACCACTGTGGTGTCACAGAGTGTGTCCATAATCATATTGAAATGTATGCCCATAATAATGTGATCTGTTGCAATTTGGTCTATTCGGGAGAGCAAGGTGTGGAAAAAGTGTGGGTCGTATGTATTCGGGGCATAGACATTCACTAACAGTACTCAGTGTCTGGACAACATCCCTGCCACCATTATATATCTACCATGATCATCTGTCATGGTGGAGATGGGATGGAATGGCAAGTTCCGATGTATTAACGTGCAGACACCGCAGGAGTATGAGCTATAACATGAGAAATGCCTGTGACTGCCCCAGCTAGCTGCAAATTTGTGTATATCTTGTGGTGGGAGGTGGGTCTCCAACAGGAATGCTATCTGGGTCTCATGTCTATTCAGTTATTGCAGTACTTTTTTGCCCTTGCAATGATTATTCAGCCCCTGAATATTCCAGGATACAAAGGCGGTCTCTAGGACGGCCCGCTTGTCAGTGCTACTGCTTGTCAAGTATTGGGGCATGTGTGCGTGTTTGATATAATACAAGTGTTGGCAATCTGTGCACAAAAACATTAACATATAACTGATATGCAACAATTAGTCGGAAGACCATCCCATCCCCCCACCAAGCAAAGAACTGACTGGTGAGTCCACAACTATAGACTAAATAGAGTACAAATATTGAAAATGAAGAAACAACAGTCCCCCAGAAGATGCATGTGGTGTCCACCAGGGGGGAAGCAGCACCACGACGGGCATCCCCTCAAAACTTTAGGATCATACTGTGTTTAGGTCCATCTCTAATGTGAGTTTCTTCTGCTTACAGTCCCCCTTGACCATGATCGACGCATTTCAAATTGTTGCTAGTAGTACTCTTCATCACATCACAGCCCCGGACCTCGGCCACTAATATAGTGTTTGCAGCATTCCATCCTTGCTCTGGTTTGTGCTTGTATTATCCAGAAGAGAGTCACCGCCAGCCATGGACCAAGATGGGGGTCCCTTTCACTCCAGCTGGGCCTCTCTCTAGCTTTGTTGTAGGATCCATACCGGTATCAGGGTCTCTCGTGCCTGCATGTAGGCAACAGTCTGTGCCAGAAGTCCACCCTGCGAGGTATGTCTGCCCTGCTCCCCAGGCTAGCCCACGATCCCTGCCACTGTGGGGATTCCGGAGTGCAGAGTCAGGGAATTAGGTCAGGGCCCAGGCTGCAGTACCACTGGTGTTGTGATGGCAGGCCCCCTGTCCCCATCCGGTCATGAGGGACCTCCCTGTATTTCAGGTCACACCGTGTGTTCCCCCCACCCTCCGCCCCAGGCTCTCCCATGGCACTTGTTGCCACAGGGCCCCCGGGGCATGGAGTGGGTCAGAGAGGCCCTACGGGTGGTTCCTTGTTCGTTCACCTTACGTCGGGCCCGTTCTTCCACCACACTTTTGGGGGACTCTCGGCACCTCGGGCAGGTCCGGTCTCAATCTAGGTCTAGGTCTGCTCCGCTGGCCTCATCTTCATGGCAGGAGGAGACCATCCATTAGAGCTTCAGTGCAATGCGGCCGGCGCAGCTCCACCCCTCAACAATATATCTTTAAAACAAAGACATATTTTTTCACCACTCAAATTATCTAATCGAAACACAGACCACAGATCTTTTATATGCTCAAAGCAAACATGATACAAATTTTTAAAAAAACAAGATACAAATACAAAAGACAGCAACTCAAATATAGCCAGACAGGGGCCCCATGCACCAAAAACAAATATAGTTTCATCACCTCTCATTCCTTCGCACAACACTGGAGAACAGTGATGCAAAACAACTGAAATTATGCTCTAAATAAAGGATTCACAATCGGGTTACTGACCAGGCCACAGCATGGTAACTGCTACCGTTTAGGTGAATGGTAAGTTTTGTCTCCTTATCTTTCCATTCTTCTCTGCTGCATTTAGCATCCATACCAAACCATTCTCATCAACACCCTGCAAAAGAGACTGGTAATGGAGGATATTGTACAGGCAGGTAGAAATACTTAAAGGCAACCAACATCCGTGTATCAACCCTACTTTATTTGTAATTCCTTAAACATATATCTGAGATTCTCTACTGTTGAATATGTACATTAAATCTTAGCACTGACTAACTTTAGGATGCTAATGAAACATTTTTGGCTTTGAATCTATTCTTGAAAAAATTTATTTTGTCCTGGCAAATTGCTGGGAAAAATGAAAAGCTGGATGAAGTGGTAGAAGATCAATCTAGCCTCAGCAAATTTGGAATTCATGATTCCCTCAGCATCAAATGAAAGCCCTTCAATACACGGCTGACTTACATCACTCATGTCTCTTGGGTTCTCAACTGGTATGATCGATATAGTCAAATCATAGGGTGCAATTATTGAGAGTAGGCTGTGTAGGAGGCTGGCCTGGCTTATAGTGGGTACCTTGTGGTACTTACACCTTGTGCCAGGTCCAGTTATCCCTTATTAGTAGATTAGTAGTGTTCTAGCAGCTTAGGCTGATAGAGGTATGTTAGACTTTTCATCCTTGGCGTGGTCTCCCTTAACTTTTTGCCTCTGTTCCCCACGTTGTTGATGTGTGCTGGACTCTGATTTTGCTATTTTTGTTACTCTGGGCACTTTACCACTGCTAACCAGTGCTAAAGTGCAAGTGCTCCTGTTTAAATTATATGTAAGTGGTTCATCCATGATTGGCATATTTGATTTACTATTAAGTCCCTAGTAAGGTGCACTAGAGGTGCCAGGGCCTGTAAATCAAATGCTACTAGTGGGCCTGCAGCACTGGTTGTGCCACCCACATAAGTAGCTCTGTAATCATGTCTCAGACCTGCTCCTGCAGTGTCTGTATGTGTATTTTTACACTGTAAATTCGACTTGGCAAGTGTACCCACTTGCCAGGCCTAAACCTTCCCTTTACTTACATGTAAGGCACCCCTAAGGTAGGCCCTAGGTAGCCCCAAGGGCAGGGTGCAGTGTATGGATAAGGTAGGACATATAGTAATGTGGTTTATATGTCCTGACAGTGAAATACTGCCAATTTCGTTTTCACTGTTGCAAGGTCTGTCTCTCTCTCATAGGATAATATGGGGGCTACCTTTAAATATGATTAAAGTGTAGATTCCCCTAGAGAGTAGATGGACATGTGGAGTTTGGGATCCCTGAACTCACAATTTAAAAATACATCTTTTAGTAAAGTTGATTTTAAGATTGTGAGTTTGAAAATGCCACTTTTAGAAAGTGAGCATTTTCTTGCTTAAACCATTCTGTGACTCTGCCTTGTTTGTGGATTCCCTGTCTGGGTCAGTTTGACAGTTGGGTTGTTTTTCACCTCACACCAGACAGTGACACAAAGGGAGCTGGGGTGTGATCTGCATTTCCTGATTAGCTATCTCTGCTAGGAGGGAGGGGTGGAGTGGTCACTCTCATCTGAAAGGACTGTGCCTGCCTCTGACAATGCTGTCTCCAACCCCCTGGTGTGTGTCTGAGGCCTTGCCTGGGCAAGGCAGGATTTCACAAGAAGGTGTGAGTCCCCTTTGAAGGAAGGTGACTTCAAAGACTAAAATGGGTATAAGAAGGGCACCCAAACTTACAAACTTTAGAAACACTTCTGGAATCAAGGGGAACCTCTGCCTGGAGAAGAGCTGATCGCTGAGGAACAAGTGCTGCCCTGCCTGTGACTGTGCTTTGTGGAGCTTTCCTGCAGTGCTGCTTCTGCCAGAGTAAGAGGGCAAAGACTGGACTTTGTGTGCCTTCCATCTTGAAGAAGAAATCTCCAAGGGCTTGATGTAGAGCTTGCCTCCTGTTATTGAAGTCTCAGGGATAGCAAAGACTTCTTCCTGCCAGCACCTGGAGTCTCTGGAGAGACCCCTACTCTGCTCTGTGGTGCCCTTCCAGTTCCTGGGACCCTGAAAGGAGAGGCTGGCAGCCTAAGGACAAAAATACACGCACCGCGCACCGTGCGGAGAAAAGATCGACGCGAATCCGATCGCGGCTGAGAAAACGACGCGACGCCGGCTCCGCAGCTGAGAAACGACGCCGCTGGAAACGCGACCGGAGAATCGACGCCCGGAGCAGGAGAAACGACGCGCAGCATCGCTGACGAAGGCTGAGAGATCGCAACCAGCGCCGCGGGACTTCGGACCGTCGCGTGGCTGGCTTTTTCGACGCGCCTCGCCGAGCCGAGCTGTTTTCAACGCATATACCCGTGCCGGGTTATTTTCGACGCACACCGCCCGTGCGGGGTTATTTTTGCCGCAAACCAGGTACATTTTCACGCTAGCAGCGCTAGTGTGTTGTTACAACTACCTAAAGACTCTTTTTATTTTAAACCTTTAAAAAATCATAACTTGACTTGTGTATGTTGGATTTTTTGTCGTTTTGGTCTTGTTTTGTCTAGATAAATATTTCCTATTTTTCTAAACTGGTGTTGTGTCATTTTGTAGTGTTTTCATTAAGTTACTGTGTGTGTTGGTACAAATACTTTACGCCCAGCACTCTGAGGTTAAGCCTACTGCTCTGCCAAGCTACCAAGGGGGTAAGCAGGGGTTAGCTGAGGGTGATTCTCTTTTATCCTAACTAGAGTGAGGGTCCTTGCTTGAACAGGGGGTAACCTGACTGTCAACCAAAGACCCCATTTCTAACATTGGTGACCAGCGGTCGGGATTTGGACTTGTATTTGTACTTGACATACAGTAATTAAGTGTACACTACTGTTTTGATCTCAGACCACTACGTGACCACATACTACTAGTCTTGTGATTTTTGGTTTTTTACTTGGACTGTTTTTCTCTGCATTCAGTTTCTTTTTTTCACTGATCCCGGGATTGACTTTGCTGAAACTTCATTTGAGAACTTGCTTTTCTGTTTTTGGAACTGTGCATATTTTTTTAACCTCTCATCATGTCTCAGTCTGGAGATGCCCTAGCTGAAACTGCTTTTGATTTGGAGAAATTGGAGAGCTACAAGGTGGCTCAGTTGAAGCAGTTTTGTAGGAATGTTGGCTGTCCCATTGAGAGCTCATCCAAGAAGGATGAGTTGCAAAAGGCGCTGAGGGCCTGGGTGACAGCCAAAGCAGCTGAGGGGCACACAGATGAGGAGCCAGAGGGGGAAGAGGAGTTGCAAGTCACTCACACTGATGTAGTGGGTGGGCCTGCTATGTCTCAGGGGAGAATCTCCAGGGCAGGTAGCAGTGTGTCCTCCAAGAGTCTGACACCTGGAGAGTTACAGGACAGACAGGCAGAGAGGGAGTACCAGTTGGAGCTGAAAAGGCTCAGTCTAGAGGTGGAACAGAGAAAACTGACCCTTGAGGGGGAACAGAGAAAGCTGACCCTTGAGGTGGAACAGAGAAAGCTGGCCCTTGAGGAAAGGAAGATAAACATGGCTCATGAGCTCAGTTTAAAAGAGATTGATCAGAGGAGTCAGTCCAGTAGGGATGGTGGCAGCAATTCTACAGTGCAGCCTGAGAGAAGGGTACACATCCCAAAAGACCTTGTGAGGGATTATAAGAGGGAGGATGATATCTACTTGTGGTTCAAGGGTTATGAGTCAGCTCTCCACATGAACCTGGTCCCTGAAGCTCATTGGGGGGCAGCCCTGTGGAAGCATTTTGAGGCAGAGGGGAGGGACACACTGACGGCCTTAGGGGATGCTCAGAGTCTCACCTACCCTGCCATGAAGGAGGCCTTACTTACCAGGTATGGTCTCACCCCTGAGCAGTACAAGGAGAAGTTTAGATCCTACAAGAGAAAGGAATCCCAAACCTGGTTGGAATGTGTTGATTCTTATTGCAGGTCACTGGATGGTTGGGTGAAGGGCAGTAAGGTAAACACGTATGAGGGGCTTTACAATTTAATTGCTTGGGAGCACTTGTACAGTTTATGTTTTCCAGAGCTGCGCCAGCACCTCATTGACAGCAAGCTGACTGACCCCAGGAAGCTTGCACAGGAAGCGGACCGCTGGGAGAGCACCAGGGTCCAGAAGAGGTATGGGGGAGACCACGCCAAGGGTGGGCAGGGTCCCTCTCAGAAGAAAGGGGGGGGTAAGGGCAAACAGGATGAGTTCTCTAAAGGGCCCCAAACTGATTCCCAGGGTAAGGATTCCCAACCCCCCAGTGAAAAGAGGCCATGGTTCTCCAAAGGGAAGCCAATGGCAGGTGGTCCCCTACGTAAGTGCTATTCATGTGACCAGGTGGGTCATGTGAGGGGGGACCCCAAATGCCCCAAAAGTACACCGGCACCCACTGGTGCACCGTCCCAGGGTTTGGCCAGTGTAGCGCTTGGGGAGGAGTTGGTTTCAGGTGGGTGGGAACCAGCAGAAATGACCCTTGTCTCACTAGGGGACAGTGAGATGGTCCAGAGAAACCTAGTGCCTGATAACACTAAGAAGTACAGGCAATGGGTGACCATCAATGGACAGAGGGTGGAGGCTCTGAGAGACACAGGAGCCAGTGTGACTACAGTGAGGAGTCACCTGGTGTCTGAAGAGCAGATTGATCCCCGGGTACTTCACCAAGTAGTTGCAGTAGACAACTCTGAGCGCCTCTGCAGAGTGGCGCAGGTTCCCTTTGAATGGGGGGGGGTCTCAGGTTCCTGGAAAGTAGCTGTGAGTCCAACCATGCCTGTTGATTGTTTGCTAGGCAACGACCTGGAGGATTCCCCTTGGAAGGAGGTGGAACACAGGTCTCACTTGGAGATGTTGGGTCTGCCTGGGTGGGTATGCGTATCCACCCGGTCTATGGCAGCCAATCAGGGTAGTCAAGAGCCCCTGGAGCCTGAAACAGTGGCCCAGGGGACCGCCAAGAAGAGGAAAGGCAGGAGGCGCGGGAAACCCGCCCCAGAAGTTCCCACGGTCCGGGAGGAGGCAGAGCCTGAGGGTGATGCCCCGGAACCTACAGGGGAACAGGTGGCTGAACTGGGGGAGGTCCCTGAGCTGTCGCAGTGGCAGCAGGAAGGGGGACCCACCAGGGAAGTATTCTGCACAGCGCAGAAGGAATGCCCTACTCTTGAGGGACTGCGGCAGCAGGCTGCAGCCCAGGCGGCTGGCGGGGCGCCAGGTACTCACCTGATTTATTGGGAGGATGGCCTCCTGTATAGTGAGCCTAAGGTTCCTGAGCCGGGGTCAGCTCGTATGCTGGTGGTACCCCAGGGCTTCAGGACCTTCCTACTGGGTTTGGCTCATGATGTGCCTTTGGCAGGACATCTAGGGCAGGACAAGACCTATAAGAGGCTTGGCTCCCACTTTTACTGGCCCTTGATGAACAAGCAGTCAGCTGCTTATTGTAGATCTTGTCAGACTTGTCAGGCAAGTGGCAAGAGTGGGGGGAAATGCAAAGCTCCCCTCCAACCTTTACCGGTAGTCAGTACTCCCTTTGAAAGGGTAGGAATTGACATTGTGGGGCCTCTGGATCGCAAGACAGCCCTGGGCAACAGGTTCATCCTGGTCTTGGTGGACCATGCCACACGGTACCCAGAAGCTATTCCTCTAAGGACGGTCACCGCCCCCGTGGTGGGACGTGCCTTGATGGGGGTTTTTACCCGCATGGGGTTCCCCAAGGAGGTAGTATCTGATAGGGGTACAAACTTCATATCCACTTATATGAAGTCTCTGTGGAAGGTGTGTGGGGTAACCTACAAGTTCACCACCCCTTACCACCCCCAAAGTAATGGTCTGGTTGAGAGATTCAACCGCACCTTGAAAGGCATGATTCAGGGCCTGTCAGAGCCCTTGAGGCGTAAGTGGGACGTCCTCTTGCCATGCCTTCTGTTCGCTTACAGGGAGGTGCCTCAAAAGGGACTTGGCTTTAGCCCCTTTGAGCTCATCTATGGCCACCCTGTGAGGGGACCGCTCAGTCTGGTGAAGGAGGCTTTGGAGAAAGCTCCTAGTAAACCACCCCAGGATGTATTTAGCTACATGCTGGCACTAAGAAACCAGACTGCCCGCTTCAGGCGTCTCGCTCAGGAGAACCTGGAAGCAAGCCAGGAGGACATGAAACGGTGGTACGACCAGAATGCCACTCTGGTTGAGTTTCAGCCTGGACAGAAAGTGTGGGTCATGGCACCAGTAGAGCCTAGGGCTCTCCAAGATAAGTGGACTGGGCCTTTTGAGGTGGTGGAAAGAAAGAGCGAGGTCACCTATCTGGTAGACTTGCAATCCCCCAGGAACCCCTTGAGGGTCCTACATGTCAACCGCCTCAAACCCCACTTTGAGCGAACTGAGCTATCCATGCTCCTAGCGACAGATGACGGGGTGGAGGAAGAGAGTGAGCCTCTTCCTGACCTCCTGTCTGCAGGAGAGAAAGATGGGTCTGTGGAGGGAGTGATCCTCTCCCCCTCCCTGACTGAGGAACAGCAGAGGGACTGTCGCCACGTGCTGGGACAGTTCGCCTCACTGTTTTCCCTGATCCCAGGAGTCACACACCTGTGCACACATGATGTGGACACTGGGGACAGTACACCTGTTAAACATAAGGTTTACAGGGTGACTGACAGGGTGAGGGCTTGCATTAAGGAGGAAGTCTCCAAAATGTTAGCCCTAAGGGTTATTGAGCACTCCAGCAGTCCTTGGGCCAGCCCAGTGGTCTTGGTCCCAAAGGCTACTGCTCCTGGTGCCACTCCAGAACTTAGGTTCTGTGTGGACTACCGTGGTCTCAATGCGGTCAGCAAGACTGACGCACACCCCATCCCCCGAGCTGATGAGCTCATTGATCGGTTAGGAGCTGCCAAGTACCTCAGTACGTTTGATTTAACATCTGGGTACTGGCAGATTGCCTTAACTGAAGGGGCAAAGGAGAGGTCAGCATTCTCTACCCCCGATGGGCACTTCCACTTCAATGTGATGCCCTTTGGGATGAAGAATGCCCCTGCCACCTTTCAGAGGTTGGTCAACCAGGTGTTGGCAGGACTGGATGAGTTCAGTGCCGCCTACCTGGATGACATTGCTGTGTTTAGTTCCACATGGGAGGAACACCTGCAACACCTCTGGAGAGTGTTAGAGGCCCTGCAGAAGGCAGGCCTCACTATTAAGGCGAGCAAGTGCCAAATAGGGCAGGGTTCTGTTGTGTACTTAGGACACCAGGTGGGGAGTGGCCAGGTGGCACCCCTACAGCCTAAGATTGACACAATCCTGGCTTGGGAGCCTCCCAAGACCCAGACTGAAGTGAGAGCCTTTTTAGGTCTCACAGGATACTATCGGAGGTTCGTTAAGGGATATGGTACCATTGTTACCCCCTTAACTGAGTTGACTTCTAAGAAGCAACCCAAGAAAGTGATCTGGACAGAGGCTTGCCAGAACGCTTTTGATGCCCTGAAGGCTGCCATGTGCACAGCACCGGTGCTGAAGGCACCTGACTACTCCACGGAGTTTGTTGTACAGACAGACGCCTCAGAGCATGGTATTGGAGCAGTACTCTCACAGCTGAATGAAGAGGGCCTAGATCAACCCGTAGCCTTCATTAGCAGGAGGTTACTACCCAGGGAACGTAGGTGGAGTGCCATAGAACGTGAAGCGTTTGCTGTGGTCTGGGCACTGAAGAAGCTAAGACCCTACTTGTTTGGGACTCACTTCCGAGTTCAGACCGACCACAGACCCCTCAGATGGTTAATGCAGATGAGGGGTGAGAACCCAAAACTGTTGAGGTGGTCCATTTCCCTACAGGGGATGGACTTTACGGTGGAACATCGACCCGGTACAGAACACGCCAATGCTGATGGTCTGTCCAGGTTCTTCCGCCTTAGTGATGAGAACTCCCATGAGGTTGGGTAGTTGCTCCCCACTTTTAGCTGGGGGGGACACGTGTTAGACTTTTCATCCTTGGCGTGGTCTCCCTTAACTTTTTGCCTCTGTTCCCCAGGTTGTTGATGTGTGCTGGACTCTGATTTTGCTATTTTTGTTACTCTGGGCACTTTACCACTGCTAACCAGTGCTAAAGTGCAAGTGCTCCTGTTTAAATTATATGTAAGTGGTTCATCCATGATTGGCATATTTGATTTACTATTAAGTCCCTAGTAAGGTGCACTAGAGGTGCCAGGGCCTGTAAATCAAATGCTACTAGTGGGCCTGCAGCACTGGTTGTGCCACCCACATAAGTAGCTCTGTAATCATGTCTCAGACCTGCTCCTGCAGTGTCTGTATGTGTATTTTTACACTGTAAATTCGACTTGGCAAGTGTACCCACTTGCCAGGCCTAAACCTTCCCTTTACTTACATGTAAGGCACCCCTAAGGTAGGCCCTAGGTAGCCCCAAGGGCAGGGTGCAGTGTATGGATAAGGTAGGACATATAGTAATGTGGTTTATATGTCCTGACAGTGAAATACTGCCAATTTCGTTTTCACTGTTGCAAGGTCTGTCTCTCTCTCATAGGATAATATGGGGGCTACCTTTAAATATGATTAAAGTGTAGATTCCCCTAGAGAGTAGATGGACATGTGGAGTTTGGGATCCCTGAACTCACAATTTAAAAATACATCTTTTAGTAAAGTTGATTTTAAGATTGTGAGTTTGAAAATGCCACTTTTAGAAAGTGAGCATTTTCTTGCTTAAACCATTCTGTGACTCTGCCTTGTTTGTGGATTCCCTGTCTGGGTCAGTTTGACAGTTGGGTTGTTTTTCACCTCACACCAGACAGTGACACAAAGGGAGCTGGGGTGTGATCTGCATTTCCTGATTAGCTATCTCTGCTAGGAGGGAGGGGTGGAGTGGTCACTCTCATCTGAAAGGACTGTGCCTGCCTCTGACAATGCTGTCTCCAACCCCCTGGTGTGTGTCTGAGGCCTTGCCTGGGCAAGGCAGGATTTCACAAGAAGGTGTGAGTCCCCTTTGAAGGAAGGTGACTTCAAAGACTAAAATGGGTATAAGAAGGGCACCCAAACTTACAAACTTTAGAAACACTTCTGGAATCAAGGGGAACCTCTGCCTGGAGAAGAGCTGATCGCTGAGGAACAAGTGCTGCCCTGCCTGTGACTGTGCTTTGTGGAGCTTTCCTGCAGTGCTGCTTCTGCCAGAGTAAGAGGGCAAAGACTGGACTTTGTGTGCCTTCCATCTTGAAGAAGAAATCTCCAAGGGCTTGATGTAGAGCTTGCCTCCTGTTATTGAAGTCTCAGGGATAGCAAAGACTTCTTCCTGCCAGCACCTGGAGTCTCTGGAGAGACCCCTACTCTGCTCTGTGGTGCCCTTCCAGTTCCTGGGACCCTGAAAGGAGAGGCTGGCAGCCTAAGGACAAAAATACACGCACCGCGCACCGTGCGGAGAAAAGATCGACGCGAATCCGATCGCGGCTGAGAAAACGACGCGACGCCGGCTCCGCAGCTGAGAAACGACGCCGCTGGAAACGCGACCGGAGAATCGACGCCCGGAGCAGGAGAAACGACGCGCAGCATCGCTGACGAAGGCTGAGAGATCGCAACCAGCGCCGCGGGACTTCGGACCGTCGCGTGGCTGGCTTTTTCGACGCGCCTCGCCGAGCCGAGCTGTTTTCAACGCATATACCCGTGCCGGGTTATTTTCGACGCACACCGCCCGTGCGGGGTTATTTTTGCCGCAAACCAGGTACATTTTCACGCTAGCAGCGCTAGTGTGTTGTTACAACTACCTAAAGACTCTTTTTATTTTAAACCTTTAAAAAATCATAACTTGACTTGTGTATGTTGGATTTTTTGTCGTTTTGGTCTTGTTTTGTCTAGATAAATATTTCCTATTTTTCTAAACTGGTGTTGTGTCATTTTGTAGTGTTTTCATTAAGTTACTGTGTGTGTTGGTACAAATACTTTACGCCCAGCACTCTGAGGTTAAGCCTACTGCTCTGCCAAGCTACCAAGGGGGTAAGCAGGGGTTAGCTGAGGGTGATTCTCTTTTATCCTAACTAGAGTGAGGGTCCTTGCTTGAACAGGGGGTAACCTGACTGTCAACCAAAGACCCCATTTCTAACAAGGTAGCTATAGCAGAGCAGCTTAGGCTGAACTAGGAGACATGCAAAGCTCCTACTATACCACTTATGTAACTTAGCACTATATCATAAGAAACACAATACTCAGAGTTACTGAAAATAAAGGTACTTTATTTTAGTGACAATATGCCAAAAGTATCTCAGAGGATATACTCCCTTAGGAGGTAAGTAAAATACACAAAATATACACACACAAACCAAATCAGGTAAGTAAACAGTTAGAAAAGTAGTGCAAACATTGTAGAACACAATAGAATGCAAAAGGGAAAAATAGGCTTATGGGCAACAAAAACCATATACTCAAAAAGTAGAATGTGAACCACGAATGGACCCCAGGTCTAGTGTAGTGTGTAGAGGGTTGCTGGGAGTGTAGGAAAACACTAAGGGTGTCCAAAATACCCCAACCCAAGACCCTGAAAAGTAGGAGTAAAGTTACCCACCTACCCCAGAAAGACAGTAAAGTCGAGATAGGGGATTCTACAAAGACAACAACTGACTGCAAAGCACTGAAGACGGATTCCTGGACCTGAGGACCTGCAAAGAAAGGGGTCCAAGTGCAAGAGTCACACAAGTGTCCAGGGGGGCAGGAGCCCACTAAACCACGGATGAAGGTGCAAAAGGGCTGCCTCCGGGTGGAAGAAGCTGAAGATTCTGCAACAACAGAAGGTGCCAGGAACTTCTCCTTTGATCAGAAGATGTCCCACGGCATGCTGGAGGATGCAGAAACACTGCAAACAAGCCTTGCTAGCTGCAAGAGTCGCTGTTGAAGGTTTTGGGTACTGCCAGGGCCCAGAAAGGACCAGGAGGTCGCCCCTTGGAGGAGGAGTTAGAGGGGGCACTCAGCAACATTGAGAACCCATGCAGAAGCAGGCAGCACCCACAGAAGCACCTGAACAGGCATTCAGAAGATCTGAGCATGATGGTTGACTCAGCACAACAAAAGGGAATCCCACGAAGTAGAAGTCCAACTCAGCGAGTTGGGCAATGCAGGACGGAGTGCTGGGGACCTGGGCTAGGCTGTGCACAAAGGAAGTCTTACAAAAGTGCACAGAAACCCTAGCAGCTGCAGTTCACGCAGTACACAGGATTACTGTCTTACGTTGGGAGGCAAGGTCTTACCTCCACCAAATTTGGACAGAAGGGCCACTGGACTGTCGTGGACACATGGACCCAGCTCCTGTGTTCCAGGGACCACGCTCGTCAGGATGAGAGGGTACCCAGAGGACTGGTGATGCAGATGTTTGGTGCCTGCATTGGCAGAGGGAAGATTTTGTCGACCCACAGGAGATTTCTTCTTGGCTTCCAGTGCAGGGTGAAGGCAGACAGCCCTCAGAGCATGCAACACCAGGAAACAGTTGAGAAAGCCGGCAGAATGAGGCGCTACAATGTTGCTGGTAGTCTTCTTTCTAATTTGTTGCACTTTTGCAGGTGTCCTGGAGCAGTCAGCGGTCGATCCTTGGCAGAAGTCGAAGAGGGAAGTGCAGAGGAACTCTGGGGAGCTCTTGCATTAGTTATCTGGTGAGATACCCACGTGAGAGACCCTAAATAGCCCACAGAAGAGGATTGGATAGAGAGAAAGTTAAGCACCTATCAAGAGGGGTCTCTGACATCACCTGCTGGTACTGGCCACTCACATCCGTCCATTGTGCCCTCACACCTCTGCATCCAAGATGGCAGAGGTCTGGGACACACTGGGGGAGCTCTGGGCACCTCCCCTGGGAGGTGCTGGTCAGGGGAGTGGTCACTCCCCTTTCCTTTGTCCAGGAGTGCACCATCTGTTCCCTTCAAAGCATTTCCAGAGGCCAGGAGAGGCTACTCCTCCCAGGCCCTTCATACCTATTTCCAAAGGGAGAGGGTGTAACACCCTCTCTCAGAGGAAATCCTTTGTTCTGCCTTCCTGGGACTGGGCTGTGCAGGCACCAGGGGGGGCCGAAACCTGTCTGAGGGTTGGCAGCAGCGGTAGCTGCAGAAAAAAAACCAGAAAGTTAGTTTAGCAGTACCCGGGCTCTATGCTGGAGACCCTGGGATGCATGGAATTGCCCCCCCCCAATACCACAATGGTATTGAGGTGACAATTCCATGATCCTAGACATGTTACATGGCCATGTTCGAAGTTACCATGGTGACGCTACATATAGGTATTGACCTATGTGTAGTGCACGCGTGTAATGGTGTCCTGCACTCACACAGTTCGGGGAAATTGCCCTGAACAATGTGGGGGCACCTTGGCTAGTGCCAGGGTGCCCACACACTAAGTAACTTTGCACCTAACCTTCACTAAATGAGGTTTAGACATATAGGTGACTTATAAGTTACTTAAGTGCAGTGTAAAATGGCTGTGAAATAACGTGGACGTTATTTCACTCAGGCTGCAGTGGCAGTCCTGTGTAAGACTTGTCTGAGCTCCCTATGGGTGGCAAAAGAAATTCTGCAGCCCATAGGGATCTCCTGGCACCCCAATACCCTGGGTACCTAGGTACCATATACTAGGGAATTATAAAGGTGTTTCAGTGTGCCAATCAGAATTGGTAAAATTAGTCACTAGCCTGCAGTGACAATAGTAAAAGCAGAGAGAGCACGGCATGTGGTATGTTCCCTGAAAATGGCATTATCAAAGGGTTTGTGGTGCTAAAATCGCCATCTTCCCAGATTTCAGGAACAGGAAGCCTTGAATCAGAAAACCCAATTTTTCAACACAGTTTTGGCATTTTACTGGGACATGCCCCATTTTTACTATCTTTGTGCTTTCAGCTTTCTTCCAGTTAGTGACAGAAATGGGTATGACACCAATGCTGGATCCCAGACAGCTAAATAATTTTAAAAAGTAGACACAATTCTGAATTCAGCAAGGGGTGATTTGTGTAGATCCCACAAGGGTGTCCTACAGAAAATAACAGCTGAAATAAAAACATATTGAAATTGAGGTAAAAAACAGCCATTTTTCTCCACGTTTCACTCTGTAACTTTTTCCTCCAATGTCAGATTTTTAAAAGCAATATACCGTTACATCTTCTGGACTCTTCTGGTTGTAGGGATATATAGGGTTGTAGGTTCATCAAGAACCCTAGGTACCCAGAGCCAATAAATGAGCTGCACCTTGCATTGGGTTTTCATTCTATACCAGGTATACATCAATTAATTTGCTGAAATACAAATATTGAAAAATAGGTATCAAGAAAACCTTTGCAATTCCAAAATGGGCACAAGATAAGGTGTTGAGAAGCAGTGGGTATTTGCACATCTCTGAATTCCGGGGTTTCCATACTAGCATGTGAATTACATTTTTTACACACTGTCTTATATTTGGAAGGTGTTGAGAAAGACAAGGGGCAATAACACTTGTTTTGCTATTCTGTGTTCCCCTAAGTCTCTTGATAAAAACAGTACCTCACTTGCGTGGGTAGGCCTAATGCTCGCAACAGGAAACGTAATATGGACACATCACATTTTTACATTGAAATCTGACATGTTTTTTGCAAAGTGCCTTTCTGTAGATTTTGGCCTCTAGCTCAGCCGGCACCTAGGGAAACCTACCAAACCTGCACATTTTTAAAAACTAGACACTTAGGGGAATCCACGATGGGGTGACTTTCCCAGAATCCTTTCCGAACCTAAAGATTTGGCCAACAATACACTTTTTCCTCAACTTTCGGTGGCAGAAATTTTTGGAATCTGAGAGGAGCCTCAAATTTCCTTCCAAACTGCTTTCCCCCAAGTCTCCATATAAAAATGGTACCTCACTTGTTTGGGTAGGCCTAGTGCTTGTGACAGGAAATGCCCCAAAACACTATCTGGACACATCAAAATGATCAAATACAAAAGTACCTGTTTTTGCAGGTGGGAGGGGATCTGCGTTTTTGGCTCAGCAGCCTTCTAGGGAAACCTACAAAACTCAGACATTTCTGAAAACTAGACACCCAAGGGAGTCCAGGAAGATGTGATTTGTGGGGATCCCCCAATGTTTTCTTATCCGGAATCCTCAGCAAACCTCAAATTTAACCCAAAAAATCACATTTTTCCCACATTTCTGTGTGGGGTCACCACAACTGGGACAAATTTCCTACCACCCAACATTCCCCTGAGTCTCCCGGTAAAAATGATACCTCACTTGTGTAGGTGGGCCAAGTGCCTGTGACAGGGAACAGCCAAAAACATGTCAAAATTGAGGGGGAACCAAAGCGGGTCCAAAAGGGCAGTTTGAAAAAAAACGTTTTTAGGCTGACAAGTGCAGCGGAATTTTTATCGGTATAGATGAGACAATGATGGGTGGTAGGAATTTTGTGGATTCCTGCAGATTCTGGAAGGTTCCATCACAAAAATGTGGGGAAAATTTATGATTTCCAGCAAAGTTGGAGGTTTGCAGGGCATTGTGGGTAAGAAAATGGTGTGGGGGCAATCGAAGCACACCACCCTGGACTCACCCAGATGTTTAGTTTTAAGATGTGTCTAGGTCTTGTGGATTTTTCTACATGGCAGCGTCCCAAAGTCCAAAAAGTGCAGCTTCTCCATTCCAAGTGGGATGATTTTGAGAGTTAGCCAAGCTTGCCTGGCCCAAATGTAAAACCAAAACCCAAAATAATCAAATATCCTCTTGCTTGCTGTGGTATAAGATTTTTACGTTTTAGTGTGCGGGGGAGAGCTGAAAGACTGTTACCCCTTTCAGTTGGGGTGGGGGTATAACCAGGCACTATGTTTTTTTTCTTTCTTTTAATTCCCTGACATCTAGTAGACTTTCTGCCCCCCACGGGTGTGGATCAGGGGTAATTGCCCCATCTGCCCACTGGTGGGCAGAACAGCTTTTACCCAATTTATTTGAGGTGGGGGTATGGCCATACCCCCACCCTCTTGTTTTGAAGAAAAAATCTTCCCTGGTCACTGGTGTGCTTTCTGTTCCCCTGGGAGTGTAGATGGGCCTCCCAAAAATAGGCCAATCTGCCCCCAATGCGAGCAGACACAGCCAACAGTAATGTGCCCCCATGGGAGCGACCCTTGCCCAAGGGGCTGCCCCCATTCAAAACAAACACATACACACACACCAATCCTTGGTGCCTAATAGAAATAGGCTGATCTGCCCCCAATGGGAGCAGAAATGGCCTAAAATAAATTTGCCCCCCAGGGGAGCGGCTCTTGCGTAAGGGATCACTCCCTTTGCGTGAATGTAGCACAAAAAAATAAATCCCCGGTGCTTAGTAGTTTCTGCCCCCCTTGAGGACAGATCAGCCTAATAAAAATAGGCTGATCTGTCCCCAAGGGGGGCAGAAATGGCCAAAATACAATTTGGCCCCTAGGGGAGCGACCCTTGACTAAGGGGTCACTCCCCATATATAAAAATCTAAAGTAAACATAAACAAATATATATACCTGGTGTCTAGGGGTTTCTGCCTCCCTGGTGGCAGATCAGCCTAATTATAATAGGCCGCTCTGCCCCCAGGGGGGCAGGAAAGGCCTAAAAATATTCCCCCCCTCCCCAGGGAGCGGTCCTTGCCCAAGGGGCATCTCCCCTCATTGAATAATATAAATATATATATATATATATATATATATATATATTCCATGGTGTCTAGTGGTTTCTGCCCCCCTTGGGGGCAGATTGGCCTAATAAAAATAGTCCGATCTGCCCGCAAGGGGAGCAGAAATGGCCTAAAAGTAATTTTGCCCCCAGGAAGCAACCCTTGCCTAAGTGGTCACTCCCCACATATAAAAAAATAAATAAACAAAAAAAATGTATCCCTGGTGTCTAGGGGGTTTCTGCCTCCCCCCCCAGGGGGGCAGATCAGCCTATTTATATTAGGGTGATCTGCCCCCGGGGGTGCAGAAATGGGCTAAAAATAATTTGGCCCCCCTTGCCCAAGGGGCCGCTCCCCTCATGTCAATTGCAAAAAAAACAAAAAATCACTGGTGTATAGTGGTTTCTGACCCCTTTGGGGGCAGATTGGCCTAATAAAAATAGGCTGATCTGCCCCCAAGGTGGGCAGAAATGGCCTAAAATAAATTTTGTCCTCCGGGGAGCGACCCTTGCCTAAGGGGTCTCTCCCCATATATAAAAAATAAAAATAAAGAAAAAACATTATCCCTGGTGTCTAGGGGGTTTCTACCCCCCGGGCAGAAATGGCCTAAAAATAATTTGGTCCTCCGGGGAGCGGCCCTTGCCCAAGGGGCCGCTCCCCTAATGTGAACTGCAAAAAAAAAAAAATCCCTGGTGTCTAGTGGGCATTTCTGTTGCCCAATCACATCACGATCGGGCAGCAGATATGCTGAGAGAGACATGAAAGGAGAGGAAAGGCCTTTCTTCTCTTCTCATGCCTTTCTTGGCCCCTCCAGTGATCAGAGGAGAAATGTAAAAGCATTTCTCTTCCGATCTGCACTGGAAGCTGAGGTTCCAGAGCAGAAGGGCAGGCCTCTGATGAGGTCAGCGCGCGATCACACGCTAACGTCATCAGACGCCACAGACGATTCCCCATCCATCCCTGCAGTGGGAGTGCTGAGGCGAGGCTAATAGGGGGAGCGCTAGCACTCCCCCCCATGAGCCAGTACCAGGACGTTACAGTTACGTCCTTGGTGCCTCAGCACTGCAGCCAAGGACGTAACCGTTACGTCCTTAACTGCAAAGGGGTTAAGCATGCTTGGTCACCCTACCAATGTGGGTTAAAGGCTAGCTCTTTTCTAGTAGTGTTCCTGCCTACTGATTTATCACTGTTTCCCTAAAACCTTTACGCAGGTGAGAGAGAGTATGAGGTTCTATGAGGTTTATTGGGTCAATATGTGCTATTAAAAGTATGAACAGGCTGGACCCGCAGGGCTGCTGCTAGGGTGTGCTGAGATAAAGGGACATCTTAATGGTCAGCTGGTCTGCAAAGCTCTGGAAGCAGTGGCAAGAGGAAGCCATTTTCCTGAACACTCTAGACTTCTCTCAAAAAAATGAAGTTTGCCAAAGTCTATACTATTGTCTGAAACAGAGAAAAGTATGGTCGAAGGTGAAAATTCCTATCTCTATGGAAAGAGATGAAAGAAATCTTTGTCCTGAGAGACAGTGCTAGGCCATGACAGGCAAGCTATAGCAAACTTACAACTGCATGAAAGACACAGCAGCACAGTGTTAGAATCAGCCAGTGGAGAAAAAGTACTGACAGTTCTACAAATGCTAAGCTTATGTTTATTTTAAAGCCACCCCTGGCCAGTACATATTATAATACATGCATAGAGCAACTTACAGCATGGTGGTGCAGCCATTAAGTGAGAACAAACTTTTATTGAGCACATACTAAGGAATAAATATACTACACAGTGAGTTAGTTTTGAATTTGGGGATAATGGAGACCGGCGTCATATCCAGACACTGGAATATTTGAAGTGTGGGTTTGAACATCATGAAAGATGATGCAGTATTGTACAGTAATTGAATTAATTTTATTCATTGCAAGACAAGAATCTGACCTTAATAAAGGTATGAACCCACTCAGACATGCAAGAGGCAGCCAAAGTACAAGCATTTTTCATCTCACCAGGCAGTATGCCAAGTTGCTCATCAGGCACTTCACCAATTTGAGCAAAAAAGGCAGCCATGGCAAGAGCCGATTTATTAAGCAGTAAAAAAGTGAAAAAACAACACAAGAAAAATCCCAAACCAATTAAGTTTAGTGAAATTGAGTAAATCTTGATAAATTATTGGACATCAAAACCATCAAAATCCAAGTAGTAGACATGGAGTTACAGATTTTTAAAATTTAAGGTTAAAAAAAGAAAGTCCTCAGTTTTGGAAATTCCCCACCTTGGCACCAGTGACACCACAACCAAGGGTCCAGGAATATATGGAGACCTCTTAGGGGTTCAAGGCTCACCCATGCTGGGTCCAGGTACAGGTTCAAGATGGTGGGAGTGTAGGAAAGTAGCTTCTTTCTAGCTTGGTTACCCCCACTTTTGGTGTGTTTGTCCTTGTGTTTGACTATGTATACTGGGATCCTGCTAATCAGGACCCCAGTAGTTATGCTCTCTCCCTGAAATGATGGTTGTTGCATACTGGTAACCCAGTATTTCACCCACAATTGGCACACTGGTGGCCCCTTATAAGTCCCTAGCATGTGGTACCTAGGTACTCTGGGCCTTGGGGTTGCAGGGGATCCCTATGGACTGCAGAATATATTTTGCCACCAATGGGGAGCCCATGCAAAGGCCTCTACAGGACTTCCATTGCAGCCTGAACGAAAAGGTGCATGCAACCTTTCCCTGCCATTTACATTGCACCAGGTCACTTATAAGTCACTCCTATTGCAGGTCCTCCAGCCCTGAGGGCAGGGAGCAGAGTATCTGCGTGTGAGGGCACCCCTGCACTAGTGTGAGGTGCCCCCACGTCCTCCAGGACCATTTCCCCAGACTTTGTGAGTATGGGAAGCCATTTTGTGTATGCACTAGAAATAGGTCACTACTATGTCCAGCTATATAGTGGTAACTCTGAACTTAGGCATGTTTGGTATCAAACATGTTGGAATCATACCCCAATGCTTTTGCAAGCGTTGGTTGTAGGATTACATGCACTCTGGGGACCCCCAGTTTTGCCATTCCAGCCTTCTGAGGTTTTCCAGGCAGCCCCGGCTGCTGCCACCTCTCAGACAGGTTTCGGCCCTCCTGTTGCTTGAGTAGCTCAAGCCCAGGAAGGCAGAGCACAGGATTTCATTTGGGAGAGAGGTGTTACACCCTCTCCCTTCAGAAATAGGTGTTACAGGCTTGGGAGGGGTAGACTCCCCAAGCCACTGGCAATGCTTTTAAGGGCACATTTGGTGCCCTCCTTGCATAATCCAGTCTACAGCAGTTCAGGGACCCCCGGTCCCTGCTCTGATACAAAACTGGACGAAGGAACAGAGAATGACCACTCCCCTGTCCATCACCACCCCAGGGGTGGTGCTCAGAGTTTCTCGAGAGGGTGCCTGTGATTTCCAATCTTGGATTCTAAGTTGGCAGGGAAATCTGGGAGCATCTGAGTGGCCAGTGCCAACAGGTGGCGTCAGAGCCCCCCCCTGATATGTGCTTACCTGTTTAGCTGAACAATCCTCCTTTAAGGGCTATTTAGGGTCTTTCTCTTGGGTGGTTCTTCAGATTCGAATAACAAGACTCCAACAAGAATCATGTGCATCCTTTACTTCAGCTTCTCATCAAAGATACTGCATCTGGACCCTCCAGGAACTCTACAAACTCCAACAAAGAAGCAACAACAAATTCTGCAGCATAGTATCTTCAGTTCCTGCCAGCAACTGCAACTGTTTCCCAGTCGTGCATCCTCAGAGGACAGCATGTCTTCAGCTTGCTCCAGAAGAACAAAGGAATCTCCCTTACAGTGAAGGAGCCAGTCCCCTGCTTTAGCAGGCACCTCTCTGCAACAACGACCGGCTGCATGGGTCCCCTCCCCTGATGAGTTGCGTGGACCCTGCATCACGGGTGGTGGACTGAAGTGGTCCCAACAGTCCCTCTGTCCTACTGTCCAACTTTGGTGGAGGAAAGAGCTTGCCTCCCCACTAAAGACAGTGCCCTTGTGCACTGCATTTTTTGCAGTTGCCAAGGCTTGTTGGTATCCTTCCATGAAGTTCTTCATGCACATTGCAGCTCCGGCCCCCTGCATTCTATCCTGCAATGCACAGCTTCCCGAGTGGTTCTCCGGCTGCGTGGACATCCTTTGTTGTAGTGCTGCACAGACCTCCTTTTGCACCCTCTTTGTTCCCATGCTGTGGGACTCCTGTGCGTACTGCCTGGTCTTCTGTGGGCTCTCTGTGTTGCTGAGAGCCCCCTCCTACTCCCCCTCCTGGGTAGAGTCCACCACATCCCTCCTGGTCCCGGGCAGCGCCTTTTTTCGCTAACAGCAAACTTTGTGTGTGCCAAGGTCTTGTGGGCAGAATCCAACAATGCAAACCATACTGCAGTCTTCCGTCCAGCGTGGGACATCAACTGCACCAATCAGGAACATACATCCATCTTCTTGGGTGCAGTACTGACTGTTGTTCTTCACTGGTGGTTCTTTTTTTGCACCTTCATCCAAGTTAGCAGGGGCTCCTGTTCTCCCTGGACTGTTCTGTGGTTCTTGGACTTGGTCTCCTTCTTCCACAGGTTTTCAGGTCCAGGAATCAACTCTTGGTGTCTTGCAGTCTCTTCTAGTTCTTAAATAATCTTCTTTCTTGTGTTCTTGTGTGTTCTATTGAAATTGCTTTGAGTTACTCCTACTCCTGGGCTCTGGGTGAGTCATATTACGTACTTTTGGTGTTTTCTAATACCCCCAACACCACTCCACACACTACACTTGCCTAGGTGAGATTCTGACTTTCACATTCCACTTTCTTAGTGTAAGGTTTGTGTTCCCCTAGGCCCTAGGCCCATTTCTAACTATTGTGATTTTCATTGTTTGCACTGTTTTCTGTTTTTACACCTGTTTTTGCATACTAGTGTATATAATTTGTGTATTACTTACATAGAAAGGGAGTATAGTCTCTGTGGTATTTTTGCCATTTATGTCACTGAAATAAAGTATCTTTATTTTTGTAACACTGAGTATTTACTTTCATGTGTATTGCATGAGCTTTGCTTGTCTCCTAGGTAAGCCTTGCTCAGCTATGGCTACCCCTAGAGAGCCCGGCTTCTAGACATTGCCTATATTTCACTAATAAGGGATTACTGGACCTGGTATAAGGTGTAAGTACCATAGGTACCCACTACAAACCAGGCTAGACTTCTACAGGGAGCCTGTTATGTCCATGTGACTCTGAGCAGGAGGCCAGTTAAACTAGCCATTGGACTCACTTTTGAAGTCCTGATGCTAGTGAAGGTGCAGGGATCCACAGCAGTCTTTCCAGGTACAGCAGCAGTCTGGTAGAATGCACAGCAGGTCACAGCAGCAGGAAATCCTCTGAGAGTCCCTTCGCAGGTCCAGTAGTGAACATCAGAGTGGGTCTTAGAGCCCTATATTTATACCCTGGTGACCTGCTCCTAGAAGCTGGGAGAAGTTTCCAGAAAGGTTTTTTGAGGTTCCCGGAGTATTGTGCCTCCCCAGCACTGGCTCCTAGCTGGCTGCGCTAACAATACAGGGTTGTTAAGCCTACTGTGTGGTGGCAGAGCACAGCCTATTCAGGTGCTTTGCTTAGCTACCCCTACCAAGCCAGTTGATGGGCCATTCAGGCTGAGGTAATCCCACTATTGTATGACTGTTTGGGAGGAATTCACAAAAACTTAACTGTCAGTTACACCCAGTCATGTGACCTAATGCAGGCTGCAGGGAAAGAGGGTTGAACGCTGGAAAATGTCACCTGCCTAGAAGTGCCATTTTCAAATGTGTAATGATAAGTCTGACTTTACCATTAAAGAGGGTTTATCATTAACATGGACACCAAACATGAAGTTTACACCATGTATACTACATCTCTGATTTAGGAAACTCAGCATATTAAATGTAATAAGTAATCCCAAATTTCATCTAATGGAAGAGGTAGGCCTCACAGTAGTAAATTACTTTTTTTTACTACTAGGACATGTAAAACAATAAAGTACTTATCCTAACTTTTAATTACACAGCACTCTTGTGAGAAGCTGGCCTGGTTTGTAGTGGGTACCAGAGGTATTTACACCTTATACCAGGTCCAGTGATCCATCTTAGTGAAATGTAGGCAGTGTCTAGCAGCTTAGGCTGTCTAGGGATAGCTGTAGCAGAGCAGCCAAGGCTGAACTAGGAAACATGCAAAGCTCTTGCAATACCACTTTAGTCCTACAGTACTTATACATAATAAAAGACAATACTCAGTGTTACCGAAAATAAAGGTACTTTATTTTAGTGACACTAGGCCAAAAATATCTCAGAGACAATACTCCTTCCAGAGGTAAGTATTATACACAATATATACACTAATAACCAAAATCAGGTAAGTAAACAGTCATGGAATGGTGCAAACACTGAAAGTCACCATAGATTGCAATGGGCCTAGGGGCAACACAAACTATATATTAAAATAGTGGAAGGCGAATGTTGGATTCCACCCTAGGCAAGTGTAGTGTGAGAGGGGCACTAGGAGTGCGAGAAAACACCAAAGGTAACTAAAATACCCCACTCCAGAGCCCAGGAAAGCAGGAGTAAAGTACAACAAGTTTCCTCAGAAAACATTAGAAGTCGTGGTAAAGGATTATGCAAGAACCAAGCATGACTGCGGGAAACCAATGATGTATTACTGGATCTCAAGCTCTGTGGAGAGAGCGGACCAAGTCCAGATGTCAAAGAAGAGTCCAGGAAGAACAGGAGCCCCTGCCAACGTGGATGAAGGCGCAAAAGTGGATTCTTTGGTTAGAAGAAAAGTACAGAAATGCACCAAAGAAGACAGCTGCAGGTTTCTGCTTGGTGCAAGAAATGTCCCACGTTGAGTCATTGGATGCAGGCTGTTCATGTTGCTGGATTCCGCCAACAAGCCTTGGTTCATGCAAGAACACATTTAGCATCAAAGAGGCGCTGCCAGGGCCCAGGAGGCACCTGAGGTTCTCGACTCAGACTGAGGAGACAGAGGGGGCTCTCACCACTTTAGAGAGCCCTTAGAAAGAACAGGCAGCACCCACAGAAGTCCCAGGACACGGTGACAAAGGAGTTGCAAAGACCGGTCATTGTAGCACTAGACAAAGCGCTCATGTGTTTTTAAAAAAGACAAGCATGGGCAAAGTCAATAGATCTGGTCCAGCGAGCTGATGCAATGCCTATTTTTTAGTATTTTATTGCGAGTATGTGCTACAAAAATTAAAAGTAAAAAAAAAAAGACATGCCACCTCCTAAGTATCGGTGCCATATGCTTGCAACGAGCATTTTACCAGGGGCAGCTCCTTCGCTAAAGAAGAGCGTTATCCCGCTAGATTTTTGAAAAAGGAAAATTATAATGATAATAAGATACGCTACGTTATTATCACTATATTCTTCCTGGGAGTAAGGGGCGGGGCGATGGCTTGGTTGGAAGGAGGGGACAAAGGAGGGCTGTGCATCACAATGTGCGCATCTCTTTTTGGCCAGCAGTGTTGGCCTGGCCAAACAGACATGCGCATTTCGCAAGTTCTCCACCTGGTTGTATTGCACAGCCAAGTGCAGGGCATGCACCGGCTCCCACTAGCAGTCTGAGCAACAAAGGTGGCCGCTCAGACCAATCACGATGCTAATGTAATGCTGGTGACAACAGCATCATGATTGGCTGTAAGCCTTGTGGAACCAGGAAGAGGACAAGGACGGTGGGGAGACGAACCCAACTCTCCTCAAAGGTAGGTGTGTTTTATTTTTTATTATTATCTTTTTTAACCCCTTGTCCTGTCACCCCCCATACCACCCCACCACACCCATCTAGTGGCAGCAACCACTGCATTTTACATTAAAAACTACTGATGTAGCTGTTTTACTAGTTATATTTTTTCAACAGCAAACTTTGAAGACAATAATAAATCAACACCTAATCAAGGATTGAAACCTCAGACAGTTAAATTTTGACTTAAAGGCATCATAGCAATACTTTGAAAAGAGAAGGAAAATTCATCACCATATATCTGAGTACCTGTATTTTGCAGGTAAAAGTAATAGCTGGGATTCAAAAATAAAATTAAAATAAAAAGCACACTTTCATCACCCTTGACAGTGAAGAGAAAGGAATTATTTTTAAGTAGGTGTGAGCACTGAGCACAGGCATTATGCAGGTACCTAAAGTGAAACAAGCAAATGGGAAAAGCATGGTGACACATTGCCCATTTTGTATGCTGTGGTAAGTGGACACAAATGTAAATGATAAAGTTAACAGACCAAATGACGCACTACATATTTACATTGGGTATGAGTTATTTTATAACTCTTGTCTCCACCATGCACAGTGTCAGTTCAGTTGTCATTAGTAATGCTATCTCTTATCTCAATAATATCAGTAAGCATATCATGATTGTTATTATGTGTTACATTATAAGAAGTGCATGGCGAAGGTAAAAGTTGTAATTACTTTCAGATACAAGTTAAAGTTACTTGAGATAAGTATAACTGGAGAATTTCAGTGTTTTCTTTAGTTTAATCCTTTACATTGTCATTGACATTTTCAGCTATGATGTCACTTTAATCTTTGTTTTTTTTCAGTGAATTTCACATTTATTTATGCCAAGCCAACCCCACATGGTGCATGGCCTTCAGTTGTGTGCACCCCCTCCACTTTGTAAAAGAGCCATGATGAGGCTGTGGCCCATACCAGGATCTATATATATATATTTTTTAATGGCAGCCACCATTTAGGCGGTCATTCTGACCCTGGCGGTCATGGACCGCCAGGTCCGGGGACCGCGGGAGCACCGCCAACAGGCTGGCGGTGCATCCCAGGGCATTCTGACACGGCGGTATGGCCGCGGTCAGAAACGGAAAACCGGCGGTCTCCCGCCGGTTTTCCGCTGCCCTGAGGAATCCTCCATGGCGGCGCAGCTTGCTGCGCCGCCATGGGGATTCTGACCCCCTCACCGCCATCCTGTTCCTAACAGGATGGCGGTGAGGGGTGTCGTGGGGCCCCTGGGGGCCCTTGCAGTGCGGCATGGGCACTGCAGGGGCCCCCGTAAGAGGGCCCCTAAAAGATTTTCAGTGTCTGCCATGCAGACACTGAAAATTGCGACGGGTGCTACTGCACCCGTCGCACCCTTCCCACTCCGCCGGCTCCATTCGGAGCCGGCTTCCTCGTGGGAAGGGGTTTCCCGCTGGGCTGGCGTCGGCCTTCTGGCGGTCGCCCGCCAGCCCAGCGGGAAACACAGAATAACCGCAGCGGTCTTCTGACCGCGCAGCGGTATTCTGGCGGCTCCCACCGGCACCGCGGTTACCGCGGCCGGCGGGAGTCAGAATGACCCCCTTAGTGTTTTTTCTGGGATCCTGCTGGAGTATTGCAGGATATCAGGACAAAAAAATACTTTTTTTCTTATATTCTGGCCCCTGGGGTGATCCCTCTTGGACCCCCTCACAAATGTTAGAGAAGCATGGAATCACTACTATGCCCCTTGTACATTTTTTAACTCATTTTTGGGACATGGGCTAAGTCTCTGTAGACCTGTAATGGCCACCACAACATTTTGGTTCATCTTGAGGACAGTGCTCACTCCTGCAGACCTTTGCTCCTGAGGGAGTGAGATGGGTCAGGGAAAAAAAGCCTGATAAGAATGTTGTGCTATTTTAATATGAGCTAGTGGAACTCTCTCAAGAGTCTCTCAAACCCAACTGTCGAGTTATGCAACTATTTTTGAACCTTAATTTCTCAGAAAACTACAAAATGGATTTCAAACAAATTAATGGTTCTTGTACTAAGATCTAGCTTCCTGCCAAATTTGTTGTAATTCCGAGTCAGCCATTTGGAAAGTAACGCTTTTCAAAAAAGTATTTGGATATTGCAAGAGAACATTTTGGGGGTTATTACAACTTTGGAGGAGGTGTTAATCCGTCCCAAAAGTGACGGTAAAGTGACGGATATACCACCAGCCGTATTACGAGTCCATTATATCCTATGGAACTCGTAATACGGCTGGTGGTATATCCGTCACATTTGGGACGGATTAACACCTCCTCCAAAGTTGTAATAACCCCCTTTGTTTTGCAACCCCCTTTTTCTCTGCTCCCTTTTCATGGATTACCCCGAAACCTTTCAGGAAAGGGGGAAAGTTTTAGAGAGATTTGTCAAATGCCAACCTCAAAATGCTCTTCCAATGAAAACACATACCTAACTATCACTACGTATATATGCATGATCCTATTGAGATGGCAGATACCCCCAGTCACCTGAACAGAGTTGGTGCTTGACCTCCTTGAAGTCCCCCACCTTCACAATAAATTCCACTTGGGCCTTTTCCCAAATAAAAAGAAAGGCACTTGCACACTATCAGAAGTGCTAAGTTTTTTATTGAATCACAATGACAGAACGCTTTAATTATTTCAGCTAATTAGTCTCCTTAGTCATGATAACAAATGCCATATTGGGTACTTATTTCATGCTGCACCACGTGAATCCAACAACCATAGACATAGAAAAAATACTGTGTCTACCTCACATTTTCTCACAAGTCAGTAAATTGTCATAATGATTTATTAATACAGTCAATCTTTGTCATGGTAAGCACATAATTATTTCAATTGCGATTGAGCCGCCCGCCAACCGGGAACCGCCAATTGGCCGCTCTGTGGTCAAAAGACCACGGGGGCCATTCTGACTTTCCGCTGGGCCGGCGGGCGCCCGCCAAGGGAGCGCCCGCCGGCCCAGCGGGAAAGGTCCTGCAACACAGAAGCCGGCTCCGAATGGAGCCGGCGGTGTTGCAGGTGTGCGACGGGTGCAGTTTTCACCCGTCGCGCTTTTCACTGTCTGCTAAGCAGACAGTGAAAAGCATACTGGGGCCCTGTTAGGGGGCCCCTGCACTGCCCATGCCAGTGGCATGGGCAGTGCAGGGGCCCCCAGGGGCCCCAGGACACCTGTTCCTGCCATCCTGTTTCTGGCGGTGAAAACCGCCAGAAACAGGCTGGCAGGAAGGAGGTCGGAATCCCCATGGCGGCGCTGCTTGCAGCGCCGCCATGGAGGATTCGCCCAGCCGGGGCTAAACCGGCGTGAAACCGCCGGACCCGGTTTTCCGACCGCGGCTTTACAGCTTTTACGGTCGGAATGGGCAATGAAGCACCGCCAGCCTGTTGGCGGTGCTTCAGTCGTTCGTTGCCCTGGCGGTCGAAGAATGACCCCCATAGTGTTATCATGGCTGCATTTATGCCAACATTTTTTCCATTATTTTATGGAAGATTTAAGCAACAGTGGGCTTCAAAATTTCACCGATCTGTGCTCAATGAATGCCACATGGTAACCAATGTCCTATTTCATTTTTACAGTGAAACAGTTGTAAGGCATTTAATCAGACTACAGATCTACAAAAGATCATTTTAAGGATGTTATGTGATTGAGCCCCAGTTGGCACACACTCATAGTAAAGTAAGTCAAATTCAATTAAGTACCATGAGGATAAATAAATCTATCTGCTTATCTTAATAATAAATGACGTTCCTTCAAAGGACTTCTCATTCCAGTTTCCAAACTTTATTAGTTCATTTCCAATTCAAATAAAGGCAGAAACAGAAGTGATGAATTTAAACATTTTACAAAAATCAATGAAATTCATTGGTAGATACCTAGTTATACTGTTTTAATAGTCATCATTCAGAAATGAAGATACATTTCTTTTCAGCTCTCAAATTATTCAGTTACTTTTTGTTAAGTTCTAGAATACATTGACTCACAAGTACTATCAAGAATTTCTGATCTCTCCTCTCCTCACATTGTTAGAAATGCCATTAATGGCACTGTATTCCAGCCACTTGTGTTACCCTCATGTATCTGCCACAAGTGCCTGGCCACTGGGTATGGGTTATTCCTATTATCCATAGCTCAAGAGGTTGGAGTATTCTGTTATGTACTGGTAAATTAGTGCTCCCAGTATACCTTTTCTAGTAAGAACACGTCAGAATGAATACTACAAAGTGCCCCTACATGTGTATAGTTTCCTGTATACACCCCTAAAACTTGGTAACATTGGTTCATCCAGAGTTGTAATCCACCCAGCAGGCACTAGCCACTATTCCACGCATCCATAAAACCACAGCCGGAGGAAGATCTATCATCTACCTCTCAGCCAAGAGCTGGAACAACCTACCCACGCACCTCAGACAAAGCCCATCACTCACCAACCTCAAGACATGGCTTTTTGAATAAGGCCTGGACCCACCACCAGCGCCTTGATACCCTCACAAGTGAGTAGTTACATTTTATAAAACTGATTGATTGATTGATTAGACCCTTCTAGCACCTGAATATGCTATGTTCTGCACCACACAACCCTGTATTACCAGTGCAGACAGCTGGGAGCCAGAGCAGGGGTGGCAGGAAACCACTTCAAAGAACATTTCTGGAAACATCCACCACCTTCTAGGAGCAGGACATTAGGGTATAAAAATGGGGGCCTTAAACTCACTATTCAGTTCACAACTGTACCTGCTGAAGGACTCTCAATGGACTGCCTGCTGTTGTGACCTGCTGTGCACTCTGCTAAACTGCTGCTGTACCTGGAATCCCTGCTTTTCTGTCTGGAGTCTTCCTTGAACCTTTAGAGGACAGCCCTGCTGTAAAGCCCTGCAACTTAACCTGCACCCAGGACTTCCAGAAGTGATTCTAAGAACTAGGGCCCAGATCTATGGAAAATGACACACCACTACGCTAGCGCAATTGTATGTCAAAAGTTTTAATACAAGCTAACGCCATGAGGAGGAGCATAGCATCTTGGTCAGAGAGGTGACGGAGCACCAATACCACCTCAACGTCACCTCCAAATTACTAATTGGTAGAAGAGAGGCCGTATGGTAGACAGTAGTAGACAAAGTCAACAGCGTTGCAGAGGTCGGGAGGACTGTCACTGATTGCACCAAGTGCAGAACTAAGGAGAAATTGGCTAGGAACCAAAAGGCAGCACTGCAGACTTCGAGGTGGATGTGCAGCACCACAGGAGGACCTGGATGAACTGGAGGGGATAGATGCAGTGGTCATCCCAGAGGAGATAGTCACTGGAATCGCAGGAAAGCAGACTACCAAAAACAATGGCAAAGTGTATCAGGAATTTCACAAATGGCAGAAGGGGGAGGCACATAAGACGCACTCAATGCATGCCTAGGGGTTGCATTGAGAAACATAGGCCCTGAATCAAAATGCCCCATCGCCACCCAAGCCACACTTGTAGTGACGCTCTAATTATGCAATGCACTCGGACATACACACAGTGTTGACATAAGCCACTTACTGTGGCTTTACAACACCATGTAAATATGCAGCACATTGCCTGGAAGGGAAGTGCAATTAGTGTGGCTGTGCCACAACAACACCCATTGCATGTTGTCATTGCCCCAGATCCAACACAACATATTCATCAGAGACATGGAGTGAAGTCAATAGCACCCCAGGGGTGGTGTCAGAATTGGGCAACAAGACAAAATGCTTTCCTTCCTCCTTGTTTCATTGCCCTTTTCATGTGTGCTGCATCCTGCAGCACATATTGAAAAGCCACCTTGCCATAAGTACTTGTACATGTGCAGTAAGGGACACCTCCTTGCATATAAACAATCTATCCCCTCAACACAGGCACCCCTTCATCATGGTGCAACAATGCCTGCGTTGATGCAGGGAGAACAAATCTGTACAGTTGCAGGGGGAATCGCAGGGATGTGCCAGATTCCAGTAAACATGGCGCATCCCTGCATTCCAAAACTTGTGAAGTGCCATGCAACATATATTGCTGCTATACTGAGCTGTGCCACTTGAGAACAAATCAGGCCCTAAGTGTGCAACCTTTAGAACGCAAACTGCACAGGGTAGACCAACAACAACTCTCCCACACCTCCATGTGCCATTTGGGAATGGCACAAAAGTGAACTCCTACAACACATGGGGCACGTCTGTGACCATCAATTGCGCAGGTGTACAAGTAGCTGCAATCTCACCACCTAACAATATTGAGTGTGTTGTGTGAATGGTCGATGTACTGCTTGATGGGACTTTCAACATGCATAAGAACTGGCACAAGTTGCATCAAAATTGCACTACCCGCAAAATGCCACAAGCCATTAATGCAACTGTACCATTATACAAATAGTTGCCCATGTGGATCCAAGCTGCCCATTCCCCTTGTGCCACATCAGCGAAGTTTCAAAATACATGCATTGATCCACATTCTACATCCTCACTCCAACATATGCCTGTGACAGATGTGCTGTCTGCAAGGAAATGTCCCAAAATTAGGCATGGACAAACTAATGGGGCAGACAATCCATAATGCTTGGACTTCCCTTCTGATTAGCATGTGTGGGGCCTGCTTGTGGCAGACGAGAATGTAACATAAGCATTGGATGCAATTTACCTACCTGTGCTATGCTGCATTAGTGCCATCATTCATGGTGCCAATGCATTATAGCACCAAAAGAGTGACAGCACAAATTACACTACTGTGGGAATATCTACCATGGTTAATAGGAAGGCAGAGTACATGCCACCATAGTGTCAGTGGCAGGGACAAGGAGCCTGCAAGGAAGTTAGTTGTGTGAGATCAAGGCACAAAATACCTTGTAAGGTTGTCCCATGTGTGATGCACAATGCTACACATAATATACAACTACAACCTGGGGTATGTAACAAGCCTCTGAGCCTCCAGTAGCAAGTAAATGATGTGCCATGTCAACAGCCATCACAGTCAAAGATTGATATGTCACTATCTCATTACAGAGGATGATGCCTTACCTCCTGCCAACCTGCCTGTCCTGGATTTTACAGAAGACATTGATGACCAGCTGCCGACCATCAATGAAGAGACTCTCCAGGATGACACCATCTCCAGTTGCAGGGGAGACAAACAGCATTGCGGTGTCTCCAAGTTAACCACCCAGCTACCAACACACAGCACCAGCCAGTCCTGACATAGACTTGGACCTCGAGGACCCAGACATCACCTTTCAGAGGAAAGTGGTAGAAGTCCAGCAGGAGCTGGCCAAGCAGGTGTGGCTAGGGATGGAGACCTTGGCAGGCTGCCTAGAGGAAGTGCAGAGGTGTCTTAGTCCAATTAAGGACAACTCAGCTGCCCCGCCTTCGTGGACTCCAGCAGACCCTGGCTGACATAGCTGCTATCATAAGGCAGAGGCTTCAACAAGTGCTCTCCCAAAGTGGCAGCAGCATGATAGACAACAGGCTTGGGGCTATACAGAATACCCTGAAGTCAATACAGTGGAGAGTGACCTCCCTCAGGGAAAACATGGCTGCCTACTACCAAGATGCCGCTGCAGTGTTGACAAATCAGCAGTTCCTCCTTGCTGCAGTGATGCCTTATGTTTTTCCACAAATGCCAGCTGCCAGGACCTTTGACTCTACATCTTTATCCACTGATGTGTGTGTGCTCTCCTTAACCTCAACAACAGCCCCACCCAAGGCACAAGAAGCACCACACACATCAGAGGGCGAAGATATGGGAGGAACAACATTCACAAGGAAAACCACACTGTAGTACCACTCTGTTCATATGGACAGTATGTTCTTAGTTCTGTGCTTAACATCATGCCAGTGTTGTGACAGTTGCCAATGTGCCCTCTTCACTCAACCACTGTTGACTTGTCTGCTATGTGCTGTCATTGTCTCAAATCTTACCTAATGCAATTTTGGACACCTCCTCACTAATGCACGCTTCTCCTAACCAAGTCTGATGTCGTGTCCCTCACCCCTGAACTCTGATTGTATAACAAATGTCTCAGGATCTCTCATGGGGTATGTGAACTAGACATTGTATAACATTGGAAAATACACTTGCACCTGTAAATAAATCACCTTGTTCATATGTAACATTTCAACGTTTACTGTGCTCCATCAATTCAGCTACATGTATGCACTGTGTGAAGCTATATCAATGAGAACAGACCCTAATTACATGTGTGCATTATTGTCAGACACAAAGCCACACACTAGGCTCCTAACATGAAAAATGTGAATAATGGTGGCGTGGGCTACAACCAACTTGCAGTGTCTTAAACACATGTACTGAACAGATATCCATGGATGTTGACATATAGCATGTATGGGTCTGAACCAAGTGTATGGTAATTTTTGCAGATAAGAGCACCAGTACAACTAATGTGTGTGGTTCAGAAGAGGTGGATCTCATCAATGATGGGCAGCTGCCAGTCTGGCAGGATACAGACCCTAAAATGCTGATGTCATATGTGCCACACTTTCCACCAATAATACTGCCAGAAATGAGAAATGACAGTTGAAGTTCCATACTTACCTGTCCAAGATTCCACATACATACACAATGTGAATGGCTAGAACTGTGGATGACACATGTGTTGAGTAGCTAAGGCCATTAAGCAGCCAATCTGACACTTCCGTGGACATAGGGGATGCTCATGGTAATTAATGGAAATAAAAACAGAAAGCACACTCTCAGCCATTCCTCCTACTTTCCTAACACTACCCACCTAAAACCCACTAAAAAAGTTAACATTAGTAAAAGGGAGAGGGAAGGAACTGGGAGGCTGTGGCACACATAGTTTACAACTTCTTCAGTTTCTTCTTGCAGAACTTAAGTAATTTGTAATTACTGGCATTGTCTCTTTCCAACTTATCCAGCCTTGCCATCATTGCTGCCATGTCCTGTCTCATGTTGGCTTCGAAGGTCGAGGATGTTGCTGGAGCAGGTGGCTGTGGGGTGCCTGGCTGTGGATTGGTGCAGTTGATATGAAGGTGGTAGAACCAGCAGAGATTCCCCTGACCCTAGATTTCTTCCTGGATGTGGCCTGAACAGTTGTGGGCTGTAGCGGAAGTCTCCCATTAGAAAAGGCATGCCAAGCCCCAGTGGATTTCTCCCTCCTATATTTCTTGTCCTTCCTTTGGTACCCAGCCTGTACCACCATTATGGGCTTGTACCTGTCAGCCCTCTTCTCAAAGGCGTGTTTCTCAGCTAGAGTCATATTGGCAGCTGAAACATGAGGAGACCATGGCAGTAAATACAGCATTGGGTGGAGGTAGAACAGACATGCAATTTACACAGCATCTACAAATGACACATGCTGTCCACAACACATTCCACAACAGCTACCCATTGCTGATCATCAGGGCCCAGAGGTAAGTGGACTACTGCACCCTTGCTCAACATTTGTGTCATCAGAGGATGCTAGTAAGGATCAAGTGGCCCTACAAGCCCAGAATCCCTGTGCCACTGTCAATACACGTTGGAATGTATGCAATGTACCACTTGGACACCGCTGGTGCTACACCAAGCCTTGGCCAGGCATCATAAATGCAAGGTGGGTGTATTCTGATGGGGGGCAGGGAAATTCCCACTGCTAATGGATAGCAAAGCATCATTTACGTGTCCTTGGGTTAACACCTGCTCAGAGCATGCGTTACAAGGAGGCACACCATTGCTCACAATGGACCCACATATACAGTTCAGGCTTAGTGCCCATATAGTTTGGCCCAAGCATGAAGAGTACATCTATGTTGTCTACAGATTTGGTACCTATTGCTCCCTACCTGTGCTATGTTGTGCAAACTGGGTAATGCCGCACACACAACACCCACGGCTGTATGGGTGCCCTTAGGGGCACAGTAAGATTGGCACTGCACTGGGCACAGCTACAGTATCCCTAGTTATTGGATAGCATGTGCACATGCATGCCAATCATCTCCTAAGTAACAGGTACACACTCAGCATTCACATTCTATGCACATGTTATATGACCAAGATCACTCACAAATATCATGATGGGTAGACCATGTTGGTAAATCTGCACACAGCTAGTGTCAGAGTTGTATTCTCTTTGTGTACTCAACTGACTGTTGGCCAGCACAATAAGGTTCCTTGCATGACCACTGCCTCAGTTACAATCTGAAAAGTAGTGAGGCACTGGTGGTGCAAGTGTCTCCTACATAAGCCCCCTAGAGACCTCAAAACATGTACATCATCTGTACCGTTTCCTTAGTAACTGAAAACTATGTCTGGCACACAGTGCTGTCAAAGTGCTGTGACATATATGTTGGCAATGGGTATACTAATCAGACAACAGCAGCTCAGCCACATATCATGATTGACATCAATGTATATGTGGGCATGCTTTCCTTTTCCTAACACCCATGATTTTATAGCAACACACATTGGCACTTGTGCAAAAATCAACTCATACTCCATCCTCAAAATAGCATCAGACATGATGTCCATATCCTAACTCAGATGATATTGGTTACACATTACATTTCATCATCGCATTGAACATATCAGAGCCTCTCACACAAAACCCTGAAATGACACATGTGACACACAAAATGACACTTACTGGCTGCATTGGGATCTTAAATCGGGACACTTCTCCAGTGGCGTATTTTGGAGGCCCACCTGTAAAACATAGCTTAGTGATTTTTGGACATTTTTGTTCATGGGCAACAGTTCACATTCAACTTGTTAAACTGATAAAGCAAGTCAACTTAGTGGTAGGTCAGAACAACTACCGAACATTTATCTGTCTGTGAGATGAAGGGCCAGATAATGGAAACCCTGATAAAATATCAATTTCCCTGATGCTTCAGTGGTTAATTTCACTGCACCATATTTACATGGATTTGTCATGCAGCTGTTTTGTTGTGTTACACCTCTATGTCCATATGGGACAGCATGGCACAGTATTCTGCATCAGAGGTGCATGCAATGGTTGTTGTAGTGGCTGTCCCATTGTAACACCAATTGCTTTTAACCCTACCCCAGATGTTGAATACAACTTAGTCATTATCAGTGCAAAAAGAATGAAAACTGCCCAGGGGTGGTTTGAGCAGAGCAAAGTGTAGAGGAATGCATTGATACATCCTTGTTTCTTGCCACTAGTATGTTTGTACCATTTCAAAGCCCACACACTAGACCTAAAATGCCACAGCAGTTTCCTCATGCTCACGTAGTTGTCCTTTCCTACACATTAACTGAATTACATAATGTATGTATTGCCAATACTGTGTGGGCAGCCACTGTCACCACAGTAGACCATTTATGTCCAGGAAGGGATACCAACCTGCTTTATATACACTCCCCTCAACACAGACCGACTTGGAATGTGGTCCAAGTATGCCTGCGTTGGTGCAGGCTTTTGAGTAATATGCCAGTGCTGCTGCGGATGCAGGCCTGCCCCAGACTTTCTGTAAAATGGGGCAGACTTGTGGTACAAATTAAGCACACATTGGCCAAAGAGACAAAGGGGCAGATTTAAGGAAAGTGAAGCTGCACCTAGTGCCTTGCAACTGTCCTTGGGCCCCTTCGGCCCCCTTGTCCCCCCAACATGTGTGCGCCGTATAAAATATATGGCACATCATTTCCCAGGGTAGGGGGCAACCATGTAATTTCATATAGATGAAAATGATGTACTCAGCAGGAGTGGCACCATCAATTTTGCACTACTCCTGCAGAGTACATAGGGGACCATCATATATAAAGGTATGCCCCCTGCCCTGGGCAGGCATTCATAGTGCAGGACAAATGGTGCTAGGATCTAAAGTTATTCCCTGCCCCATTTATTTTGCCCCCTCTTAAAGGGGTAGGCCCCCTTAAATACATGATGCCAGGTGCAGCCATCATGTTGTGCAAGGTTTAACAAATGGCACTATGCATGCAATGCACTACTTTGTTGATATGGCACAGGGAAAATGACACTTTAGCCCTGCCTTAGCATCATTTTTGAATTTCACAATGGTAAGCACTATGGTGGATTGTGGCTCTTAAATCTGGCCCACAACAACCTGTCCTGACCCTTGACAAAACATGCTGCACTCAACCTTATGTCCGCCTGTCACGCACATGCAAACATGGATGTTGTAATGCAAATCGGGTACTTACCAAACGAAAAACCAATCTGTATCCCTAGGTGATTCAGTAGATTTTGGTCCTGTGCTATCAGGTCAGCCCAACGGTGTTTCAGTGCACATTATTCTGTGTAGATGGAGGGGCACCTTCCCCCACCGCAGCTTCTGTGCTTCTGTGGGTTAGCCCTGTATTATGTGGCCAACAAAACTACCATCACTGGAACATAATGCTGCACCAGCCAAATGAACCCTCTCATGTTATCTATTAACATCTTGGTTGCCCTCCCTTTCCCAGACATTATGTAGTATGTGCAAACTGCAAATGTAACAATCCAAAAATACAATTAATTAACTACCCCACCTAACTCCAATTACCCCAGCAAACTATGCTACCCCTAGACAAATACCCCACCAAACAATGACAAATACAGGATTAAAACACTGCAAAAGACCGAGGAAAAAGGCAAAAAGCTCACAACAGCAACAGGACACAGCACAAAACTCTCCGACAACACGAATTCTCCACCAGTACCAATTCCACACACCCTCAGACAGAAGGACTGTGAAGTGAAAGTCAATGTAAATGCACTGTGCCCTTTATGCAGCCACAATGTCCTGTTTCATCACTTTCTGGGCCTGTGCATCACGTTTTCTGATATGCATTGTTTTTTTTTGATGCATGACGGTCATGCGTCGATTTTTTCTCATTGAGTCGGACAAGGCCTCAAGACTTGTGATTGACGAGCAGAGGTCAGGCATCATTTTTTACTTAGCAAAGTAAGAAGTATTGGTGTTTGTGTCGAAGGTTTTGATGCATGACGGTCATGCATGGTATTCCTTCCCATGAAGCCTGATAAGGCCTGTGGACTTGTGATTGATGCGCAGGGGTAGGCATCATATTTTCGGCATAGCTGAGTAAGGAATATTGCTGTTTGCATCAAAATGTTTGATGCACAATGAGAATGCATGGATTTTGTTGGAAAGGCTGACAGTGTACCCAGATTCAAATACCATACTAGGGCCATGCATGTATGTAGTAAGTATGTAATGGCTATGTGTATGTACATGTTCGTACATATCTTAACGGTAACATTGGTTTGTATGTGTGCGTGATGCATGCAAAGACTGATACCATTTGCATATGTGCATGTGTTGCTAGACCTTGTATACATATATGTTACCACATGTGTACTAGGAGTGTACATCTGTGATCTAACACATATTTGTGGGTCTACCACATTGTAATGTCTGATTTCCAAATGTACATTTAACAACAACACAATAGATATAATGGGCTATGTCCAATACATGGTAATGCATGTGATAACCATGACAAATTGTTCTCAGAGGATGCAGTGAACAATGGCTGCATTGATTTCATGTTACACCTGACAATGTGAGTGCATGTATGTCGACACTGAGATGTGTTGTGAGCTTCAGGCTTCATGATGCTCTGCTACACATGTGACATGTAGTTCCCCATGCATCTATAATGCAGGTGAAGGTGTAATCACATATATCAATGAAAGTCGGTATGTGCTGTGTGCGTGGGAAGACATGTTTAGTGTTACATGTGCAAAATTTCCACAGCAGTTAGTTTATGGGATATGAAACCTCACATATCTACCTTCCTGCATAGACACATGTTGGACTTTGGTAATTGGCTGTGTAGTCATATCAGTCACAATTTGTTTTTGTATGTTGAAACACATCTGATGGTCACTTAAGTTTGTCAATGATCATGTGATACAAATGCATTTCCATTGGTGGAAAGTTGTGCAGACTCCAAGACACAATACCAGGCCTGTGCCATTTAAGTGGTACATGTGTGCGGAGATATAAGACATATGTGTGGATGCTACAAACTAGGTACTTAAAATCAACCACAAAATGTTTGTAATGACTGTCACATACAATGACCTACATCTGTGTAGCAGTGTTGCAGTCAATGATGACAGCCTAGTGATCATTTGTACTGTGTGACTTTTCATGCCCACATAGACACATGGCCGCATTTGTCTTGGCGCAGGTTCACAGTGCTCCACTCTGCTCAGTCCACTGTGCACATGCAAAATGCCCCTGCCTGAGTCAAGAGTCAATATAGCCTCAGCATTGAGGTTAGGGGGTGTTGGGCGGGGATCTAGGCTCCTCATGATAGCGCTTCAGCAGAGCAATGCACAGTCCCCTGCAGAATGACACCTGCACATTTGTGATCAAATGGCCTGGGATTTTCATTTTCCTTTGGGGTACTTGATGTCAGGCTTGCCTTATAATGTATAGAGGTCTGGCTACTTGTACATGTAGGACATGTGGGACATGTTTCATCATTTGGCATGGTCTGACACACATGATAATACATTCTTAGTAATTTCCATTTGCAGCATTAAATAGGGCCAGTATCTCTAGTGTAACTTGTAATTTTGGTACGACCTAGGGGATATATGATGGCATCTGTCACTGTCTTCTGTCAGAACTGTATGTGATGGACAACAACAACATTGTTATTGTAGCAAACAAGAGTGGGTTATATACTGACCTAGGCATCCTCTCTGAACATGTGTTGGGTGATTACATGGTGACATTGTTGTGTTGCACAATCAGTATTGGTCTATGTGTGTAACTTCTCCATCATTTATGGCATTACTTGTTTACACTTTTTACACATCTTCCACTGCAACATTGTCCGGTCATACATGAACAGGATGCAACGTGTGACTTGTGTGATTTGAAGATGCAGACATCTTCTACTACTAGCTACACAATAGTTTCCCTCCTATTTCCAGGCTTTGCAAGATTACAGGATTTCCACAAACACATAACAGTACGCCTCCCACAGCACTTGTGTAATCTCCAAGTGACCTCCCCATGTTGTATCTCCAAGTATCTGTGGGATTCTCTCAGCTGTCATTCCACATCCTTTAGTGTACATGGCTTTGCATTCCACAACCTATGTCGCTGTCACCATGAGTGTATCTTGTTAGTGAGTGAAATCATCTCAGCGTTTGTATTATTTATTTATGTGGTGCACTGCCTTCAGATGAACATTATCCATTAGCAAGACTTTTTAGGACACTCTTAAAAGTATTTGAAATGTACTTAAGTTCTATGTCATTAATCATGTCCCTAGGACTATGAGAGGTGGTCATGGGGAGTTAACTCTAAAGAAAGTGGAAAGTTCCATTATAATAGTGTTGTATACGAAGACCCCACAGGGCCTCAATACTGAGGAGGAATTTAATATACATTTGGTTAAGTCTTAATTACATATCGTCAACAAGAAGCATGTTCAGTAAATTTGTAAATGTTATTTGTGTTAGTTCTGCATATGTTTTGACATTTATGGTTTTAGTAGAATTTTAGAATAATCAAATTTTTTCACATAGGTCGTGACATGGATATTTTGGCCCTCATTATGACATTGGCAGTAAATCCCACTAACCGCCATGCTGACTGCTGCCGGCATACCGCCTCTGCAGTGGATTACCGCTACCCATATTATGACACACATACCAATCCGTCACTATACAGCCACACACACAAGTCCGCCAGCCCAAAGGTCAGTGATAAACTGTCAGTAGCAAAACCCACACCAATACGCCAATAGAACATCACCCATCACATTATGACCCACGAATCACTGCGGCAGACATTCAATGGTGGTAAACCAGTGGCGCTACATACCGCCGCCCTCAAAATACACACACACACATGCAAAACAACTCCACATTGGACAATTCAAATAACACACACCTGGCACCCATACATACACCACACCCACACACCCACACCTCTATGAAACACACACCCACATTACCCATAACCCTTTACCAACAAGTGCCACAAGAGAGATAGCAAGACCACAGGCAAGACCACAGCCACACACTACCATCAACTATACACCATTCATGCACCTTATATCAAACACTCCAACACATCACCCCACACACCCTCACCCAAACCACTCACACTACACCCATGGCACCACAAAGACACCCCAGCTTCTCAGAGGAGGAGCTAAGGGTCATGGTGGAAGAAATCATCCAGGTAGAGCCACAGCTATTCAGATCACAGGTGCAGCAGACATCCATTGATAGGAAGATGTAGCTATGGCTGAGAATCGTGGACAGGATCAATGCCGTGGGACAGCAGCCAAGAACAAGGGATGACACCAGGAAGAGGTGGAACGACCTACAGGGGAAGGTGAGTTCCACAACAGCAAGACACCAAATAGCTGTACAGAGGACTGGCGGTGGACCCCCACCTCCTCCCCCACAACTAACAACATGGGAGGAGCAAGTCTTGGCAATCCTGCATCCTGAGGGCCTGGCAGGAGTTAGAGGAGGACTGGACTCTGGTAACTCTTATCTCTATCACGATCACCCCACCTACCTGCATGCCATCACATATCCCCACCCTTCCCTTCACTTCCATCACTTCACCACCTCCCACACATCCCTCCATCACAACCAACCCCTCACAATACATGGCCCTGCTTGCAACACCAATGCATGGACCCCCATCATAGACCTGCATGGACACCCATCACTAAAGCATGCACACTAGAGGGAAACTTTAGAAACACAAAAGGATGTTTGGGCTCAACTGTTCCCTTGCGGAACAGGGTGAAGACTGATTTGCATATAGCTGGGTCCAAACTGGGGTGGCATGGTGAGCAAAAGAACAATGGATTAAACCCAGATCTGTGACTGGAGGTGAGAGTTTGCATTGCATTGCTCAGCACTCCGTCCATCAATCCTTTTGTGTGGCTAAAGTTGCCCTAAGTGGGAAGGGTATGCCCAGACGTGGGTCCCGTGCTCACTGTGCCACTGGATTCAAGCTAGCCTGGCTGATGAAGGGTGATACCCTGAAAACGGTTCCAGGATGCTTGTTTCTGGTCCAGGGAGGACCTTGCTAAGCAGTTCGGGCTGGACTGTTCCCTTGAGGAACAGGGTCAAGAATGATTTGCATATAGCTGGGTCCAAACTCTGGTGGCATGGTGAGCAAAAGAATGATGGATTAAACCCAGATTTGGGACTGGGGGTGAGTGTTTGCATTGTTCAGCACTCTGTCCATCATCCTTTAATATCACTAGAGGGAAACATCAAGCCCACCAAATAACTACTCACACAAGGCAAAGCTGCCAGGACAATAACAACCATAGAGGGCAACACACCCATGCACAAGATGTCACAAGCAGAAACAATAACACTGCGTTTACATCCCCACAGGTCCCCCAGCCAACGTCACCGGAGAGGAGGTGCCAGCAAAATCCAGTCCCCCAATAGAAGAGGCCCACATTGATGACAGCAGCTCTGGACACCTGGATCTGGATGACCAACCTAGCCCATCAGGGATCTCCGGACAGTCTGTAACCCAGCCACAGTCCCATAGCACCACAGAGCCTCCCCCCTCAGGAAACACCAGCACGGTACCCACCCAGCGGGCCCATACCTTTGTCCCCAGGACACGTCAATCAGCAGTGTGCCCACCACTACAGGGACCTCAGGCCACCCCACAAACACAGGACGATCAGGGACCTGGGGTCAGTGGCAGTAGGCACACGGTTCAGGGGACAGAGGCATAGGGCAACAGGGAAGCTGGGAGGACTGCTGTGCGACAGGGGGAGGACAGGCCCAGGGAACTGACTCTCCAGGAGGCACTCAACAAGATCCTGAGAGCATACCACCATTCCCAGGAGATGATGGGCCAGATACTGGACAAGATGCAGGAGAACCAGCGGCTGCAGGAGGGACAGTACCTGGGCATCAGGGAGGACTTCAACACCACCCTGGTCACCACTGCAGAGGTTCTGGCAGACATAGCCAACACTATGATGAAGGCAGTGGCACACCACCGGGCCGCTACCACTAGCCAAACCAATGAACAGCCCTCCACCTCTGCTGCGGCTAGTGGATAGGAGGCCCACCACAAGACCAATAGGCCACCAGCACCCCTCTACCTGCAGAAGGGGAACCACCACGCAAACATTCCCTGCGATCCAGGCAGAAGCCATAGATTATTACCAAGACCCCAATAAGACTCTCCTGATTGTCACCCTTGTGTCCCACTCTGTCACCCTGTCCACTTTGAACTGCCATTGCTTCCCTTCCTATGCCCTCTTGTACAATGCATCTGTGATCCACTTATACTGGACTCTATCCTGGACTTTCACCCCAGCCCATTGCACACCCCCCTCTACTTATTAGCACTTAAATAAACACCATTTGAAAAAATACAAGTATGGAGTCTGTCAAATGATTGAACTATGTTTTCATTTAACAAGCTTTAAACAGTGCAATACAACTGTACAGTAATGTATAAATAGGAAAGATCCGTAGTTGGCTGCAGTCAACACACCAAGAGCGATAATGGGGCACAAAGATCTCCAAATAGAGATGCTAAAGGGTACAGTCAGTGGCCATAGAAGTGGGAAAATCAGCCTGCCAGTGACAATGTCAAACACAAAAAGTCATTTAAATGTGAAGTTGCACTGTCTTACCTGTGTGTCATTGGAAGTATTGTTGAATTATTGCACTTCTGTTGTCCTCATCCTCATCCTCGGGGTCTGATCTCAACCTTTTTCAACCAAGCTAGTAGGCATCCTTACTAGGCAGGGGTTTGTGGGTCTCAGGTATGCTCCAATTGATGTTAGGTATCCCTGTCCATAGGCTGTTGACTAGCATTGTGACTGTTAGTGCATTGCCTAGTGCGTAGGGCTGTTCCCTGGGTGTGTGTGTGTCATGTACACCAACTCTGGTGTTGTTGCCGCCACTGAACAAGCATATCCTTTGTCTCTCTCTCCCCCTTTTTGTTTTGTCACCCTGTACTTATGTGCATTAGCATCATCTGGCAGAGCAGCAGAGGCACCGGTGATGGGGTGGGCACCAGGAGGCCAAATCCACCAACGTTGAGGACACTAGTGGGACAGAGGGCGAGGAGAACACCACAGCGGAGACTGGAGGGGACAGTTCTGACAGTGATACCTCCTCCGATGGAAGCTCCCTGGTGGTGGTGAACACCTCTGTGCCCACCCCAACTACAGGTACAGCCACCACCCCGTTCCTGCACCACCCTCCCAGCAGCCCCTCAGCGTGTTTCCCGTGCCCGCTTACCCAAGAGAGTGGGCATCTCCTTTGCCCCAGGCACCTCTGGCCCTTCCCCAGTTAGCCCTGCTGCCCTGAGTGAGGAGGCTATTGTCCTCCTGCGATCCATCTCTGTGGGGCAGTCAATGGCAGCCCATTTGCAACAGACAAATTAATTTCTAGAGGGCATTCACTCTGGCATGGCGGCCTAACAGAGATCAATCCAGGCTCTGGCCTCCTCCCTCCTTGCAGCCATTTTTCCTGTTTCTAGCCTCCCCCCTCCAACTTCATCTACCCAATCCCAATTTCAATCCCATTCCCCTCAACCCCAACCTATCCCAAGCACACCGACAGACCAGCAATCACTCAGTAAAACACACAAGAGTGGTTCAGGCAAACACAAGCACCACCCATCATCCTACAGGCACTCACACAAACACCATCCAGATGCAGACATATCAACATCCACTGCCTCCACTGTGTCCCCCTCCTCCTCGTCATCCACCTCCCTCCCAGTAGTGTCTACCCTCACACCTGCATGCACTACATCCTCATCCACTACCACCATCACGCCTATCACTACACACCCCTCACTGGCAGTCACCACCCCCACATCCATGCACACGTCCCCTGTGTCCTCTCCAACTGTGTCTATGCCCCCTCCTCCCAAAGTACACAAATGCAAGCACTCAGACACCCAACAGCCATCCACCTCACAACAACATCCAGCCCATGCACCTGCACACAACATCAGCAGACAGACACCTCCTACAACCACTACCTCTTCCTCCACTCCCAAAACTTCACCCTCTTCCCACCCCACTATCCCTAAGAAGCTTTTCCTCTCCACCCTTGACCTCTTGCCTACCACTCCCCCCGTCCTTTACATCGGGCCAGGGTGGTCAGAACCCAGGCGAGCACCTCAGCCACCAAGTCCACGGCCACAGTAGTGTCAACAGCTACTGTAGGTGGGAGAGGATCCCGGGCACCACTCAGCCACACTGAAAGGTTGCCAGCATCACCTGCGTCTAGGAAGGGCAAGGAGGCACTACCAGCTGGGTCTAGGAAGGGCAAGGAGGCACCCCCAGCTGCTACATGGAAGGGCAATGAGGCACCACCAGCTGCATATAGGAAGGGCAAGGAGGCACCCCCAGCTGCATCTAGGAAGGGCAAGGAAGACCCCCTCAGCTGCTACAGGGGAGGGCAAGGGGTAACCCCCGGTTGCTGCCAGGAAGGGCAAAGGGCATGTACCAGCAGGCAGGAAGGACAGGAGGCCTGGTGCTGGAAATCATTCGGAGCCCCCACCACCAACCATGGTGGTTCAGCCTTCCAAGGCTGCAAGGGAAGGGCTGGAGCCTCCCCCCACCATGACCAGCACCGCCACCAGCACCACGACCTGCAGCGCCACCAGCACCACTGCCAGCAGCGGCAGCTTCAGTGGGCAGCCGTCCAAGGCTGCAGGGAAAGGGCTGGAGCCTCCCCCCACCACTGCCAGCACCGCCAACTACACCACCACTGCTACCACTGAGCAGCCGTCACCGCCAGCAGGCAGTGTGTAGTCCTGCATCCATTGGCTGTTGTGCGGCCTGGGCCCTGCAAATCCTGTGGGTCCGGCTTCAAGGTGAGAGACTGTGACCTTGCACTTTCCAAGATCTGCATCGCAGGGCACAATGCCCCCTTCAGCACCAGTGGAAGAAACCACCCACTCATTTCATCCTTCCCAGGATGAAGCACACTGGGCACAAGGCCCCCTCCAGCACCAGTGGAAGAAGCCATCCACTCGCCCCATCCTTGCCAGGATGAAGCACACTGGGCACAAGGCCCCCACCAGAACCAGTGGAGAAGCTATCCACTCACCCCATCCTTCCCAGGATGAAGCACATTGGGCACAAGGCCCCCCCCAGAACCAGTGGGAGAAGCCAGTCACTCACCCCATCCTTCCCAGGATGAAGCATACTGGGCACAAGGCCCCCTCCAGAACCAGTGGAAGAAGCCATCCACTTGAGAGACTCTGGCCTTGAACTCCCCAGGACCAAGCAGTGGGCACACCACCCACTTGAGAGACTGTGGCCTTGCATTACCCAGGACCAAGCATTGGTCAAATCACCCACTTGAGAGACTGTGGCCTTGCACTCCCCAGGACCAAGCACTGGGCAAACCACCCACTAGAGAGACTGTGGTCTTGTACTCCCTAGGACCAAGCAGTGGGCAAACCACCCATTTGAGAGTCTTTGGTCTTGCTCTCCCCAGGACATCACACAGGGCATGTTGCACCCTCCAGGACCAGTGGTGTTGTACCATCTTCTGGCTGAGGTGTCCCCCCATTCCCCGTCCCCCTGAGGTACCTCTGTATTTTCGACCTGATGCCCCTGCAGTGTTCTCTCCATGTTGTGACAGGAGTGAGGTGGGGCCTTGGCCTATGTGTTCTGGCCCTGTGGCCCACAGACATTGAGGACTGGGCTTTGTCCCTAAATTTGTAAATATGTATATACATTTGTATTTTGATGCATTTATTCATAGTATTTGATTGTATTACACTCACTTTCCTCAAATCATTTTGTCCTTGCATTATTCCTGAAGGGGACGGGGTGACTATGGGGGTTATTCTAACTTTGGAGGAGGTGTTAATCCGTCCCAAAAGTGACGGAAAAGTGACGGATTTACCACCAGCCGTATTACGACTCCATTATATCCTATGGAACTCGTAATACGGCTGGTGGTATATCCGTCACTTTACCGTCACTTTTGGGACGGATTAACACTCCTCCAAAGTTAGAATAACCCCCTATGTAATGTTACTGTATCTGGTTGTGTGCATGGTGTTGGGGGTGTGGCTGTTGCATGTTGCGTGTGTGTGTCACTTTCTTTTTCCTACCCCCTTCCTTGTGTGCTAGACAGCAGTACTCACTGTGGTCGTCTTCGCTGGCGTTGATGTTCATAATGCAGCATATGGTAGAGGAGCATGGGGAAAATGTGCAGCTCGGGCTCCATGGCGTCGTGGTTGTTCCCTGAGTCTCCACAGGTGAGTCCTTTGACTCTTGAGATCTGTTTCCACCAGGCTTTTGATGTCATTGGTACCGCCCCGGAAAAGGTGATAATAGAGTGGGGGATACAGGGCCTCATTCCGAGGCCGGCGGGCGGCGGTCGCCGCCCGCCTGGCGGGAACCGCCATATGGCCGCTCCGCGGTCGGAAGACCGCGGAGGCCATTCTGGCTTTCCCGCTGGGCTGGCGGGCGACCGCCAGAAGGCCGCCCGCCAGCCCAGCGGGAAACCCCTTCCCACGAGGAAGCCGGCTCCGAATGGAGCCGGCGGAGTGGGAAGGTGCGACGGGTGCAGTTGCACCCGTCGCGAATTTCAGTGTCTGCTAAGCAGACACTGAAATTCATTGTGGGGCCCTCTTACGGGGGCCCCTGCAGTGCCCATGCCATTGGCATGGGCACTGCAGGGGCCCCCAGGGGCCCCACAACACCCCATACCGCCATCCTGTTCGTGGCGGGCGAACCGCCAGGAACAGGATGGCGGTATGGGGTGTCGGAATCCCCATGGCGGCGCAGCAAGCTGCGCCGCCATGGAGGATTCCTGAGGGCGGCTGAAAACCGGCGGGAGACCGCCGGTTTTCCTGTTCTGACCGCGGCCAAACCGCCGCGGTCAGAATGCCCTGCAGGGCACCGCCAGCCTGTTGGCGGTGCTCCCGCCGACCCCGGCCCCGGCGGTCCTTGACCGCTGGGGTCGGAATGACCCCCACATTGTCTTCCGCCTGGTTGTTGGCGGTTACCGCCGTGGTGCTTGTTGATTCTGCCGTGGCGGTCGGTGTGTTAAAGTGGCTATCTGCCTGAGTGGTTTCCTCCATGGTCATAATTCCATTTTTGTTACCTCCGGCCTTTTAGCGGTATTACCGTCGCTTTATCACCTACCACCAGGGTTGTAATGAGGGCCTTTATGTCCCCTTGCTAAAGCTAAGTTTTGATTTTGCTTTTTCCATTAAATTGTATTATTTGTTGTTAATGTCTTAAGAAACAAGAAATGGTTTTAAAGAATTACAATTTCGTCATGTCCATTCATCTGTTATATGATGGGGCTCACCTCCCTTGTTGCATGATTTTCTGAAACAACTGTACTTGGTATGATTGAGGGGTGGGCCATGGCTTGCAGTTTCACACACAACACATTTCAGGTTTAACTTTGGGTAACTGGAGTACATGTAGGTTGGTGTTGACACATTCCTTGTACACACGACAGTATGAACTTCAACTGGCAATTTGGTACTGCTGATTGAATACTGATAGTATTGAAATTCAAGTAATATTTCTAATGGGTATGGTCCAGCCTGCCATGCACAGTGTTGTCATGAATTATGTTATTTTAGATGTCATCAGTGATGTTATCAATGGTGTCACAGAATAATTCATGAATGATTAATTATATGGGATCATGCCCAGCGCTGGGAATAACTATAACTGGTGATTTTTTTTAGTTTGCACCGCTCCATTTAAATGGACATTTCCCCCTAAGTATAACAACACTTTAAACTTTTAATTTTTCCAGTGATTTCCTGTGTGTTTTATTGCATAGTGTGGTATGATTACCCTACCTATCTATAAATGCACTTTAACCTTTGTTTTTTTTACGTTGAATTACTTTTTTAACATCAGATAATATTATATTACCTTATGTAACTGTGCCAAACCCTCTGAGTGTCTACTTCCTGCTCCTTATGGACTTTGGGCATGTGCAGAGTGGGGCTGGTCGCAAGGCCAACTGTGCAGTCAGACCTTGCACCTAACCTCCCATGGGCAGCCAGCCCCCCACCATGCACATCTTTTGGCTGTGTGCAGTGTGGTGTTGACTGCAGGGCCTTGCTGGGCGCAGTTTGGAGTTGGCCTGAAAGTCCTGCAGTCAACACCCCTCAGGAAGCCAACCTCCTGTGACACAAAGCATTTCAACCTACTGTCGCAGACAACCAACCCTCTGCCTCACACAGACTTTGCAGTGAGCAGTGTGGATTAGCCACAGGTCTAACTGCACATATACAGCCAACACATCACAGGCAATCATGTGGTCACAATTGTATTACAGTTTTATGATCCTGTGGGACTCTCATAAGAGTTTTAGTACAGCCCCCAGCACTCCTGTGGGAATCCGTTTTGGAGCATGGGATTCTCGCTGGCTCCTGCAAGAGTCCCATGGGATCTTGGTAACCTCCAAAAAATAAGGTTGCAGAGTTTGGGCAGATCTGCTTGTTTTCCAGTCCAGGAATCTTGCTGAGGTCTTGCAAAAAATGGGAAGAACTGCTAGCATTCCATTCTCAACATCTTTACTTGTGTGCGGCCTAAATTACATTCGTATGGGCCCATGCCAACTGTGAATTGCTTTAACATATGGACATTCTGTATTAATACCCAACAGTGAGAAATTGACTACTTGTGCAGTTATCTTTTGAGAAGCTATAAAGTCAGAAATTAGAAAAATGTTTCTTAAACTGTGGGTCGACCCAGTGGTGGGTCACCAGCTGATTTGTAGTGACCCAGGAAATTTAGGGTAATGAATAAAGATGCCTTTAAATTCTGTGCATAATCTGCCACATTTGCCACTGGTTCAAAAACAGAGGTTATACATCAGGTTGCTTTATTTTTTTAACACAGGGATTGGTGTTTACATTTATTTCTCTGACTGCAAGGTGAGAGGAATTGATTGTTAAAATGAATTATGTGACAATATAGGATGTCATTTTGTTGTAATACAAAACAAAATACAAACACCTGTAAATGCACTTTATACATCCAGCAGTTAGGAAAGCAATATTGACGCACTATTTTTTGTAATTCTGAAATATGCTGGAAAACAAGATTTTAATAGGACTAAAACAAGTCAAGACACCTGCACAAATGATAAATATTCACAGAAACCTAATTTCAATACATTGTACTTTGTGTGCTATACAGTTATAAAGGTCAAACTGTATTTCTGTACAGACTTAGGCCCAGATTTATACTTTTTTAGTGCTGCATTTGCATAATTTTTTGATGCAAAAGTGGCGCAAACTTACAATATATAATTATATTTTGTAAGTTTGCGCCGCTTTTGCTTGAAAAAATGACGCAAATGTGATGCTAAAAAAAGTATAAATCTGGGCCTTAGTGGCCATTTCAATGGAAAATGAGCTGTGTGTAAATGACCCTTGGAAGTGGGCCTGAATTTGCTAAGCCTGACCAGCTGTGGTCATAGCAGCTGCACAGTGAATATCAGGGCATCTCAATGCTCAACCATGTATTACAGCCTTGCAGCTCCATAGAGCCACTTCCACTTGATGCTTCCTTGATGCCGGACCTTGTATGCAGCCCTACAGCTCCTTAGAACTGCCCCTGCACAATGCACCTCAATGCAGGACATTGTATCACAGCCCCCCACCCCCCATAATTGCAGCTGCACAGCACAACCTCAACACGAGTCGTCACAATGCTCTGCAACCATGTGTTAAGGTTCTTGGTTCAGCAGGACTAACTTGGTCCCTGTCTCTGGCCTGCACTCCATCAGAGTAAGCCTCAATTTGTGACTTTGTCCCAGTCTGGGGAAACTAGTAAGTCACAGTTGGTGCTTCTTGAATTTAAGCACTATTTCACCTAAATTGTCAGAGTGTCAGAGTTTTCTTGTGTTTTGTTTCCACTCTATTACTATTTGTGCGCTGCATAAATATTTTACACTTATTGTGAGATTTGCTTGCTGGTTATCCTTAAACACTATCTTCCAAATAAACCTCGCCAACATTCATATCTCAGCCAGCTCCTACAAAGAAGGCATCCTTCTCTATTTCATCATCAACCCCCTGCCAGGAGAAGCTCGCACACCACTTCCTTACATGGTCAATGCCTCTTAATCCTAGGATATCTTTCCAGTCTAACACAGACAGAAAAATTGTGCCCCTGCTGAAAAAGTGTAACCTAGACCCATATGACCATGCCAACATTTGCAGTTGTCATCCAGTTACAAGAGCACATAAACAAAGATAACCTTAGTCATGTTTTTTTCTGAGTTCAGACCACGCTGAAATATTGAAACAGCCAAGCTCCATTTATTCAATAATATCCTTTTCCTCAGTGATAAAAATGTCCTTTATCTCTTGGTCCTACTCTCCCTCTTTACACCTGTTAAGACTGTCAACCATTCAGACGTTGATCATAGACTAAAAACTTTCATGGCCCCTCTGACGTGATCCTGGTTCAAATCTTCCTTTTTCAACTGACAGTGGCTCATTCAGTTACAAAATATCAGATCTGATGCTCTCTCCATCACCTGCTGAGTCCCCATTGTTATATTCTCTTACACACCATTTCCACTTTTACATAAACCATTGGGAGACATCCTTGCAGACAACAGTATCAAGATTGACAGGCATGCTAATGCCACTCAATTGTATTTGGAAAGATACTCAATGCCTGTGTAGAGGGCATCCAAACCGCGTTGTCAACAAACTACTTGAAACTAAACCCTCCAAAGACTGAATTCCTCCTATTTTCCTACAACATCAAGCAATCTCTGTTTCAATTGTGGCTCTCCAACTTAAAGGGCTTCACATCTTAGAGGACAGGACAAATCCCTTTGATCCAACCTTGACTCAGAACTCCTACTCAAAGAACATATTGCCTAGAAAACCAACAGCCTTGTTCCAACTCTATTTCTCTCACACTCAAAAAAAGTAAACATGTTTTTCCCAGAAGAAGACATCAGAATGAAAGTTCAAGCATTAGTCCTTTCTGAAACAGATAGAAACAATGGTCTGTTCAGCGACATCCGAGGGTGTACCTTCAATCTCTTGAAAACCACTGTTCTGGCAGCACCACTGCTTATCAAGAATCTGAATAAATCTGACCACATCACCCTTGCACTAAAGGATGTACACTACACTACCCTGCAAACGTAGATCATCTTCAAGATTAGCAGCATCACTTACAAGACCATCTAAATTAAGGGTCTTGTCTGTATAGCCTATAAATTGACAATAGCCAGAGGTTATTGCCAGACAAAGAGTTTATATACTCGCAAAATGGAGACCATAGAATGTAGGAAGGAGAAAACATAAAAAAAACCTCTCAGCCTAAATATTAGTATTTGGAACACCATCCTTTCCCACAATTGAACTGCATCAATCCTCCTACATTTCAAGAAGAAACAGAAAATGTACCTCTTCAAAGAACACTATCACAGATAGACTGACTTCTCCCTCCTTCCACAAAAGTATCTTCTCCCACTGTGACCTTCACTACAATGTATACCTACTGGGGTTTGGCTCCTGCACAGCTCTCCATTGGAGGTACACCATTTTGGGGGATTTAGTTCATAGACATATTTGCACCTTTTTAGGAGCATTTCTGAGTTTTCTTTTCTTTTAAACATATAGGGGGTCATTCTGACCTCGGCGGTAAAAGCCGCTTACCACAGGTCAGAAGGCCCCCACAATACTGCCGCGGCCAGCCGCCACGGACATTCTGACCCACAACTGCAAAACCTCCGAAAATCCGCCCTCCACTGCAGTCCGCCACATCAGCGGCCAGCGGTAAACTGGAGAAGACCAAACCTCCACCGCCACGCCAACAGAAATACGCCCATCCCATTATGACCCGCAAATCGACGCGGCGGTCATTCAACCGCAGTATTCCATTGGCGGTACACACCGCCGCGGTCAAAATACACACACCTTTACAAACCCCTACCACATTGGACAATTTGAAAGGCACACACCTGAAACACATACACACACCACTCCCACACATCCAATACCATATAAAACACACACCCACATCACCCACAAACCCCTACCAACAAAAACCAGAGACGAAGGAGAGAGAGAGACACATCAGAGAATAGAGAGCCAGACACACAGAGGCACACCGCAACATCACACACACCACATAGAAGCACAAAGCACCACACACCAACACACACATCATCACATACACCACCCCACACCTCATACACACCACCCCATGGCACCACAAAGGCACCCACGCTTTTCGGACCAAGAACTCCGGGTCATGGTGGAGGAGATCATAAGAGTGGAACCCCAGCTCTTCGGCTCACAGGTCCAGCACACCACCATAGCAAGGAAGGCGGAGCTCTGGCAGCGGATCGTGGACAGGGTCAACGCGGTGGGACAGCATCCCAGAAATCGAGAGGACATCCGCAAGCGATGGAACGACCTACGGGGGAAGGTGCGCTCGATGGTCTCACGACACAACATCGCAGTGCAGAAGACTGGCGGGGGACCCCCACCCACTCCACCCAAATTCACAACATGGGAGCAAGAGGTACTCAACATCCTGCATCCCGATGGCCTCGCTGGAGTACACGGAGGAATGGACTCTGGTAAGTACAAGGCCAACCACTTCACCCCCAGCATGCTAACCCCCACCCTCACCCCCAACCCCCCAGCACACATCCTCCCTGAGAATGTCTCCCCAGCACAACCCACCCAACACCAACCCCTGCATGCCACCCCCAAACTATGGACACCCATCACCTAAGCATGACCACTGCACATACCTATCACCCCCCCCCCACAAAACACACTCACAACACCTCCCCCAAGGGAATGCCAGCACTGGGGGACAAGGGCACCCATAAAACGCAAGCTAATGCACACACAGAAACAATAACCATACCCTCTTACCCCATGCAGGACCCGAACGACAACACACCGGTCAGGAGGGACCAGAAATGTCCATCCCACCCCCGGAACAGGCCCCTAGTGATGACAGCAGCTCTGTCGACCTGGAACCTGACGACCAGCCCGGACCATCGGGGACCTCTGGGCAGTCGGTTCCCCTCACCCAGACACAGGCCACTGCAGACCCAACCCCCTCTGGGAACAACAGCACAGCTCCCACCCAGCGGGCCCATGCCTCTGTCTCTAGGACAGGTCTAGCAGCGGTGTGTCTACCACTACAGGGCCCCCAGGGTAACCCACCAACCCAACAACAACAGGGACCTGGGGGCAGTGGGAGTGGGCACACCGTCCAGGGGACAGAGGCCCAGGGAAACAGGGCAACTCGGAGGGCTGCTGTGCGACAGGGGGGGGAGGAGAGGCCCAGGGAACCCACTCTCCAAGAGGCCCTCACCACCATCATGGCAGCCTACCACCGCTCACAAGAGACGATGGCGACGGTACTGGCCAGGTTCCAGGAGATCCAGGCACAGCAGGAGCAACGCTACATGGGGTTCAGCGACCAACTCAGCAACATCTCAACCGCTATGGGGAGCATAGTCCAGGCCCTGAACCGTATAGAGGACACGTTTCGGGACCATGTGGCATCACACAGGGCCCCTGTCACTAGCCAGGAACAGGAACAGCCTACCACCTCCGCCGGCGCTAGTGGACAGGAGGCCCCACCACAACGACAGCCCACCAGAACCCCACCTCCTGCTGAACAACAACCGCCCCGCAAGGAGCCTCAGATAAAAAAAAACGACAGAGTAGGATGTCAAGTCCCCCGCCAGCATCACATACCCCCTGAAGTCCTCCCACTGTTCCACATTGCCACCCTGTCCAACCTTGAACTGCCCCTGCTCCATCCTGCCACAGGCATATGGACAATGCACCTGTGAGACTGAGAACTGGACTCCGCCATGGACATTACTCCACCCCCACCCATCACTGTTTCACTATCATGTACCAATATCTATGCACTAATAATAAATCACACATTGCACTGAAATCAATCAGGACTCAGCCTGTCTTATTTACAAATGTATGACACATTACATATCAATTACGTATAATTAACATTGTGAATTACACATACCGAGGTAACTTAGCATTAGTCCATGGGCCAACCAAGCCGAGGTCACGCAGTGGCTCATACAGCACAGAAAAGGGAAGGGAAAATCAAACATCATGTTTATAGGTCTTGGGGGAAATCGACAAAGTTGAGATGCAGGAGGCTTTCAGGAAATGTAAAATGACATGGGTGATTATTACCTGTGTGCTACTGGAAATACTGTTCTATTACTCTGTCCCTGTTGTCTGTGTCATCCTCTGAGTCTTCCTCCTCTTCACTCTCCGCAGGCTCCACAGCTGCTTCAACACCACCATCTGCACCATCCTCCTGCAGGAAAGGAACCTGACGTCGCAATGCCAGATTGTGAAGCATACAGCAGGCCACGATGATGTGGCACACCTTCTTTGGTGAGTACATCAGGGATCCCCCAGTCATATGCAGGCACCTAAACCTGGCCTTCAGGAGGCCAAAGGTCCTTTCGATGATCCTCCTAGTTCGCCCATGGGCCTCATTGTACCGTTCCTCTGCCCTGGTCCGGGGATTCCTTACTGGGGTCAGTAGCCAAGGCAGGTTGGGGTAACCAGAGTCACCTATTAGCCACACACGTTGTCTCTGTAGCTGCTCCATCACATAGGGGATGCTGCTATTTCGCATCACATACGCGTCATGCACTGACCCTGGGAACTTGGCATTTACATGGGAGATGTACTGGTCTGCCAAACAGACCACCTGGACATTCATCGAATGATAACTCTTCCTGTTTCTGTACACCTGCTCATCGTCTTTTGGGGGTACCAAAGCCACATGGGTCCCATCAATGGCACAAATGATGTTGGGGATATGTCCAAGGGCATAGAAATCACCCTTCACTGTAGGCAAGTCACCCTCCTCTGGGAAAATGATGTAGCTCCGCATGAGTTTCATCAGGGCAGACAACACTCTGCTCAAAATCTTAGAAAACATAGGCTGAGATATTCCAGATGACATGGCCACTGTGGTCTGGAATGACCCACTTGCCAAAAAATGGAGGACTGACAAAACCTGCACCAGAGGGGGAATCCCTGTGGGTTGGCGGATGGGGGACATCAGGGCTGGCTCCAGCTGGGCACACAGTTCATGGATAGTGGCACGGTCAAGTCTGTATCGAAGTATTATATGGCGTTCTTCCATTGTCGACAGGTCCACCAGCGGTCGGTACACGCGAGGATTCCTCCTTCTCATCGCAAGTCCCAGCGGACGGTGCCTAGGAAGGACAACATGGAGCACAGAGTCAGGCAAACCACAGGTACGTACAGACAGCTTGCACAGTTAAAGAATGGCAATGGGTTGAAAGGCGTGTATGTGTGGCAATGCAAGGCCTAGGCCTGTGTGTCGCAGTCAAAATTAAGCCATGTAGGCCCTTGAAATGGCAGCTGCCTGACCTGTGAAGTGGGACAATGGGATGTGAGGTCAATGCGCTGGCGGGGCACACTGTGGCGGTAGGCGGTCGAAGACCGCGGCGCAAAGCCGCATTGGTTAACATTGAAGCCTATGGGTTTCAGGAGCCAATGACGATGTGCGCCGGCGGTCGCGGTACGCACCGCCGCGGGCGTGACCGCCATTTTCTATCTGCTTAATCACTCGAGACCTGATCATCCACAGGAGAGGACCTATACTGCAAGTGCTGCTGTGACCTCGGTCTGGAAGATACAATGGCTGCTGCGACTGGGGAAAGGGCCCCTGCCTTCACGTCTGAAGAGTTGGAGAAGCTCGTGGATGGGGTCCTCCCCCAGTATGCGCTACTCTACGGTCCTCCAGACCAACAAGTGAGTACACCGGGTGCACATGGAATGGGCTATGCCTGTGTGGATTGGGGTGGATGTAAGTTGGTGGGGTGGGGGGCGAATGAGGAGTGCAACGCACGACAGATGAGAGCATGTGCCATATGGCAAAGTTGGTGTGGGGGGCCAATCACATCTAACATGCAGGTCATTGATGATTTCCTCCTTTCCACCCTGTACATGTCAAATAGGTCAGCGCCCATCAGAAGATCGAGATTTGGCGTGCCATCGCCAAGGAAGTCCGGAACTCGGGGGTCCACAACAGACGGGGCACCCACTGCCGCAAGAGGTGGGAGGAAATCCGCTGCGGAACAAGGAAGACCGCAGAAACACTGCTGGGGATGGCCTCCCAACCTAGGAGGGGTGCCAGTCGCACCATGACCCCCCTGATGTCCCGGATCCTGGCGGTGGCCTACCCTGAATTGGATGGGCGCTTTAAGACATCACAGCAGACACAAGGGGGTGAGTATCAGCACATTCTCCTATCTTTCTGCGCAGTGGAGGCGTCTGGGTGGGGGAGGAGGGCTGTGGGTGACATTAGGCCAGGGCGCTTTCTGTAGTGTAGTCCTCCCCCTTAGGCATGGCCCTGTGCCCCCAGCCCCCACCTCTGTAGGGTGACAAGTACAGCCATTGAAGGTCCAGCATCTCCCATGTGCGCGTTTGACGTCTCTTGGCCTGTTGTCCTAGTCAGTAGTACTGAGTAGTGTACCCCGAATGCGCGGCTTAGTGCATTAGGCTCCTGTGTCTGTCCTCTCCGCCAACGGTGTTGACATTGCATGCACTCAACCTGGTCTTCTTTTTTCTCCCCCCACCCTTTCTCTTCATCTTCTTGTGCATGTGTGCATTAGCATCATCAGGCGGAGGAGATTTGGCATCGGAGCACGAGGGAGCTGCAGGACACAAGGCCCCGGTGGGCCCAGGAACAGACACCGAGGGCACCAGTGATCCGGAGGGCGAGGGGAGCACCACGACGGGGACCGCTGGTGAGAGCAGCGACAGCGACACGTCCTCGAATGGGAGCTCCCTAGCGGTGGCGGCAACATCCGTGCCCCCCACCTCTACAGGTACAGCCGCCACCCAGCGCACCAGCCCCGCCCTCCCAGCAGCCCCTCAGTCTTCGCTCCGTGCCTGTTCGCCCAGGAAGGCGCGCGTCTCCTTCGCCCCAGGCACCTCAGCCCCTGCCCCTGTTGCCCCTGCTGCCCTCAGTGCGGAGCTCATTGACCTGGTAAGGACGCTCATTGTTGGGCAGACGACCCTTTTGAATGCCATCCAGGGTGTGCAAAGGGAGGTGCAACAGAGCAATGCGTACCTGGAGGGCATTCATTCGGGTCAGGCTGCCCATCAACGAGCGTTCACTGCTCTGGCCTCAGCACTGACGGCAGCCATTGTCCCTGTTTCCAGCCTCCCTCTTCTTACTGCCTCCAGCCTTTCTCTGTCTCCTGTTCCTCAGCCTATCCCATCCACACCATCAGACCAGCCTGCACACACCTCAACACCCAAGAGCAGCTCATCCAGACACAAGCACCACAGATCCCACAAACACTCACCCAAGCAACACACAGATGCAGACATGCCAACAGCCACTGCCACCCCTGTGTCCCCCTCCTCCTCGTCTCCCTCCTCCCTCCCTGTGATGTCTACACTCACACCTGCATGCACCCCAACATCAGCCAGTGCTTCCATCACCACCTCACCCTCCAGTACAGTCCACACTCGTGCAGTCACAACACCCCCACTGCCATTTACACGTCCCCTGTGTCCTCTCCCACTGTGTCTGTCACCCCCTCTTCCAAGACACACAAACGCAGGCAGCCACCCACCCAACAGCCATCCACCTCACGACAGCCTACAGCACCAGCACCTTCACCCAATGACAGCACACCTGACTCTCCTACAACCACCTCCTCTTCCTCCACTTCCATCTCCACTTCTCCTACCCTTTACCTTGGCCCTAAAAAACTTTTCCTGGCTAACCTTGACCTCTTTCCCTCCGATGAGCTCCCCCCTCCATCTTCAAAGAGTCCCAAGAGCACCGCAGCCACCACCAGCCCAGCTTCGGGTGTCACTGTTGTGCATGGGTTCTGGAGCCCACCCTTTGCCAGCAGTGACACATCGATCAGCAGCAAGGGCACGTCCAGCCCCCCCCCCCCGGCAAGAGGACCCGCAAAAACAAGGGCCGCCGTGCGAGGACCGACAGGGCTGCCCCCAAGGAGCAATGTGCGGCCACTTCACCACCCACACCATCTATGGGAGGCAAGGGCCCGAGAGCCCCATCAAAGGAGCGGAAGGGCAGCAGGAGCGCGGAGAAGGTGGACCCCACTTGTCACATCCCAGCTGGGAAGGAGGACACTAAGGAGGCCAGGAGTCCGTCCCCGAAGGGTCCATAAACGTCACGGTCCGAGGGCGACTGAGCAGGGAGTCCAGGCCAGGTCTGGCTCCCTTGACCTGCTGGATGAGCACCGCTGAACAGGGCCCGCGGGGCAGAAGAGCACCGCTGAACAGGGCCCGCCGTGGAGAAGAGCACCGCTGAACAGGGCCCGCCGTGGAGAAGAGCACCGCTGAACAGGGCCCGCGGTGCAGAAGAGCACCGCTGAACAGGGCCCGCCGTGAAGATAGGCACCGCGGAACAGGGCCCGCGGTGCAGAAGAGCACCGCTGAACAGGGCCCGCCGTGGAGAAGAGCACCGCTGAACAGGGCCCCGCCGTGGAGAAGAGCACCGCTGAACAGGGCCCGCCGTGGAGAAGAGCACTGCTGAACAGGGCCCGCGGTGCAGAAGAGCACCGCTGAACAGGGCCCGCCGTGAAGATAGGCACCGCTGAACAGGGCCCGCGGTGCAGAAGAGCACCGCTGAACAGGGCCCGCCGTGGAGAAGAGCACCGCTGAACAGGGCCCGCGGTGCAGAAGAGCACCGCTGAACAGGGCCCGCCGTGAAGATAGGCACCGCTGAACAGGGCCCGCGGTGCAGAAGAGCACCGCTGAACAGGGCCCGCCGTGAAGATAGGCACCGCTGAACAGGGCCGATCCGCTGGGCCCTTCTTCTCAAGCACCGCTCCGCTGGGCCCTTCTTCTCAAGCACCGCTCCGCTGGGTCCTTCTTCTCAAGCACCGCTCCGCTGGGCCCTTCTTCTCAAGCACCGCTCCGCTGGGCCCTTCTTCTCAAGCACCGCTCCGCTGGGCCCCGCCGTCTCAAGCATCGCTCCGCTGGGCCCTTCTTCTCAAGCACCGCTCCGCTGGGCCCTTCATCTCAAGCACCGCTCCGCTGGGCACCGCCGTCTCAAGCACCGCTCCGCTGGGCCCTTCTTCTCAAGCACCGCTCCGCTGGGCCCTTCATCTCAAGCACCGCTCCGCTGGGCCCCGCCGTCTCAGGCACCGCTCCGCTGGGCCCTTCTTCTCAAGCACCGCTCCGCTGGGCCCTTCATCTCAAGCACCGCTCCGCTGGGGACCGCCGTCTCAAGCACCGCTCCGCTGGGCCCTTCTTCTCAAGCACCGCACCGCTGGGCCCTTCTTCTCAAGCACCGCTCCGCTGGGCCCCGCCGTCTCAGGCACCGCTCCGCTGGGCCCTTCTTCTCAAGCACCGCTCCGCTGGGCCCTTCATCTCAAGCACCGCTCCGCTGGGCACCGCCATCTCAGGCACCGCTCCGCTGGGCCCTTCTTCTCAAGCACCGCTCCGCTGGGCCCTTCATCTCAAGCACCGCTCCGCTGGGCCCCGCCGTCTCAGGCACCGCTCCGCTGGGCCCTTCTTCTCAAGCACCGCTCCGCTGGGCCCTTCATCTCAAACACCGCTCCGCTGGGGACCGCCGTCTCAAGCACCGCTCCGCTGGGCCCTTCTTCTCAAGCACCACTCCGCTGGGCCCTTCTTCTCAAGCACCGCTCCGCTGGGCCCCGCCGTCTCAGGCACCGCTCCGCTGGGCCCTTCTTCTCAAGCACCGCTCCGCTGGGCCCTTCATCTCAAGCACTGCTCCGCTGGGCACCGCCGTCTCAAGCACCGCTCCGCTGGGCCCTTCTTCTCAAACACCGCTCCGCTGGGCCCTTCTTCTCAAGCACCGCTCCGCTGGGCCCAGCCGTCTCAGGCACTGCTCCGCTGGGCCCTTCTTCTCAAGCACCGCTCCGCTGGGCACCGCCGTCTCAATCACTGTTTATGGTTCACTGTGCCCACCATGCCTCCTCCTTGACCAGTGGAGACTGTCATCCACCTGATGGACTGTGGCTTTGCACTCCCCAGGATGGTACAGTGGGCAGCCCATCCACTGTAGAGACATTGAGAGACTGTGGCTTTGCACTCCCCAGGATGGTACAGTGGGCAGCCCACCCACTGTAGAGACATTGAGAGACTGTGGCTTTGCACTCCCCAGGATGGTACAGTGGGCAGCCCACCCACTGTAGAGACATTGAGAGACTGTGGCTTTGCACTCCCCAGGATGGTACAGTGGGCAGCCCACCCACTGTAGAGACATTGAGGGACTGTGGCTTTGCACTCCCCAGGATGGTACAGTGGGCATGGTGGCTCCTCGTGGATCTGGCGTCGTGGACTCATGTGGCTGTGGTGCCCCCCCCTTCCCTTCCCCCTGAGGTGCCTGTAGTTTTTACATCTGATGCCCCTGCAGTGTTCTCTCCAAAGGACTCAGGTCTCCTGTGTGGGCTTTGCCCTTGTTTCTCAAAACTTTGGCCCACGGACATGATGAATTCGTAGGATGTGCAGGACTTGTTACTTCAGTTATACACTGATGTGTATGTCATTTGTTTTCTTGTGAATATCTTTCATGGTTGTACGATATTTTTCAGGAGCTTTTTGGTACATACATAAATATTTATTCCAAATTTGATTATGTCCTAGCATTTTTCAGGGGTGTTTGGGTGGTGTCACTGTGACTTGTTGCTCTGCATTGGTGTGTACATAGTTGGGGGGGGGGGGGGTCGCATATGTGTGTGCCCGTAACCTTTCGTCCTCCCCCCTCCCGTGTGTCGTAGGTGCAGTACTCACCGTTGTCGTCTGCGCCGGACTTCGTACTCGTGGTAGATGAGAAGGTAGACGAGAGCAGGTAGGATGTTTAATTCGGGTTCCATGCTGTCCTCCTTCCTCCTGGAGTGCGTAGTGGTGAGCGTTTTCCCGTTCGTAGTCTGTTTCCGCCGTGTTTTTATCGGCGGTGCTCCCGCCCCGGAAAAGGTGGCGGATTGGTGAGTTGTGATAGGGTGGGCGGTACATTGTCTGCCGCCTGGCTGTTGGCGGTGACCGCCGCGCTGTTTGTTTGTACCGCCGTGGCGGGCGGAGTGTTAAAGTGGCTGTCTGTGTTGGCGGTTCCCGCCAGGGTCAGAATTCCATATTTGTTACCGCCAGCCTGTTGGCGGGTTGGCCGCCGCTTTAACACCGACCGCCAGGGTTAGAATCACCCCCATGTTTTAACATACGTCCTCACCAAATTCCTGACCTCCCTTTTAATGAAAGAGATGCAATTGCAAATTTTGTAAATAGACGTGGGTGCAGAAAAAACTCTGCTGCTCTATGTGGAGTTCCGTGAGCGGTGGAGATTGGGAAGGCGCACTGTTTGCACTGATTTTCAGAATGGAGTTTCTCCTGTGCTTTAAAATCAGTGCTAACAGCATCACACAGATGGCCAGAGTACGCTAACTTCTTTTTTGCCGCTTGAGTAGATTTTCTACTCGAGCTGCAGCATCCTCAACATTAGCTGTAGCTTTTTCATTGCAAGCTGGTGCGACCTACCGTGATCCCCCTCAGAAATCTCACTCATGGCTGCCAACTTAGCAATTTCTCCTATGCATTCATCAACTTAACGTTGGCGAGCGAGAGAAAAAATACACTCTGTGTCACTTCACTGAGTTTTTCGGAACTCCTTACTCTGCGCGGAGTGCAGTGTGGGGGAAACTCCGTGAACTCTGCCAGCACAGTGGAATTCTTCACCCACCCCTCGTTGTAAGTCCTCTTACAGATAAAATATTTACCCTTACCACTTTCGCAGAACAACTATGAATGCAACATCAATAATTGGCTGGAGTATGTGGTGTTGTTTAATTTCCTTAAACTTTTAGGTGCTGTTTTTTTAGTAAATATTGTGAGATTATAGGCATTGCATTTGCTGTGTGAGTTATGGTTTGCATGTGTGCCATGCAAGTTATGGTTTGTGTTCCTAATAATGTGCTATGAATTTCAATGGCTTTACAGTTTGACTTTTAAGCATCATTGCATTTTAATATTTAGTTTGGTTTTGGGGGGGGTTTAAGGTATATTTAGACATGGGTTAAGGTGTCATAAAACTAACCAGAACTTCATTTTAAAAAAATAAATAATTAGTGAACATACATCATATTGGAGCAAATCACAGAGTGTATATATTGCTTCTTACCATTGTTGAGTGTGGGGCGGGTAATTTATAAATATATTATACTCTGTGCATCTGCATGGATGGTGTATGCAATGGTATTGTTAGATGACCTTATTTCAACAAAAGGTTTTAAATGTGTGCAGTATTGTACAATCTCACCAAAGAGACATTGTGCTTTCTCGGAGAGTTGTTTCCCTTTCTAAAGTAATTGTTAAATGCAAAGTGTGGGGCAGTAAAATGTGTTTTCAAACCTTGATTGTGCTTCATTTCTGTAATAAACTTGAATTTTACCTTTGCACTGTATTAATACATCTGTGCATGTACATTTACTATTGAAGTTGATTTAAATAATTTGTTATTGAGCCACATTTATTTTGTTTATAATGGCATAAGTAGTATGTATGCAGATGTGCAGAGTCTAATATGCTATTTTGTACCTTTGCTGAATGTGGTGAAGGGCCATGATTCACGAAAGGTGAAGCACTGATTGGATCATGATGTTCCCCTTCCTCAACAATGGTAGGTCCCAGGCCCAGCTCTCCCCACGCTACTTCACCACTCTTGTTGCTGTCTCTATCTTGCTTGTTTCCTAGTTTTTTTAGTGTGTTCTCCTTGCTTTTTCATTTCCTCTCACTGCTTTCTTCTTGTTTATCTCCCATTTTTTGTGTGCCACCTACTTGCTTATCCCACATTTTCACTGCTTTCTCTTTGCATATTCCCCCATTTCCTGTGTGCCTTCTTCTTCCTTTTCTGTATTTTTCAGTGCCTCCTCCTTGCTTTTCCCCTAATTTCTGTGTGCCTTCTCCTTGCTTTTCTCTTAATTTCACTGTTTTCTCCTTGCTTTACCCCATTTTTGTGTGCTTTCTCCTTGCTTTTTCCCATTTATTTGTGATTGTTCTATCGCTTTCAGTTTTCTATTTACTTTTTGCCTCATTGCTGCTCCCGTATGTCTCCTCTTATTTCCTGCCTCGTGCCTACCTCTGCCCACTACCTCCCAGTGCTTCTGCCAGGCACTTCTTAATAGAGACTGCAGCATGACTCCAATAAGCGGGTCCTGGGCCCAGCTCTCCCATTGATGCTGCATCGCTCTTGCTCCTTTATTCTCCTTGCTTTTTCCCATTTTATGAGTCCCTTCTCCTTGCTTTCCCCTCATCTTCACTGCTTTCTCCTTGCTTTTTTCCCCCATTTTATGTGTGCCTTCTCCTTGCTGTTCTTCTATTTCACTGCTTTCTCCTTGCTTTTTCCCCAGTTTTGTATATCCTCTTCTTTATGCCTTTCCCTCACTTTCACTGCTTTCTTATTGTTCACCCTGTTTTTTGTGTGTCTGCTTCTTGTTTTTCCCTCATTCCCACTTCTTAATTAATGTTTTATCACTATTGCTGCTTCTGTACACTGCCTGTTAGTTCCTGCCTCCAGCCTAACCCCCACACCACCTCCCAGTGCCCTTCCTCCTACCAGAACCTACTTAATGGAAGCCACAGTGTGACCCAATTGAGCAGGTCCTAGGCCCAGTTTTTCCCATGTTGCTTAATCACTCTTGGCCCTATTTTCTCCATGCCCCCTCCCCCAGTTTTTGGGTGTTTCCCTTACTTTTCCCTCATTTCCACTTTTTTGAGTGCTTTCTTTTGCTTTTTCCCTTGTTTTCGGTGTGCCTATTTGTTTTCTCTTATTTTCACTGCGTTCTCTTTGCTTTTTCCCCTGTTTTTTTGTGCAGCCTCCTCACCAACTGCGGACCATCACCAGAATTCCAAAGGGCCCTCAAGACTTGGCTGTTTGAATGAGCCAGCGCAATCTGCAAGTGCCTGGATATCTTGTTGGGTGATTAGCTGTGTTTTATATTTGCTTAATCGGTGGTTGATTCATTGTTTTATAATAAATAGGGTAGTTTGTTCTGCACATTTTAATTTCTTGTGTATGCCATGCATTTTTCAAGTATATTTGTTTCAGGAAAAGTTATTTATCCAAAAAGAGGATTCAAAGTGTTAAATTTGTGTAGAAATGTACAGTCACATTCAAGAGATGTCATAACTAGTAATGTTACCCATGTAAAGTAATTGTTACTTGCAATCTATAAGGCAGTAAAAACTGTTTTCCTAATCTCACTGTACCAGCGGTCCACAATTTATGCGGGTGTCCAGCATGCTGTTGTAGTGAGCAAATACACATACCATCCAAAAACATTTCTGTGTGAGTTGACTGACAGAACCAGGATCTACCTTTGTCAGAGTGGGATAATTTATTCACAATGGAGAATGCATAAAAAACATCTTTTGACTACTCTTGGTCACGGTTATCTATTAGCCCATCAAAACTATTGTTTATTTTTGTGGCAGAGTCATGTGATCACCTGTGTAAAAAAAAGTCTGCTCTACAATCAGAATTGGTGCTTCAGGAAACAGGACTGAGAACTTGGATGGATTGATTATAATGTGCCTGTTTCAAGGTTGAAGACACACAGAGATGAACAAGCTGAATACTACATTATTTACCACTAAAATCAGCTGGTGAGCAGTCTCTAATAAATTACCACTGAGTATTCTTCTGCATTGTGAACAATCTTGTATTATAAACCTCAGCGAACAGTGTTGTTTCAGCTAGATATATCAGTTGTATTGTTCAACACTGTGGGTGATTAATGGGGACTGCATGCCCTACAATGCGTGGGGATAAACACTTATATATATATATATATATATATATATATATATATATATGTATGTATATATATATATATTTATTTATATGTGAGCATAATGCAGAGTGGTGGCAGGCACTTGTATTTATAGTTAGGAATTCCAGAATTCTGAATTCCTCAGATTTTTGCTTGCAAATTACTTGGCCCCCGTATCTCTGTGAAACTTTGTAGGCATATTGCTTTTCCTACATTGGAAGAGGATACAAAGTGTCATGGTGATTGGTCGACGGGAGCAAAGAAAAAAGGGGAGTCCCAAAACACATTTTTCCTCAATTAATTCAAATTGACTTTTTTCACTTTTTAGACAAACGCAGTGCCAAAACAGCTGAACATATTTCCATTAAATTTGGCAGGAATATATATTATGTGATGTTGTGAAAAGGATTCTTTCTAGGGTTTCATGAAAATACTTTCAGCCATTTTGGACGTGTAGGCTGTAGGAGGCTGGTTCTCTATATAGTGTACAAAAAAGATGTGCACTGTGCAGAGAGTCCAAGCAACCCCACTTTGGTATCCAGAGGTAAAAAGCAGGCCACCTAATGCTTTGTTTTTGTGGTAGTGTGGGTGAGAAGTTAGGCTTATCTTAGAGCTGTGCTAAGCATTTGTTGTACTCACTGTACCAATAAATGTGGACACACACTCAAAAGAGTAACTTGAGACCAATTTACAAAAATAATTCAGATATTTCTAAAATGTTTAAGACCAAGATCATCAAAATTTGGTAAGTATTTTTTAAGTTATGATTTTTCAGAATTTAGCAAAAATAGGGGGTCATTACTACCCTGGCAGCCGGTGGTATGTTGGCGGTAACACCGCCAACAGGCTGGCGGTGTTCCGCCAGCAATTATGACCGTGGCGGAATTGCCACGGCCATACCGCTGGCCCCTCCACTTTCCCGCCAGGATTCCGCCTGGCGGTCATAATACCCAGGGCAGCCTTGTAAGCACCGCTGCCCTGGGGATTATGAGTCCCCAACCGCCGGCCTGTCCATGGCGGTACACACCGCCATGGAAAGGCTGGCGGTAAGGGGACTTGGGGTGCCCCTAGGGGGCCCTGCACTGCCCATGCACTTGGCATGGGCAGTGCAGGGGCCCCCAGGCATAGCCCTGTCGTGCATTTCACTGCCCGAATTTCAGGCAGTGAAATGCGCGACAGGTGCTACTGCACCAGCTGCACATCAGCATTGCCGCCTGCTCTATTACGAGCCGGCAGCAATGTTGATGTGACATTTCCGCTGGGCCAGCGAACGGTAACACTGTTACCGTCCGCTGGCACAGCGGAAATGTCATAATAGGGAGACAGAAATACCGCCGGCAATGGCGGTATTCTGTCTCCCGCGGCCTCAGCGGTCTTTTGAAAAGACCGCCGAGGTCGTAATGACCCCCATAGTCTTTTTGAGCGTAAGTACGCACCTTAGGAATGAATGGGAGAAATCTTCAAAATGCTATAAAATCAGGCAATGTTCTCAAAAGTGTCACCCTCTGTTTTTAGATTGAGGTTGTTGAGATGTCAGCGGAGACATTCAGGCAGTTCCTGGTTCCAGGGGGAGCAGCAGCCGAAATTCGTGGAGCTGGCGCAGAACGGAGAAGAGGACCACTTGGAAACATACTCCCCAGGTGGAATTAAAGGTAAGTCCAGTGGGTTCCCTTGGAGTGTAAAGTTCGCAAGGGGTTATGGACCTCTAGAGCAGAGCTGGTTTCCAATTCAGGGGCCTGGGAGGCTGGGTGCAGTGCTAGTCAGCCAAGGGTCATACGGAAAGGACTCTTTGGACACAGGTGCAGGTCTCTTTGAGGGTGGGTTTCAGTTCAGCAGGGACACTCTGAGGGTGATTTTTGGGCATCCTGACATTTCTGAACTGGGGCTTGCTTCTGGTCCTTGGAGAGTCTGGAGTGCACTTTTCTTCTAGGTGTTCAGCACTCAAGGTCTAGTTCCCTGGGCTGTGGCATTTCTCAGCCGCTATATTGCATTGTATTGTATTGTATGCACTTATAGAGCCCATAGCTACTGTAGGGCATCCCATCACTATAATTAACTACACATTACACAGCAGTGACAATGTTAAATGTTATAATAAACATCTGCCATCAGAAGCAGGAGATCAACAAGATTGTGTGTACAGCCAAGTCTTTAGCTGTTTGCGGAATGGCAATTTCAATTCAGCAACCTGTAAGGCAGTAGGCATTGAATTCCTACTGCCTGGAGCTTGGAAATATTGTACTGGAAAGATGGAGGTTGCACTGGACGTTGCAGTGCTACCAAACTTGGGACACTGTCAGGGTTTGACCTCCAGGTCAGTTGGGTCAAATTTGGTCAGGCTGCTGTGTCCAATTTTTTGGTCAGTGGCCAGTTAGTGAACTTGACTTTACTGGTTTCAAACCTACAGGGTGCAGGTAGTGATGCCTTCACTTAGAGGAAGGTTCTTGGTGATTTTCAGAAGGCTGGAGGTCCTCTGGGGGTTTCCTAGATTTCCTAGATTTCATCCGTTGTCCAGTCGACCCCTTAGCAGCGATTGTCGAGTCTTGGGTGTGGAAGGCAGGGTTTGGAGCCTTTTTCTTCTTGCAGCAGGACTTCTGTTCTCAAGCCTTCGGTCTTCTTTGTCCATGGTCTTCTTGTGTCCATCAAACCTGTTCTGCAGGTTTAGGGATGCCCACTAAATACTGCATTTAGTGGGCGTTAAGGGGAGTACCTGGTAGTGGCCAATGGGCCACTTACCTTGGGGTGGCTACACCCAATATGTGACCACTTCCTGTGGGAAGAGGTCACATCCCTAACCTTCATTGGCTATTTTTCAATTTTCCTATATTCACCTCACCTGCCACATGTGAAGGATGGTGCAGGCAGAGGGAGGGCACTCCTCCTATTCGGACTACGTTTTCCCACTGGTTTTCCTGCTTCAAGTGGAGAAAAATCCATTGGGGCAGCCCTCTGCTGCTGTCAGCAGAATCAGAGGTCATATTTCAAAGGTAGTAAAGCCTTTAAAGCTGACAGCTGAGCCAGTGTGTCTGCCGGGGGGAGGAGGTATTACATTTCTACCCAGAAAAAGGCTTTGTGTTCTGGTTCCTGAGAGCAGAAGCTCTCACTCCAGGAGTCTAGATTTATGTCTGGTGGTGGCAGGCTGGCAAAGATTAGTCAGCAGCCATGCCAGGTCTGTTTTGCAAGGGGGCACCTTTAAGGTGCCCTATGGGTACATGCTACAATAAATCCAACATTTGTATCATGAGTTAATTATTCTTAGTTGTTTGATACCAAACAGCCTAGTATTCAGAGAGACCATCATGTAGCTGGGGAACTCGCAGTGACCAGTGTCCAGAAAATGTATTTGCTGTGGCTTCCATTTAGACCTTCTATGGCTTAAGGTTTTGTAAATACACAGCAAGGGCATATTTGCTCATGCAAGCATATGCTCTCACATGCATTGCAGTGTATCCTGCCCTAGGGCTGTAAGACCTGCAAGAGGGGTGACTTACCTATAGTGCATGAAGTGTTAGTGCACAGGGCACTATTAGTGAGTGCCATGTCGAGTTTGCAACTTCTAAATGCAACTTGTCATGCACTTGCAATGGCCGTCTGCATGAAACTGGTGTGGGGCCTCTTAGAGTTGGAATATTGGTGCTGCAGTTCTGGGAGGCCCTCTACAGTAATTATGGCCTAGGTGCTAGAGGTAACATTTACTAGTGACTTACAAAAGTTGCTGAATTGCCAAACATAGTACAGTTTCGGGGAAGTGATCTGGCCAAGAGAACCTGTTTAGCAGGGGCCCAGGGCACTTACATTTCAAAACCTCATAAGGTTCCAGGCAAAAAGTGTGTGGGGGTTACTATAACCAAAACCCAGCTTCCCACATAAGGCACTAAGGCCCTCATTACAACCCTGGCAGCCGGTGATGAAGTGGCAGTAATACCGCCATCAGGCCGGTGGTAAAAAAAATTTAATTATGACCACGGCGGAAAACGCTCACACAGACAGCCACTTTAACACACTGACCGCCACTGCCGTAGCTACAAGCACTGCAGCGGTAACTGCGAACAGACAGGCAGAAGACACGATACAGCCCACTGTATTATGAGACACCAATCTGCCAGGTCCTGGGAGTGTAAGGCTACAGTCTCTCAAGTGGATGGCTTCTCCACAGGTTCTGGAGGGGGCTTTGTGCCCAGTGTGCTTCATCCTGACAGAGATGCTGTGAGCGGAGGCCTTCTTCCACTGGTTCTGGAGGGGTATTTGTGCCCTGTGATGCAGATCTTGGGGAGTGCAAGGTCACGGTCTCTCACCTGGGTGTCACACCTACAGTTTTTGCAGGGGCCAGGACGCACTATAGCCCATGGAGTCACAACTACACACTGCCCACCGGTGGTGATGGCTGCTTAGTGGTGGCAGTGGCGGGGATGGTGACAGTGCTGCCAGTGGTGACCCTTGACCTCAGGGTAGGTCGCCCCCCTGTCCCCACAGCGCCACCAGCTCTCCTCCTTCTGCTTGCTGATCCGCCTGTTACCCCCTCTGCCTTCTGTATCCTGTGTGCTTGTGATCCCCTGTTTGCATTCTGTACCCCAGTGTAATCGCGCCCCCCCTTTTGCTTCCTGTATCCTTGCGTGCTTGTGCTCCCCTCTCCCCCCTTTTTGCATTTTGTATCCTTGTATGATTGCGCCCCCCCCGTTTATTGCCTTCTGTACCCCTGTAAGACTGTGCCTTCTGTCCCACTCGCCGTTTTTCCCCCCCCCTCGCCGTCCGTTTTTCCCGCTTTTTTTGAGGCCGCCTCGTCCTTTAGGCCTCTCTGCGCCGCTTTTTTCCGCCTTCGCCTTTTGCCGCTTTTCCCGCCTACCCACCCTCCTCCCGCCTCCCAGCTCACCCCGCCCCCCGGCTACCCCCTTAAATGGCGGCCGCTGCGAGGCAGTGGTGGTGACCCTTGACCTCAGGGTAGGTCGCCCCCCTGTCCCCGCAGCGCCACCAGCTCTTGTGTGTTGCCTTCTCCTCCTTCTGCTTGCTGATCCGCCTGTTACCCCCTCTGCCGTCTGTATCCTGTGTGCTTGTGATCCCCTGTTTGCATTCTGTACCCCAGTGTGATCGCGCCCCCCCTTTTGCTTCCTGTATCCTTGCATGCTTGTGCTCCCCTCTCCCCCCTTTTTGCATTTTGTATCCTCGTATGATTGCGCCCCCCCATTTATTGCCTTCTGTACCCCTGTAAGACTGTGCCTTCTGTCCCACTCGCCGTTTTCCCCCCCCCTCGCCGTCCGTTTTTCCCGCTTTTTTGAGGCCGCCTCGTCCTTTAGGCCTCTCTGCGCCGCTTTTTTCCGCCTTTGCCTTTTGCCGCTTTTCCCGCCTACCCGCCCTCCTCCCGCCTCCCAGCTCACCCCGCCCCCCCGGCTATCCCCTTAAATGGCGGCCGCTGCGAGGCAGTGGTGGTGACCCTTGACCTCAGGGTGGGTCGCCCCCCTGTCCCCGCAGCGCCACCAGCTCTTGTGTGTTGCCTTCTCCTCCTTCTGCCTGCTGATCCGCCTGTTACCCGCTCTGCCTTCTGTATCCTGTGTGCTTGTGATCCCCTGTTTGCATTCTGTACCCCAGTGTGATCGCGCCCCCCCTTTTGCTTCCTGTATCCTTGCATGCTTGTGCTCCCCTCTCCCCCCTTTTTGCATTTTGTATCCTCGTATGATTGCGCCCCCCCCGTTTATTGCCTTCTGTACCCCTGTAAGACTGTGCCTTCTGTCCCACTCGCCGTTTTTCCCCCCCCTCGCCGTCCGTTTTTCCCGCTTTTTTGAGGCCGCCTCGTCCTTTAGGCCTCTCTGCGCCGCTTTTTTCCGCCTTCGCCTTTTGCCGCTTTTCCCGCCTACCCGCCCTCCTCCCGCCTCCCAGCTCACCCCGCCCCCCCGGCTACCCCCTTAAATGGCGGCCGCTGCGAGGCCGCGCAGCGGACACGCGCAGCGGGCGCGCCGCTGGCGCGCCTAAGGCAAGCCCGTCTGCGCCCGTCCGCGCCTAGACCGCGCCCAGCGCCCGAACCCCTGGTCCCCGTCCCCCCGCCTGACCTACGACTCCACCATCCTCACCAGCCTCAACCCCGGCCGCACGCCGGGCTGCTACCGCGCCACCCCGAAACGGACCCACGGATCCTTCACCTGCAACAACTGCCACTACTCCTGCCATCGGACCCACTCCGCTCCCGCCGAGAACAACGCCCCCGGAAACAACCTCCACTGCATCCTGATCAACACCCGATCCGTCCACAGGCACGCCATCGAACTGTGGAACCTCATCAACTCTACGAACCCGTACATCGCCTTCCTCACCGAGACCTGGATGAAACCCACCTCAGCACCCGACATCGCCATAGCCATCCCCGACGGCTATAAAATCATCCGGAGAGACCGCACCAACCGCATCGGAGGAGGCATCGCCATCGCGCACAAAAACTCCATCCGAGTCACAACCGACACCGACAACTCATTCCCCGACGCCGAACATCTCCACTTCACGATCCACAGCGACCCCAAGACCACCCTCAGAGGCACCCTCATGTACAGACCACCAGGACCTCGCTCCAAGTTCACCGAAGACATCGCAGACTTCGTCAACCCTCACGCAATCTCCTCCACCGACTACATCCTCCTAGGAGACCTCAACTTTCACCTAGAGAACCCCACCGACAACAACACCACCGCCCTCCTGGACAACCTCGCCAACCTGGGACTGAATCAGCTTGTCAACACCCCCACCCACTACGCCGGACATACGCTCGACCCCATCTTCTCCTCCAGCAGACACGTCACCTTCAACCACACCACCGAACTCACCTGGTCGGACCACAGCTGCGTCCACTTCAGCTTCAAGAAGACCACCGTGCATCACCACACTCAGCAACCACCGAGAAGACACTGGAACCGTATCACCACGGAACAGATCGCAGCAACCCTCTCCCAGAACCAACCCACCGGCACCACCGACCCAAACGAAGCCGCCAACAACCTCACCAACTGGCTCTCCGACTGTGCAAACCTCCTGGACCCCCTGAAGACTCAAGCCAGCACCAACAACCACATGAAAAACTCATGGTTCACCCCCGACCTCAAAGACTCCAAGAAAGAATGCCGCACCCGAGAGAAGACGTGGCGCCTCAACCAGACCGAAGAGAACCTCTCAGCTCTCAAGGACGCCACCCGCCAACATCACCAACACCTCCGCGCCGCACGAAAAACCGCCTACCGGAATAGACTGGACAACAACGCCCACAACAGCAAGGAACTTTTTGGCATCATCAAAGAGCTCTCCAACCCGGACGCAGAAAACAACTCCATCCCTCCATCACAGGACCTCTGCGACTCCCTCGTGACCTTCTTCCACCAGAAAATCACCAACATTTACAACAGCTTCCCGACCGCCGACGCGAACCCCCCCCCAGAACCCGCCAACTAGATCACCACCATCCTCAACTGGAGCCCAACCACCACCGAGGAGACCACCCGCGCCATGAATTCGATCCACTCCGGCTCCCCATCGGATCCCTGCCCGCACCACATCTACAACAGGGCCGACGACATCATAGCACCACACCTTCGAGACGTCATCAACGCCTCCCTCACCACCGCCACCTTCCCGGAGAGCTGGAAGCACGCAGAGCTCAACGCCCTCCTGAAGAAGCCCACAGCAGACCCCACCGATCTCAAAAACTTCAGACCCATCTCTCTCCTGCCGTTCCCCGCCAAAGTGATTGAGAAAATTGTCAACTCGCAACTCACCATCGCCCTGGAAACCCACGACTCCCTCGACCCCACACAGTTCGGTTTCAGAGCCAACCACAGCACCGAAACCGCCCTCATCGCAGCCACGGACGACGTCAGAGCCCTGACCGACAAGGGTGAGACCGTGGCCCTCATACTACTGGACCTCTCTGCAGCCTTCGACACGGTCTGCCACCGCACCCTGATACGACGCCTCAGCAACGCCGGCATCAGAGGCAAGGCCCTCGAATGGATCATCTCCTTCCTCTCCGGCAGGACCCAGAGAGTCCGCCTCCCCCCCTTCAGATCGACAGCCACGGAAATCATCTGCGGCGTACCCCAAGGATCTTCCCTCAGCCCCACTCTCTTCAACGTCTACATGACCCCCCTGGCAAACATCGCACGCAACCACGGACTCAACCTAATATCATACGCCGACGACACCCAGCTCATCCTTTCCCTCACTAACAATCCCACCGCAGCCCGAACCAAACTTCACGAAGGAATGAAGGAAGTGGCGAACTGGATGACAGACAGCCGTCTGAAACTGAACGCAGACAAGACGGAAGTCCTCATCCTCGGCCCCACTCCCACCGCATGGGACGACTCCTGGTGGCCCCCCGCCCTAGGCAGCACTCCCCAACCCACCGACCACGCACGCAACCTCGGCTTCATCTTGGACTCATCACTCTCCATGACCAGGCAGGTGAGCGCGGTGACCTCGGCATGCTTCAACACCCTCTGCATGCTCCGCAAGATCTTCCGCTGGATCCCCACCGACACCAGGAAAACCGTCACCCACGCCCTCGTAGCGTCGCCTGGACTACGGGAACACCCTGTACGCCGACATCACCAACAAACTGATGAGAAAACTCCAACGAATCCAGAACGCCGCCGCAAGACTCATCCTGGACATCCCTCGCCACCACCACATCTCCGGACACCTGAGAAAACTCCACTGGCTCCCCATCAACAAGAGGATTACCTTCCAACTCCTGACCCACGCACACAAAGCCCTCCACAACCTCGGACCCAAACTGATCAACAGCCGCGTCTCCTTCTACACCCCCCTGCGCACTCTACGTTCCGCCGGTCAGGCCCTGGCAGCTGTACCCCGCATCCGCAAAGCCACCGCCGGAGGAAGATCCTTCTCCTTCTTGGCAGCGAAGACCTGGAACTCGCTGCCCAGCCACCTTCGCGCCATACCTGACCACCTCTCCTTCAGAAGGCAGCTCAAGACCTGGCTCTTCGAGCACTGACCCCCCCCCAGCGCCTTGAGACCCTTTATGGGGGAGTAGCGCGCTTTATAAATGCGAATGATTGATTGATTGAGTGGTGGGGGGAAGCTCCAGCCCTTCCCCTGCAGCCTCGGATGGCTGCCTACTGCAGTTGCTGCTGGTGGCGGTTCAGGTGGCGGTGCTGGCGGCGGTGCAGGTGGCGGTGCCGGTGGCGGGGCTGGTGGCAGTGCTGGCGGTGGTGCTGCCAGTGGTGGGGGAGGCTCCAGCCCTTCCCCTGCAGCCTCGGATGGCTGCCTACTGCAGTAGCTGCTCGTGGCATTGGTGCTGGTGGCGGTGTTGGTGGCGGTGTTGGTGGCGGTGCAGGTGGCGGTGCCAGTGGCGGGGCTGGTGGCGGTGCTGCCGGTGGTGGGGGAGGCTCCATCCCATCCCTTGCAGCTTCGGACGGCTGAAGTGCCATGACTGGTGTTGTTTGCTCAGATGCTGCTCCAGCACCAGGCTCCATATCCATCCTGCCTGTGGCGTCTGTGCCTTTGTCATTGCCCTTGGCAGCTGGTAGTCCCTTACTGCCCTTGGCAGCTGGTGGCCCCTTCTTGCCTTTGCCAACTGGTGGTGCCTCCTTGCTTTTGCCAGTTGGTGGTGCCTCCTTGCTTTTGACAGCTGGTGAGGCCACCTTGCCCCTGCCAGCTGGTGGTGCCTCCTTGCTTTTGCCAGCTGGTGGTGCCTCCTTGCTATTGCCAGCTGGTGGTGCCTCCTTGCCTTTGCCAGCTGGTGGTGCCTACTTGCCTTTGCCAGCTAGTGGTGCCTCCTTGCTTTTGCCAGCTGGTGGTGCCTCCTTGCCTCTGCCAGCTGGTGGTGCCTCCTTGCCTTTGCCAGCTGGTTGTGCCTCCTTGCCTATGCCAGCTGGTGCTCCCTTTTTGGCTTTGCCAGCTGGTGGTCCCTTTTTGCCCAAGGAAGCTGGTGCAGGCACACTGGCTGTGTGGACGGGTGTCTCCTCGGAGCCTCTCACAACTTCAGTGGCTGCAGAAACGACAGTGGTCGTGGACTGGGTGGCTGAGGTGCTAGCCTGTGTCCTGACCACCCTGGCCCGAAGTCAAGGACGGGGGGCAGGGAGTAGGTCAAAGGTGGAGAGGAAAAGCTCTTTAGGGACACTGGGGCTGGAAGAGGGTGAAGGTTTGGGAGTGGAGGAAGAAGGAGTGATGGTAGGAGGTGTCTGTCTGCTGTGTTTGGGTGCAGGTGCATGGGCTGGATGTTGTAGAGAGGTGGATGGCTGTTGGGTGTCTGAGTGCTTGTGTTTGTGTACTTTGGGAGGAGGGTCACAGACACAGTGGGAGTGGACACAGGGGACGAGTGCATGGATTTGGCGGTGGTGACTGCCAGTGAGTGGCATGTTGTGATAGGCGTGATGGTGATGGGGGTAGTGTATGAGGATGTAGTGCATGCAGGTGTGAGTGGAGACGCTACTAGGAGGGAGTTGGATGACGAGGACGAGGGGGACACAATAGAGGCTGTGGATGTTGGTGTGTCTGCATCTGGATGGTGCTTGTATGAGTGCCTGTGGGATGAAGTGTGGTGCTTGTGTTTGCCTGAGCCAGTTCTGTGTGTTGATTTGGACGCATGCTGGTCTAATGGTGTGCTTTGGATTGGCTGGGGTTGAGAGGAATGGGACTGGGTAGAGGAAGTTGGAGGGGGAGGCTAGAGACAGGAACAATGGCTGTCATCAGGGAGGAGGCCAGAGCCTGGAATGATCTATGTTGGGCCGCCACGCCAGAGTGAATGCCCTCCAGGAATGCATTTGTTTGTTGCAAATGCCCTGCCAGACCCTGGATGGCATTCAGTATGGTTGACTGCCCAAGAGAGATGGATCGCAGGAGGCCAATAGACTTCTCACTGAGGGCAGCAGTACTGACTGGGGCAGGGCCTGAGGTGCCTAGGGCAAAGGAGATGCTCACCCTTCTGGGTGAGCGGGCACAGGAAACACGCTGTGGGGCTGCTGGGAGGGCGGTGCTGGTACGGGGTGGCAGCTGTACATGTAGTTGGGGTGGGCACAGAGGTGTCCACCACCACCAGGGAGCTTCCATTGGAGGAGGAATCGCTGTCCGAACTGTCCCCTCCGGTCTCTGCCGTGGTGCTCCACTCGCCCTCCGTCCCACTGGTGCCCTCACCGTCAGTAGATTCGGCCTCATGGGCCATTTGGGATGCAGCTTGCTCCATCGCCGGTGCCTCTGCTCCTCCTCCAGATTATGCTAATGCACACAAGGACAGGGTGATAAAACAAAAAGGGGGGAGACAACTTGTTCAATGCCAGCAACAACACCACAGGTAGCGTACGCAACACACAGGGAACAGCCCTATGCAGTAGGCCATGCACTACCAGTTACAATGATAGTCACCAGGCCATGAAGTACAATGCCTAATGCCAATAGCAGCATACCTGAAACCCACAGGACCCTGCCCAGTAGTAGATGCCAACTAGCATATTTGGGGTTGGAGTGCATCAGAGCCTGCCCAACATGGAACCTACCCTGCCATGTTTGTCCTGGCCTAGGGGCACCCACAGGCCCACATCCCCCACCCAGATAACACCCCACCACGTGCAATTTTCTGATTCTGAAACTGTACTCACCCCCTTGTGGCTGCTATGATGCCTTCAAGAGCCATCCAACTCTGGATAGGCCACCGCCAGGATGCGGAACGTCAGGGGGGTCAGGGTTCGACAGACACCCCTTCCTCATTGGAAAGCCATCCCCAGCTGGGCCTCCGCCGTCTTCCTTGCCCATAGGTGCAGGTCCTCCCACCGTTTGCGACAGTGGGTGCTCTGCCTGTCAAAGACCCCCAGGGTCCAGACATCCTTGGTGATGGCACGCCAAATACCCTTTTTCTGATGGGCGCTGACCTGCAGAGAATGATACATAGGAAATGGGATCAGCCATATCATCTGGCCTGCTACACTTTTGGCCCATCATACCCCTCCCATCCCCTTACACACAGACATTGACCACTATACATGCAGCACTCTGCCCAGGTCCCCTCAGCCACCCCTCCTTACACGAGGTTTACACACAGCACTCCATGCATTCATGCCCCATGCATCGTGCTCACAGTGTACTCACCTGTTGGTCTGGAGGACCATAAAGTAAGTGGTACTGGGGTAGGACCCCATCCAATAGTCTCTCCAACTCCTCCAAAGTGAAGGCTGGGCACTTTTCCCCAGACACTCGAGCCATGGTCGCTTCCAGACACAGGTCACAGCAGCACTTGCAGTGTAGGTCCTCTCCTGTTGAAGGTCAGGTAGCAAGGAAGTGAACAGGTAGAAAATGGCTGTCACTTCCACAGCGTTGCGTACCGTCAACGCCGGCGTGCCTCACCATTGGCTACTGGAACCCATAGGGCCCAATGATAACCAATGAGGTGTTTCACGGCGGTCCTTGACCACCTCCTGCAACGGCACACAACGTCAGTGGAATTACCTAATTTCCACTTGCCCTCCACACAGTTCAGACGGCTGCCATTTCAGGGGGGAGCAGGCCATGGCACCTAACTGCGTCACAGCAGACATAGGCACATTTACGGGACGACACATTAATATACTGTTTCTCACAACATGCAAGGTATTTTACTCTGAGGATATGTTTGAATATGATGATCTTCTCACCGTTTTTCATCCTAGAGTTCAACCGCTGAGGATGAATAGGAGATGGAGACATACTCCCATGTACAGACCCCTGGTGGACAGGCACATTATCCTCACCTTCAAACTTGATAGGGCCACAATCTAAGAGCTGTGTACCCAATTGGAGCCAGACATGATCTCAGCTATCCTTCGCCCCACTGGGATCCCCGCCCTTGTGCAAATCCTATCAGTGCTCCATTTCTTGGCAAGTGGCTCCTTCCAAGTGACAGTGGCCATGGCAGCAGGGATGTCACAGCCTATGTTCTCAAATGTGCTGACTAGAATGTTGTCTGCCCTGATGAAACACATGCGCAGCTACATCGTTTACCCCCAGGTGGAGGATTTGGCCACAGTGAAGGCTGACTTCTATGCAATGGGACATATCCCCAACATCATTGGTGCTATTGATGGTACACATATTGCCTTTGTCCCCCCTGGAGAAATGAACAGGTGTACATAAATTGAAAGAGCTTTCTCTCTATGAGTGTGCAGATAGTGTGCCTGGGGGACCAGTACATCTCCCATGTGAATTCAAAGTATCCTGGGTCTGTGCATGAAGCCTATATCCTGAGGAATAGCAGCATCCCATATGTGATGGCTGAACTCCAGAGGCACCAGGTATAGCTAATAGGTGAGCCCATAGTCCCCACTCACTGTATGTTGTTATATCGGTGTGGGGTTGGCCATAAAGGTGAGTGTCTAGCCAAGAGGTTTCCCTCGCAGGTGACTCTGGTTATCCCAACCTCTCATGGCTACTGACCCCAGTGAGGAATGCCAGGACAAGGGTAGAGGAACGTTGCAATGAGGCACATGGGCAAACAAGGAGGATCATTGAGTGCACCTTTGGCCTCCTGAAGGCCAGGTTAAGGTGCCTCCATCCGACAGGTGGATCCCTGTGCTACTCACCCAAGAAGGTCTTCCAGATCATTGTTGCATGTTTCCCAACCTAGCCTTGAGACGCAATGGTTGGTTTGTCCAATGGTGTTTATTGCAGTGCTGAGAAGTAAATGGGGATGTGCAATGGCCTTGGGTGATGGTGGAGGAAAGTCTAGGATAGAGTCCAGTCTATTGGTATCACAGGAGTATTGCCCAATGGAGCATAGGAAGTGGAGCAATGTCAGTTCAAGGTGGACACGGTGACAGAGTGGGACACAAGGGTGACAATCAGGAGAGTCTTATTTCCTGGCGGTGTCTTGGCAATGTTCCCTGGCTTCTGCCTGGATCACAAGGCCAGTTTGCAGGGTGGTTCTCCTTCTGCAGGGGGTGGGGTACTGGTAGCCTGTTGTTCCTGTGGCGGGGCCTCCTGTCCACTTGCACCAGCAGAGGTGGAAGGCTGTTTATCAGTGTGGCCAGTGTCAGGAGCCCGTTGGTATGCTACTGCCTCCCTCATGGTGTTGGCCATGTTTGTCAGCACCCCTGCAATGGTGACCAGGGTGGTGTGGATGTCCTACAGGTCCTCCCTGATCCCCAGGTACTGTCCTTCCTGCCACCGCTGGGTCTCCTGCAACTTGGCCGGTATCTGGCCCATGGTCTCCTCGGAATGGTGGTATGCTCCTGGGATGTTGGTGAGTGCCTTGTTGAGATTCAGTTCCCTGGGCCTGTCCTCCCCCTGTCGCACAGCGGTCCTCCCAGCTTTCCTGTTGTCCTGTGCCTCTGTCCCCTGAACCATGTGCCCACTGCCACAGACCCCAGGTCCCTGATCATCCTGTGTCTGTGGGGTTGCCTGGGGTCCCTGTAGTGGTGGACACACTGCTGATTGATGTGTCCTGGGGACAGTGGTATGGGCCTGCTGGGTGGGTGCTGTGCTGGTGTTTCCTGAGTGGGGAGGCTCAGTGGTGGGATGGGACTGTGCCTGGGTAACTGACTGTCCATAGGTCCCTGATGGGCCAGGTTAGTCATCCTCATCCAGGCGTGCAGAGCTGCTGTCATCACTGTGGGCCTCTTCCATGGTGGGACTGGATGTTGCTGGCACCTCCTCTCCGGTGACGTTGTGTGGGGGTCTTATGGGGATGTAAATGCAGTGTTATTGTTTCTGCATATGACATCTTGTGCATGGGTATGTTTCCCTCTTTGGTTGTTATTACCAAGGCAGCTTTGTCTTATGTGAGTTGTTATTTGGTTGGCTAAGTGATTGTCACTAGTGTGCATGCTGTGGTGATGGGGGAACATGCAGGGCTGCGAGTGGTGTCCATGCATTCTTGTTGCATGCAGTGCTGGGTACTGGGATGGGTGGGTTGTGATGGTGGGGTGTATGTGAATTTGTGGGGTGATGGGGTGAGGGTAGGGCTGGGGGTATGTGATGGCATGCAGGTAGGGGGGTGAAAGTAGTAAAGATTTGACTTACCAGAGTCCAGTCCTCCTGCTACTCTTGCTAGGCCCTCAGGATGCAAGATTCCCTAGACTTGCTCCTCCCATGTTGTTAGTTGTAGGGGAGGAGGTTGCAAGATTCCCTAGACTTGCTCCTCCCATGTTGTTAGTTGTAGGGGAGGAGGTGGGGGTCCTCCGCCAGTCCTCAGTACAGCTATCTGGTGTCATGCAACCACGGAACCCACCATCCCCGTAGGTCGTTCTACCTCTTCCTGATGTCATCCCTTGTTCTGGGGTGCTGTCCCACGACATTGACCCCGTCCACAATCCTCCGCCATAGCTCCATCTTCCTTGCAATGGATGTCTGCTGCACCTGTGATCCAAATAGCTGTGGCTCTACCTGGATGATTTCCTCCACCATGACCCTTAGCTCCTCCTCTGAGAACCTGGGGTGTCTTTGTTGTGCCATGGGTGTAGTGTGTGTGCTGTATGTGAGTGTGTGTGGGGTGATGTGTTGGGGTCTGTGCTGTGAGGTGCATGGATGGTGTATGGGTGATGGTGTTCTGTGGCTCTGGTTCTATGGATGCTCCTGGTGTGTGTCTCTCTCTCTGTTGTAAATTGTTTGTAGTGGTAAAGGGTTGTGGGTAATGTGTGTGTGTTTTATAGTGGTGTGTGGGTCTGATGTGTGTATGTGTGTCAGGTGTGTGTAGTTTGAATTGTCCAATGTGGTGTTGTTTTGTGTATGTATTTTGAGCACAGCGGTATGTACCGCCAATGGTTTACCGTGGTTGAATGTCCGCAACGGTGATTTGTGGGTCATAATGCTGTGAGCGTAGTTCTTGTGGCCTAATAGTGTTGTTTTGATACCGCCAGTTTATCACTGACCTTTGAGCTGGCAGACTTGTGTATGTGTCTGTATGTGGCAGATTTCTGTGTGTGGGTCATAATACGGGTAGCGGTATACAGCTGCGGTCGCGGTATTTTGGCAGCAGTCAGCATGGAGGTCAGTGGCACTTACCGCCAATGTCATAATGAGGGCCTAAATCTTAGAGATGTCTGAGGCCACAGTATACAGCAGTAGGTTCACAAAATTCTGCAAAGTTTTGCAAAACTACAGCAGTATACAGCAATGACAAATGGTTATTTGATTGATCAATGACTGCCTTTTCAAAAGTAACAGGCACCATATTTATTTAATTGTTGTTTGGATTTGTTTTGAGTTAGGACTTAGATCTAAGTAAGAATAAGGTTGTATATTTTCCCTTCATATTACCACTTTACTAAGGTGGTAAAAAGTAATGAAAAATATTTCTTAGTTTCTATATATTTTTAAAAGGTTTTAGGGAGTACAGTGATCCTACCTTGGAAGTACCACAGTGCTTTAAAAAATAAATACATATTTAAAACATTGAATATACATTATAATACACTATAATCCACAGATATAGGCCCCTATTATGACATTGGCAGTAAATACTGAATACTTCAGCTCTGACTGCTGCCAGCATACTGCTGAGGAGGAGAACATCACCTGCCAGATTTTTGACACATACACACAAAACCGACAGAAAACAGTCACAACCACAAATCTGCCAGATCCACTGAACATGATAAACTGTTCGTACTACCAACCATACCGTTATGCCACCAATACAATGCCCTCCAAATAATGACCCACGAGTTACCACGGCAGACATTCAATGGCAGTAAACCATTCGTGGTGCACACCGCCACAGTGGAAATGACCGTCCACATACAAAACAAGACAACATTGGCCCGGAAATAAAATTCACATCTGGCACAAATACATACACCCCACACACCCACCAACAGAACTATGAAACACCCCCCACATCACCCACAATCCTTTGGAAACACAAGAAGATGTCTACACTTTGCTACACCAATCCTAAAGACAACTGCAAACACATATCACAACTATCTATTCATCCATCACACACATCACCCTCTGCACAACATACACATACCATACAACACCCATGTCCCTACAAAGGCACCCCTGTTTCACTGATGAGGAGTTGTGGGTCATGGTTGAGGAAATAGTCAGGGTAGAGCCAAAGCTGTATAGAGCACAGGTCCAGCAGATTTCCATTGCCGGGAAGATGGAGCTATGGCGGAGGATCGTGGACACTGTGGGACTACATCCATGCGCAAGGGGCTACATAAGGAAGAGGTGGAACGACCTACAGGGGAAGGTGCATTCCATTGCAGCAAGGCACAATCTTGCCATCAGGAGTACTGGCTTTGGGAGGTAGAGAGAGCTTGAGTGGATGTGTGTGTGTGTCTGTTTTGCATGTGGGTCTGGTGTATGTGGTGTATGTTTATGTGTGTTTCTTGGAAAGTGTGTGATCTTCGGGTGAGTGTGTGCATTTGCAATTGGTGGGTATTGTGGGTGTCCTTTTCTGTGAGTGTGTTTGGATGAGTGTGCTATTGAAGTGGTGGGTGAGGTTGTAGTGAGTGTGTCTGTATGTGTTGCAAAGGCATGTATGTCTGGTGAGTGTTTGGATGTGTGTGGTTTTGTAGATGTTTTGTATTCAGATGACTTTGAGTATGTGGGTTCAGTGAGTGCTTTTTTGCACGTGGGTGTGCATGTGTATGACGGTGTTTGTTTGGATGAGTGTGCTGTTGAGGTGGATGTTGTGGTGCTGGTGGGTAAGTTGGTAATGTTGGTGATTGTGAGTATGCTGGTGGTTGTTTGTGTGGTGGTAGGTGTGGTGGTTGTGGCGGTAGTTGTGCTGTCTGTAGGTATAGTGTCAATAGTGTTAATAGCGGTAAATGTTTGTGTTACTTTGTGTGTTTGTGCTTATGTGTGAGTGTGGATGAGCTGCCTGTGTCCATTGGAGTGAGTGCATACAAAGAACGGAGCATGCTTGAGAATGGGGTGGGAGGTGGAATTTGTCATGAGGAATGGACCGGAGTAGGGGCACAAGGTTAGGTTGTGCTGCCTGTCCTACAGAGATGCTATGTAACAGGTCACTAGCCTCTTCACTGAGCAAAACTATGCGGTCTGGGGGGAGGGGATTTCAGCAAAGAAGACCCCAGTCCCTTTAGGAGGGTGGGTTTGACCAACATGGGGTTGCAAGAGGGAGGATGGAGATTGGCATCTGTTGATGAACATAAATACAGATTGTAAAGGTCCTGTAGAGTCCGCCACCACTTGGGACTTGTCACTTGTGAAGGCCTCTGAAAAAGGTGACAAGCTGGTGGTCTCTATTCCAGTCCGCTCAGCTTCAATGCCACTGTGTCCATTTGTGTCTGAGGTCTGACCACCCAACACACAGTGGACAGCTGTATCCCCGCTTTGTGGCTAATGTCCGCTTCACCTGCCCTGGAAGATGCTGAAAAGACAGATACAACATTGTTTTCAGATCTGTGCAAAGAAAAATGATCATGAGTTTTGTTCAAGAAACATTTCCTAATTTTCATATTTCACCTGCTTTAAGACTTTCAACCTTAGGTATACTTTACCTTTACCCCTTGTATGAAGGGAACATCTTAAGGTTTGTAATTTACCATCATTACTCCCATTTCATTTTTGATCATTTCTCTTAAACATTTTGATTTCTCCTGGAATTGTTTAACACCATTTAATGATATTGATTGGGTGTTTTAAATAGAGAACTCATGCCACAAAAATAAATATGTAGCAAGAAACCTTTGTACCACCTAGATCACCCACTTGCAAAAGTCCCTTTCAGTAAGTCTTTTTTTTATCAATATTGACTTATTATCTGGTCATAACAAAGAACATAACAATGTTGTTTTGAGGTATGTGTTACTTTGCCACCAATGTGTACATATTTGTGTCTGTTTTATTAAATATGTTTGCATACCAAATTGATGTTTGTACAGACAGATTGGCTGACATGCACTTTTATGAAGGAGTAAGGCTTCATGTGAATCTGCAACTGCAAACATAAGCTGACTTGAATTTTGAAGTGAAAACATATTTTTCATATGTTTTTGCTAAAAGATGTTGGAATTATTCTCATGTTTCTAGACATTTTGAATCGCATGCTCAGTATTTTATGTTCATTATTCCAACTCATCCATGTGAAGTTTGGAACATCCACTGAATCAAAAGTGCATTTTATACTATATCATCAATAATAGGGCCAATAAAACCTCCTCACAATTGTGATGAAACACCATACCTGACACAATCATAAAGTCTAGCCTGTTTGTACAACTGTTCCTCATAACATAGGCAAATTTCAAGTACAGCTTTTTGGTTAGGCAGACATGTGTCTGCTGGTAACAGTCCTTTGGTAATGATCAAAAATCTAGTGGTAACATTTTCCACAAATCAATACATAAAACACATCATCATATACTATGTGCAAAACGTATACCTTCAAGAACTCTTCTTGTGTGTACAAAATGTGTCAACTTTTATGATGATGTTATAATTTTTTGCTGTAACTAAAAAAAATGTATTTAACAATAAGAACTAAAAAATAATTTACCTGCTTTATGCTGCTGTTGGGATCTCAACTGTCCATCAAGGTCAGGATAGCCACCACACATATGCAGGCCATGGGGGGGGGGGGTGTCAGGGTGTAGTGCAAGCACTTCCTATCCCCTGGCTGCGCTGGACTTCAGATAACTTCTTGGTCCAATGTCATCCCACCTCCTTTGACAGTGAATGCTGTGCCACTTGTAGACTTCTAGGGTCTGCACCTTTTTGGTGATGGCCTTCCATATGGTCTTTTTTCTGATTGGCGATGGCCTGTAAGGGTCCAAAAAAAAAAGAAAACAATATTTTATGAGGTTTTGTCTTTTTTATAATAATTTTACACAATTTTGACAAATTCCTGACAATCATTGTGAAAAGGGTAATACAGCACATTTTAAAATTTTTTATTTTTTACTTGAAGTTACAGACTTGTAGTGACCTTTTGACTACCCTCATCACTTTTCATGCCCTTATTTTATAAATCCAGGCCTCTGACATCATCTAGTCCAGGAGTCTGAAGATTTCCCTGGAGTGGGAAGTACTTCTGACCAGTGCAAATCATTGTGAAATACTGAAGTCTAAACAACTTGTGCATTGTTACCACACACACCCACACCCAGCTGCATTGGCTTAATGCCTAGAATCCAAAGAGCAAACCATATACTTTGACTAAGGGCAGAATGGAAGGGCTACCATGTGTGTCAGTGAGAGCGCGGTCTTTGGTGATGTATGAATCTCTGTGTGTAGGAATGGGATATATTTGTAGGGGTGACCGAGAGCCTGTGTAGCATGTACTGGCAGCACAGGACATACCTTTCCCCATATGTGGCACCATTACCTGTATAATACGAACAAACACTCATTATTCTGAAAAATTGGATACATTTACAGTGCAAAAGATAATTATTCAGACAAGGTTATAACTTGATTTTAATTTCATCACTTTACATTTCTCTCATTTTGACTATTGGCTGTATTTTTCTCTTGCACTTATGGAACAGTGTCTACTGACCACTGGAAGTAAGTGGCATAAAGTATATAAATGAAAAACTTTGAAATGTGAGTAAATGGAAATGAAAAGTAACCTTAAGTATCAAGATAACTTTTCATTTCAATTTACAGACATTCAACAACATTGTCACACATCACTTTGTTCACAGCTAAATTATTGAGTTCACGCCAATCACAACACTTCACTCAGGAACTAAAAAGGACAATTTAGCCTGTGTTTGAAAAAATCAAGTTAGTTTAAAATACAATTTCCTTTGAAACATGTATCTGTTCCTCTGGTGCCCCAGACAGCTGGCCGTACATGGAGAAGACCTCAGTGATCATCAATTCCAACTCCCCTGCTGAGAGGTTAGGGGGCCTGTCACCTGCTTTGCTGGACGTCGTGGCTCCTAGAGGTTGGTAAGAGCAGCAGAAAATGGAGGAGGTGTTGTTGTATGCAGTGTTAGCAGGCAAACATACATGTATATGACATACACAGATTTCAGTGGAGATGGACACATCCATTGGCTTCTGCACGTTTGTTGTCACACACGCTATGGCTGTTTCTGTCATGGAATTTGACACCCACTAGACGGTCAACTTCAGCCAAAGTCTGTTGGATTGCAAATGTAATGACATCAAGGCCAGGTGGCCACCATTTTAGATTGTGATCCAGTGTATTTAAGACAGTATAATGTAATTCATTACTGGATTAAATGCTATAGTGGCATGGTTTATTTTATGCTTCCAGTGGTGGAATTTTAGAAAGAAAAATCAATAAAAATAATGTGTAAATAATACATTTAACCTGTATTATTTACACATTATCTACTAAATATCAGACACGCAAAAATTACTGTTTTAATTTACAGCATCACTAAAAACTGTTGTGTACATATGTCACAAAAACATATACAATTTTTTTAAGACATTGATGTGTGTTGATTATAAAAGAAATATTTGCACATTTAAAAAGATATTTCGATTTCCAGACCTTGCCACAATGAAAAGACGGAATATTATAAAAAAATTCAGATTGAATAGACAAACTATTCATGATTTATGTCATCAGCTGGAGACAGATCTTCTGCCTAACAATAGGAATCTCACTTCAATAACACTAAGGGCCATATTTATACTTTTTGACGGAAAACTGCGCCGCCGCAGTTTTGCGTCAAAAATTTTACCACCGGCTAACGCCATTTTGTTGCGCCGTGCGGGCGTCAAATTTATACTTTGACGCACGGCGGCGCAATCAACAGGTGGGAGTCATTTTTTTTACGCACATTGCGGCGTCAAGTCGTAAAGGAAAACGACGTTAACGCGGCGTAAATGACTGTGGGTCGATTTACGGCACCGCAACCCGGATATGCGCCGTTTTTTTTTACGCAATAGCGTCAAAAATACCCGCGAACACTGCCCTTTCAGCAGAGGAGAGCCAAAATGGATCCCAGATGCCACTACAGACCCCAGGAAGATGACAGCAGACCAGGAACCAGCCAGGATGATCCATACAAGAACCAGGACATATATAGAAAAAAAAGAAAGTGTCGCTTCAGTGCAGAGGAGCAGGAAATCCTGGTTAAAGAGGTGACGGAACACCAGCACCAACTGTTTATCACCTCAAAGTTGCCAATCAGTAGGAGAGAGGCCATATGGCAACAAATTGTTGACAAGATCAACAGTGTGGCTGAAGTACGCAGAACAGTCACCGAGTGTAAGAAACGCTGGCATGACTGTAAACGTAGGACAAAGGAAAACATGGCCAGGAACAGGAAGGCAGCACTGCAGACTGGAGGTGGGAGTCCAGCACACCAGGAGGCCCTGGACCACATGGAGGAGATGGTTGCAGCCGTCATCCCAAGGAGATCGTCACAGGGATTCAAGGACAGGACAGTGCAGACTACCACGAGACAACTCACATGCAGGGTAAGTCGCATGGGGATTTAAATACAATAATGTTGACTGTAAGCAGGGGGGGAAATACCTACTGCACATTGCATGTAAGTCATCATATACATGGAGTGGCATGGGTAAAGGGGTATGGCATGGGGGCATGGCCTGCACATACAGAAGCTGGGGCACAACATAACACTACACCAACAACAGTCCCATGGAGGCATCCTGTCATGCCAACAATGGAGCAAAGGGAATGGCTCGACAGGAGGCAAGGCCACTACGTCAAACTTACATCCTGTCACTCGTCAGCCAAAATATCTCCTACATTAACTAGGGCCCTATCAGCAATCCTCTAGCCAAAACAACAACTGCAATGTAACTGCAACAACAGTTGACACTACCACCTCTGATCTCTGTGCAGCTATAGTAGCCAATGGCAGTAGCCTCCCCATGGAACATACCTACCTAAATTAGGGGGTGAGGATGACATCTGCAACAATCCCCTGAAACAAGACAAAGGCCCCAGTACACTCATATGTCAATGCCCATAGTTGTCACATATATCAGCCAAAGTAAACAGCAATAGGAGCGACACAGTACTAACGACACACCCATGCTGCATATGTCAGGGTCCTTCCCGTGCCTGGCAAACAAGGAAACATCACAAATGTCATACTGCTCAGACAACAGCATTGAGGAGGGGACACATGGAACTGGTCACTGAAATACACCTGCACAGTCAGAGGACCAAATAGGACACTGATACAATAATCAGGGCAATCCAATGTAACACACATTACCCAACATCAGCAGGACACATTAACAATGCCTACATCCATATCACATCATAACATTGCCATGCATAGGATATGCCACACGTCAATTACATTTAAGTAAATGTGAACAATCAGGGATTGGGGCAGGTCCTGAGAGGCAATTGTGCTGCCAGGAACATCAGAACACCCACAGCCAGTGAAAGGTCTCACCATGAGCATGGATATACACGGAGGGTTGAGTAGGACAAAAAGCTGGCTATTCTCTATTTGGTATAAAGCAACACCTAGAGGCAAGTAGGCAGACAAGTCTGATAACTCAATATCATACATGTGACACACAGGTTGGCCAGAGGCCTATAACAATGCCCATATGAAGGACAGCAGATACCAATACCAAACAAGATCACAAAGTGAATTCATCAAAAGGCAGGCATGTTACGTCAAAATTGTCACAACACAGACACACTAATTGTACTCTGTTTCATTGCAGAGCCTAATTTGCATATCCATTTTATACAGAGCACAGGCCCTGGGACTGGTTAGCAGTACCCAGGGCACCATCAGAGTCAGGAAAACACCAGCAAAAAGTGGAAAATGGGGGCAAAAAGTTAGGGGGCCTCTGCAATCAACCCGGTTTTCTCACACAGAGGAACATGGATCTCCTGCCGATATGCCTGTCCCAGATTTCCCTGATGACATGGATGACGAGCCCATAAACATTCCCTAGGAGACCATCCAAAAGGTCCTTGAAACCCTCCAGACCCCACCTTCTGTCACAAGGAGAAGCACAGAACAAGCAGCCATCACAGAAGAACCACCCACCACCCCAATTGCAAGACCTGCCAGCTCCTACACAGCTGAGGACTCTGACGACACTGGCACCAGCTTTGAAAGAACTGTAGTTGGAGTACAGCGGGAGCTGGCCAAGGAGGTGCGGGTGGGGATGCAAACTATGGCAGCCAGCCTTGAGGGGGTGCGCTCGTGCATGAGGTCATCTGCAGATCAGGCAGCAGCTATGCAAGCCCTAACATCCATACTGCAAGGACTACAAGAAACTGTCAAGGAATTCACCACTGCAGTAAGGGAGTTGCCACAACACCTCGCACCCCAAACTTTCCACTGCATGCACGATTGCAATCATGACTCCCTCAGGGCTGACCTGGCTGCCTACCATTGTGATGTAGCTGCTATTCTCAAAAACCAGCAGGCCCTCCTTGCTGCAGTACTGCCCTTAAGACCTTCACAGGGAGCAGCCACCGGGAAGTCTGACTCCACGTCTTCTAACACTGAGGTGTGTGTTGCCCCTTCACAACCAACAACAACAAGGACAAAGCAGGCAACACACACATCAGAAGAAGAAGACATGGAACAGATCACATTCACATGGAAGAGTACCCGGAAGCACTAGTTCCTGCACCATGGCCTACTTTTACCAAGGTCCTACGTTTTGTCAATTGCCAGTCTCACTACAAATATGCTCAGTGACTGTTCTGCTAACCACTGTATAACTTGTCAGCATTGCCAGTCAATGTCTCTCTCCTACTAATTGGCAAATCCTGTCCCTCTGCACTGTCGGTAACATCACCCCAGCATGTCAGGAGCATCATATACACCCCTTCTGTAGGATCACCATGTAAGATTGCACTTACGGGCTCAGCAAACCTGGACAATATACATATTGCACTACAGCACCTATCAATAAATAGCACTTGCACACCTAATATGTATCTGTGTAATTTGACACATCAACTGTGCAGTAGATAACTCAAAAGTGCCTGTGTGACAACCATGTAGCTTGTCAATACAACTGTCCTGACATCATGTAGTCTGATACATCTGTGCAGTGGCCAGGATTGCATCATAGCCTGCCCATCCTGAGGAGAATAACTGATGAAGGGAGAAACCACACACAATCATGCTGTGTTGGACAGAATAATGCTCCATCAATAGAAATCAAAGTCAACTAATGGTGGCAGATAAATGTGGTCACCATGCAATACTAATACTTTGAAATATGCAGTCTAATCTAAGCCAACACAACTAAACACAGCATCAATCAACCTTTCTGAGTAAACTTCGAAATAGGTACTCATGCTGATTTTTTGCACACATGATCTATTTCAGTAATGAAGACAAGAAGACAAGAGTGTTAACAACACCTCATCTACAAAGATGTCCCTGAACATCACACTGCAGTCCAACCTAAAATATTCCCCACAATACCAAGTCTGGAAGCACACTTTGTGATGTAGAAAACATACTCATCAACACAAATCCTTTTTGATCCATGTAAACTCCAAATGGTGGTTCTATCAAATGGTGGATACTTACCAAGTTAGCACAGGGGTATCTGCCATTTTAAACCTCTTTTTTCTTTGGTTTGTAGCATAGGACACAAATGTCATAGAACAACAATCACCTACACTGATGGCAAGGCCATGATCAAGTAGCAGTTAACACATAATGCAAACGGTTAACTATATATTTATTCATAAGTAATCACACCAGAGGCAACTAAGAGAAAAGTCATACCTACTCTAATCTAACCTGACTACTCCTAACCCACAACTGTCCCTAACTAACCTAAGCTAAACTTACTCTACACATATAACGAATCGATCTAAACATCAACCACCCACCCACCATTATGAGACAGGACACATGCAGGACAACACATACTAACCTACACACATACAATACTATCCTAAACAATCATATGTTTTTTTGGTATTTTTTTTAATTAATATATATATTATCTTTTTCCTAAACACACAGGAACTCCAACATTGACCCCCACCCACCCACCCACACACTTAATAATGAAAAGTAGAAAGAATAAGGACCCCCACCCTCCTCCCTAACACTAACTAAGCTAACAACCTATACTAATCTAACACTAATCCCCCAAGCCCACTAATCATGATAAAAAGGAAAGAGGAGGGAGGGGAGGGATACATTTAAATAGACCATATCAGTCCTATAGGTTGGCCCTCCGTAGGGTCCTCCTGATGGACCTGACCCGCTTCTTTATGTAGGCCACATCCTGGCTCAGCTTGTCCACCTTCCTAATGAACTTGTCCATTTTGCGGTCCAAAGCCTGGAATGCCGCAGGGTCAATTGGAGGTGCTGCTGCTGTCTGTGTACCGGCAGAGGTGCTCTGTGTGGGTATTGAATGTAGCCCACTGGACTGTCCTGCAGCTCTTATATTGCTGGGTCCTGGTTGCGCTGCAGAGGCAGGGACAACTGTCCCCGCCGTTGCTGGGGCCACTTGGGGAGAACTGGTGGTTGTGGTGGTGGTGGCTGTAGTGGGCAACGTTGGGCCACCCTGTGGTGAGGCCCACCATGCTCCGGAGGTCCGATCCGCCTGGTATTTTCGGGCCATCTGTCGGAACCCCGACTGCACCTGCAGGATGTGTCGGTACCTCATGGCCCGCCTCTCAAATTCATGCCTCTGTGCGGCACTCATGTTTGCAGCTGTGAAGAGAAAGGGCAACTATTTACCATAGGAAATGCATTGTGTGGAATAGCACAATGGGTCAATTGGAAATTACTTTTCAGTAGTTGCAACAGCTCATATCACCATATAGATCATTGAAAGTCTCAGAGGAAGTACATGGTAAGCCTGCATACAAAGGTCATCTCACACATAGCATATACAATTATCTACATGATGGGTGACATCAGCCTAAACTTCTCATCATAAAAATTACAAATGCAGCCTACATTCATGCTGCACCTCCTCCGCCTATTGCCTGGACTCCATATGGTGTATGTGATAACAATCACAACCCTCAATATCTGCAATTTGTAATTGGATTTGCTAGTATAGAACTCATGTGCCATAACCGAGTGTGTACACTAGGTTCAAAACAAAGTTTCAAATGGTCACAAGTATGTGTAACATACTGGCTGCTACAGTCCTAGGTACCCTATTCACAAACACATGGCTGACTTTGAGGGGGGGGTGGGAAGAACATCCAACAATCCCAAAATCGATGCACACAGAGGAGTGTATAGAAAGCTCATCATGTTTTTGCCTCCACACACACACCACCAGTGAAAGGCTATCAACAAATCGGAGTCAGCTAAACCTTGTCCTATCCAAGGTCCACACATGTCAAAATGTACTGACCTAGGCCAACATCACATACTACCAGTGAGGCATATTTTTCTACAGACACAGAGAAGGAAGAACACCCATGATCATGAGTAGAATGTACACCTAGGCCATTGCACTGTAGTCCCACACACTTCTAGTACAACTTGTGGAAGTACATGCCCCCGGAAGATCCAACCTACAGTGTACTCAGTACATCGTTTACTAGGGAAGCAGCAGATTTCAGACAAGCCATTTGCAGAAGCTATCTGGGAGAATGTCAGTCTGAAATGCAGACTCAGTCCGAGACGAGTCCCAGAGCAACTCTTACATTAACTAGTGTATTCCACATGACTCACCCCATTCCCCATAGCGGGCCCTAAAGGAATGGCCTACAGACCCAAAATCAGACAAATGGATAAGCATAGGTCAACTCAAAATGAAGTGATAACTGAAATCCCAATAATGGAACAATACTAATGATTGGGCAGCGCATCAAACCTTGCAATCTGTTGAACACACAGTAGTCCATCATGCATCACCAGCAAACATAAAAAATACCACACATGCAACACTCGCTGTAGGTGTCGGGGTCCTCAAAATGAGCCACCTCTCCAACTGTGTACGGTGCAGGTCCACCTGTAAAGCATGGAAGGAAAAATATACTCAGCATCCGTGCACTGACGAACAATTGCAAATACAAAGACAATGTGAGAATACAACATGAGTAATGAAACACTTTCACACATGCTCATACTGCATGGAATTATTCATGTGCAACATTTACATTGGATGAGTCTCCTGCTACAGTTACACACCCTACTACACACATGCAGTGGCCCGGACAGTCATGTGGTGGCAAAGATGCACCTCCATTTGTATGCACCAACAATATAGGTGTGCATTCATCTCATCATGTGCATCCAAGAGAGACATCCAAAAGCTGGTTACCTGAGGACTGCCTGACCTCTCAAACAGCCTATGTGGTCATGACACATATGTGACTGATAGGTACATGGTATAGAGGGCCAGGTACTTTGGCAATACCTCATGTTGTTATAGTTTCATACATTGATGTGTCCAAACAATAGTGATTGGCACCAAACATAGATGTTTGTACCCTAGTCCATACATTTGGACTGCCATCCATATTCTGATTTGGGCACAAGTGACAATAAATACCTGTCTAAAATGTTAGCTGAGGGCACCTGAGTCCTTAACAAATATGGTTCATGCTCAGATCAGGCATGTAACAATTAAATGTGAAGGAGCACATTTATCACGACAAGGCATGGCACTTCAAGAACATTTTCCCTACACACCAACCAGACACACATGTGACATATGTGTGGACAACATTGCTAACTTCAATTGACGTGAAGGCAGCACTCATTTTCAGCATCATGTAGGGTTTACAAATGTCAGTCTAGCTATGGTGTCTACATATGTAGGTATGATGTTTCAACATCCATATTTCACTGGCTATTGTGACCTGTAGAGTCCTAATTGCGTCATTAATGTGTTGCTTGCCTGACACAAAGGCGGCACTGCATTACATTCTGCTACAGGCAACCGGTATGTGTAGAAAACATGAGCTACCTGACTGCTAGCATTTGTCATCCTTCACATTGTGCATCAATTACCCAGTATGTTTCCCTAACATTACACACAGTCAGCTACTTATCTGGCAGATTGGGTAACAATCATCACATGTCACTACACAGCTTTAAATTGTGCACATTTAATTGATCTGTACTCACCAACATGGCCACCAATCCTGATTCCCAGGTGGTCCAGCAGATCTTGCTCCCTGGAGATCAGATCAGCCCAGCGGTGCTTCAATTGATGGTCATTCCTTTGGCTACCATATAGATGCACCAAGTGATGGCGCACCTTCCCCCAACGGACTTTATGGGCCTCCGTGTGATACCCCTGTATCACCCTACCCCCAGCCTCCAGCATGAGTTGGAGGAAATGGCAAACAAGCCATATAAACCCCCCCAATTCCTCCTCACCCATCCTGGAAAGCCGTGGCCTACCAGACATATCAGCACTGAAAAAGGAGAAAAAGTAGTAGAAAAAAGAAAAGGGGGAAATGGGGAAAGGTAGAGTGGGGAAATACAAAGAAAACTTAAGAAGAAGAGCCCAACTATCCCCTATATTACAGTACCCACAACAGACTCCCACAGACAATAAATAAAACACTGGCTTGACAAATTATGACAACACAGACTCAGACAGTATTCTACAACAAGACAATGATGACAAAAGCACAAGTGAGATGGCACACTGGACACAAAAGCACTAATACACAGGACAACACTTTGCACACAGCCACACAGTCTAGAATAATCTGAGACTGCAAAGTGAAAGTGAAAGTACACTCACTGTACAGATTCTGTAAACAGGAGTGCAAATAATGCAGAGTCAAAAAAAAATTCATCATTGGGAGATTATATTTGTTTGAGGCATATTTTACAGCCCTAGAGTTGAAAATTAAGCCGCAGCAAAATATGATATCTATTTATGAAAAATATATTTGACTCAGCATTATATGCACTCATGTGCGTCAGAAATAATGACGCACAAGCTGTATGCGTGGAAATATGACGCATAATGGAAAAAAACAGAGGCCATGTTATGCAGGATATTATGATATCTATTTATGAAATATATTTTTGACTCTGCATTATCTGCACTCCTGTGCTTCAAAAATTATGACGCACAAGCTGTATGCGTGAAAATATGACTCATTATGACAAATATGTCTTTCATTTGTCAAATTGAGAAATGAATTTTGTCATGACCAAATGGTGCTAAGTGATAAACTTTGGGGTTAGCTATAGCAAATGTCCCTTATAGGATGTATAGAAGGTATTCACAGTGCAATAGTAATGATTGGCCAGAATGGATATTACTCATATTTGTACACATATGTAGGTAATTGCTGATTGCTAATTTCAAAATATGAATGAGATACCAGGATGTATTCCTTAGCAAAATTGTGTCCACATGTATCAAGCTATTCAAAATTAAATAAAGGCCAATTAGGTAGTGCAATTGTCGCCTAAACTTTTTTTGGGGGTAACCATGTCCTATTTACGCGTTAATTTATCTAAAATGTGTTTCACTTTTGACATGTAGGGCACACATGCGCCTTATGCATGTGTGTGCTTCACATGTGCATAAAAAATGTATATTTGGGGGGACAGCAGAGGTGGACTTAGGCCCTCAGCACCCTAGGGTTTGCTCTTCCAGACTTGCAACTTTATCCAAGGGTTTCCCAAATTTAGTAATGCTAAACCCTCAGCAGCAGGCCCATGGAAGCAAATTGGGTATGATTCACTGTTTCCCATTTGCCCATTTGACGTTTGCCCTATTGATTCTTTGGAGAATTCTGACATACCATTTTGCATAGATTTTTTTGCAAAATCTCAACGTTCCTTATGTCATGATAGCAAATAGGTTGTTGATGTATGTGGCCCTTTATGCATTGCCTGGTTTAGAGGCATCTTTTATTCTTCCTGCTAGGTTACAACTGGGACACTACTGTGATCGGCTGCTTGCAACCATTTTGTTGATTGGATGGTACATGTACATGTGTGTGGTCCAATATTGATCCAGTATCAACTGTCAAGGTGTATGTTGTCACTGTAACGTCCAGGTCTCCTCATGAGTTAGTGGCAGCTAATTGTGTATCTAATGAGTATCGTTTGTAGCAAAATTTGAGAAAAGTCATTGAGGACATGGTCACCTACACGTGGATGGTCCCACCCTGTCACTGAAGACGTGTAATGAGACTTTCAACTGGGCAACCTTGGTGTGCTGAGTGAGAGAATGTCTCAGGTGTCTGGATCCGGCATGTGTCAATGCAACATTTGTACTCCAGTTGGCCTCTGTGGATGGTAATGTATCAGGAAACATCATAGCCTCTGTGCAGAAGTAAATGGCTGGTATTCAGCACACACGACTCATATTTATTATTTGAACAATGTAACTCTGCATGTGAACTGTCAGGGTCCTCATATGTGTTGACTTTTCATGGACATTATCTGAGGTTGCTGGTTCGGATGGAGGCCACTTACACCATCAAACATTATGGTCCAGGTCCACTGTCACTCTTTGTGGTTTAGGCATTAATGAGGGCCAGACAACGGAAGGGCCATGATTTAGCTATTCAAGGGCACTGTCACAAATATGATACAAATAACAGTCAGATGATGCAATACTATGTATTTGAGTATACATTGATGAGGCTAATGACAAATTAGTGTCTGAGGTACAAGAGGTTTTGGACAGCATTTGTGGTCCAAAGGTGGACCACAGGTATCTTTAGGGTGACCCACGGACAGGTGCCAGTCAGGCTGACAGGATGCTGGGTAAATCAGGAGAAAGTTCTTTCAGTAATTACATGATCAGTGTTCTGACTAGGACTGGTCAGAGGGAGCAGTAGACAGTTGACATGTCACACTGTGTATGTCCTGTGTTGTTTTGAAGGTGACACATGAAACCATATACAGTGTTACACGGCAACATTAGTAGTAATGCTTAATGATGTAATTGCCCAAATGCCAATATCTATGCTGTAGGAGGCATCAGCAGGGACGGGGCATGTACATTTGGGTGGTGTGCATGGAGGGGATCACTGGTGTGGCCTCCATCAGTGTCTCACTAGTCCTGTCAGATGAGATTTGCTGAAAATTAGCCTACAGTACCTTTCACACGAGAATCAATCTACACGTGATACCAGGCCTTAAAAACTCCAAGCCAGTGTATTATATGAGCTGAGTTCCATGCAGTGAGATGGTACTATGACAATGGTAGGCATAGGAAAGGGTTTGGCACACTGGATGACTCTTGTGAGTGTGTGTGTGTAGATGAGGGAATCTCAGTGTACGCATATCTGCATTCCAGGGACCTCTTCAGACAGGTGGGGTGTGACCAGCCGCAGGTGTGTGTAATGTTTTTAGAAAAGGGCTGACATGTAGATGGGTAGTGATGTGCTGGATGCTTGTCATAGGTGTAGCACTTGTGCTGCGTATGTTCTGCTTATGTGTAACTCTAGTGACAGATAGTCATTGCAAAGATAGTAAGTAGTTGAAATTACTGTTGCCAAGAGTCTGGGAATACATTCCTGTTCCTGAAGCATAAGCATGTGAACTGGCTGATGTATGAGGCCTGTTTTCCCCTAGTTGAGTGATGGTTTTTTAGTTGTGTGCCATCTGCTGCGATAATCCATGTTTCCTACATGTATGTGTGTCATATGTGTGGTCCTCAGCTATTGCCCTTCAAAGGTGAAATGTACAGGATGTCTGTCATTTACATTGTGTGTGTATGGGACCATTGTATGGTGGCCATTACGTTTGTAGTGTATTTTTCTGTGTCCTGATTGTTATATCATTATTGCTCAATGAGACGACATTCTTCTTCTGATATTTCAAGCTAAAGGTGGGCAGAAATGAATAGGCCAAACCATAATGTGGTGTTTGTTATCAGTGTTTATTTACAATAGTGCATTAAGTGGTGATGGTGATAATTATGAAAAGAAATAATTTACAATCTGTTGGCGCCTACGTGCTCCAGCAGCCGTGTTTGGTGGTTCCCCCTCCTGTTGCAGGCCAGCATCCTCCTCTTCTTCGTCTTCAGGCATGTATGGGTCTGGTTCGAGGAGGGGAATGTTTCTTTTGACACAAATGTTGTGCAATATTGCACATGTGAGTATGATCCTACAGACCATCTCGGGGGAATATAGTAGGCTACCACCAGTGATGTCGAGGCAGCGGAACCTTGACTTGAGGATCCCGAAGGTCCGCTCGACAATGCTGCGTGTCCTCTTATGGGCGTTGTTGTATGCCCGCTCTGCAGTAGTACTCGGGTTCCCAAATGGTGTCATTAGCCATGGCTGGATGCCATACCCCTGATCAGCTGAAAGAAAAAAACAGAATGGGATCATGTAGATGTAGCTTGCATTATTGAAAAGACCGTCCATGGCAGTAGTTGTCTTGTGTTGTCTGTGACTCTTTTGTGTACTGATGTGACATCCTATGCTTGTAGGCTATACCATCTGCATTGTGTTTTTACCTTGGCTGAGCAAGTGTTTGTCTGCTAACTGTTTGTCATCAGTATGTTTGGTGATTTTCAGTGCAGTGTGCCCTCCCTAACATTGTGACTTGTGATACAGGTGTCCTTGTGTCTTCACTTGGGGTGAGTAGATAGTTCAATGAAGAGTTTAATTTATAAGTGTTGTTAGCACGTTCATATGGAAGTACCCTGGACATCCCATACCTTTAGACTTAGGCAATGTATTAATGTAAAGGTCATTGTGAGACTTACAATTTGCAAGGTGACATTTCGGCAACCACACTCATTGACGTCTTCACATTAGACTGTACAGTAATTTCCGATGTGTGACAGGTTAAATGGTGAGTTAAGAAACATGGCTAGTGATGTCAGGACCTCAGTGTGTTCCTGTCTAGATGTTGCTGTTGTGGTGTATGTGTTGTGTGCCCTAGAGGGCTGGTGTGCAGTGTATATATAAGTAGGTTTTTGTACTTACCAACAAGTAGTCCATTGCCATACCGTCCATCCTGGAAGTGTTGGTTGATGGTAGAGTGACGGAAGATGAATGAGTCATGTACTCTCCCAGGATATTTAGCCACGATGTTGGTAATCAATCCCTGGTGATCGACTATGGCCTGCACGTTGATTGAATGTGTGTGCTTCCTGTTGCGGTAGAGGTGTTCAGTCGCAGCAGGTGGCACAAGGTGTACTTGTGTGCAGTCAATTGCACCAAGGACGTGTGGGAAGCCACTGATTGCATAGAACCCCTGTTTTGTTTCCTGCTGCTTCTGCAGTGTGTTAGGGAAGCAGATGTGGCGGGGTGTCAGTTGAATGATGGCATCCAGTACTTTTGGCAGAAATGCGGAGAATGATGGTTGGGATATTCCGCCAACCAGGGCACCAGTTGTTTGAAATGAGCCACTTGCCAGCAGGTGAAGTACGGCAAGCAGCTTTGTTTCTGTTGGTATGGTGCGGGGTGTCACCAAAGTGGGGGCCAACTGCTGTTCAATGTTTCGCAGCAGCTGCTGGATGGCCTGCCAGTTCAACCGGTACCTCTGTATGATGTCATGTTCCCTGAGGCCCTGAAGGGTTGTTCTTGGGCGGAATATCCTCTCCTGCCTACTGCGCTGCCTTTGGGGTCCCTGCTGGTGTTGTTGTAGCTGCTGTTGTTGCTGATGGGCTCTGCGTCTGCGTGCACGCTGGATAAGAATCACCTCCATGTCTCCCTGTTGCTGCTCTGCTGCTCTGCTGTTTGTTCTGTGTGTTCTGATTAAATACAGGTGTGTTTGCCCCATTTTAATGCATGCCCTGACCCAGGCATTAAATTTTGACGCAAATCGGGCTGTGCGTCATTTTCTGGCTCCGCCTCCCGTCCGAGCGTCATTTTTGCCGGGAAACATAAATACGACGCACGGCCGTTTGCGTCGTTTTTTGGACGGGAACGCCTACCCTGCATATCATTAACGCAGGGCGGGTTGCCGCATCCAAGAAATGACGCACACAATGGAATTTTGTCATCCGCGGGCTCGGGCGTCAGAGTTTAAATATGGGGCAACGTTTGCGTTGATTGTGCGTCAAATATTTTGACGCACAATTGGCGCAAACGGAGTATAAATATGCCCCTAAGTGTTCCATTTTGTGGTGACAGGATCCTTCTAATACACAGTGGTAGTATCTGGTGGCATGTCAGAGCCAACCTTCAGTGGTGTGTTACAAGACATTCTTTCGTCAAAGATGAGACACATCATCAGCTTCATCCAGTTTCCAAGAAATTAGTATTTTGCCAAAGTGAAGGGCGATTTATATGATTTGGGTGGTACACCACATGTGGTCAGAGCAATTCATGAAACACATATTGCCTTAGTGTGACACTTGACAGAGAACAAGTCTACCACAATCAGAAGAACTTACAATCATCTACCACAATCAGAAGAACTTACATGCAATCATTGTGCAAGTTGTCCTCTTACCTGATTTATACATCTCAAGCATGTGTACCTGTTTCCCAAGATCAACACATGATTACTTTGTACTACGGAACAGCAGCATACCCCTTGAAATGTCACAACCTGGACCTAGAAGTGCCTGGCTTGATAGTAATTAAACTCTGTCATTATAATGATGTGGTAAATTTCTAGTTTAAGAACCTACTATGGGGTTATATATTTTTGCTCAATATATTTTTTATTTCACATAGGAGAATCAGCTTATCCTAACTGAGCATGGTTGTTGGCACCACCGAGGAATCCAACAACTTCAGGGGAAGTCTGCTTCAATGAGGCCCATTGAAGAACATGGAGGCCTGTAGAGAAGGCTTTTGTGCTCCTAAAGGCCAGACTGCACTGTCTGGATAAGACTAGTGGAGCCCTCCTCTACTCCCCCAGTAGGGTGTGTAAAATCACCATGCCATGCTGAATGTTGCACAACATAGCACTACAACAGACTCCTATACATTGCAGAGGGTGGAGACAATGATCAGCAACTGGGAGAGGATGCTGAAATGGCAAATAAAGATGTTAGTGGCGACGAGGAAAAAATTGATGTACATCAAGATATTGCTGACAACTTCTTCACATGAGTGTAAGTATATCTTTAAACAATGTTACACTCAATGTCAAAAGACCTTGTAATATACTGAGCATATCATTCTGTGTGGACGTATTTTATGAATGGATAGTTTGGGAAATTCCAGGGCAAAGATGTTTGGCGATCAATGTTTTGACACATTTAATACTGTGGTCCTTTACTTTGTTTATCTTTGATTGCTGTAAGTAAAAGTGTCCTAATAATTTGTCATTTGTAATGTGTCTATTTTGTTATCCTTCCTATTATGTTTTAGGATACTTCACCATGTCATCTTCAATTGGACATTTCAAAGTTGTCACATTTGCAGGTATATGCTTCTGTTGCAAAGCAAAGGGAATATGGTTGATCCTGTGAAAGACACAGTTTGGATGTACATATCTTGTACAAAGTCAACTTGCACAGTGATTGAATGGACAATTTTGAGATTACATTAGACATGTGTAAATTGACCCATAGCATACTAATCTCCCTTCATATTTGCAAAATCTTCATTTTGTATTAAATGCATGAGGCTGTTGATGTGTCTCGTCATTGTTGAAACAACGTTTTGTAGCACACCACTAAAAATTGTTTGTGACATTCCAACAGATACTGTCATAGTGTATTCGAATGATCCTGTGGCCACAGAATGTAGTAATCCCATGATTTTGGCTACTGGTGTTATTGATTTGGGATTCCTATAAAGAGGTAGGATCTCTTGGTCTTGCTGATGACATGAATCAATATTAGTTTGCCTATTAAATCTGTTTTTTAGGATTATATCCTGTTCTTCCATGGTATCAAAGTCAGGAACAGTAAAAATATGAATTTATTTTACAAACACAAATAAACTAAAAAAAGATAAAACCAAACCTCAAAGGAAGAAAACAAAAAAAGTTGATCATGGTAAATGAAACTGTTATTGTAAAGGCAAAATTGTTTGAAGTCCAATGTACAAAATACATCTGGCATCAAAAAGGTAAATGTATCCAGAAAATAGTCCCCAAAGTGAATGGTAGTGAAACATTGCAGGGAATTAGGTTCTTCATCTCTTGCTGATAGTGTTAGAGTTCTTGATATCCTCACTTGGTGGTCTGAATGAAAGCCTCCTCCTAAGGGGGGGGTTGTCCACAGCTGAAGGGACTGAGGTGATTGCAGGTCTTTCTGCTTTTGCCAGGGCTACCTTTTCTGTGGCTGAGGCAGCTGTATTGTGCCCAGAAGTTATATGGCCACAGAAATGGTTCGATGTTACTGGGAAAGCCCTGCACATATGTTGGTAAATTTCAAACAGCACCCCAGTTAGGAAGCTAAATTAGATTTAAGAGTCTGCATTTCTACATTGTGCTCCCTCTGTGATTGCTTCATGTCCCGGAGCTCTGGACGGACCTGGCCCATAATGTCTTGGGACTGATGTAAGGATCCCAAGACTTGTTCAATGGTGGCCTGTGTGACATTGAACCCAGTGTCCTCACTTTGTTGGCTTGCAGATTCCCTCCCATGAATCCTACCCCCACTACCATGTGCCCTTGAGGCAGTGTGCCCTATCCCACTAAGCCTTGACTGAACTGGTCATGGTTTTGTCTCAACATCAGCCAGGGCTGGAGGGCAGAAGATTCAGGTGATCTTCCTTTAGAAACAGGAAGTGGAGGGTCCATTGACTGAGGTGTTGTAACAGATGAGATGGGAGGTTAAGATGTGGGCTGAGTGAGACTCACTGGAGCTGTCTTCCAAGACAGACCAGATGGACCAGACTCTGTCTTTTTATTCATGAATTGCACAAGTGGACTCCTCACGGAAGGCTTGATCATGGTCTGGAGTGGAGGTATCCTCAGTGGCAGATGGTTGTCCATGTACTCTGGGTGTTGGACCTAATATGAATTACAAGAAAACAAACAGTAAAATCTTGATTATGTATCAACTGTATTTTGAATTAGAAATGCAGAAACCTAAAAGTATGATTAGACCTTTCAGCTTGATTGTGGTAATTATCCAAAGATTATAAATTACACACATGCAAACTTAAAAAAAACATGTGTAGAGATGACCTGAAAAGATAAATATTACTTAGGAAGTGCACATAAAATTTAATACAAATTCAATCCAACTCAGAAGAGAGGAGATATGAAACTTAAAACATTCTAATGACTAGCAGGCTACAATTCAGACAATTATACAACTTAGTAGGATATGAACTTTGCTGAGGAAATTTATTATCATTACATCTTATAATATTCATACAACATAACATGAAATCCATTCCTTAAGTCAATTTGCTTTGATTTGTGTAACCAATTACAATACCTCAACAAAATAACAGTGACAACATTTTAAATTACATAAAATAATCCCATTTCTATTGATTGCAATAATTGGGGTTTGAGAAATGCCTAACATGTTGTCATATGTGTATATACGAAGAAAAAGAGTGAATGGCCAACATCACATTGCAAACATATTTTCCAGATACAAAAACAAGAGATCATGGTATTTGTAGTCCTTTCAATTTGACATTACCAACCCTTGGAAAATTGTAAGTTGAACATTCCTAGTAAAACATATGCAGTGAAGATGTACACACATTTACTAAATTATGACGTGGTTGAAATATGTTAAAAGGTGAAAAAAGACTTACCAGAACCATACCCTCATGGTATAAAAGATGGAGGTTTGAACCTGTTATCTTAATCATCAGGGGCCCTTGATAGACCTTTGTAAAAAAATATTTATCTAGGGATTTTCATTTCTGATTTGTGTTTTGTAACATTAGAGAAGTAATTTAGCAAGGGTAGACATAGCTAAACAAGACTGATTTTTCTGGATGACAATTTTATAAGTGGCGGCTGTGTTGCAGCACTTATTTAATATTTCAGGAACCATGACACCTATATACTTAATTTCGGTGTCAAAACAGGTTCCTGGCCAGGAAGAGACAGAAAATAATTCCTCGGGGCAAACCGTTCACCATTTGCCAAAATTGCAGCTCTATGATGATCTGTTTTTGCCATCATATTGGTAACTTATTTAAAAAAAAAAATTGTTTCAGGTTCACAGTTGATTCAAATTCGTAAACATGAGCAAAGCAGGTAGTAGCAGAGGATCTTTACCTCCTGAGAGAGTGATGCTAACTACAATATTTGAGGACTCCTTCAACAAAGAAAAATGTGTCACATGCCAAACTAATCTAAAAGAAAACCTAACATCAGCTGCAGGTGGACCGAAGAGAGTTTGAAATGCTGCAGAAATATGGCATGAAAAGGTTCACACGTAATTGAAACTGATGGGTGAAGTGGATCAAATATTTTATCATTCTAACAGTAAGTGCTGCAAGTTGTTTATAATGGGAAAAGATGTTGAAAGTAACAATAAAAAAATAGCAAAAACCAGTGAATCACAAAAAGAATCCAAATAATAAAAGTTTCATCCAACCATCCACTACCAAACGTGTCACAAAAAAACAACATTCACAAGCACATAGAGAGTTGGATGTAGCAAAAGAAAGGAGATTATTTTGTTAAGGACATTTTGTTGAATGGTCTTCTTCCAACAAATGCATTATTTGCTGGAGATACTGCAACCAAACCAGTGAACCACAAACTTGTACAAGAGCTTGAAAAAAAACTTTCACCTGAAGAACTTCAGTTTGAAAATGTGTCTTCATTTATAACTGTTGTTCTTGTGCACTATATGTGGCCTATATGTCACAATTACGAATGGCCAAGATGCCATCAACACAAAACTTGGGAGAGGTCATTCAGACTGTTCTACACATATCTGTCAAAGAATGTGAGAGAATCAGGCGAATGTCTATAAGTGGAACAATTTATCTTGCCTGAATCAAAAATTTGACACCTATACCTGTGCAATTTGATCAATTCTGGTCATCAACATCAAACAAGATGAACTTGGAGATGTTAACTCACCAAAACATTGCTGATGCTTCAGTGAACACTGAATTACCAATTAGTGTAAGTGGAATGATTGTCAATGAGAAGTTGGTGCCTGCAGAAATATTTTCAAAAGGTACGGGCCATATTGTTCAAGAACTTAACATCAAATTGAAGGAAGCTGACCTTCATGTTGTGTCACATATTGAGTAGGCTGTTTGAAATGGTTCCAATCGAGTTATTATACTGTCAAATGATACAGATGTTATTATTGTGCTATTTAGATTTGTTGCAATGTTAATAAATCAAAGATTGTCAGTGTTATGAATAAGTTATGGAACAGGGGAGAAAAGACACTTCACCCTGCTTCATATTCTGTACAAGAAACTTCACCCAGAGATACCTAGTGTTCCTATCAAGGCACATATTCTTACAGGTGATGACACTAGGAGCAAAATTGGAATAAAGATTAGAGTCTTAAATGCTGAATCTGTGAAGTTTCTAAAAGGATTTGCTGAGACAGAAGAAGAACTTGACTTTAAAGATGGTAGAAATGTACCTTGCGCATGTGTGGAAAATTAGTTCTGACTGTCACACATTTGGCAATCTTCGGTATAGTGCACCTAAGAGATCAGTCACCCTAAGTGACCTTCTGTCGATGTAATATTCTGTGCGTGGACACCTTAAAAGAGCATTCTACTTGATCAAAAGATGTGTAAATGTTCTGGATCATGCATATGTAGATAAATACACATGTGAGTTTAATTAGGAAGATATTGATTGGGTACTAAAACCAACAAAATTTCTAAAGCCTTTACCCCCAGAACTTACACGTACTTGCAAAACCTGCACTACGAAAAGATGTCCCTGTTGATATGCTCTTCTCAAAAGTTCAGCATTCTGCAATGTACCACAAGTGATTGCAGAAACAAAAATATAAATGTGAACTATGAAAATGTGTCTACAGCAGGAGTGATAAGCATTATTCTTTTCATATTCAGATCATAAATATTGTTTGGTGTATACATAAAAGAGTTAAAAGCCATTATTTTTTGTTTCATTTCCATATATGCCTCTTCTTCCTCTACTGTAACCCATTTTGGAAAATGGCAGAGGGGTCACCCTGAGAGGTTAGTTTCTGTCTCTATCAGACAACTTGACCTCCAAAATCTATATTTTTACGCCTAAATGAAGTATATAAGTCTCATGGTTGCTGAAATATTACATCATCACTGCAGCACATCCGCCATTCTTAAAAATGTTGTCCAGAACAATTCAGCCCAGATCAAGAATGTCTACCTAAGCTAAATCACTTCTTCAAAGATCTAAAAATACACATCATAAATGGAAATCTCTGAACAACAATTTTATTATGGAGGTATATCAGGTGTCTGGGATTATAACTATAGCAAACTACATTCAAACAAACAAAACAAAAAATGCAAGAAATGATCAATGACGTACAACATACATGTTGACCACACATATTGCCAGGTAGTAAAATGAGAGATGACACCCTAACGCTACTAATTTGATGATGACAATTGATATGTGATTTTTAAAATTGGGTTAATATGTTTTTATAAAGGTGTAACACACATTATCAACAGATAACTTAAGACCAAAAACAACATTTATGCTTAGAGAGACATTGATAGTCTCCACTTCATTAGAGATTCCTGTCAAGCCTTCAGGATGTAAGAGCTGCAAAACTTTTTCCTACCGAGGAAATAATTGTAATGGGGGCTGGGAGAACTACCACCAGTCCTCTGGGTCTCTAAGAGATGCTTGGAGGTCAGGGAATGAACTCTGACCCACAGGTCATTCTACATCTTCCTAATTTCCTCCTGTGTGAGCAGTTTGCTTGCTATAGAATTTACTCTGTCAATTACTCTGGACCACATTGACCTTTTCTGGGATATGGTGGTATTTTGTACTTGTGCTTCAAACAATTGTTGCTCTACTCTAATGATTTCATCCACCATGACTGATAATTCTCCCACTGTAAAATGGGAATGTCAGCTCCCTGCCATTATTAGTATATAAAATTGAATGTAATAGAGCATCCACATGTTAAGGGAAAAAAATAAACTACTGAAAAATTAACAGAGGGAGATGAAAGACAACAAGCTGTCTTCTGTGTAATCAATCAATCATTCATTTGTAGAGCGCGCTACTCACCACAAGGGTCTCAAGGCGCTGGGGGGGGAGGGAATGCTACTGCTCGAATAGCCAGGTCTTGAGGGGTTTCCCGAAGGTCAGCAGGTCCAGGTCTGTCGTGGGTAGATGGGGAGGGTGTTCCAGGTCTTGGCGGCGAGGTGGGAGAACGATCTTCCAGCGGCTGTAGTCCTGTGGATGCAAGGAACGGTGGCGAGGTTGGTGGAGCGGAGTTGACAGTTGGAGGTGTAGAAGGTGAGTCGATCGTTGAGGTAAGCTGGGCCGGCATTGTTGCGTGGTTTGTGGGTGAGAAGCTCCGAGGTGATCCGCTTGTTAAAGGGGAGCCAGTGTAGGTCTTTGAGGTAGGCTGAGATGTGGTTGCTGCGTGGGATGTCGAAGATGAGGCTTGCAAGGGCGTTCTGTATACGTTGCAGTCTTTTCTGGATTTTGGTTGTGGTTCCCGCGTAGAGAGCGTTGCTGTAGTCCAGTCTGCTGCTGATGAGGGCCTGGGTGACTGTACTTCTGGTTTCAGTGGGGATCTACCTGAAGATCTTGCGGAGCATGCGGAGGGTGTTGAAGCAAGATTATGAGACGGCATTGACTTGCTGGGTCATGGTGAGCAAGGAGTCCAGGATGAATCCCAGGTTGCGTGCCTGGTTGGTGGGTATCGGTGAGGTTCCTAGAGTGGCTGGCCACCAGGAGTCATCCCAGGCTGAAGGGGTGAAGCCGAGGATCTCCATCTTTTCTGAGTTCAGTTTCAGGCGACTGCTCTCCATCCAGTCGGCGATGGCCTTCATTGCGTTGTGGAGGTTAATTTTGGCGGTGACGGGGTTCTTGGTGAGTGAGAGGATCAGCTGGGTGTCATCGACCAAAGAGATGATGTTGATGTTGTGTGATCAGACGATGTTGGCAAGCAGTGCCATGTAGATGTTGAAAAGGGTCGGGCTGAGGGAGGATCCTTGGGGAACACGCAGATGATCTTGGTGGCTTCAGATCGGGAGGGAGGGAGGCAGACTCTTTGGTTTCTGCCCGTGAGGAAGGATGTATCCAGTCCAGGGCTTTGAGGTGGATCCCTGCATATTGGAGGCATGTGCGTGGGGTGTGGTGGCTGACGGTGTCAAAGGTGGATGAGAGGTCTAGGAGGGGTGAGGCTGCGGTTTTGCCTCTGTCTAGCATGGTCCTGATGTCGTCGGTGGCGGCGATGAGGGCGGTCTCGGTGCTGTGGTTGCTGCGGAACCCGGATTGAGACATGTCCAGAGTGTTGTTGTCTTCAAGGAAGCGGGTCAGTTGACCGTTGACGATCTTCTTGATGACCTTCGCCCGGAAAGGGAGCAGGGAGATGGGCCAGTAGTTCTTGAGATCCCTGGGGGGTTTGGGGTTCTTTAGTACGGCGTGGATTTAGGCATGCTTCCAGCTTTCTGGGAAGGTGGTGGTCTCAAAGGAGCTGTTGGCGAAGATTCGGAGTTGGGGGGCGATGATGGAGCTTGCTTTGTTGAAGACGTGGTGAGAACTGGGGTCGGATGGTGAACTGGAGTGTCTGTGACCTTGCAGTGAAAGAAGGTGGAGAGGGAGTCGGAGAGGTCTTGCGAGGGTGGGGTGAAGTTGGAGCAGGACCTGGGGTTGGCAAGTTCTTTGCTGTAGTGTGTATTGTTGTGGATGCGTTCCTTGTATGAGGATCTCTTGGTGGTCCGGATGAGCTGGTGGTGCCTGTGGATTACGTTCTTGAGGGCAGTGTGGTTGATCTTTGTTTGTTCATGGCACACTTCTTCTCGAGTTTTCGTCACTCCCGTTTGGAGGCCTGAAGGTCGGCGGTGAATCAGATAGCCTTAGTGCTGGTGTGGTTGTTGGAGGGTTTCCTGATCGGGGCGAGGGTGTTGGCGCAGTCGTCTATCCATTGTCTGAGGTTGTGAGTGGCTGTGTAGGGGTTGGTTTTGTTAGGTGGCAGGGCTCGGGAGAGGGTGGTGATCAGTTGGTCTTCAGTGACCTTGTTCCAGCTGCAGCAAGGGATCTGTTATGGGTGGCGGTACGTGGTGGGCTTCTTGAAGGTGAAGTGGATGCAGCAGTGGTCGGTCCAGTGTAGTTCGGTGGTGTGGCTGAAGGTGACGTGGCTGCTGGTGGAGAAGACAGAGGCGAGGTTGTCAAGCAGGGCAGTGGAGTTACGTCATTGGCGTTCTTGAGGTGAAAGTTCAGGTTGCCGAGGAGGATGTAGTAAGTAGAAGCAAGGGTGTGGGCACTGATTACGTCAGTGATGGAGTCACTAAACTGCAGCTAGGGTCCGGGGGGTCTGTAGACGAGTGTGCCTCTGAGGGTGGTGTTGGCATTGATGTGAATCTGGAAGTGTAGGTGTACTGCAGCGTCAAGGGTGTCTTCGGTGTTGGTCAAGATTCTGATGGTGTTCCTGTGGACTATGGTGATCCCTCCTCTCGGTCTGTTGGTGCGGTCTCTGCGGGTGATCTTATAGCCATCCGGGATGGGTATGGCGATGTCGGGTTCCACGAAGAGGTTCATCCACGATTCTGATAGGAAGGCGACGTCCGGGGAGAATGAGATGAGTGGGTCCCAAAGTTCGAAAGCATGCTTGTTGACAGAACGGGTGTTGAGGAGGATGCATCTGAGGTGGTTGCATCCAGTTCTGGTGGGGGGGGGTGGCGGCTCGGGGGCTGGGGAAGCCACAGTCCTGGAAGGAGAATGGTCCGTGGGTGAGCTTAGGGGTGGCTTGGAAGCAGGTGGCTGATCAGCCGGTGTTGAGGGAGTTGGCACTGTAGCAGCATCTAGCGGCGTGGGGATCGTGGGGGGCAGGGGGTCTGGTGCTGGGTACAGTCCAGGCGCAGACAGGCTTGCCTGTGGTGCACCTCTGGTGCGCCAGCGGCGCACCCCCTGAGTGCGCCAGCTACACGGGCCGCACGGCGGCCGCCACTAAGAAGCAGAGGTGGAAGGGAGGAGCAGCTGGGAGGCGGGAGCGGTGGGCGAATGGGGCACGAGGGGGGCGGGGCCAGGCCTCAGGGGATGCAGCGGCACAACTAGGGAAGGGGGAGAGGGCAATGGAGCGCGAATGCTGAGGAAAGGAGAAATGGCTACAAAAGGAAAAAAATGGCTATGGAGAAGGCAAAAAGGATTAAATAAAAGGAGAAAAAGGCTGACAAAACAATACAAAAAGCAGTGAAAAATACAGAATAAACAGACAGTCACAAGGCAGACACACAATACTTATGGCACCACTGGGCACCAGGGATGAGGTGAAGACGGGGTCCTGTGGGTGGTGGAGGGCCTCGAACTTGCAGCAGCAGCGAGGGCGGAGTTTAGGGCATGGGCACAGTCAGGTGGAGCTGCGTGGCGTGGGAAGCCTCTCCTGCCAAAACAAGGTCAAAGGTGACTCAGTTCACCACACAGCGGCCGCAATTAAGAAGGGGAGGTGGGAGGGAGAATGGGGGGGCGCGGTGGGGGGAGCCGCAGGGGACGAAGCAGTGGGACTAGGAAGGGGGGAGAGGGCAATGGAGCGCGAAGGCTGAGGAAAGGAGAAACTGCTACAAAAGGAGAAAAACGGCTAAGGAGAAGGCAAAAAGGCTTAAATAGAGGGAGAAAAAGACTGAAAAAAGGATACAAAAAGCATTGAAAAATACACCATAAACAGTCACAAGACAGACGCACAATACTTGCAGCACCACTAGACACCAGGGATGAGGCGCAGGTGGGAGCCTGAGGGTGGTGGAGGGCCTCGAACTCGCAGCAGCAACGAGGGCGGGGTGAAGGGCACGGGTGCAGTCAGGTGGAGCTGCTTGGCATGGGGAGCTCCCCTGACCGAAACAAGGTCAAGGGTCACCCACTTCACCGAGCAGGGGCCACCATTAAGAAGGGGAGGTGGAAGGGAGGAGCAGCTAGGAGGTGGGGGCGGTGGGTACACAAGGGGGGCAGGGCTGCAGGGGACACAGTGGTGGGACTAGGGAAGGGGAGAGGGCAGTGGAGCATGAAGCCTGAGGAAAGGAGAAATGGCTATAAAAGGAGAAAAATGGCTAAGGAGAAGGTAAAAAGGCTTAAATAAAAGAAGAAAAAGGGTGAAAAAAGGATACAAAAAGCAGTGAAAAATACAGAATAAACAGACAGTCACAAGACTGACACACAAAACTTACAGCACCACTAGTCAGGTGGAGCTGCGTGGCGTGGGGAGCCTCTCCTAACAAAACAATGTCAAGGATCGCTCACTTCACTGCGCAGTGGCCGCCATTAAGAAGAGAAGGTGGAAGGGAGGAGCAGCTGGGAGACGGGAGTGGCGGGTGCACAAGGGCGGCTGGCCACATGGGACTCATCGGGGTGACTAGGAAAGTGGAGAAGGCAATGGAGCATGAAGGCTGAGGAAAGAAGAAATGGCTAGAAAAGTAGAAAAACGGCAAAGGAGAAGAAAAAAGGCTTAAATAAAAGAAGAAAAAGGCTGAAAAAAGCTGTGAAAAATACAGAATAAACAGACAGTCACAAGACAGACACACAATACTTATGGCACCACTAGGCACCAGGGATGAGGTGCAGGTGGGAGCCTGTGGGTGGTGGAGGGCCTCGAACTCGCAGCAGCAACGAGGGCGGGGTAAAGGGAACGGGGGCAGTCAGGTGGAGCTGCGCAGTGTGGGGAACCTCTCCTGACAAAACAAGGTCAAGGATCGCTCAATTCACCGAGCAGCGGGCGCCATTAAGAAGGGGAGGTGGGAGGGAGGAGCAGCTGGGAGCGGTGGGTGAATGGGGGCGGGGACGCAGCAATGGGACTAGGGAAGGGGGAAGAGGGCAATGGAGCACGAAGGCTGAGGAAAGGAGAAACGGCTACAAAAGGAGAGAAATGGCTCAGGAAAAGGCAAAAAGGCTTAAATAAAAGTAGAAAAAGGCAGTAAAAAGGATACAGAAAGCAGTGAAAAATACAGAATAAACAGACAGTCACAAGACAGACGCACAATACTTATGGCACCACTAGACATAGGCTGGTGGAGGGCCTCAAGCTTGCAGCAGCAGCGAGGGCAGGGTATAGGGCACGGGCGCAGTCAGGTGAAGCTGTGCGGTGTGGGGAGCCTCTCCTGACCAAAACAAGGTCAAGGGTCGCTCCTTGGTCAAGGGTTTGCTGTGTAGCAAATTCAGCAGCAAAATTGTGTTGTGCAATGGAATGGCAAAGGATTATTGTTGGAAAAAATTAGTGTTTTGTAGTGTGGTATGCAGTTGTTCACTATTAGCCAAAAGACATCAGGTGTGTGCTGAGAGCATCCAACCAATAGTCAATGACATAGTACATTGTTGAGTGGGTCCCGCAACAGACTCCCACCATCAGAAACCCACCGCGAGAACAACTCCAGCACAGCAGTGAAATCTAAACCCGCCTGGCGCAATCCCACCATCCTGATGGATTTGGAGTAATATTAGCCAGAAAAGGAGTCTGCTGTGTCAGCAGCAGGAAGCTGCTTACACAATAGACTACACTCTGTCGACGTTTATGAAGGTTCAGCCACCATACATCTAAATACAGCAGTCAGAACTCCGTCAGCTTGACGGAGTACTTAAAGCTGCTGCCAAGGAGGGATGGAGGAACTCCCATAAAGATCTAACTAAATCAGGACCTTTATTCTATACAAAAGTCTACACTATACTGCAGTAATCCCTACAAATAAACATGATACTTATTTTTTTTTTTAAATACATGTATTAAAAAAGAAACTGTTTTAAAATATATAGAAAAATATAAATACCTTCCCCTACCTAATACCACTTTGATAAAGTCTACTTTAATAAAGCGGTAATAGGTAGTGAACATCAATAAAGCCTACTTACCTATAATTAGGGCCCTAACCCATAACACAGGTAAAGTGTAATTTTGCAAAGAGAGATATTAACAAATCATATGCTGCATTGTCATCAGAATGTACTGCTGTACACCAAAAACTTATCTTGATATACATGCAAAATATATCATTAAGGGACACATTTATCATTGTATTGTCATGCATGGTGTTACAAGGGTAACACAATATCTCAGTCTGATTTACCAAGCAACACAAGGCCACCATGCATCGTCCTGTGTAGTAAATCTGAAGAAAATAACTGCCTTGCATTAGTTTACACACCATATTCTACATCCCTGCAAAATTTCATGCACATCAATTCAGATATCATTATACTACCAGTACGACACAACACTCCACTGTATAACACACCACTCCATTTCACTGTACAGCACAACACTCCACTCTATGACACGTCAACCCACACTGCAACACACAGTTTTACCCTACAACAGTCTATTCCACTCCAGGACACTCCATGCCATCCCATTCTACAACATGCCAGTCCACTCTACTCGACTGTATTCCATTATATGCTATTCTACACTATGCCACTCCACTACACGCTGTTTCATTCTATAGTTCTTCACTCTGTCATCCCACTATAGACCATTACACTATACAGTATTCCACGCCACATCACTCCACTCTATGCCACTGCACCTTATGCTACCCCAATCTATGCCACCCTACTCACCACTACTCAACTCTATGCTATTCCACTCTATGCCACTCCACTCTATACCACTACACTGTATGACACTCCAGTCTATGCTATTCTACTTTATACCCCTCCACTCTATGCCAATCCACTGTAGGGTATTCCACTGTTTGTTACTCCACTCTACGCCATTCTAGTGAAGGCTACTCTACTCTATGCCACTTCCCTCTATGCTATTGTACTGTATGCCACTCCACTCTACACTATTCTGCTGTATGCCACTCTACTATATGTCACACCAATATGAGTTATCGCATAGTATGTCACTCCACTCTACACCATTCCAATGTATGTCACTCCACTCTATAGTATTCCATTCTATAGCACTACAATCTACAATACATTGTTCAACTTTATGCAACTCCAGTTTATGCCACATTTTGCTCTAAAACATGCCACTCTACTCCGTGCCACTCCACTCTACTGTACAACACACACTGCACTGTACGCAACTTCAGTCAACACCACTTCATTATACATTATTCAGCTGTACACCCCACTACTATATGCCACGCCATTCTATGCCACTCCAATTCACAGTATCCCACTGTGTGCCACTCCACTTCATGGGTCTCAACTCAAAGCCACTTCATTCTATGCTACTGAACTCTGTTGTATTCCACTGTATGTCACTTTACAGTGCACCACTCTAATCTATGCTATTCCATTATACGCATCGCCAGTGTATGTCACTCCACTCTATGCTATTCAACTACATGTATCTCCACTATACACAACTCTTCTACACACCACTACACTAGACATTACTCCACTGTATGCCAGTACACACTATACCACCATGCGCTATGGAACTCCACTCCATCCCACTCTACTCTTCAACACTTCACTCTGCACTGTGTTGTAAGGATAATGTCTTCCAGGGCAGAGACCCCCCTTTTCATTTTAGTTTGAAGAGATATGTAATTCAGCAAGTAACAAGTGATTATTTGCTATTTCATCAAAAGCATGTTTCAGACATGTGCTTTTGTTTTGTAATTCTGAATATGTGGGATAAGCAAGATCAATCAAAAACATGCTCAGTGTTAATTTAGTGAGTATTTCATTTAGAAATGGTTCCAGGAATATTGTAAACTTATAACTGTTTCCCTCCATAATTCAATTGTTTTATCTATTTTATTCACTTGCTTATATGCTTTTTTACTTTAGTTTTGGTTTCTTGAACAAATATATGCAGACTCCATTTTCTGCATGCCAACACTCCATTTTGTCATAGGGCTATCTAGCAAATGGCAGTTTTTCTTAAGTGTAAAACAAGGTGGTATTTATCTTCCTGAAGAACTGTAAATATTTCACATCCTTTTGATCTCTAAATGTGTCATATCCTACCATCAATGATATAGAAAATCACCCCAGTGCAATATCAGTTTAGGACAGGTGGCTTTTTCAAGGTCAAATAACAGCTATGACCCGAACAATGTGGTCTATATTGGCATATTTTTACTGTTTTTGTATATATGCACCAATTTATATATTTCTGTCAAAACATTTCCAAGGTGACATTGCAAATTCCATCTTAAATAAGATACAATATGAAATGACTGCCACTTGGTCACTTTTCACGAGACAAACTTCACCCAGGTCACAGACGTAGACTCAGATCCAGATGAGCACAGTGCCAGATTCCATCTCGATTGGAGAAGCCTGCCTTAAGACTCTCTGAGGCTCTGACATTACTGGTTTCCCTGCCAAAACCGTCTTTTAAAGAGGAAGTCATGCAAGAGGACTTAATTTCCCATCACCTATCAGCATAGGAAGTAACATTAGGGGATCTTCCATCATCCACCTACACAGAAAGTGACATCAGCGAACTTCCCATCATACATCTAGACAGGAAGTGATAATACTGGTTTTCCTCTCAAAAGAGTTTTTAAAAGAAGAAGCCAAGCAAGAGAACTGCATTTCCCATCATGCATCAGCACACAAAATAGCTTCACACCACCCTGCACTCCTCCCCCTTCTAAGACCTACTTAATGGCAGCTGCAGCATAGACGCACAGAGAATGCCGTCAGTGGAGGTGCCTCTGGAGCACCTAAGGCAAGTTTATCTGTGCCTGTTTGTGCCAGGACTTTGCCCGTGGTCAGGAACACTGATCCAATAACTATACAGTGATACTTCTTAGCAATCCTTCAGTCACTATACCCCAGATGCTGTTCCCCCAAACTGCTGCCATGCCACACCTCACACTACTGTAGAATTCTTCACTTCTACCCACTGCCATCTCTCCAGCAGCTCCACACTCACACCCCCTAAGCAAGTACTAACAGCACCCTCAACACTTCTTCCCAACACACACGCCACACAATCACTAAAACCTTGAACCCCACTCTATGCAACACGCCACCACAAACCAGCATGCCAACACCCACTTGCATGCATGCTTCTCAATACATGCTCACTCAGCAATCACACAACTGAAATATTGAACCTGCAGAGTAGCGATGCACCTGACATCCTTTTTATTACAGAGATCTGGTCCAACCCCTTAACAGCTCCCGACATCACCACAGTGTTAGAAATGGGGTCTTTGGTTGGCAGTCAGGTTACCCCCTGTCCAAGCAAGGACCCTCACTCCAGTCAGGGTAAAAGAGAATCACCCTCAGCTAACCCCTGCTTAACCCCTCAGTAGCTTGGCACTAGCAGGAAGGCTTAACTTCAGAGTACTAGGTATAAAGTGTTTGTACCAACACACACAGTAGTTCAATGAAAAGACTACAAAATGACACAACACAGGTTTAGAAAAATAGAGAATATTTATCTAAACAAAACAAGACCAAAAATAGTCTGCATGTAATTTGAAACACAACGCTAATGCTGTTAGCATGGAAATGTACCTGAGTGCGTCAAAAATAAACTGCAAGGGCGAGTGTGCGCCAAAAAGGGCTTGTGATACGTCAATATCACTCACGAGCGAGACCTTGCATTGTTTCTCCTTCAGTCGGTTGGCGTGTGTCATTTCTTCGCTCCGCAGGAGAGCGATGCATTGATCCAGTCAGCACTCTCGGGACCAGGCAGGCCTTGCATCGTTTTTACATGCCCAGTGGTGTTTGCATCAGAAATCCAGCTGCACAATGATCCGATAACAATGCAGCGTGGGTTGCGATCTCACCAGACTCCGTCAGCGATGCTGCGCATTGTTTCTCCAGCCAGGTGCGTTGATCTTTCAGTCGTGCTGCAGGCGAGCATCGTTCTTCAGCCGCAAAGCTGGCGGCACATCGATTTTACAGCCGCAGATCAGAGTTGCGTCAATCCTTTCCCCACATGGCAGTCTGTGCGTGGATTTCTCACTCTTGTCCTGCCAGCCTCTCCTTTCAAGGCCCCAGGAACCACTTGGCAGAGTAGGAGTCTCAGCAGAGGCTCCAGGTGCTGGGAGAGAGAAGTCTTTGCTGTCCCTGAGACTTCCAATGACAGGAGGCAAGCTCCAAATCAAGCCCTTGGAGAGTTCTTCACAAGAAGGAAGGCACACAAAGTCCAGTCTTATCCCTCTTGCACAGGCAGAAGCAGCAACTGCAGGATAACTCCACAAAGCATAGTCAAAGTCAGGTGTGACCACTCATCCCCTCCCTCCTAGCACTGATGCCTCATCAGGAAATGCAGACTACACCCCAGCTCCCTTTGTGTCACGGTCTAGTGAGAGGTGCAACCAGCCCAACTGTCAAACTCACCCAGACAGCGAATCCACAAACAGTCAGAGTCACAGAGATGGTTTATGCAAGAAAATGCTCACTTTCTAAAAGTGGCATTTTCAAACACACAATCTTAAAATCAACTTTACTGAAAGATGTATTTTTAAATTGTGAACTCAAAGATCCCAAACTCCACATGTCTAGCCACTCCCAAAGGGAATCTACACTTTAATCATATTTAAAGGGAGCCCCCATGTTAACCTATGAGATGGACAGGCCTAGCAACAGTGAAAAACAAAGTTAGCAGTATTCAACTGTCAGGACATATCAAACACATTACTATATGTCCTACCTTAACCATACACTGCACCCTCCCTTTGGGGCTACCTAGGGCCTACCTTAGGGGTGCCTTACATATAAGAAAAGGGAAGGTTTAGGCCTGGCAAGTGGGTACACGTGCCAAGTTGAATTTACAGTTTAAAACTGCATACACAGACACTACAGAGGCAGGTCTGAGGCATGTTTACAGAGCTACTCATGTGGGTGGCACAACCAGTGCTGCAGGCGCACCAGTAGCATTTGATGTACAGGCCCTGGGCACCTCTAGTGCACTGTAGTATGGACTTACTAGTAAATCAAATATGCCAATCATGGATGAACCAATCACATACGCATTTTGTATAGGAGCATTTGCACTTTAGCACTGGTTAGCAGTGGTAAAGTGCCCAGAGTAACAAAATCACCAAAAACAGAGCCCAGCATACATCAACAACCTGGGAAACAGAAAGTTAGGGGAAACCACGCCAAGAGTGAAAAGTCTAACACACAGCAATTCCAGCAGGCTACAGGATTGCTTGTAAGGACCAGCTTCACAAGCCAGGAGGAGGACTCACTTTCATTTACAATGAATACATCAAATGTAGAACATACACAGAAAATGCGACCCCATCCATGGAAAAACTGTGCTTCAAGCTGCAAATCTCAGCAAATCCTGAACAGAACCCTTGCTTATCAACTGCGCGGACCATGAGCTACATTTACCAACCTCATCACCAACTTTATCACTCAATTCCCGCAACTCCAGAACCTACATTCTCATTTCTTAGCTCAACTTTTACCTCGAAGACTGAAACTATCCCTGGTCCACAGCACTCCTGAAAAGCTAAAGCAACATCCAACTCAACCAGCTTGTCCTAGAACCAACACCCACTGCAAGACATACACTGGACCCCATGTTCACCACAAGTGACAGCATCAAATACAACTCTTCAACACCTTTCATAGAGAGTGACCACTTCGTCATCCACTTCAAAATCAACAAACCTCAAGTTAACATCACTAACCACTTTGAGAATTATAAGCTGCAGCTGAAATAAAGTCACAGAAGCAGACTGGCTATGCTCCCTCAGCACTGTTCAACCTAGCCCCACAGACAACCTCATTATGGACATTAACAACTTCAACAAATGGATCAAGAAACATATGGACACATCACACCTAGCATGCATAGTAGATCATAAAAGCACGCCAGCTGGTATACAGAAGATCTCTGAGATACCAAACAACACTATTAACATCTTGAAAGAAAATGGAGAGCAAGCCACAACACCACTGACATAACTACCTAAAAGGCTGTATTCAGACACAATCACCAGCAAATATGAACAAGAGAAAAGCACTGATGTACCTGATTGAAGGAATCTCCAACAAGAGATCTTTTTGACAGTTAACCTCTTAGCTGTTGGGCCTCCCACCCCCCCCAAGTGCTGAGCCCTTTTTTTGTCTATTTGGATTAGTTTGCGCTTAGGCCTTTATAACTTTTTGTCCACATAAGCTATCCATGCCAAATTTGCGTCCTTTTCTTCCATCATCCTAGGGATTCTAAAGGTACCCAGAGTTTCTGGGTTCCCCTGGAGGAGACCAAGAAATTAGCCAAAATACAACTAAAATGTCATTTTTTTCAAAAAAATGGGAAAAAAGGCTGCCGAAGAAGGCTTGTGTTTTTTTCCCTGAAAATGGCACCAACAAAGAGTTTGTGGTGCTAAAATCACCATCTTACCAGCTTTCAGGAACAGACAGAGTTGAATCAGAAAACCACTTTTTTCAAGACATTTTTGGCATTTTACTGGGACATACTTCATTTTTACTAATTTTGGTGCTTTCAGCCTCCTTCCATTTAGTGACAGGAATGGGTGTGAAACCAATACTGGATCCAGGACAGCCAGGCATTTCTGAAACGTAGACATTTGGAATTCAGCAAGGGGTCCTTTGTGTAGATCCTACAAGGTTTTCCTACAGAAAATAGCAGCTGAAACAAAAATAAATTGAAATTGAGCTGAAGACAATAGCCATTTTTCTTTATGTTTTACTCTGCAACATTTTCCTGCGATGTCAGATTTTTTAAAGCAATATACCATTACGTCTACTGGACTCTTCTTGTTGTGGAGATATAAGGCTTGTAGGTTCATCAAGAACCCTAGGTACCCAGAGATAATAAATGAGCTGCACCTTGCAATAGGTTTTCATTCTATATAGGGTATACAGCAATTAATTTGCTTGAATATAAAGAGTGAAAAATAGGTTTCAGGAAAATCTTTGTATTTCCAAAATGGGCACATGATAAGGTGTTGAGAAGCAGTGGTTATTTGCACATCTCTTAATTACGGGGTGCCCATACTAGCATATGAATTACAGGGCATTTCTGAAATAGACATCTTTCTTTACACACTGTTTTACATTTGGAAATAAAAAAGGTAGAGAAAGACAAGGGGCAATAACACTTGTTTTGCTATTCTGTGTTCCCCAAGTCTCCCGATAAAAACTGTACCTCACTTGTGTGGGTAGGCTTAGTGCCCGCGACAGGAAATGCCCCAAAACACAGTGTGGACACATCACATTTTCCAAAAGAAATCAGAGCTGTTTTTTACAAAGTGCCCAGCTGTGGATTTTGGCCTGTAGCTCAGCCGCCACCTAGGGAAACCTACCAAACCTTTGCATTTTGGAAAACTAGACACCTAGGGGAATCCAGGATGGGGTGACTTGTGGGGCTCTCACCAGGTTCTGTTACCCAGGATCCTTTGCAAACCTCAAAAGTTGGCAAAAAAAGCACTTTTTTCTCACATTTCGGTGACAGAAACTTCTGGAATCTGAGAGGAGCCACAGGTTTCCTCCTACCCAGCGTTCCCCCAAATCTCCCGATAAAAATGGTACCTCACTTGTGTGGGTAGGCCTAGTGCCCGCAACAGGAAATGCCCCAAAACACAACGTGGACACATCACATTTGCCAAAAGAAGTGGCAGTCCACTGGCGTGCCCTAGAATGGGGCTCTAGAGTGCCTCCATGCTCCCTCAGAAATTGGTCTGCACACAAATTTGTTTGCTGCACAATTTTCCGAAGGAAGTCAACAACCAAGAATAGATGGATGTAGTCGACTGGCAAAAAGTTAGCTGTATCGACTTTACATCCATCGTCACCAGTAAAAGGTGGAATTTGGGGCTGAACTAAACAGGGGGACTGCCAAGAGAGCACTCTCTCCATGCATGCGGCCCCATGCACCTGCTCTCTGGGTTCGGCTAACCCAATGTTGTCCCGCTGCACAGAATATGCTTGCGAAGGGACAGCACAGCTGTCATCATTGTCTCCTTCAGACTGACTGGAAGAGGTGTCGTCGGATGGGAAAAATCACTCCCAGATTCTGCCCCATTGTCCTCTCCCTCAGATGCTGTCTCAGTATCTGCTGTCTCAGTCTCTGAGCCTACATCGGAACTGTCCTCCATAACCCGGGTTAGGGCTTGATCAGCAGTCATCCAACGAGACACCATCTCTGCTACTGGCTAAACTGTCCCTCTAAATTACTAGCCTACATGGATGGCATCTAGTCACAAAATTGCTCGTGGGTATGTTTGATGTGTCCAATAGGAAATGTCGTCACCTTACCTTCGCTTCTTCTCCAATTCGGCTGCATTCTCTGAAAACACTGAAAAAACCCAAAAAAGAATGTATTACTTCACCTTACCACATACCCATCATCACAGCCTTTAGCGCTGGTGTCACCCAGTGCAACAGTCATTTTTGGTGCTCTGCCTCCCATTACCTCCTCTTCTAATTCCTTCAGTACCACCCAGAAAAAGTGCTGCTCATATCTCCATAGTCCCACTCACAAAACATTTGTTTTAAAGCGCAGGGAACGCTTGCCTTTTCTTATCCACTCAGCTAAATACATATAAATGTATATCCTTTGCAGCAGGACAATATACCATCTGCGCTACTTTATGGCAACTGCCACTTGACAAAAGACATATATATATATATATATATATATATATATATATATACATACTAGCATATGAATTACAGGGTATTTTTGAAATAGACATCTTTCTTTACACACTGTTTTACATTTGGAAATTAAAAAAGGTAGAGAAAGACAAGGGCAATAACACTTGTTTTGCTATTCTGTTTTCCACCAAGTCTCCCGATAAAAACTGTCGGTATCACATATATAAAATTGAGATATATATATATATATATATATATTTATATATATATATATATATATATATATATATATATATATATATATGATATATATATCACTTTTATATATGTGTGGTTTCCCTGGGGGGCCAATTGTGGCTCCCGGAAAACATCACATAAATAAAAAAATAAAATAAAAAAATAATAATATATATATATATATATGTATATATATATAGACTTTGTTGTACAAATGGCAAAATACTTTGGCACTATCTAGCTCGGCGTGGATAGCACTGTGCTGATCCAATGCTCATAAACTTTGCTAGATAAACATACATTTGAGGTGAGCAAATCTAGAGTGTCGCTGGTGTTGCAGCGTGCTCCTTACTAGAGCTGCTCTCCACCTAAACTTGGGAACTACCCAGAGTTCTCTCTTCTTTTTTATATAATTTATGAGTCACTCCAACCCTGAAAGGGATTTGTTTTGACTTATACTGGGTGCTCCCTTGTGTCTGGACAAAGCTAAACCTCTCTGATGAGCTCTAATGAGAGCGAAACATGTGTCAGGGGTGGCTTTTACTCATTCCAGGTTGGCTTGGATGGTATTGTACCAGTCCAAAGCAGTAATACTGTTCCTGGAGTGATGAATGGCTTTTGTCGTTTTACAGCTCGACAAGGTTGACACTGTGTCAAACATATGCTTAAAGACCTTGCTGTACAAATGGCAAAAGACTTTGTCACTCTCTAGCTCAGCGTGGATAGCACTGTGCTGATCCAATGCTTAAAAACTTTGCTAGATGAACAGATATTTGAGGTGAGCAAATCTAGAGTGTCGCTGGTGTTGCAGCGTGCTTCTTACTAGAGCTGCTCTCCACCTAAACTTGGGAACTACCCAGAGTTCTCTCTTCATTTTTACATAATTATTGCATCACTCTAACCCTGAAAGAGATTTGTTTTGATGCCCCAGGGGTCGGCCAGTGTTCGGAGGGCCGACCCGCCATTTTTTAAAACATTTTTTAAAAAAATTTGTATCTTTTTTTTTATCTGGGCGGCGCAATCGCCCCCCAAAGCAACCCAAACACACATTTTTGTCGGCACTTAACGGGTTAAGAATATCACATCGCCCTCAGCCACTGTCACCAACATTGCTGACTTCCAACATCTTGGTGACAACCTATTCAACTTCTTCCACAGCAAAATCATAAACATCTACAGCAACTTCACAGACCAACCCCAGAGCAGCTGCTGCTAACCTACCCACCACCAACCAAGATGTCCACCTGACTGAATGGAGAACCCTCACCAGAAATGACACAGTAGCAATCATGCATACCATCCACTCAGGGGCAACAACGGACCCATGTCCCCCCACAGCTATCACCTGGGAACATCACAAATTAGTACCACCCTGACTCACATCATCATCACCTCCATCACATCCTCCACTCCCCCGGTTGAATGGATTGTTGCAGAAATCAGCGCCCTCCTGAAGAAGCCCAGGGCCAAACCAAATAAGCTGAGCAACTTCCAACCCATCTCTCTGCCTCCCCAAAGCCAATGTTATTGAGAAAACCATAAAAAAACAGCTCACAACTCACCACAAATTTCACCATCTTCTAGACAACACTCAGTTCGAGATTCAGGAAGAACAGCTTCACCAAAGCAAGAATCATCACAGCCAGTGATGATGTACATCATCCTGGACCAAGGAGAAACATCAGACCTCATCCTGCTCGATCTCTCTGCGGCCTTTGAAATTGTCTCCATAACACATTTATCAGAAGACACCCCAAGATAGGAAACAAGGATCAGCTTTCAAATTGGTCTATTCTTTCCTCATGAGAAGAACTCAAAGGGTCACGCTGCCATCATTCACATCAGAGACCCAGAATTTGATACACGGAGTCCCACAGGGATCACCCCTCAGCCCCACCATTTTCAACATGTACATTCTGTAGGAATGTGGGCAGACTCAACAAACAAATGTTGTAATCATTTGAGAGGTGTTATGGTATGGTTATTAATAGTTATAAGATTATGAGAAGTTTAGTTTCAATGTTGTACGCTGATGAATAAAGATGCTGGTTATGTGCTCCTTGTGTATTGTGTTCTTGTGCATGTTCCTGGGTTGGGGAGGATGTGACAATAGGCAACAAAGTTTGGATATGTGCCCTGAATGAACAACACTGCTTTCCCTGATAGTTTGAAAGGATATTGCAAACTGCTTGTGCGTGCCACATGCTCCCCTAACCAGTGCAAAGAAGCCTGCAGCTGCACATGTGGAGTGTAAACTCCACTCCAGCCAGTACGAGACCTCTTGGAGAAGTTAAATGGATAGTAGACCAGCACTATTGAAATAGCCTGTCAAGACTCGTCACCCAGGCTGAACAGAATACACTGTTATGCCACAACACCGAGCTGTCATTCATACAAAGAAAAATGTAAAGGCAGTGACAACCAGGTACCAGAAATAGAGATATACTCACCAACGAGGTAAAAGACTTCCTGAATACAACATCAGAGGTGACGAACGAGGTGTGCTAGAGAGGCTGATTCATGCAAAGTGGCATCCATTATGTTCTGAATCTCTCCTGAGCACAGCAACTCAAATACATGGTCAACAATTATCAAAGTCACAGGTTGGACTGAGAGTAGTGAGAAATGTCAAAACAGCATGGAGAAATGATTCCAAAAAAACAGAAAGTTGAAACCATAGAACAGTGCATGCAAGAAACAGAAAATCTATTTACTGTCAAAAATGCAATTGAGTGAGTCAAATAACCTGAGCTCAAATATGAAGCTGGCACTTCTAGAAGATGTGAATTCAGGTGCACAAAGAGCACTATACAAATAGCACACTCTCTCAACCGCAGTAGGAATAGGCGCAAACAGCACAGCAGCTACTTTACTAAAACCTCAGTCACCATTCAAAACTACCTAAAAGCTGAATATTTGTGCCAGATGGACCACATGGATAGATACATTTGATGATTTCATAGATGCTCTGGAAGAAGCAAATGCTGAGAAAATTATTAAATACTCATAGTATCTGGCTGGTGATGGGGTAAAAGAAATAATAAACAAAATCTCAAAGACTGAGACAATGGCTTACCGTCAGCTCAAAGAAGGATTAGGAGCCAAGTTTAACCCAATGCCAAATGTCAACTATGAAAAGTACATTTTCAATCAAGTGAGACAAAAAGTTGGTGAAACTGTGGATCAGTTTGTTAAGAGACAATGCACTACTCAAACACTGTATGTTTAGTGTATTTAATGATAAAGAAGCTATGCACCTCCAAGTCAATGATGTTTTTTTGTCAGACTCATTTAGAAGAACCATGTTGAAAGACACACACAGTCCAGAAAAAGTACTAATTGCTGCCAGAGCTGAGGAATGAGCATATCAGCAAGCCACTGACATGCAAGTGGGAACAGCAAAAGTAAATCTGCATTAATCATGAAGAGCAAACACAAGGACCAAGTAGATGCCCACAAGTAGACCTCCTAGGAGAAAGAAAGATTGTGTTACCAGTGCAGATTTTCATTTCCGTCTGAAAGCAAATGTCCAACCAAAGGACAGATGTTCAAAAGTTGCTGAAAGGAGAACCACTGCATGATGGTTTGCAAGGCAAAAGAGAAACTAATTACATGACCCCGAGATGATAAAATGGATGCCAGAAGGTTTCCAGAATCATCCTTGCCACACCCATGGAAAAAAAAAGGGATGGCCTACTTGGATCCTAATCTGCATACTGAAATTACTTCTGATGGAAGCCCAGTGGGGTTGGGAGCAAACCTTTTGTCCTCTTTAGTACCTGAAGGAGCTCAGGGAAATACATTCAATCAAGTGGGCTTTTAAGATAGGCTACAACCCCTTACACAAATCAAGTAGGGTGGGATAAAATTAAATTCGACATGTCATTCCCTTAAGAACTGAGCCCCAAGTGTAGGCTTAATATCCTCTGAAGAGAGATGCTAAACATGACATAGAAGCTATTTTAAACATCAATCCATTACAGTTCCTTGCAGTTCTACAATGAACACTGGATTTAATAAATCAGACAGAATAGACCCTTAAAATAGCATTTGACTGTATAAATTTAGACACATACATATACCCTCACAACAGTAGATTAGAAGCAGACTTAATTAAAGTGTACATTTCACTTAACCTTGTACATTTTGAATGTTTTTTTTTCAGCTAAAACATGGTGCCTAAAACAGTATCTAACTGCTTTCTTGTTCAAATATGTTTCAGAATTTTCAGATTCTTACGCAACATTACTTATAGGCTTTTGATAGTCCTTGTTTTCAGTATATGAATGCATATTTCACAGGAAGATTTACATCACTAATTATAATTGTCTTTTCTGAAGGAATTGACTAGGGTTGAAGATTACTGACCATACACAGTTACAAAAATAAGCTCTTAAAATGAAAAATGATCTATTCTAATGTCATTTCACTTATCTGCAATGTATCCAGCATAAAACAGCGTGACTATTTCAAAGTACATATATATATATATATATATATATATATATATATATATATATATATATATATATTTTACCTAGGGGCAGTCACCACTAGGACCTAGATTCTATATAAAAATATATTTTTTAATTGCTTAAGTACCTATATCTTTGCCTCCACTTGCTGAATCTTCAAAAAACTTTCCAAAAGAATTTGTCAGTCATGTCAGCTGCTATCTGGAAAGTTTTGGGGGGATCCATCCGGTGCGGGGGGTATGAAAAATCAAGAAAAAGGGGGGGTACCAAAAACTTTTTCCAGTTCATTTTTTGATAGGAAAAACTGGACAGGTATCGCGCCAAAACTACTGTACGGAATGACACCAAATTTGGCAGGAAGGTTGTCATGGTCCAGAATGTGATCATTTGTTTTTGTTTTGGTGTAAATCCATTAGTTTTAGAGAAATTAAGGGGAAAACAAATTTCTATATATAGGGACGCAAACGATTTGTGACCCCTCCTGATCTTGTGCTGAGATTTGATTGGCTGTCAACACTTCATCCGAGACATGTTGGTGGCCATCTTGGGACTCGGCAGCCAAGTCCCATTACAAAATATAGAAAAAAAGTAAAGGGGCTAGGGTACAGACACCCTGAGCCCTTTGCTCTGGTGCTGGGGTACAGAGGGGCATTCCCAGAGTTAGAAAGCATTTGTTTAAAAATGAAGGCCATGATTTATGGCAGATCCGATGAAAACTAAAAAAAAAAAAAAAAAAAAAGAAGTGCAGGCTTCTGCCCTTTTTCTTTTTTGAAGTCCCCGGGTGAGCAAAGTCCCAGGGGCATTGTTTAAATGGAGTGCGGCGGGCTTCCTGCCCCCCCTTGTAGCCCCTGGGACCGCTATCTCCGAAGAGGAAATTATGTGCGGAGGCAACAAGGCCCTCTTACGCCCAGGGGACCACCACTTCCCAGGGGCTAAAATTATTATTGGCCTGGGGAGGCCCATCGGACTACCCCACTGCCAACTCCTTGGGGGGTCAGCACTCTGTTGCCACAGGGACCACCACCGCCCCGGGGCTTTAAAAGTTAAATAGGAGGGGTGCCCGGCCCCCCTCCCCGGGGACCACCACCACCCCAGGGCTTGCCTACTATTGAGTGCAGAGGAGGACATGTGCTCAACCAAGCTGCTCCGGGGACCACCCCCTGAGGCAAATATTAAAAAGAAGTGAAGGGTGTCATGTTGGAAAGTGGATTATTGGTAAGGGCAGGTAAGTAACTACACTTAGCAATAGGCTACAAACTTCTATTAACTAACTTCAATAAATTGATCCCAGCTCAACACTTGGAAGCTTGGCAACGAGCAGTTAGGCTTACCTTAGGAGACAGGTGTGTCATGCATTCAGTAATCACAATACACTAAATAAGCAATTCACAAACACAATTACAATTTAACACCAATTTATCAAAACAGATTATATTTTTTATCTTTACAATGACACTAAAACAGCAGAAATTCAAGAAAAGAAACCTGAGATATGAATTTTCTATTGATTAAGGCCCTCATTATGACCTTGGCAGTTTTCTGACCGGCATGGTTAATGTGGCGGTATTACTGCCAAAAGGCAGGCGATACATACTGCCACATTATGAGATTGGCTGGTTGGCTGCAGCCAACCCGCCACTTCTTCACCTATACCACCATGGTGGTATGAGCCACCAGGACGGAGATGTCTATCTCCAGCCCAGCAGCCGACACACTACAGCCCATGGCATTATGAGCCGGCCAACCATCATGGTTTTGTAGCGTTAGCAATGCCACAAAAACCATAGTGGTAGTCCCTACTGGTGACAGGGAATTATTTCCCTGTCACCTGTAGGCAGCTCCCCCAACACTCACCTGACACCCCCACCCCTCCTCCATCCAAACTCACCCCCCACCTCGTTACACACACTAACCCCCATCCCGATACACAAACTAACCCCCCAACGATCCACTCACTCACCTCCCTCCCCCTTCGATACATTCACACACACCCTCACCCCCAGACACGCACAAAGACGCCCACATTCACCACGCATACACCCATTCACTTACACTGGCATACACGCATTAATACACACACTGGCATACACGCATTTTTACAAGCATACTTCCAGACATACTCACACACATTCTGACACACAATCACACTGACATGCAGATATGTACTCACTTCACCATTCTTACATGCATTCGCTCCTGCAATCAACCATGCATACAACACAACACTCACAGACGCTTTCACACACACATTCACACATCCATGCCCCCTCTCAGAAACACTCCTGTCAGACTCCCGACTTACCTTGACCAGTGAGGAGATCATCTCACAGGGAACGGGAAAGGGCACTACTACTGCCAGCAGCACCCCACCAACAGAACACCGGCAGGCCGTATTACTTTTCATAATCCAGCTGGCGGCGTTCTACTGGCATGGCGGTGCTGGTGTTAGCAGCGCAAGGTTACCACCTTCCGCCACTATGAACACTGCCAGATTTCCACCCTTATTGTGGCAGAAGCCAGGCAGTGCTCATAACATGGCAGACGGATGGTAGCCACTGTGGTGGTATGTTGGAGGCCATCACCTCGGCGGTATGTAGTATTTATTGCCAATGTTATAATGAGGGCCTTACTGTTTTCTAGCCCATAGAAATCAAACGCACCAATCTGGACATCTAGTTGCACTACAGTGGGGCAAAGTCAAAACTTGAGGCCGGCTGTGATGGAGCCCTGCTTGGCTACAGTCAGTGGGAAGCCTTGGTTAAAGTTTTACCTTCTGACTTAATCTTTTTTTTGAAGATTTTCTGGACTGGGACGAAGTCACTTGTTGAAACTAACGTCCCTGGAGCCCTCTTTGGAAATGCGTTGCGGGAAGCCTCGGTCAAGGATTCTATTTTCAGACCTAGACATTTTTTCAGGACAGAAGTCTTAATTCAGGACCAAGATGAAATTGAAGCCGACCTCCCTGGAGCACTCCTTGGATCCACTGCGCAGGAAGCCTCAGTCAACTTTTTATGTTCGGACTCAGAAACATTTTTGTAGCTTTTTCCCTCCGACTTTGGATGACCCTCCATAGCAAGACAATTTTGATGCAACATTGTTGATTTGCCTTTCCATGAGCACCTGATGAAATCCTGGAAGTCTGGGGCTCTGAAGCTTTTCATTGGTTCGAACCTGCATGTCAGGCTGGGTCGCAGTTGATGTTAGCTGGCTTGATTCACAAAGTCAGGTTGGTCTACTTATGGAGCTTTTTTCCAAAGTTGCTCCAAAATACTCCAAACTTCTGGCTCTTCTTCCAGACGTTTGTCTAAGGTTCTTTAGGTGTCCACAACTTCCCCCAAAGATTCCAGAAGCTCTGAGTTGCTCCTTGAGGGTTTGGACTTCAACTCTCAGAATCCACTTGGCTCAAATACAAAAATCACCACTAGTCAACTGGTCAATTTCTTCAGGACTTGAAAGGGGGTCTCTGGTCAGATATGTTCTACCTGTAGCACACAGGTAGTCCCTTCATGAAGAAGTAGAAGTCAGGCAAAGTTCTTTTAGTGGTGAAGGCCGAGTGTGCAGCTGGTGAAGTCGTTCTGAGTGCAGTGTCCAGATGCAGACCAGGGACAAGGCAGGGCATTCCTACTTCTTGTCTTGTTCTTGTAGGGATATGTGGTGGGGTGCAGCTCTGCCATTTTTATCCTTGCTCCTGGGGTGCAAAGCAGAGGGGTGCTCCTGTCCAATCATGTGCAGACCACCACCCTCTTGAGTGACCACTTCCTGAGAAGTGTGTAAAATCAATCCAAGGGGGCAACATTCCTACAAAATCCAAGATGGCAAAAATTCAGTCTTAGAGTTTAGATATGACTGAGCCCACCGACTGGTGTGGCTAAGTTTCCCTTAACACACCCCTTCCTTAATCTAATCAGGATGCAACTGGATGTCTGGGTTTGCAGGAAATGGGGAGGTACAGTTGCTGTCTCAAGTATCTTTCCCTCCTTTGAAGACCAGTTTGACTGCCCTCCCCCATCCTGTCTACCATCTGCTGAGGTAGATCTCCAGCCACCAGATGTTTTCTTTGTTTCAGCCCAGGCCCCTTCACACCTCACCAAGATAGCCTGGCTCAGGTTGCCAGAAGCCGACAAATCAGAGAAGGGCACTGCAGGGCTGAAGTTGGTAACTTTTAGCAAGAGTTCTAAAACTCTACGTAGGTACAAGTTGTATTAAATTCAAAAGTGACAAGTTGTTGGATTTAGTATAACTTTTAATTTGATACTAAACATGCCTCCTGCGGAAAATAAGATTTTATTATTGAAAAAAATTAAAGGTAGTTAGGACTTTGGAAGTATTTTTAATTCCAAAGGCGGATTTGGGGTTAACTTTAACATAAAAACAGCCAGCAATGCAGACCAAGTCACAGCAAACCCTTAGAACCTGTCAAAAAGCTGAGTTTGCATCTCTGTTCACTGCACGCAGAAATGCATGAAGGAAACAAAGATGAAAGCATTGCTTCAACAAATATGGGGCTACTACTTAAAGCAGCTCCTTGCTTGTTGAAGTAACGGGACCGCGGGGAGGCCTTGAGACTTCCCCTGTGGTTCCTCATAGCCCATAAAGGGCACACCTTAAATTATTTTTAAAAAACATATAGGAGTTCCCCTGCGGTTCCAGATAGCCCAAAAAGGGGTACAGAAATGTTTTTATAAATAGAGTAGCTAAAGTGTGAAGGTCACAAACCTTCACATTGAGCGTTGAAAGTTTGAGTCCAGTCGGACTCCTTTCCCTCCTTTATTTATTTTTTGTAAGTTAAAAAGTTTGAGGCTCATATGAAAGGTGATCTCACTTTTTTTTTAAATGAGAAAAACATGTTTGTTATCAAATTTTGCAGAAACATCTCATTCTAAGTATATCATACATCAAAGTCTAACCAATTGTCTATCTCTCTCTCAATTTGCTTCTCTCTCTCTCTTTCAATCTCTTTCTTCTACTCACACACCCACTCACGCAATCACTCACTGACCCGCTCAGATCCTTATGCCCTCAGTCACACCCCAGTCAGACCCTCATGCACACACTCATAGACCTACTAAGACAGTATGCACCTACTCCTAGACCACCTCAGATTATTCACACACCCACTCACAGCTTCACTGACACCCTAATGCACCAACTCACAGACACAAACACACACTGACACACTAACTAAAACACTGATGTACACATTCTCACACCCAGACAGACACCCTCATCCCTAGATACAGCCTCAAACCTATTCTGGGACCCAGAGAGATTGAAGCCAATTCCTGCCATGCACGGCCAAAGGGCTGTGCACAGCATGGAGTTGGGTGTTTAAGGGGGTTGGCCGCAGGGTCTGGCTTCAGGCCAGGTCTTGCAGGCAAGCTCTGCTGTGCATTGGCGAAGGCTGTGCATGGTGCAAGGATGGGTGCTAATAGGGGCTTGGCGTCAGGGCCTGTGGCCAACTGTAGTTGCACATGGCCAAAGGCCGTGCACGGCTGTGGTTGGAATAATGTATAGCGATGAATATTATCATATGTTAAAAAGAAATAGAAATACACGGAGGAAACCAAAAGTTACAGGGGCATTACAGTTAGGAAATAGAATATAAAAAAATTGAAATTCACTTAAAAAACTAAAGGTTACAGGGACGATATAGTTAGGCTAACATTTTAAAAGTAGAAAACCATCAAAATTCACAGGTTAAAGTTAGGCTTACCTCAAGTAACTATAACTCATGCCCTAAGGTAATTATAACTCATGCCCTCACCATGCACTGCTAATTACCCCACAAATGATGGCACTCATGACATCTTTGATAACATCACTGATAATATCAATATAATATTTGCAGTGACATTTTTGTCAAAAAAACTGTGCATGGCAGGGGCTCAAGTTGTAGATACCTTAGGGGCCGATTTTAGTTATTTGAGGTAACTCTAACTATAACTGGTGAATTTCTATGGTTTCTTACATTTAAAATGGGAGCCTGTAACCTTTGTTTTTTTTACATATATATATATATATATATATATATATATATATATATATATATATAAAGTGACTCAAACAGATGGTCTCACCAAAGAACACAAATATATTTCCACTGCAACGTTTGAGCTTCCACCTTCCTCAGGTAGTACATGGTTTGCTCAGAGGCTGTACAGGTGACCTGCTGCATTTTCAAAACGCATCATGAGTGAACATCCCAATTGGAATGTGGAGTCAATGCTGTCCTGAGAACTCTTCAGATGTGCAAAAATCAAGTGGTATTGTCAGTGATGTTCAGTCTATCTGGATACAGTGATTGTAAATGATACATCCAGAAGTTTTCTCTGATGTCCAGTAGTTCTGCTTAAAATCACTGCATCCAGATGATATGAACTTCACTGACAACACCATATATATATATATATATATATATATATATATATATATATATATATATATATAAATAACAAATCCTGCTATGGATTTCATATTTTGAGAGTTTACTTAGGTTGAGGAAGTGAATCCTGTGTAATGATGGACAAAAACATTCATAGTTGTCTCACTTGGACTGGAAACAGGCATGTTAGAGACCAAAAAACCTAACCATGGGTTTCTCTCAGCACTTTTAGACTATTGTACATATGCATAATTCAAACACATGTCGCAAAACAAAATCCACTGCTGTACTAATCACTTTTTCACAACTGAAAGGAAGCTTCACTCCCCTACAGAGAATTCTGTGGTGAAGTAAGTTTCTTAATTTAAACCCCGTTAGATACAATGTTTGTTTCTCATCTCATGTAGTGTGACCAGAACATTTTTGCAATGGCTTTAGAATGCTGCCATCAATAAATCATTGCACTTCATAATCAACTCCTGAATTTTTTAACCATACAAGTACAAAAGAGCTGTTCCCTGTGAATCGTGGAAGAGCTTGAGTGCAGTGCAGAGAATGTTTGGCAGTGCAGGGCACTTTTGATACAAAATTATTTTAGGTGTCTCCCCTGCAAAGCTCATAAAAATGTCCCTGTTATTTTCATTACATAAAGCTGATCCTTAATTTCCCACACTAGAGATGTGTAGGATTCAATATTTGTATGCCCTTTAAGATTACAGTGTACACTGTGGGCCATATTTATCATTTTTGACGCACAACTGCGCCAACGCAGTTGTGTGTCAAACATTTCACCGCCAACTAACGCCATTCCAACACGCCATGCGGGTACCTTATTTATGGAATGACGTTAGCCGGCGCTGTGGACTGGTCTGAGTAAAAACAAAAGACTCACACCAGGCAGCACCGGCGTATGGGAAAATGGGGGTTGTGCGTCAAAAAATGGTGCAAGTCAGGTTTGAGGCTAAAATCAGGCCATTTTTTTGGACGCACAATCCCCATTGACATGACTCCTGTCTTAGCAAAGACAGGAGTCATGCCCCCTTGCCCAATGGCCATACCCAGGCCCCCTGGGCATGGTCATTGGGCATAGTGGCATGTAGGGGGGCCCAAATCAGGGGGGCCCAAATCAGGCCCCCCTATGCCACTTAAAAAAAAAAGTTACAAAATACGTACCTGAACTTACCTTTACTTCCCTGAGATGGGTCCACCCAGGGGTGGGCGAGGGTGGCAGGGCGTGTCCCTGGAGGCAGGGGAGGGCCCCTCTGGACTCCTTACAAGCCCACAGGTCCCTTAACGCCTGCCCTGACCCAGGCGTTAAAAAACAGCACCCATCAGGCTGTGCGCCATTTTTTAAGGCCCAACCCCTCCTGTGCGTCAAAATGACGCAGGGGTATAAATAAGGCAAACAGGCCTTAAAGTCATTTTTGGGAAGGGAACGCCTACCTTGCATATCATTAACGCAAGGCAGTTTCCCGCTTCCAAAAAATGACGCACATGGTGGAATTTTGACGTCCGCAGGGTCGGGCGTCAAAGTTTAAATATGGGGCAGTGTTTGCACCGAATGTGTGTCAAACATTTTGACGCACATTCGGCGCAAACAGAGTACAAATATGCCCCTAAATACATTAGCGCCTAAACAGAGCCAGTGATTCAGAAGGGAAGTCAAAAAAGGAATCACATTTCCAGGGAAGGTGGCCTTCTTTTAGAGACAAGCTTCCATTGATCTTTTTCATTCACCATGGACCACAACATTGAAAGAATTCACATTTAAGGGAACTGTGCAGCAAACTTTATTTTGCTGTAGCTGCAGATCATACATTTTGTAAGGAATCTGCAGGTAACCGCATCTCAAGCAAATACTGTCACAGATATTTTAACAGTGACAGGCTACATCAATAGAAGCAGAGTCTTTGGACCACTCCTACACCCCCAATTCAAAGAAATACACCAATGGTGTCCAAACTGGGACTGAAAGAGAACTATGCTCTGGATGAGCGAGCTACCTTAGATTTAATAGCGACAACTCAGGGGGTTAATGCGTCACGAAATGCTGGCATAAAATCTGCAGTGTTAAAGCTATATTACTGAAACTGGTATCTAAGGTAGCTGTCCTCAGTAAACCAAAATAGGGAAGAATAAATATCTGCAGAGATGCAATATTTTGCCAACAAATGCCATATTTTATTTTTTTAAGAACTGTGCAGACTCCCCACATTATTTTGATCACCATTTTACTGTGATTTTCCCATTTAAAATGTCATGGCTAATAACTGATGTGACTAGTATTGTTGAATATTGGTTTCTGTTGATTCAGGCTCTGGATTCTTATTGGTTTAGGCCACAAAGAAATGCTGATGTGCTTAGGTGTTCAAAAAAGACTTGTGATATCAAAGCCACTGGAGTCGTTTTTATCCTTCTCACTCAAATGTTTACAATGATGTTGCATCTGCTTCGGTGTTTATTTACAATTTACTAACCTATTCTGACCTGTAAGCATTTGGTTAGGTGAGCTAGTTTTGGTGTGTTCATCAAGTTTTGACACCTGGGGTATTGAATGCAGGACTGAATTGGTTGCATAATCTGTAGGACATCTAGAGAGCATTAAATAATATGCCTAGAAGAGTAATAGGCAGTTGCACTTCTGATTATATGCTTGCTGGAGTACTTACCTGATCTTTATCTCCCTGGAAAGGTGTCAAGCACAAACGTATTTGACTTAGAAGTTCATCAAAAGCTGTTGTAAAACATTCAAGAAGTCAAAACCCAGTCATTCAAAGTGACACATTGCAAATCTGCCACTTGTGAAGCCAAGGTTTCCAAACCTGCTGACAGGTGTTTCATCAAGATTCCAGAAAAGATTCCTGATAAACAAGTATCTGAACTATCATACAGACCACCTATTCGAGTTCTTGGGGTAGAAGGCACATGAAATATAAACCTGTTTCCACAGCATGACTCAAAGAAAAACAAGAAATTGCTCCTTGTTTACGTTCTATTCTTTTCTATTCACAAAGTCTTATATAATGCATAGACCTGGACAGCCAGATTTTCAAAGCCTTGTGAAAAGACAATTCATTTTCAAGTTGTCATAACTCTAAAGGAAGAGAGTTCCATAGTTGGGGTGCCAGGTAGGCCATAGAACGGCCTCCAAACCAGGACCTGTGAATTTCAGGAACATTCAACTAACAGGCTATGAAATATCTAAGATGCCTACAAGGAATAAAGAGAGAAGTCAAAGATCTTAACAAAGAGTGGCCCCTATTGTGGAATGACCTGTGTAAAATACAGAGGGCCTTAAATCGTACACGTTGCATCACCTGAAGCCAGTGCAGTGCTGTTAAGGAGTTTTTGGTGGGCTGCTGTCTTGTAATATTCATGGGAGGTCGGGCAGCCAAATTCTATACCACCTACAACCTTTTAATCACATACTGAGGTGAGGTAAGATAAAGGACATTGCCGTAGTCTAGGCATGAGGATATAAGGGCCTGAACAGCCAGTCTTTTGGCTAGGAATGAAAGAAGATTGAAAACTTTACTCAACCGTCTTAAGACTGCGAAGCAAATTGCAGCGAACGTCTTTACTTGCTGGTCCATAGTGAGGTTGAAATCCAGCCATATCGCAAAGCTTATTAATGAGCTTTTGGGAGTTGGAAGATTTCTCAGACAATCCCGTAAACGCATGGGAGTCCTGTTATAAAGGCTATTACCTCACAGTTTTGTCTTCATTAAGCCTTGGTCTACAATTGGTCATCCATCTGGCTACCCCTTGAAAACAGGGAGTCAGTTGACAATGACCTGGACTCATGTCAGGGGAGATTGACATCACCACCTGAGTATCGTTGGCATAAGGGACTACTGATAGTCTATGGGACTGCACATTTCTGCCAAAGGGAAAATATACAGATTTAAAAGTGTAGGACTTAAAGAAGACCCCTGAGGTACACTACAGCTCAAAGGAAGGCTTTCAGAAAAACAAGACCAATCTTGTACCTGAAAGGTGTGAGTCTCCAAGAAGAAAGTGAGCTACTTCATTGCCATTCCATCTATATGTGCATTCAAAATTATTTGAATGCGAATTGCGTGGGGCACAGTGTCAAAGGCCCTGCTTGGATCTAATGATAGTGGCTAAGTATCCTTGATCCAGTCGAAGTCTCAGTTCTTCTGTTACTATCGGCTAAGCAGTTTCTGTGCTGTGGTCTGAACCTCATCTAATTAGGGTGCAGGACCACATGGCATTCCAGGAAAGCAGAAAGATGTTTGTTAACATGGTTTTCAAGAAGCTTCAAGGCTCATAGTAGGAGAAACATCTGTCAATAGTTGCTTGGGCAGAGAGGGTCAAGACTGTTTTTTTTTTTTTTTAATAATGGTTTGACTAACACATGCTTCCATTGGGGAAGGACCAGTCCACTGTTGAGGGATAAATTTAACAGATCGGTTAGGACAGGGGTGATGCTTTTTGATCCCTGATGAAGGATCTGAAGAGGTGCGGGGTCTAGAGAAGAACCAGATTTTACTGCCTGCAGAAGGTCTAAAAGAGTCTTCACGGTAAGATTGGAAAGGGTTGAGAAATGTACGTCCGGTCGATGTAGTGGAACCTGACTAGATTGGAGAGATTCTAAATTTGAACTACCAGGGAAGGACACATATATATCTATTACCTTTTTTGAAAGAATCATGCCACATTATTGCTGTGTTCAATAGAAGCTGCTGGGATTAACTGGATTAGGCTTGGTGAGCTCTCTATGAATTTGACAGATCGCTCTCAGAGAATTAGATGATCTTTCAAATATTTCCAAGTAATAGGAGGCATGGGTGATTTCTTTTTCAGTGTGGTACTTTTTGATGGCTGTCCTGTACTCAGATTTTCTTTGTCTCATCATAGGTTTTCCGATACCTTCTGTCAAGGCGTTTACTTTTCCTTTTTTTGAGTGAGTAAATGGGAATTTAACCAAGGGGATTTTCTACCACTCTGAGTATTGACTTGCAGTTTTCTCTGTAAGACTGTGTCCATTAAAAACATTATGGCCCTCATTATGACATTGGTGACGCCCGTCAACATACCGCCATGGTGGCGAATATCCAATCGCCATATTATGACACACACACACCAATCCGACAGAATACAGCCACATACACAAATCCGCCAGCCCAAAGATCAGTAATAAAGTGGCTGTCCCAACATAGATACTGTTATACCAACAAAACAACGGCCACGACATTATGACACACAAATCACCATGGCAGACATTTAAAGGCGGTAAATCATTGGTGGTACATACCCCTGCGCTCAGAACGGACACCGACATACAAAACAACACTACATTGGCCAATACTAAAAACACACACCTGAGACTCATACACACACAGCACCCACCCACCCACAGCACTATAAAACACACACCCACAGTACCCACAACACGTTTCAAACAACAATTACTGCCAGGAGATTGACACAAACAGCACAGAGACAACTAGACACACACACCATTACACCCATACATCCCTCACGCACCCCACATCACACACCCCACCACATTACTCAACACACCTGCTCCAACACACACCACACAATACCCATGTACCCAAAAAAGGCATCCTGTTTCACTGATGAGGAGTTAAGGGTCATGGTGGAGGAAATAGTCAGTGTAGAGCCACAGCTGTTTGGAGCACAGCAGATATCTATTGCATGGAAGATGGAGCTATGGCGGAGAGGGACGACATCAGGAAAAGGTGGAACGACCTACGGGGAAGGTACCTTCCACAGCAGCAAGGTACCAGCTTGCCATACAGGGGACTGGCGGTGGACCCCACCTCCTCCCCCACAGCTCACAGAATGGAAGGAGCAAGTCTTGGCATTACTGCATCTTGAGGGACTTGCTGGAGTAGCCGGAGGACTGGACACTGCTAAATCAACATTTAGTACTCATTACCCTCCATACCTGCATGCCATCTCACACCCTCACCCTCACTCCTATCAATCCACTCCATCCCACACACTGCACCTACACATATGACTAACCACAATGCCAAGCCTTGCATGCCATACCAATGCATGGACAGCCCTCCCAGCCATGCATGGACACCCATCACCAAAGCATGCACAGCATAGGGGAACTAACAATCACACAATACATCCACGTACACAAGCAAAAGGTGGCAGGGCAACAGCAACGATAAAGGGGAAGCCAGGGATGTACAATATGTCACAGACATGAAGCATAATGTGTCACTTACATCCCCACAGGTGCCCCAGACAATGTCAGCGGAGAGGAGGTGCCACGACAAACCAGTCCCCCTACAGAATATGCCTCTAGTGATGACAGTAACTCAGGACTTCATGATCTGGACAAACAACCTGACCATCAGGGACCACTGGACAGCAGGTCACCCAAGCCCACTCACAGTTCACCACTGAGACTCCCCATCAGTATCCAACACCACAGCACCCACCCAGCATACCCAAACCTCTGTCCCCAGGAGACGTTAATCAGCAGTGTGCCCACCTGTACAGGGACCCCAGGCCACACCTCATACCCAAGACAATCAGAGATCTGGGGTCAGTGGCAGTGGGCACACGGTTCAGGGGACAGAGGCACAGGGCAACAGATCCTGGAGCTTACCAACATTCCCAGGACACGATCGACCCGATCATTGACAGTTTGCAGGAGAACAGGTGGCTGTAGGAGGAACAGTATAAGGGGATCAGGGAGGACTTGCAGGCCATTAACACCACCTGATCTCCATAGCAGTGGTGCTGGCAGACATGGCCAACATCATGAGGGAGGCAACAGCACAGCAGCGGGCCCCTACCACTAGCCAGTCCATTTACCAGCCTTCCAATCTCCGCTGCAGCTAGTGGGCAGGAGGCTCCGCCACAGGACCCACAGGCCACCAGCACCCCTCCCCCTGCAGAAGGTGAACCATCCCTATGAACGAGACAGAATCCAGAGGCATTTGCCAAGACCACCACCAGGAAATGAGACTCTCCTGATTGTCTCCCTAGTGTCCCACCCTGTCACCTTGTCCACTTTGAACTGCCTTTGCTCCCCTTCCTACTGCCCCTTGGACACTGGACCTGTGCTACTACAGACTGGAACAATACCCTGGACCTTCCTCCTTCACCACCCCATTTCATAGCACTTCAATAAACACCCTTGAACACAGCTTGACCACTAGTATTTTATGTTTTGAAAATGTGCATTTATGGAAAAAGTTACATCTTGTGCAAATGATCTGAACACTTTGAGAGCATAGAAATAAGGACCTATAGCTGTCTGTATTCAGCACATCAGTACACAGTTGTTATATCACCAATATCTGTAAAATGACAAGCCATAGGTGACAGTAAGTTGAGATGCAAAGGAAGTTAATGTCATCATGCTACTGCCACACAGAATTCACCAATAGTCCATAGGAATGGTCAGTTGCACTGTCTCACATGTGTGTCATTGGAAGTATTGACCGATAACTTATGTTCTGCTGTCCTCATCCTCATCCTCAGCCTCTCCTCAGGGTCTACTGCTTCCACATGGCATCTCCAGTCTCTCCCTCCTGCAGAAAGGGTACGTGCCATCTGAGGGCCAGGTTGTGAAACATGCACCATGCCACTACTGTCTGGCAGACCTTCATGGGTGAGTAGCACAGGGATCCACCTGTCACATCGAGACACCTAAAACCTGGCCTTTAGGATGCCGATGGTTCTCTCCATGATCCTTCTGGTTCACCCATGTACCTCATTATAACATTCCTTTGCCCCTGTCCAGGCATTCCTCACATGGGTCAGGAGCCACAATAGGTTTGGGTAGCCAGAGTCACCTGCAAGTATTGAGGGATAACATTTAACCTCACTCAATGCTATAAGGATGATACCTGAAGGCATACACTAACATACAGTGGGTGGGGACCAAAGCTCACCTATTAGCCACACCTGGTGCCTCTGTAGTTGGGCCATCACATTTGGGATTCTTCTATTCCTCAGAATAAAGGCATCATGCACCAACCCCGGATACTTAGCATTGACGCAGGATATGTACTGGTCTATCAGGCACACCATTTGCACATTCAGTGAGTGGAAACTCTTATGATTCCTGAACACCTGTTCATTCTGGCAGGGGGGCAAACGCAATATGTGTTCTGTCAATCGCCCCAATAATATTGGGGATATGTCCAATCGCATAGAATCCGGCCTTCACTGTGGCCAAATCTTCCACCTGGGGGAAAGAAATGTAGCTGCACATGTGTTTTACCAGGGCAGACAAGACTCTTGCCAGCACGGTTGAGAAAATTGGTTGAGAAAATTGGCTGTGAAATTCCTGCTGCCAAGCCCACTGTCACTTGGAAAGAACCAGTTGCCAGGAAATGGAGCACTGATAGCACTTGCACAAGAGGGGGGATCCCAGTGGAATGACAGATAGCAGATATCAGGTCTGGCTCTAATTGGGCACACAGCTCAGTTACTGTGGCCCTGTCCAGTCTATAGGTGAAAATAATGTGCATGTCCTCCAGTGTATCTAAGTCCACAAGGGGTCTGTACAAGGGGGTATGTCGCCACCTCCTATTTCTCCACAGAGGTAAATATCTAAGGGACACAAGAGTGAGTAGGCTGTCACAATTTGAACAATGGACTCACAACTTCAGTGTACATAGTGCATTTATGTTATGGGACAGTGGCGATTGGGAGGTATGTGTTAATCTAGATTGTGACGCAGTTAATGTCGATGTGATCAATGTCCTCCCCCATGAAATGGCGACCGCCTGTCCTGTATGTAGGGAAAGGTGGAAGTGAGGCAATTCCGCCGACTTTGGGCGTCGTGGAGGAAGGCGGGCTTGCACCATAGTGCAATTCCTCATTTGATAATGTGGGGCTCTATGGAGTACAGTGGCCAAGGGGGATCTGCGCCGGTGGTGACGGTGTACACCGCCGCAGATGTGTTTCTATCTGATTCCTCACTTGTTTCCTGACCTTCAACAGCAGAACACCTACACTGCATGTGTTGCTGTGACCTGTGTCTGGAACCTACCATGGCCCGTGTAACCGGGGAAAGGGCCCCTGCCTTCACTTCGGAGGAGTTGGAGCGATTGGTAGATAGGGTCCTACCTCAGTACGGACTGCTGTATGGGCCTCCAGACCAACAGGTGAGAAAACTTTGGGCACAATGTATGTCAGAACTATGCATGGATATGTGTGTATAAGCATTGTGTCATCCGGGAGGTGGGGGAAATGTCTTGTGGTGGTGTACATGGTGTGCGCCAGGTGATGTGTGTGCCAATGGTGATGGAAATGAGATTGGTGGGCCATACGTGTGACAGGCTGGATTGTTTGGTTAATGGTGTCCTCCTGTCTGTTTTACCTCTGTAGGTCGGCGCCCATCAAAAGAAGGGATTATGGTGTGCCATCACCAAGGATGTGTGGACCCTGGGGGTCTATGACAGGTGGAGCACCCACTGTCAGAAACGGTAGGAGGACCTGAGACGCTGGGCACGGAAGACTGTGGAGGCCCAGCTGGGGATGGCCTCCCAACGAGGAAAGGGTGCCCGTTGGAATGTGACCCCCCCTGATGGCCCACATACTGGTGGTGTCCTACCCCAAGCTGGATGAGCGCTTGAGGGAATCACAGCAGCCACAAGGGGGGGTGAGTACAGTGGGCATCATGAAATAATTTGGCAGCTGGGGTGGGATCCGGACGGTGGATGTTAGTTAGTGGGTGCCCCTAAGGCCAGGCCAGACATTGCAGCGAGAGTCAACTCTAAGGTAATGGGTTTAATGCAACTGCAGGTAACCTAGCTTGTTAGCATTCCTTTTCAGTCAGGGCTTTGTGGGTACCAGGAGGGGTGCAGTTGGAGGTGTGTTGCTGTGCCATCTCACCAAATCACTGGCAGTGCAATGCATGGTGCTCAAGCCTGATCCCTGTATGTGACAGTGCTGTGTATGCTAAATGTGGTGTTGGTGCAGTAATTGACCGAGTGTTTCCCTTTTCTCTCTCCCCCCTTTTTTCTTCTGTAATCCAGTGTGCATTAGCATCATCTGGCGGAGGAGCAGGTGCACCAGCGACAGAGGGAGCTGCATCCCACAGGACCCTGGAGGCCGAGTCCACCAATGATGATGGAAACAGTGGGACGGAGGGTGAGGGGAGAACCATGGCAGAGACAGGAGGTAACAACACAGATTCAGATACCTCCTCTGATGGAAGCTCCCTGGTGATGGCGGACACCTCTGTGACCACCCAAGCTTCAGATGCAGTCGCCACCCCCTGTACCAGCACCCCCCTCCCAGTAGCTCCTCAGTGAGTTTCCCATGCCCGCTCACTTAGAAGGGTGAGCATCTCCTTTCCCCATGCACCTCACGCCCTGCCCCAGTGAGCCCTGATTCCCTCAGTGAGGAGGCTATTGACCTCCTGAGATCCATCTCTGTAGGGCAGTCAACCATTGTGAATCCCACACAGGGACTGGCATCCCAGATGCAGCAATGCAATGCATTCCTGGAGGGTATCCACTGTGGATTGGTGGACTAACAGAGATCAATAGCCTCCTCTCTGATGGCAGCCATTGTCCCAGTTTCTACCATTCCCCCTCCAACTACCACTTCCCAGTCCCAGTCTCCTCAGTCCCAACCCATCCCATGCACACATACAGACGAGCATGCACACAAGACAACACCCAAGAGTTGCACAGGAAAACACAGGCACCCCACTTCATTCCACAAGCAGACAGTTGCAGATACAGCCACATCCACTTCCTCCACTGTCTCCCCCTCATCCTCCTCCACCTCCCTCACAGTCACATCCACACTCACATCTGCATGCACTGCATCAACATCTCCCACCAGCAGCACACAGCACACCAAGCAGCACACAGCACACACACCTCATTAGCAGGCACCTCCACAACATCCATACATGCTTCCCCTGTGTCCTCTCCCACCCTGTCTGCCCCCTCCAGAGGACACAAACGCACGCACTCACATACCCAAAAGCCATCCATCTCGCATTAGGATACTGCCCATGCACCAGCACCCAAATCCAGCAGACATGCACCTCCAACAACCAATCCCTCAGCCTCTACTCCCTTCCATCCTCCCTCCTCCCTCCTCGCACCCCACCATCCCTAAGCAGCTTTTCCTTTCCCAACTTGACTTCTTACCTCCACCTCCTCCCATCCAGCCCAGCACCTCAGCCAAACAGTCCACACGGAATGTGGTGGCACCACCTAGTCGTGGTGGCAAGTCAGAGAAGGATCCCACTTCACCAGCCAAGAAGGGGAAGGATCCCACACCTCCTGCCATGAAGGGGAAGGGGCCTGCACCTCCTGCTTTGAAGGGGAAGAAGCCCCTGTCTCCTGCCTGGAAGGCTAAGGAACATGTACAACCTGCCATGAAGGGAAAGAAGCCCTCAACCCCTGGCAGGAAGGGTAAGGAATCCATACCTCATACCATGAAGTGGAAGAAGCCCTTGACTCCAGTGGAGGCAGTCAGGGTGACACCTCCACCACCATCAGTGGTCATGGGGCCCCCACCACCGGCTGAGGAAGTGCATCCCTCACCACCAGCAAAGGCTGCCCAGCAGGCACCTCCATCTGCCACCACAGTGTAGCCATCACTACCAGCAGGGGCTGCCCAGGAGGCACCTCCATCTGCCACCACAGTGCAGCCATGACCACCAGCAGAGGCTGCCCAGGAGGCACCTCCATCTGCCACCACAGTGCAGCCATCACCACTAGCAGAGGCTGCCCAGGAGGCACCTCCATCTGCCATCACAGTGCAGCCATCACCACCAGCGGAAGCCATGTAGGCCACCCTCCAGGGGCTGCCGTACAAGGGGCACCTCCAGAACCAGTGGGAAAGTCACCCACTCGAGAGACTGTGGCCTTGCACTCCCCAGGACAGAGAAATGGGCATGGAGCCCCATCCAGACCCGGTTGACTTTTTCACATATTCAGCTGTGGTGCCACCCACCCCCATCCTCCTGAGGTGCCTGCCCACTTACAAACTGATGCCCCTGCAGAGTTCTATCCAGATTAAGTCAGGATTCGAGTTGGGCCTTGGATTGTGTCCTGTGGCCATGTGGGCATTTAGTATATTGGACTGGGCAGTGGTCCTTTGTGTACATTTGTACATATTTGTTTCACGTACAATTGGATTATTTATTAGCTGTTGATATCAATACATTCTCCTTAGTGCATTCTTGTTGTCCTTGAATTATTCTGCCGTGTACTGTGTGTCATTGTTTTTCATGTGCAGCTGGACGTGTGTATGGTGTGTGTGTGTGTGTCGGTGTATGTCGTGCGTGTGTGTGTCACTCTCCTTTTCCTCCCTCCCTCCCTTGTGTGCTAGGCAGCTGTACTCACCATCGTCGCAGCATTGGTGTTCCAGGTGGAGCATGATGTAGAAGAGCATCAGAAAGACTTGGTTTCGGGTTCCATGGCGGCGTTGTTCTTCCCTGTGTCTCCGATGGTGAGTCTTTTCTCTTCTGTGAAGTGTTCCCGCCAGGCTTTTGATGGCATTGGTAGCGCCCCGGAAAACGTGGCGGATTGATGTGTCAAAATATGGTGCGTGGTACTTTGTCTTCCGCCTGGCTGTTGACAGCTACTGCTGTGGTGAGTGTTGTTTCCGCCCTGGCGGTTGGAGTAGTACATTGGCAGTCTATAGGAGTTATCACCACCGTGGACATAATTTCATGGTAATTTCCACCAGCCTGTTGACGGTATTACTGCCACTTTATCACTCACCGCCAGGGTCATAATGAGGGCCTATGTGTCAGACAGTCCTCCTTTTGACATCAAAGAAGAACCTCTCAGTCTCTTCCTACTCAAGTGAAACCATCCCAGGAAGAGTACAGTGATGCTGGCACCATGAGTCATCCCAAACCAGGGATTGTAGAGCATACTGAGTCTCCAGCATTACACCAAGTTCCAGCTTGTACAGAAGAACCTCCTGCTGAAACTTGAACAACTCTACTCGCTCAGCTATTGCTTTGGTTTATCATGAACATCAGCATGAGTCAACATTGATTGAGATGATGCCTTTTTGAGTAACAATGTTTTATTAAAATGAATTTGAATCCATCACAGAGGACTTTTCATCACAATGCACAGTCATTTATTTATTCTTGCATATTGTTGGTTTCATGAAAGATACCTGAAACCACCATGATCCTATGTTTTAATCACTACAACAGTGTTTCTTTTTTATCATGTAGCTGACAACACTGACTGTTGTTCTAATGCTACTTAATGGACATAACATATCTAAAATAATTGTTCATAAACCTGTGGTTTGAGAACTTCTCTTGTCCACAGAGCTAGGCACGATGTCTATTCTGCCAGCATTGCAGAATATCCTATGTCCATGTACATAATTTGGGTAAGGGTTCCTTATTTAGATATTTGTTCCCACTGAGTGTTGCACCTGGCCTTTTTGCAGGGTTATCCCTAAACATTTTCCTATTCCATCCCTTTATTCTGAATTCATTTTTGCTGGCTTTAGAACTCTGGGCACTTTACAATTGCTAACCAGTGCTAAAGTTTTGATGTTCTCTTTCTCTAAAACATGGTTTAATTAGTGTAGCCATAGTTGGCATTTTAATTTACTTATAAGACACTAGTGAAGTAATAAATAATCAATCAGTCAGGATTTACAAATATGTGCCAAGGGCCTATAAATGAAATGCTACTAGTGAGACTGAAGCACTGACTGTGCCACCCACTGAAGTATCCCTTTAAACAGGGGTCAGGCCTGCCATTGCAGAGCTTGAATTTGCACTTCACACTGCCATGTCGATTTGGCTTTTGAAAACCCTTGCCAAGCCTTAGAATCTCCGTTGTTACATATAAGTCACGCCTAAGTTATCAATCAATCAATCAGGATCTCTAAAGCACAGATAATCATCCAATAGGGTATCCAGGCACTTATGGCAGGGTGCTATATACCTAAAAGGGAGGACAAATATTTGTACGTTTTATATGTCCTGGTAGTGACAAACTCTCAAAATCATTTTTCACTAGTGTGAGGCTTACCCCTCTCATAGGTTAACACTGGGTAACCTTATTAAATTTAGTGACATATAATTCCTAAATGAGAATCAGTAGACCTTTCATGTCTAGTGCCTATGAAATTTAAATCCTATTTAATGGTAAAGTTGGATTTACCCTTACATGTTTTAAAATGCCACTTTTAGAAAGTTGTTATTTTCCTGCTCCTTACCCTATGTCTCTGCAGCCCATCTCCAATACGCATCTGCCAACTAGAGACCCAACTTCTAACATTTTTGATCAGCAGTGTGGATAAGGGTTGTGATTGTTCAGTACCTTACCGTAATTGTTTGTACACTACTACTCACATATAAACCAATTTGAATCAAATGTCTCTGATCCCCATTAGCAATTGTTTTCTACTCTTTTCAATTGGTGTTATTAATATTTCAATTCTCCCTGATTGGCATCTTTGCTTTTTACTCTAAATCGTGTTTCTGATTAGAGGGTCTGCACCTGCAACAATGCAGTTTGAGCTGGCCAAACTAGAGGGGTGCACAGTGGCCCAGCTCAAAGATTTCTGCATGGACAGAGCACCACCAGGAAGATGTTACTGTGAAAGGCACCAATGGCCTGTTCAGAAGCCTATGCTGCTTTAAATGTGATGCCAAAAGAGAGGATTGTGGAAATAGAAAAAAAGGAGGACCAGAAGTCAGTAGATAATCTTTTGATGGGCCAGGAGGGAGTCAGCTTGCAAGGAGAGATAGTACATCCCAGACGAGAAGGCAGTGTGGCATCGAACTGCCTGTCCCCGGGGGAACTGACAGACAGGGGGGAGGAGAGGGAATTAAAATGTCAGCAGCCTATACTCACAGAGGAAAAGGAGGAGATGAGAAGGGCTGAGGCTGAGAGAGACTTAGCCAAGGAAAAACTTGCCATGGAAGTAGATGAGGCTGAGACAGCAATGGAAGAGAGAAAGATCTTGTGGGCTCATGGACGGAGTCTAAAGGAACTGGACTGACAAGCAAAGCAAGTAGAGTCCATTGGTGGCAGCAAAAGTACAATTTCTAGTACTGAAGGAAAGTTGCACTTACCCAGAGATTTGGTACCTCACTTCAGCGAAGGGGCTGCTATAGAGGTGGTTTGAGGTATATGAGGTCACTCTAGTAGCATACAGGATCCCTGAGGAGGATTAGGGGGCTATCCTATGAAGGCATATGCCTGATGCTGAAAGGGATGCCCTACCGGCCCTAGATGGGGCCAAAGTGTCTGGGAAGACATTTGCGAGTGATCCTAAGGGGGGTGGTTCAGGTTACTTTCATCAGAGTGAGAGGGAGGTACTCCATTACCCAAACAGGTCCCAGTATAGAGTGGGGGAAAAAGGGCCACATGTCCCTTCTAAGAGTAAGAGAGGTTGTGGGCAGAGACCCAGGATGTCCAATTCCCAGAAGGAACACAAGCAAGGGAACCAGGTCTGTACTATGAGCCCAGCCACAGAGGGGGACCCCACTGTGTCAGAAGAATGTGAGGTGGGGTAGCTGCCACAGGCATTTCTTCAGTTATGATGTCTGGTAGTACCACAAGAGCTGCATTGTTGTCTTCCTCTAGACTTGTGAGTGCTGATGTCTTAATGCCTGATGAAGGACAGTACCAAGATGTTTTGTAAATGTTGCTCCAGGCAAAACAGGAACAGTTTGTTTAATTAAGCAGTACAGCCGGGAGAGAAGTTACAGAACTGGGCTCTGAATACTGTCTCCCAATGCACATCAGTTTGGAGTGCTGTTTATACATTTCTCTTAGTATCATATAATAATTAAAACATTCCTTTCTAGGTTAAGAATGCAAATAGTTGTTTTGGAGTTATAAATATGATTTTGATAAGAAATACAGGGGGGCCTCGACCTTGAATGGACACAATGTGGGGCAGCAAGTACGTGTCCAGATGTCTGACCTGAGTGACGCGTGGCTGCTGCGTATTGCTGTGTGTACTGTGTTTTGATTGGTTAAGTGTCCATAACTACATGTGGCATCTAAAGTTATGATGTTTTTGGGAATGCACACACCTGGCCAAGTGTATTTTATTGGGGCTAATCTCCTGGGACTATTGTGTTGTGTTGTCATTTGCGCCTATCTGTGGAGTTTGATCTAAGTTTCCTATTTGCACATTTTTCTCTGGCTACTTGCCACCCCACCTGTGACTAGTCAGTCAGAAACCTCAGGCCTGGGTCTCAGAGCCTGCCTGCCACATATATTTGTGCCAGGTTGATGGAGAGATCAGAACCTGGGAATCTAATAGTAGTGATGCTATTTCATTCTTATATGTGAATGTATCATTGTGTGCATTGACATTGACTATTCCAATATTAACATGAGTACTCTATGGATGCCTGAGAAGGGAAATAGCTGTGGATGGTGCAAATCGAAATGTTTAAATTCTGAGATATCAGTCCCTGATATCTGCTAAATTAATTTGTTACTGTTATTGTGAAGAATATGTCTCATTACTTAGATATGAGTGCAACTATCAAAGAGATGAATTTTAGCAGATATTTGATTACTTGAAGACCACTGCAGGGTGAAGATAATGACAGCCATTGTTGAAGTTGTTATTTTTGCAGTAGTGGCATGCAGAACTGTGAGAAATTGGGTTGTTTTTTGACTGGGGTGTAAGCCCAGGTCAAGCAGCCACCACAATTCTTGTCATGTTAAGGTACAAGCAAACCCTAAATTAACCTGTGCTCACCCTCTGGCAGCTTGGCACAGAGCAATCCAGCTTAACTTAGAGGAAGAGTGTAAAGTATCTGTGCAACATTTTAAACAGTAAAACCACATAAAAAGAATTTCATACCATGTTAGAAAAATAGAATGTAAGTTAATAAATAGATTAAGACCATGATGACAAAAAGTAGAACTTGAGCTGTGAACTTTGAAAGAATAAATTGAAATAGCACTTAGAAGTCAAAATCATGAATCAGAGTTATCTGATCACCCCAGGACACAGTCAAAGGTTCAGGCCCACCATGATGGAGTGCTGGCTGGCTGAAGGGACCATGTTAGGCCTGTTGCACCAAAGTAACTTAAAATCCTGGTTGCAGACTATTGCATTGGTTCCAAACCATGCCATTGAGAAGATGCATCAGTTTTTCTCATAGTGTCGGGGAGATGCATTTAAGTCCCCCATGCAGCAATGGTGATGCATTGGTGCCAAGATGCGGTGGAGTTCAGGTACAGGTTCTAGCTGTGTTGACGTTGAGGCGATGCATTGATTCAAATGGGCACAGAGGCTGTGATGTGGAGTGCCACTTTTGTCATCGGGGCTGTCCTAGTAGGGGAAGCAAGTACCTACCTTGCTCTGGAGAAAAAGCTGTAGTGTCAATTCAGAAGATGATGCATAAATTTCATCTACACAACAGCGGCGATGCATGGATTCTACCCACGCTGTAGAGTATGTTTAGTTCCGCTTCAACTCCGGTCCACTTCCAAGGTCCCAGGGCTGTGGTGGCACCACTTGGCAGAACAGACTAACAGTTGGCAGATTCCAGGTGCAGGATTAGGGTGGGTGGAAGTCTGCTATTTCCATGAGAATTAAGACTAGGAGGCCAGCAGACTAGCCCATGGAGTCACTCTGGGTCTCTTTTTGGAGAGATTCAGGTCCAGTCTTTCTCACTCACATGCAAGAGGGCAGCAGGCACAAGTCAGCAGGATTCCAAGAAACAGCAGTCTAGCAGCATGGTAAGCCTTCAGCAGTGCTGCAGTCCTTCTTCCTGGCAGAGTATCCACAGGTCCATAAGTGTACTGTCTTGGTGGTGTCAAATGCCCAATACCTATCCATAGTTTAGCCTTTGATGTGGGGGAGACTTTAGAGGCATACTTGGATGTGCACAGAGTCCCTACCCTTCCTGCTCTGACTCCAGTCTCACTACAAGGAGTTATGCAGCCCTTGGTGTGTGGACAGGACCAAGCCTATTCAGGTGTAAGTGAGGTTGTGTCCCAATGCTAATGTCGGTGTGAGCCTGGGGTGAGAAAAGGTTTAGGTACAAACCTCTGTGCATCCCCTTGTCAAATGTGTGACTACAGGAGAATGCCCTGGCTTTCCTAGAGAAGTGAGGTGGTAACCCAAAATGGGACCACAAGTGTCCTCTATTTTTCCTGACAGGAGAGTAAAGGTGCCACGCCTTGCATTTATGCATCTTAATTGTCATCAACCTGATTGTCTGACTTCCAGCTGGGGAATAGTAAAACTTTATGTCCTGATGAAAGCCTGGGGCCTTTATGGCCTTTGGAGGGGCTGAAACATGATGCATAAAAAATAGTGTCATAGGACCATAAAAAGGTAGAGTGCCCTTAGTGTTCTTAGTTTCAGTCATGCCTACTGTCACTTTGAATAAAGGAATTCCTTGGTGTACAGAGAGGTATTTTCATTTGTAGACCTCTGGTAGGGTCTTCATATATGCTCGTGCAGTTCGATTGAGCTCACCTTGGCATTTAGGAGCCAGGTTGGACCTGATGATGAAGCATGTCACTACTAGAGTGAGTGAGGGTCACTAAACAAGAACAAATAGTTTTCTTGTGAAAAAGGAACAACTGTTGCTAATTCTGTAAAGTGGTCAACATTGTGACCAGCCAAAAGGTGTAGGGATACTTGTCTATTAATAGTAAATGAGGCTGTACCCAGCTCCTCCCTCCCATGCTGCCCAGGTTGGCCGATCAATGACCATCAGCTCACGCCTAAGGTTCCATTTTGTGTGGCTGTCTAGAAGGAATTTACAAATCCCAGCTGTCATCCCACCCCAGATAGTAGATCAGAGACAGACCTTAGGCACCAAATGGTTAAACAAAAATGCCAACTTTCTGAAAGTGGCATTTTCAGATTTTCAATTTAAAATCCTACTTTATCATAAATCTTGATTTTTAATTTCAATATCAGAGACACCAAACTCAAAAGTCTCTTCCAGATTGTGAATTATACTTATGAGAATGTTTTACTACTCTCAATATTCCCCTTCCCAGTAAAGTCATTGAAAAGGCCATCAACACAGCACTCACTGAATTCATTGAGAAAAAACACATCCTGGACCCTTCCCAATCAGGATTCAGAAGCAACCGAGATTGCTTTCCTAGCTGCACAGATGGCACCGGCACCCTACTTTACCAAGGAGGAACCGCTGCCCTCAAACTCCTGGACTTCTCGGCCACATTCGACACTGTCTCTCACCACACACTCTGCGCAAGACTCCACAACGCTGGCATACATGACAAAGCCCTAGCCTGCATCAACTCATTTCTCACCAGCTGAACTCAAAGAGTCAGACTCCCACATTTTCTGTCAGAACCCACTGAAATCAGCTGCAGAGTGATGCAGGGCTCTTCCCTGACACCCACCCTCTTCAACATTTACACTGCCCCACTCACAACCATCGTCAGAGAACATGGACTGAACATTTTCTCTTACTCCAATGAGACACAGATGATCCTCTCCATCACCAATGAATCTAGGACAGCCAAGAACAACTTCCACAGTGGAATGAAGGCAGTCACTGCATGGATGAAGGATAGCTGCATCGAGGTCAACACTGACAAGGTGGAAGTCGTCATCATGGACTCCACCGCCTCTGCATTAGATGACTCCTGGTGGACCACAGTGCTTGGAATCCCCGCACACCCCCACGGACCCCACAAGAAATCTTGGCATCCTCCTGGACTCTTCACTCTCGATGAACCACCAGGTCAATGCCATCTCGTCATCCTGCTTCCACACACTCCACATTCTCCCTAAGATCTTCAAATGGATCCCCATTGAATCCAGGAAAACGGTCACCCACAAACTTGTCAGCAGCAGACTCGATTACATCAATGCTCTCTGCACTGACATCACACTGAAGATCCACTGAAAACTCCAGAACATCCAGAACGTCACCGCTAGACTCATCCTAGACATCCCCCTTCGCAGCTACATCTCCAGTCACCTGCAAGACCTACACTGGATCCCAATCAACAAGAATAGTGAGCAACTTCAAACTCCTCATCCATGCCACAAAGCCCTCTACATTGTTGGACCCGAATACCTCAACCACGGCCTCTCCTTCTACACACCCACCAGACACCTCTACCCTGCTCAGCTTGCCCTGGCCACCATCCCATGCATCTGCAAAACCACGGCTGGAGGAAGATCTTTCTCCTACCTCCTGGCGAAGACCTGAAACTCCCAGCCCTTGCATCTCAGGCAAGCTCCAGCCTTGCCTCAATTCAAGAAGGACCTCAAGCCCTGGCTCTTCGACTGAACCAAGGATGCCCCCCCTGTTAGAAATGGGTTCTTTGGTTGGCAGTCAGGTTCCCCCTGTCAAAGCAAAGACCCTCACTCTAGTCAGCGTAAAGGAGAATCACCCTCAGTTAACCCCCGTTCACCCCCTTGGTAGCTTGGCACGAGCAGGCAGGCTTAACTTCTGAAGTAATGTATAAAGTATTTGTACCAACACACACAGTAATACAGTGAAAACAATACAAAATGGACAACACACCAAAATGACAGAAATCCAATATACACAAGTCAAGATATGAATTTTCAAAAGAATAAGAGTCTTAATCCATTGAAAACAGTGAGAAAGCTGTTGTTACACAAAGTACCTGGTTAGCATAAAAAATAAAGTTGCACAGGCGAACATTCGTTGGAAAAGGGCTCGTGAGGTAGGCCATGTGTCGTTTTCTTCTCTGGTCGGGCCAGTGATGTGTAGTTTCTTCTCCCTCGCAAGAGAGCGATTCATCGATTTCCAGACAGGGCACCTCGGATCCACGCAGAGTCAGGTTGACTTTGACACCTAAGGATGATGCATGGAAAATCCTGTTGCACGGTGTTAGAAAACCGTGCTGCGTGGGGTTTGCGTCATTATCAGCAGCTACGATGCAGGTGGAGCATCGATTGTAGCCGCAAAGCCGGCGGTGCATTGTTTTTCAGCCTCGTGGCAGATCGTGTGTCGTAAATGTCTCCACACGGCGGTCTTTGAGTGGATGTTCAGCTCTTGTCTGCCAGCTTCACCTTTCAAGGGCCCAGAGACAGGATAGAACACAACTTGGCAAGGCGGGAGTCTCACCAGAGAATCCAGACGTTAGCAGAGGAAGTCTTTGATAGACCTGGGACTTCAAAACAGGAGGCAAGTTCAACTAAAGCCCTTGAAAATTCTTCGCAAGCAGGAATGCACAACAAAGTCCAGTCTTTGTCTCCTTTCACAGGCAGAAGCACCAACTGCAGGATAGTCCAACAAATCACAGTCACAGGCAGGGGCAGCCCTTCTCTTCAGCTCTTCAGCTCTTCTCCTTGGCAGAGGTTCCTCTTGGTTGCAGAAGTGATCTTAAAGAAATCTAAAGTATGGGGTTTTGGTCCACTACTTATACCCCTTTCTCCTTTGAAGTAGGCAAACTTCAAAGGAAAGTCTCTGTTGTTCACAAGATCCTGCCTTGCCCAGGCCAGGCCCAAGACACACACCAGGGGGTTGGAGACTGCATTATGAGAGGGCAGGCATAGACCATTCAGGTGTAAGTGACCACTCCTCCTTCCACTCTAGCTCAGATGGACCATCAGGACATGCAGGCTATACCACAGCTCCCTTTATCTCACTGTCTAGAGGGGATTCACAAACAGTCCAACTGTCAAACTGATCCAGACAGGGAATCCACAAACAGACAGAGTCACAGAATGGTGTAAGCAAGAAAATGCCTACTTTCTAAAAGTGTCATTTTCCAACTAACAACCTAAAAATAAACATCACTAAAATATGTATTTTTAAATTGTGAGTTCAGAGACCCCAAACTCCAAATTTCTATCTGCTCTCAAAGGGAATCTACATATGTAAAGGCAGCCCCAATGTTAACCTACGAGAGAGATAGGTCTTGCAACAGTGAAGACTGAATTTAGCAGTATTTCACTGTCAAGACATGTAAAACACACCAGTACATGTTCCTCCTTTAACATACACTGCACCCTGCCCAGAGGGCTACTTAAGGCATACCTTGGGGTGGCTAACAAGAATAAAATGGGAAGGCTTAGGCCTGGCAAGTGGGTACACTTGCCAAGTCGAATTGGCAGTTTAAAACTGTACACACAGTGTAGGAGACTGGTCTGGTTTGTAGTGGGTACCTATGGTACTTACACATTATACCAGGTCCAGTTATCCCTTATTAGTGAAATGTAGGCAGTGTCTAGAAGCCAGACTCCTTAGGGGTAGCTGTAGCTGAGCAGCCAAGGCTTATCTAGAAGACATGTAAAACCTATGCGATACTACTGTGGTCACACAGTACTCACACACTTGAAAGAAAATACTCAGTGTTACAAAAATAAAGGTACGTTATTTTGGTGACACAAATGCCAAAAATACCATAAAGACTATACTCCCATAGGAGGTGAGCATTAGTATGCAGAAATAGCAATAAAAAGAGTTAGAAAACAGTGCAACTAGTGAAAATCCCATTAGTTAGAAATGGGTCTAGGGGGAACACAAACCATATACTAAGATAGTGGAATATGAATGTCGGTTTCCTACCTAGGCAAGTGTAGTGTGTAGATGGGCACTGGGAGTATTAGAAAACACCAAACGTAAGTAATAGAACACACCCCAGAGCCCAGGAAAGCAGGAGTAAATCACAGTAACTTTTCTAGAAAGAAGATTATGAAAGGACCAGAAGAAATTGCAAGACACCAACAGTGGATCCTTGGACCTTAAGACCTGTTAAGAAGGGGACTAAGTCCATGGAGCAGCGAAGAGTCCAGGGAGAAAAGGAGCCGCTGCTAACCCTGATGAAGGTGCAAAAGAAGAACCACAGGTCAAGAACAACAGTCAGTTCTGTACCCAAGAAGACGGATGTGGGTTGGTGCAGATGATGTCTCACTCTGGATGGAAGATTGCAGTCTGGTTTGCGTCGCTGGGTTCTGCCAACAAGCTTTGGCCCATGCAAAGCTCGCAGTTATCAGAAAATGGTGCTGTCCGTGACCAGAAGGGTCCTGGTAGACCCTACCAAGGAGGGAGGGTCAGAGGCAGCTCTCAGCAACTCAGAGATCCCTCACAAGACCAGGCAGCATGTACAGGGGTCCCACAGCATAGGGACAAAGAAGGTACAAAAGCAGGCCCACGCAGCACTACAACAAAGGGTGCCACGCTGCCGGAGAGCAATGCAGGAAGTTGTGCGTCGCAGGAAGAAGTGCTGGGGGCCGGAGCTGCATGGTGCATCAAGAACTTCGTGGAAGGATGCCAACAAGCCTTGGAAACTGCAAAACAATGTGGTGGAAGGGGGTGCTGTTAAGCTCTTACGTTCACCAAAGTTTGACAGTTGGACGTCAGGACCTTTGGGACCACTTCAGTCCACCACCCATGATGCAGGATCCACGCAGCTCATCAGGTGAGGGGTCCCACACAACCAGTCATCATTGTAGAGAGGTGCCTGCTGAAGCAGGGGGGTGACTTCTTTTCTCCAAGGGGGATTCCTTTGTCCTTCTTCTGCAGGCTGAAGACAGGCAGTCCTTTGAGGATGCACGGCCGGGAAACAGTTGCTGGAAGGACCTGAAGATTCAATGTTGCAGAAGTCGACTTTGCTTCTTTGTTGCAGTTTTTAGAGTTCCTGGAGGGTCCAGGTGCAGTTTCTTCGGTAAGAAGGTGAGTAAAGGATGCAGAGGATTCCTGCTGGAGTCTTGGAACCCGAATCTGAAGAGAGAGACCCTAACTAGACCTGAAAGAGGGATTGGGCAGCTAAACAGGTAAGCACCTATCAGGAGAGGACTCTGACATCACCTGCTGGCACTGGCCACTCAGATGCTCCCAGAGTCCCCTGCCAACTTGGAATCCAAGATGGGAAAACTCAGGGGCTCTGAGCACTACCCCTGGGTGGTGATGGACAGGGTAGTGGTCACTCCTCTTTCCTTTGTCCAGTTTCACGCCAGAGAAGGGACTAGGGTTCCCTGAATCAGTGTAGACATGATGATGCACGGAGGGCACCATCTGTGCCCTTCCAATAATTTGTAGAGGGTTGTAGAGGCTACACCTCCCAAGCCTGTAACACCCCTCTCCCAAAGGAAATCCTTTGTTCTGTCTTCCTGGGATTGAGCTGCTCAAGCAACAGAAGGGCATAAACCTGTCTGAGAGGTGGCAGCAGCTGGGGCTTCCTGGAAAACCTCAGGAGGCTGGAATGGCAATACAGGGAGTCCTCTAAGGAGCCCCCAGAATGCATGGAATCGTACAACCAATGCTTGCAAAAGCCTTGGTGTATGATTCCAACATGTTTGATACCAAACATGCTTATTTTCAGAGTTACCATTATGTAGCTGGACATAGGTCCAGTACACGTGTAAAATGGCGTCCCCGCACTCATGAAATCTGGGAAAATGGTCCTGGAGGTCGTGGGGATACCTCTGCTAGTGCAGGGGTGCCCTCACACACAGGTACCCTGCACCCTGCCCTCAGGGCTGAAGGGTCTGCTATAGGGGTGACTTATAAGTGACCTGGTGCAGTGTAAATGGCAGTGAAATGGTGCAGGCACCTTTTCACCCAGGCTGCAATGACAGTCCTGCAGAAGCCCTTGCTTGGGCTCCCTATGGGTGGCAAAATAAATGCTGCAGTCCATAGGGATCCCCTGGAACCCCAATGCCCTGTGTACCTAGTACCATGTACTAGGGGCTTTTAAGGGGGCACGAGTATGTCAATGTTGGTGAAATACTGGGTTGCCAGTATGCAGTGACAAAATTTAGAAGAGAGAGAGAATAATCACTGGGGTCCTGGTTAGCAGGATCCCAGTGAACACAATCAGGCACACTGACATCAGGCAGAAAATGGGGGTAACCATGGGAAAAAGAGGGTTCCTTCCTACACACAGACACTGCAGTGGCAGGTCTGAGCCATGTTTACAGGGCTACTTAGTTGGGTGGCACAATCAGTGCTGCAGGCCTTCTAGTAGCAGTTGATTTACAGGCCATAGGCACCTCTAGTGCACTTTACTGGGGAATTACTAGTAAATCAAATAGGCAAATCATGATCAAAACAATCAACAATACAATTTACACAGAGAGCATATGCACTTTAGCACTAGTTAGCAGTGGTTAAGCGCCCAGAGTCCTAAAGCTAACAAAAACAGGTCAGAAGAAATAGGAGGAAGGAGGAAAAATGTTTAGGGATGACCCTGCAAAAAGGGCCATTTCCAACACCCCCTCACAGTCTTGAGACGGTACGGGTGAGTAGTCACGCTCTGCAAACGTTGATTGAGGACATGTAAAACTTAAACAGATATAGATATATTTATATTTATATATATTTATATATATATATATATATATATATATATATATATATATATATGTGTATCTATCTATCTATCTATCTATCTATCTATCTATTTATCTATCTATGTATCTATCTATCTATATATATATATATATATATATATATATATATGTATCTATCTATATATATATATAGATAGATAGATAGATAGATAGATAGATAGATAGATAGATAGATAGATAGATATAGATATAGATACAAATATACATCAGCAGTGAAGATGATGTTTAAAGAGCACTACATTAGAAGATCTTTGGCTCTTCTCCATGTTGAGTATCTGGACTACAGCATTTCATTTTGCAAAAGCTGTGTACATCTTCTGAAAAGTAGCACAGGTATTATAGCTTATTCTATGTTGGAAAGCTTATGATCCATATATTATGTCTGTACTGGTTATGGTAACATGCTAATGATGCTGTTTGTCATATGCCATGGGTCTAATCTGTTATTATAAATGTTTAAAACAAAGTCTGTACATCTGATTTATGTATTCATTATGGAAAACACATTTTAAATTCAATAGGCCTGTAAGGATGGATTGTTGTTACAGTATTGTAAAGCTTATATAGGTGTTGTGTTACATAGAATCTTACAGGATACTTAGCAGGCAAGGATTTTGGTATTAGTTACCTTCTCCAACAACCCTGAGGTATAAGAATTGCATTGTAGGAATCCCAGTAATACTCACTTAGGATGGTGTGTGATGGATGGTGTTTGCCAAATATAATTGTATACATATGTTATAACTGGATTCAAATTGTTGCGTTGTGGAAAAGCATTTGTTCAAATAAGTAGGCTTGAATAGTTCATGGTGGCAAGCAAATTATGGCATTTGTCAAACACCATGGGACTTATACTTTATTACGAAATTTTATGAGAAACACAGGTCTGTCTGTGAAAAAAAGCATATGTTAAAGTCAATAGGTCTGTGAGTGTGGATTGTCAGCTCACTATGACAAAACCTGTACCCAGGAATTTGGTTACATGGAATTGCAGACATCGTCGTAGTAGACAATGATTTAGGTGTTGGATACTTCTCTGGCATACTCATGAAGTTCATGATTTGCAGTTTGAAAATCCCTGTTAAGCACACTTGGGGTTTGAATATTGTTGTGACCACTATAATTTTATAGTGTAATAGTATTGATGTATGCCAATGGTTGCCTGTTGGGAAAATTTACGATCAAATCATAGACCTGAGTCGGTTAGGATGGAAAGCCAGTGATAATTTGTTCATTACGAAAAGTTTGTCAAATGGCACGAGTCTGATTAGTTTGTTATGAAAAGATACAACAAAGGATGGACTATAAACAGTAACAAAAACTCTCAGGTTAAAGTAATATGTATTAAGGATATATTGATATGACGCTGTATTAGAGCCTGCAGGCAGATATTTTGTTGAACTGTATAAAGGTTTCCATTGTAGGTAGTCGTTTTTGGTGGTGGTTGCTCCCTCAGACACTCCATGGTGTAGGTTTGTACTGCGAGAATTCTTTTTAGATCTACTTAGGAGGAGGTGACTATTGTTATGTCAAATATTTTATTTACCTATTTTTAATTTTAACTATATGCCTGGTGATGGTCTTCTATAAAGCCTATGTTCAGTACAGTAGGTGTGAATTGGGTATAATAACAAGCCAAAGATAAAGTTTGTAAGGCTGACCAGTTTGTTGGGAAAAATCTTTTCAGATGTTATAAACCTCATCTATCCCTAATGAAAAGTGACAACAAAGTCAGTAGACCTGACCTCCTTACAGTGAAAAACACCTTTTAAGCCAATATACCTTTAAGCGTTGATGGTTATTAAGTTAAGGTAAAGCCTATTGTTACCTGTAATCTCACAGGTTACAATGGGAGGCAAGGGATGCTGTATTTGGTAGGCTTCTCTTACAAACTTTGCAAATACTTGTAGACCTACTTTGGGGGTGGGGAGTGGTATATATATTTTCTATATATTTGTGATTGTTTGGCCAAAGTTTATGGTCAATTCCATAGCTCGTGTTGTTTATGGTGAAAAACCAAATAAAAAGGCTACAGACCTAATTGGGACAAGATATGCTAAATGTATAATGTCTGTTCTGTTTGTTGCAAATAGTTATGCCAAATGCAGGAAGGATGACCTATTTATAGTGAAAAACATATGTTTACAACAATAGGCCTTTCACAGTGGATTGGTTTGCACTATACTTAACCTATAGGCAGGAATTTTATTACATGGAATCTGATAGATTAAGCATTTTTTTGTCTGTTATACCCCTCTCGCAAGCCCTGGCTATAGAAGGTTTGCGATGTAAAATCCTTGTTAGGCCACTATATTTTTTGCTAATCATAATTTTACACATTTCATGTAGCATTTAGTGGAGTGTGAAGTACTTTTTAGATCAGGCCAAACAGGTTGAGCTATTTGCCAGTATCTTGTAATGAGAAAAATGATATACATACATAGAGGTACTTTGGGGCAGCCCTCTTCGGCCATTGGTCTCTTTTAGTGCAAGTCACATTCTTTTCCCAACCATCACAAAATGGAACATGAGACAGAACTTGGGTCAGACCACTTCAGATATTGTCTGTGTGGTAATTCTGAGTCACATCACTTTCCCTGGTGACATATGTACATCTGCTTTAATTTGAGTGCCCATCAGTATCAGGGCTTGGATGCTAGGCACATCAGTTTTGCATTTTCTCATCTTACGGGTCAACTTTTTTCTTTCTCTTTTTGTTTTTTTCTTCTTCTTTATTGTTTTAGAGTTCCCAATAGGCCCATAGATAGTGTTACCGGACAACTTGTGTACTGTTGCACTATGCACCGTATTCCACTTGACCACTGCTTCTAAATCAATCTTCAAGGATACTGTCAATAGTGGATCATTGTTTTATTGTTCCAAGGTAACTAAGAATCCCATACCCAATGTTATAACAAGATAGCCCCACACTGTTCCATTTACATTTTTACTTATTCTCAGTTTCAAGCTGTTAGAAATGGGGTCTTTGGTTGGCAGTCAGCTTACCCCCTGTCCAAGCAAGAACTCTCACTCTAGTCAGGGTAAGTCACACAAAATCCAAATTATCCTGTACCCATCCTCTGGTAGCTTGGCACTGAACATTCAGGCTTAACTTAGAAGGCAATGTGTAAAGTATTAGTGCAATAAATCATACAATAACACCATATAGCAACACAAAAATACAACACAGTGTTTAGAAAAATATATAACATTTATCTGATAAGCTGCAGGTCAAAACAATTAAAATGCAATAAGTAAATGTTGAGATATCACTGTAAAAGTGATTTAAAGTGTCTTAAGTCTTTTAAAAGCAATAAATGTCTCTTTCAAGAACAAAGTACCTGGTTCGCATACAACATTTCCACAAAGAACTGCAGAAGAGGAGATGCGTCGAAACAAAGGGGTGTGTGTCGATTTTTCAGTCCACACACGGTGATGCATCATTTAGTTTTCACGCTGGGACGGCTGTGCATCGATTTCTGGTGCTCGGTCGTTGATCCTCTTCAGGTTGGTGGGTTTTTGGCCATCCCGGGGATGATGCATGGATTTCCTGCACTGGCAGGGCGAAGTCACAGGAGCTGCGTCAATTCAGTGGGTTTTGCGTCATAATTTCTGCCGCATGGCAGCCGCTGCGTTGATTCCTCTCTGGAACTCGGGGTGCATCATTCTGGCTGTGCATCGATAAGGTGGGCTGTGCTTCGAATTTCCAGTCGCTACGCTGGTGCTGCGTCGATCTTCTCAATGCGAAGTCGGGCTGCGTTGTTGCGGTTTGGCATGTAGTGAATTTTTTGCGCGGTTCAGGCTGTGCATCGTTTCTGGCAGGTTGTGTCTGAAGTTTACAGCAGAAAGACTCCTTCTTGTAGAGATGAAGTCTCAAGCTCTTGGAGAGCACTTCTCACCACAGCCAGAGAGCAGCAATGCAGCAGGGCAACAGCAAGGCAGCACTCCTTCACATAAAGCAGACAGGTGAGTCCTTTGTGCAGCCAGGCAGTTCTTCTTGGCAGGATGCAGGTTCTAGTTCAGGTTCTTTTCTCCAGGAAGTGTCTGAGTTGGTAGGGGCAGAGGCCCTGTTTAAATACCCAAATGTGTCTTTGAAGTGGGGAGACTTAAAAGAGTGGCTTAGAAGTGCACAGGGCCCCCTTTCAGTTCAATCCTGTCTGCCAGGGTCCCAGTAGGGGGTGTGGCAGTCCTTTGTGTGAGGGCAGGCTACTGTCCTTTGACATGCAAGTGTCAGGCCCTCCACTCTCCCAGCCCAGGAAGACACATTCAAAATGCAGATGTATGCAAGTGAGGCTGAGTATCCTGTGTTTGGGGTGTGTCTGAGTGAATGCACGAGGGAGCTGTCAACTAACCCCAGCCAGACATGGATTGTAAGGCACAGAAGGATTTAAGTGCAGAGAAATGCTCACTTTCTAAAAGTGGCATTTCTAAAATAGTAATATTAAATCTAACGTCACCAGTCAGCAGGATTTTGTATCACCATTCCGGCCATACTAAATATGACCTTCCTACTCCTTTCAGATCAGCAGCTATCACTCAAACAATGTATGAGGGCAGACCCAATGTTATCCTACGAAGGGAGCAGGCTTCAAAGCAGTGTAAAAACTAATTTAGTTTTACACTACCAGGACATGTAAACTACACAAGTTCATATCCTGCCTTTTGCCTACACAGCACCCATCCCTATGGGTTACCTAAGGCAGACCTTAGGGGTGTCTTATATGTAGAAAAAGGGGAGTTTTAGGCTTGCCAAATACTTTTAAATGCCAAGTCGAATTGGCAGTGAAACTGAACACATAGGCCTTGCAATGGCAGGCCTGATACAAGATTAAGGAGCTTCTTAAGTGGGTGTCACAATCAGTGCTGCAGGCCCACTAGTAGCATTTAATCTACAGGCCCTGGGCACATATAGTGCACTTTACTAGGGACTTATAAGTAAATTAAATAGTCCAATTGGGTATGATCCAATGTTACCATGTTTAAAGGGAGAGAGCATGCCCACTTTAGCACGGGTTAGCAGTGGTAAAGTGCACAGATTCTTAAAACCAGCAAAAACAGTATCTAAAAAGTGGAGGGAGGCAGGCAAAAAGTTAGGGGTGACTACCCTAAGGCTGTCAGGTCTAACACAAGCATATTCCTGTCAATTTTCCGTTTTCAGACATGTTGGTGACTTGTTGGTATTGCCAAAGCTTATTTTTCTTCTGCTCTCAGGTGAGCACCACCATACAGTTTTTTTTCTGATCAACAGAATAATTGTCAGACAATCCCTTGTGGCTTGAAGAGTCTCTTTTTGTGATTGTGCAATAGTGCAGAACGGAAATGGCAAACAAATGATCTCATAAAGGTGTAAGAATGTGTGCCAACTTGCTGTTCATACTATTCTAAATTCATTCCATTGTAATTTTTGCAGATAGATTTTAAATTTGGATATTCTGGCTCAGATTTCCAAGTGGCCTGAGCTGCTGATGCATCACTTTTTTTGACGCATTGTCAGTGCAGGTTACCAACCCATATCAACAGGGCCATACAAAACCATTTTGCATGCCTTTAAATGGCCTTGTAGATATGGAGTAAGGAAACTCATTGCAAGTCACGTTCCCACACAACACCCATGGATTTTGAAGCATTTCCAGATTTACAAGGTTTTGTAAACCTGGAAATGCATGATGTGACGTGACGCACTGGAGAGAAATCTCTTTATTTCTCCCCGTCTTTCCCTCTTTCTATGTGTGCTGCATTTTGCTGCACACACAGAATGAGGAAAACTTCTTTTGGGATTGTTTTTGTGCAGGAAAGGGCTCCTTCCTGCACAAAAACAATCATCTCCACAATGCAGGCACCCTTGCACCATGGTGCAAGGGTGCCTTCATTGGCGCAGGGCAGCAATTTGTGCATCAGTGCAGGGGAAAAGGAAAGGAATACGCCATATTTAATAGATACAGGTTATTCCTACCCTTTTGTTTTGACGCAGGGCATCACTGCAAGAGGGATTGTGGGGCTGCCTGCGCCAAAACATTGTAAATATGACCCTCAGTTTATAACTTTACTAAGGAGCTTATGACAAATATGGCCTTTGACCAGGCTTTTTCAAACGCCAACCGTGGTTCAAAGCATACAGTAAGGTCAATGCAGTAAATGTACTGCACAGCAGTTCTAACAACCTTCTCATCCAATACAAAGATCTCATAAATTTCACAGTATCCTTTTAATGATGTTATAGCTGAGGGGTGAAGTTTAAAACACATTAGATACAATAACTGATTATTTCGTTAGGGTTAATTGAAGCTTTGAGTATATGCCAATTTTTCAATGGTATTATTTAGTTAGGACAGAATAGATACAGCTTTTTAATTTGTGCGGATTTTCTGAATTCTCTTAATTTAATACAGGATATGAGAGTGCCAGATTCCAACAAATGAATTACACCATTTCTGAAGCTCTAATAAATAATGCAGTAAGTAGAATTGCAAAAGTATGTGCCATGATTTCCAATATAATCAGTGCTCTCGTCTTCTGAAGAATTAGTGCTTGTAATCAAGGTAAATATCTGAAAAGATGTATACATTGTTCTGTTCTCTTTTCTTTGGAATGGCTCATGTTGCTTGCAAAGGATATGTTTCAATGTGTTCCTCTCTCTCTAGGCCAAACTAAAAACGCTTAGGTAGAGATTGTGGGATTATTCATTTTGATGACTTTTTCATTTGTTGCCAAAAGACTAGGTTATTGTTTAGAATTCGTTACATGTAATTCTTCATGTTTGTTTAAAGGCCGCCTAGGGTTGAAGTCCAAACGTTGTTTGTCAGCTTAGCCTTAACCAAAAAAATGCAAATTTAAATGCTTATTATACATGGCGGTACGTACACAACATATTTTTATAGATATCAATATTCTAATATACTATTTTGAAAAGTATGATAATTGCATGCATAATACACGTTCATTTTTTAGATTTTTTTAAAATTTTAAACCCATAATTTAAAAACCATTGCGACGCAAGGACAATGCAAAGGCTTCTGTAAAATTTACAAACCTACTCAAGGGACTATTTGTGAAGCCATGTGGGACTTTGTAAAGAAATGTAAAACAGAGCAGCGGTTTGTGCAGTTTTACTTTACATTTTGAGCTGCTAGGCGTTCCATGCGTGGAGCATGGGTGTTCCCTTGCACAATACCAGATTTAAAAAAGGTTCGTAAATCTGGAATGCATCAAATCAGTATGCCTCCTAGACCTTAGTGTAACAGGGATAAAAATCATTTTGCTCTCAATCGTGGCTCGCAGCTTCTAAAAGGGGTGTGATGGGTGCGGCGCAATGGGGAGGGAAAGGGGGGACAGGAGGAGATGGGAGCTGGGGAGGTGGGAGCTTAATAAATTAAATTATTAAAAAAAAAATAGAAACTTAGCTTGACTCGCCGCACGCCGCTCCTCCATTGCAGGCTGCAGGTACAGGCTCCCAGCCTGCCCTGTGCCAATCCGGGTGCTGCTCAGAGCAGCGTCAGTATTGGCTGGGAGTGACACCGTTGGTGGGATGGAGACAGCCTACTGCACATGTGTGTTTGGCTGGCCCAAGATGGCTGGACAAACACACATGTGATCTGAGGGGATGTGCTGAGCACTCTCCCTCATGTGCACATCACCACGTGACCCCGCCCCTTTCAGAACGAAAGGATAATAAACATACTTTATTATCCTTTCGTTCAGAAAGGTTTGCAGCTTCTGCTGCTAGCAGGGGAGGGGATGACTCTCCTCCGCCCATATCGAGGAGCAGCCCCTGTTTGCTCTTTGGATTGTATTTGTGCAGAAGTTATCCCTTTATGCACATAAGCAATTTTGCCTGTAACGCAGGCACCCTTGCATTATAGTGCAAAAGTTTAAGCAGAGGTGCTAGGCAGCTAACAGTGCACCAGTGCAAGATGAGAATGGAAATGTTCCATATGTTTTTAAATATGGAGCATTTCTACCCTCTCTTTCATGCAATGCAACACAGCAAGTTTCTTTGCTTTGTTTTCTTGCATAAAATAATATAAACCATGCCCCTCTCTGCTTCTTGCTGGACCAGGTTACACAGTAAATACCAATGCCTGTGAGAAAAAGATTAAAATATATGGGCGCTAGGGCCCAAATTAATGAAAACTGATGCATTGTTGTGACAACACAGCTATGCATTAGAAAAACTTGCACTGTTGGAGTGTCACTTTAATGAGACATGGATACGATGTATTTAAGGAATGACAAACCACGTCCTCAGGTCCCAGGCTATGTCAAGAATTTTGATGCATCCCTGGGAAGGATGGGACAAAGTGTCATAATGCATTTACTCTAAAAGTGACACAACCTCATTTGTGGCACATAAAACAATGTTTACATGCCACAATTCAGATTTGTGTCACATCGGACTGCGCTGTGTTTAGGAAAAGTCTATAACAATGACAAATTTAAAAATGAAAAGTCTGCAAACAGCAGATGCAAGCAATGGAGGGAACAGCACGCACAAGCAGTGAGGGCAACAACTCCAACTCTTGTATAATCACACAGTGTGTGTATGAGAGGATGGTTCTGACCATCTGATCTGCCCTGATTTTATTGCTTTTTGACCACCTGGTTTTTGACCATTTACTGTGAGTCAGGGACTCCCCCACAGTAAACTCATGGTAATATAGACTGTGCATGTGACCACCAGTGCCACCTTGCTAAGGAAAGGCTGCTGTGGTGCAGCAAGAGTAGGAGGCCCCTGGCTGGTTACCCATGATTATGTGTGCACATGTGTGTGCACCCATGTAAGGACTGCACAGGGAGGGTTCCTGGTGTTCACAGCCCAAAAACTATGCTTATGGAGCCTGGCGCAGAAGGAACTATGCAGAGTGGGTGGTGACCTGGAGTAGGTCTCATGAGATGGTTGTACACAGAGGAGGGATAGTCAGTGTGCTTACTGTATTTGTACCGTAGGGATACTCCAGTCAATATCAATGTGAAAGAGTGGCCTACGGCATAACTCAGGTCCCCTAGGGCCCACAGAGACCAGAGCCGCACCAATGTACACTGTGACCTGTATGAACAGAATGATACAGTAAGTTAAAAAAGCAGAGTAGTAACACTTGTGGGTCATCCAGGAATGTCATTTTTCCTGGCTCAGCTAAGGATTAGGGTCAATTACTGCTCAATCCAGCTGCCTGAGCAGGTCCTTGCATCAATCAGCCAGCTGTCAGCCCCTGCCTGGAAATGGTGGAGACGTCCTGAAAGAAATGTTGGGAAGGAAGGGTTGAGTTTCAGAACACATGTGGCCCAAGGTCCTGGACAACACAATTTTTGACCTATTCCAGAAGACTTTGCAGGAAGGAGGGGACACGGGCAAGGAAGTGATGCAGCACATCTGGATTGGCAAGAAGTGCAGGTCTGCTGGACACTTCCGCTCCCACTTGAAAGGTCCTGCAAAGGGGAGAGCTCTCCGCCTTCGCTGGGCTTCCCTGCTGAACACTGAGACTGCAGACAGCTGTCATGGACAACTGAAAGAATAACCCCAGACTGCGCCCTGGGGACTCTGCCCCTGAAGGACTTCAGGCCCAGCGAGGCACGGGCCAGGGCCTGGTTAGCTGGCCCCCTTACTCCCCCTCAGGATTAGTTGGGGGAAAGACTGGGCTGGCGGAAGGAGAGCGTGCTGCCCAGAAGGAAAGGAGGACACTCAGAGGAAAGGCTGGTGTGGGGAGTCAATTGGACTGGCTTCCTATCATCTGGGACCCTTCTAGGCCAGGAGGCCTAAGGAGAGTGCTCCTGGTGGCACTGGGTCGTCACCAGGAGCACTTATCCCAGAAGCCCTGATGTCCACCGCAGTCTGCCCGTCAAAGAACAGGCCGGCTCCCCCAGCAGCTCCTGTAGGTGCTGGCCGTGCGGGGAGCCGGTGGGAGTGGCTGGGGTGGGCTCCCCGGGCCACTCCCTAACACTGCTCACCTGATGGGGGTGTCTGGGTGGGACCGGACACTCTCCAACGATGAGGGCAGCCGGGGGTGGACTCCACGCACTGCCCTCCAACGAGGAGGCAGCATGACAGGGGTGTCTGGGTGGGACCGGACACCCCCCCCAATCAAGAGGGCAGCTGGGAGTGGGCTCCCCACGCTGCAATCACCCCAGGAAACACGGCTCAAGGCTGCAAGAAGTGAAATCCAAGAAAGGAAATTTGAAGCGGCTCTTCTGGGCACAGAGAGACAGCAGCTTATTAACTATGCAGATGGACCATATGGCCTTGCGGTGCCTAAGTCCTCCAGAACACAGTGCTCAGCTCATAGTGGCCCCAGGAAGATGGGGCCACCATCAACCAAGTGTTCATTTTCAGGGGGAGCTGCAGGAACAGCGCAGCATCCCCATAGCAGCAAGTTTATGTCCCCCACCCTAGGTTAGGTGGGACAAAGGAAATATAACCCCTCAAGGGTTACAACCAAATGTAAAGCACCACCATTTTAGAACTTTTGTTCTTGGTGGGGATGATTGTTCTCTCTAGAAGTGTCGAATGGTATTATACCAGACCAATTAAGTATATGATGTTACACTAAAAGTACTTTTTTATTGTTTCAGGTATTTAAACATGTTTTTAGGTATTTTTAGTAACACTGAGTTGCATAGTCAGATGGGTATCTAATTTTTTTATACAGTAACTTTGTTTGTTTGTCAGATTTTAAATCTTTCATACTACATTAGAGGCAAATGTTGTATTGGGATACCAGAGATTATTTTGCTATGTGGATTTTTGGATTATATTTTCTCTAGGGGAAGACATGAGAGAATACACAATGTTATCCAAGGGTAATTCCATCAATTTGTGTATTTGTAAATTGTTGCATAGTATTGAGTAGTGTGTGTGTGTGTGTGTAATAAATGTATTCTACTTTATCAAAGGAAAAAACACAGACTGGGCAATAATTTATTGAGTGCCATGCTTGCATGCTCGTGAATGGTGGTTACTAGCCCACACCACCTCACTTGAGCAAGCCTTGGACTGCTGCGCAATGCTACCCTATGAGAGTCAAGAGCTACAATGGGGTGTTTGGTTCCCAGTGGAGGTTGTGTGCGGACCCATTACTTGTGCAGGCCACACAACTAATGACCCACCTTCCAACAGTGTGAACCAGATTCCACGATACCTATCTTGTCCATGTTTGGGAACAGTGCCTGTGTAAAAATATAGGGATCATCAGATATACAAATGATCTCTGCCCACACTTAGCAAAACAGAAATCACTGTTCTACCTCATATGTTGACTCCAGAATATCTGCATTTCTGCAATTGGTTGCAAGATATCATGTGTTTCTGTGGAACACAGAAAGAGTATGTGCTATATGATGAGCAATTTGCCCAAAGCCACATGAGTAGAGATATACAAAAAATTTTGAGATGTTTTCTTGAATAAGAATGGTGCAAATTAACTGGTGGTTTTATTTTTTTACAGTTGATTGACGTAGGCACTCTGAGGCTCACTAATACCCTTGCTTTACATTATCACCTTACATTATATTGCAAAAAACACAAATGAGGCACATTCCATTTTTATTTTGGGCATTACTGATAAAGATACATCACCAACAGCAGACAAAACATACATACATACTTACAGGTCCACTAATCTCAGGTCTAAGGTAGTCAATAACATGTGCCTCCAACGATACGACAATGGCTCCCTTGTGTTTCTTTTGAACGGTAGTACAGTCCACATGGAATATCTTTTGATGGTGCCAGTGCACATGCTCTCACCTGTCATTCTTCTCCTTGGCAGGGCAGCCCTGGCTCACCTTGCCACCAGCTGCAAGCATCACTGACAGGTAATGGACAAAAAATCAGATAAGGCCCCCATTCTTGGCCGCACTGAAATTCCTACCCTTGCCATACATTGTTGACACCCCCCCAAACACACTTCACCGAAGTACTAACACCATAACAATACCTAACTATTCCAACAAATAACCCCAAAAAAGACCAGCTCCTGACAATGCACAGATAATTATTACAAACATAGAATGACACTGAACCAAATATCTAACAAACAGAGACAAAATATAGATAGAATACACACTGACAAGAGTAAAATGCAATATATTGACTGACACACTCTCAAAAAACCCCAACACCAAACACAGACTAACATATAGAGTAAAAGAAAGTGAAAGTAACTTCAGACTTCCTACTTTGTAGCCTGCCACACACATTGCATCACTTCACTTGTATATTCTGCCCATTTTTTACAAATACATCAGTTTTTATGATGCATTGGTACAGAACTCACCAATGTGACATTAAGACTACGCGTTAGCTACAATGCATTTTCAATGCAATTGTGTTGATGCAAAGCTTACAAACTGCACAACGGGGCCAATATGAAGCCCAAATAGGGCCTAAGTGTGTTTTTACTGATGCATGCGACTGGCATATTGTCTGGGATACACAGTAGGAAATTGTGCAATCCAGGAAAAAGCACCTTGAGCTCAGTTTCCTTGCTCCGCTTTTCTTACCTGGCAGGTAGATTTTCTGATGTGTGATTATCAGTGGATATAGTGCGCCTATTTATGAATGTTTACCTTCTTAGTGTTGACATATTGATGTATCCAATAATTAGTTGGATGACATAAATATTTTATTATGTCATAATTTGTGTGTATTTGGCAGTTTTTAGTATGCTTCAATTAATGTAGCTAGCTGCAGAGTAGGCCGATTTTTGTCTAGTAGAAAGCATTACTTTGCTTACCATTAAAACTAGTATATTCCCTATTATGTACAATATCTACATTCAGACCATCTGTCCGGATTCCTGACATACAATGTGTTACATACCGATTACCTGCTCAAGACAAAACAGCACTGGCTAGGACATCCAGTGGACAGTGTATGTGGTATCCAGATTACTGATTAACTGGAAGATTATGATAGATATGGTGTAAGACCATTATAAGACCTGTAATTGTCTGGGAGACATTAATCTGCACACTATACTAAGTGTTAGACCTGACAGCCTTAGGGTGGTCAACCCTAACATTTTGCCTGCCTCCCTCCTCTTTTTAGATCCTGTTATTGCTGCTTTTAAGACTCTGCGCACTTTAGCACTGCTAACCAGTGCTAAAGTTCCTATGCTCTCTCCCTTTAAACATGGTAACATTGGATCATCCCCAATTGGACTATTTAATTTACTTAGAAGTCCCTAGTAGAGTGCACTATATGTGCCCAGGGCCTGTAGAATAAATGCTACTAGTGGGCCTGCAGCACTGGTTGTGCCACCCACTTAAGTAGAGTGCACTATATATGCCCAGGGCCTGTAGAATAAATGATACTAGCAAGCCTGCAGCACTGGTTGTGTCACCCACTTAAGTAGCCACTTAACCTAGTCTCAGGCCTACCACTGCAAGGCCAGTGTGTGCAGTTTCACTGTGAAGGACTGCTGCCTTGCTGTTAACCTGCTGCCTTGCTGCTCTCTGGCTGTGGTGAAGAGGTGCTCTCTAAGGGCTTGGCTAGAGCTTGCATCCTGTTCCCTGAAGTCTCTGGTCCAAAAAGACTTAGGGGGTCATTTTGACCTTGGCGGTCTTTTGCCAAGACCACCGAGGGACCCCTATGCTGAAGACCGCCAGTGGTGGCGGTTTTCCGCTCGGCGTATTATGACTCCTGGCAGCTCTCCATCCTTTTTCGGACGGAGAGCCGCCAGCAGCCATACTGGTGGGCGGCGGGGAAGTGGAGGTTGCTCCACCTCCACCGCCATGTCAACAGAGCACCGCCCACCGAATCACGTCCTGTGATTTGGTGTGGCGGTGTTCTGTTGACAGTGTGGTGGCCCCCATGGATCGCGTCCCCTCCCGGAGGATCAACGGACCAGGTAAGTTGATCGTCCGTTAGGGGATGGGGGTGGGGAGGTGCGTGTGTGTATGTAGAGGGGGTGTATGAGAGCGTGTATGCTTGCGGGGGTGTTGTGTGTTTGGAAATGAGTGCCTTGTATGTCTGTAGGTATGTCTGTATGGATATGTGCGTGTATGTCTGAATGTGGGTGTACGTGTATAACAGTGTGTGTGGCTGTTGGCATGTATGTTGGTGTGTGTGCGTGTATGTGTGTTGGTGGTGCCTGCGTGCATGTACGGTGTGTATGTGTGATGTGATGTTGGGGGTAGGGGTGGGGAGGGGGTCCTGCCACTTTTGGGCAGTGGCAGGGGTGGTGGGGGGTGTAGGGGAAGGACTCGGGCGGGGGTGGGGGAGACCCCTATCAGTGCCAGGGAAGGAATTCCCTGGCACTGATAGTGCTTACCGCCATGGATTTCATGGCGGTTCCAAACCGCATGAAATCCATGGCGGTCAGCCGGGTCAAAATAACGCCGGCGGTATTGTGACAACCGCCGGGCTGGAGACCCAGGTCTCCAGCCCAGTGGTCGTCTCCACCCTGGCAGGTGGAACAGAGAAGTGGCAGATGACCATGGCGGTAACTGCCATGGTCATAATTGCAAAAAATTTAGCGCCAGCCTGTTGGCGGTCTTACCGCCGCTTCTCCGCCGTCCGCCAGGGTCGTAATGACCCCCTTAATCTCTACAAGAAGGACTGCTTAGGCAGCTAACTTCGACACACAGCCTGCCAGAAGCAATGCACAGTCTGCACCGCAGTGAAAATGTCACTGCACGCCAATCCAGAATGATACAGCCCAATTTCGCAATGAGAAGATTGACACAGCACCAGTGTAGTGACCAGAAATTCAACACACGGCCCACTGGAACGACGCATAGCCGAACCGGAACGATGCAGCCCGACTTCAGAGAGGAATCGACGCAGCACCTGCCATGTGGTAGAAAATTTGATGCAACGTCAACCGAATCGACACAGCTCCTATGACTTCGTCCTGCCAGTGCATGAATTCCACGCATTTTCCCCGGGCATCTGAAAACCCTGCAACCTGAAGAGAATCCACGACCGAGCCCTGGAATCGATGCACAGCCATCCCTGTGTGAAAACTAAACAACACATTGTGTGCAGCCCGGGAAATCGACGCCCACCCCTTTGTTTCCATGACATCTCCTCCTCTGCAGTAATTTACAGAGATTTTTCACGTAAACCAGGTACTTTGTGCTTGAAAGAGACTTTGTTTGCTTTTAAAAGACTTAAGACACTTGATATCACTTTCAGTGATATCTCAACATTTACTTATTGCATCTTGTATCGTTTTGACCGCATGTATCCAGATAAATATTATATATTTTTCTAAACACTGTGTGGTGTATTTTTATGGTGCTATATGGTGGTATTGTATGATTTGTTGCACAAATACTTTACACATTGCCTTGTAAGTTAAGCCTGACAGTTCAGTGCCAAGCTACCAGAGGGTGGGCACAGGATAATTTGGATTGTGTGTGACTTACCCTGACTAGAGTGAGGGTCCTTGCTTGGATGGGGGTAACCTGACTGCCAACCAAATACCCTATTTCTAACATTGGTTATCAGTGGTGAGGATAGGACTTGTATTTGTGCTGTGAAATACAGTAGCCAAGTATTTCACTACCTACCCACCGTTGAAGGTCAACTTGATTTTTTATCTCTTTCTGCAATTTCATTTTTCCTGACAGTTTTTTTACTAAGAATCCTCATTCAACATGTCTCTGGATGGGTCTCAAGCAGGAAATGAAGATTTTGATGTGGCCATGCTGGAGACCTACACTGTTAAACAGCTGAGGGTGTTCTGCAGGGATATGGGTGTACCTACCCAGAAAACCTCCAGAAAGGAGGAATTCCACATGGTGCTGAGGGCCTGGGCAGAAGCCCATTCAGAGGAGGATGCTGAGAAGAAGGGTCCAGAGGAGGGCCCCTCCGAGGATTTTTTGCCATCAGTGGATGATGTTACCACTGAAATTGTCTCCCTGCCTAATCAGGGAGCAGTGTCTCTGATCAAGGCCTGACTTCAGAGGAAAGTAGAGAGGAGAGTTTCAGTTGCAGATGGCAAGGTTGAAAATTGAGGCTCAACAAGAAGAAAGGAGGCTAGAGCGAGAAGCCAAACAAGCTGAGGCTGAAAGAGCAGCCAAACAGATGGAAGCTGAGAGAGCCTTAGCCGAGAAAAAACGTTTGTTGGCTCATGAACTGAGTCTCAAGGAGCTGGAGATCAAGGCAAGACAGTGTGAGTGCAGCAGTGATGGTGGCAGCATACATGCAGGTCCTGTTGGGGAGAAAAAGGTTTTATATCCAAGAATGTGGTGCCATGTTTTGTGGTGGGAGATGACATTGACAAGTGGTTGGCTGCCTATGAAGTTGCATGGGACCTCTGAGGAGCAATGGGGGGGCGGCTTTGTGGTTTTATGTACCAGCAATGGGGAGGGACACACTTCTTACACGAGCTCCACATGATAGGAATGTCTATGTGTTAGACTTTTCATCCTTGCCGTGGTCTCCCTTAACTTTTTGCCTCTGTTCCCCAGGTTGTTGATATGTGCTGGACTCTGATTTTACTGTTTTGTTACTCTGGGCACCTTACCACTGCTAATCAGTGCTAAAGTGCAAGTGCTCCTTTACAAAATGAGTATGTAATTGGCTTATCCATGATTGGCACATTTGATTTATTAGTAAGTTCCTAGTACAGTGCACTAGAGGTGCCCAGGGTCTGTAAATAAAATGCTACTAGTGGGCCTGCAGCACTGATTGTGCCACCCACATAAGTAGCTCTGTAATCATGTCTCAGACCTGCCACTGCAGTGTCTGTGTGTGCAATTTTAAATGTAAATTTGACTTGGCAAGTGTACCCACTTGCCAGGCCTAAACCTTCCCTTTTTTTACATGTCAGACACCCCTAAGGTAGCTCCTAGGTAGCCCCAAGGGCAGGGTGCAGTGTACGGTTAAAGTAGGACATATAGTAATTGGGTTTATATGTCCTGACAGTGAAATATTGCTAAATTCGTTTTTCACTGTTGCAAGGCCTGTCCCTCTCATAGGTTAACATGTGGGCTACCTTTAAATCTGATTAAAGTGTAGATTCCCTTTGGGAGCGGATGGACATGTGGAGTTTGGGGTCTCTGAGCTCACAATTTAAAAATACATCTTTTAGTAAAGTTGATTTTAAGATTGTGTGTTTGAAAATGCCACTTTTAGAAAGGGAGCATTTTCTTGCTTATACCATTTCTCTGACTCTGCCTGTTTGTGGATTCCCTGTCTGGGTCAGTTTGACAGTTGGGCTGGTTGCACCTCACACTAGACAGTGACATAAAGGGAGCTGGGGTGTAGCCTGCATATCCTGATGAGCCATCTGTGCTAGGAGGGAGGGGAGGAGTGGTCACTCACACCTGAAAGGGCTGTGCCTGCCCTCACACAATGCAGTCTCCAACCCCCTGGTGATTGTCTGGGGCCTGGCCTGGGCAAGGCAGGATTCCACATTCAAAAGAGACTTTACTTTGAAGTAGGCCTACTTCAAAGGAGAAATTGGATATAAGAAGGGCACCCAAAACCACAGACTTTAGAAACACTTCTGGAACCAAGAGGAACCTCTGCCTGGAGAAGAGCTGAATAGCTGAGGAAGAAGTGGTTCCCTGCCTGTGCTTGATCTGCGGCTGAAACAACGACGCACCGCCGGCTCCGCAGATGAGAAACAACACTCGCAGGAAACGTGACCGAAAAATCGACGCACGGAGCAGGAGAAACGACGCTCAGCTTCACTGACGGAGGCTGGGAGATCACAACCTGCGCTGCAGAGTTTTCGGCTCATCGTGCGGCTGGATTTCTGACTCACGTACCGCTGTGCGGGGTTATTTTTGACGCACGCTCACCCGTGCGGGGTTATTTTTGACACGCACCAGGTACATTTTCACGCTAGCAGCGCTAGTGTGTGTTTAAAACTACTTAAAGACTCTTTTTGCATTTTTATTGATAACTTGACTTGTGTATTGTGGATTTTTGTCGTTTTGGTCTTGTTTTGTTTAGATAAATATTTCCTATTTTTCTAAACTGGTGTTGTGTCATTTGGTAGTGTTTTCATTAAGTTACTGTGTGTGTTGGTACAGATACTTTACACCTAGCACTCTGAAGTTAAGCCTACTGCTCTGCCAAGCTACCTAGGGGGTAAGCAGGGGTTAGCTGAGGGTGATTCTCTTTTACCATGACTAGAGTGAGGGTCCTTGCTTGAACAGGGGGTAACCTGACTGTCAACCAAAGACCCCATTTCTAACACTATGCATCCATGAAAGCCACTTTGCTGGCCAAGTTTGGGCTGACCCTTGACACATACAGTCAGAGGTTTAGGGACAGCGTCAAACTTTCCACATAAACTTGGGTAGATTGTTTTGATTTCTCCAATATGGCACAAGATGGATGGGTGCAGAGCAGCAGATGATTACAGAGGGTTGTATGACTTGATTCTGAGAGAGCATATGCTCAGTATTTCTTCTACAGAGTTGCGCCAGGACTTGGTAGATAGGAAGCTGACTGATCCAAGGAAGCTTGCTGAGGAGGCGGACCTCTGGGTTAGGACCAGAGTGTCCAAGAAGGCATCTAGCGGGGACACCCATAAAGGTGGTCAGGGTTCCCAACAGAAGAAAAAGGGGGTAGGTAAACTTAAAGATAAGGAGTTCTCAAAAGGCCCCCAAAACAATTCCCAAGAGGGGGTGGTAACCATTCCTCTTCTAAATTTGGAAAAAAACAGGGTTCTTTGACAGAAAGTTAGGGAACTTCAGCCCCAAATGCTTAGAGTGCTACCACCATGGACACTCCCAGTGTTCCAAGAGAGCACAGTCCATCAGTGTACAGACACCTGGGTTGGCTAGTGTAGCACTCGGTGGGGAGATAGTCCCAGTTAGCTTTGGGGGGCAAAAATAGGTTTCCCTAGTGTCCCTGGGAGATAGAGAGATTGTGCCAAAAGCCCACTTGCCTGCAAAATACTTCAAAGTATAGGCAGTGGGTCACCATTGATAGGCAAAGGGTGGAGGCTCTGCGTGACACAGGAGCCAGTATGACTACTGTCAAGAGTCAGCTGGTGTCCGTAGAGCAGATAATTCCTAATGCATTCCACCAGGTCATAGTCGCTGACAATCGTGAGAGTCACCTACCGGTGGCTCTGGTTCCCTTTGAGTGTGGGGGGGTCTCTGGTACTCTTAAATTAGCTGTGAGTCCTGCCATGCCTGTAGATTGTCTGTTAGGCAATGATCTTGAGCATACTGCTTGAAAGGAGGTAGAGCTCAGATCCCACCTGGAGATGTTAGGTTTGCCTGAGTGGGTCTACATGGCCACAAGGTCCATGGCTGCCCAGGAAGGGAGTCAAGGGTGTCTGGAGCCTAGAACAATGGCCCAGAGAGCTGCAAAGAGGAAGGGCAAGAAGTGCGGGAAACCCGCCTCAGATGTTCCCGTGGTGGTGGACGGGGCTCCTGAGGAGGCCCCTGGGCGAACTGTAGAGGACATCGCTGACCTGGGCAAACTGCCTGAACTTGCTGGCTGGCAACGAGAGGGTGGGCCAACCAGGGCAGGTTTCTGCAAGGGGCAGAAAGAATGCCTCACCCTTGAGGGTCGGAGGTGACAGGCCACAGCCCGAGCAGCTGGTGAAGCCTCTGGCGATCACCATATCTACTGGGAGAATAATCTCCTTTACATTGAGCCTAAGGTTCCGGGCCCTTGGGCAGCACATGTGCTGGTGGCCCCCCAGTGTTACCGGGCCTTCCTGCTGGGTCTGGCTCACGACATTCCCCTGGCAGGACATCTGGGCCAAGAGAAGACCTTTGACAGGCTTGTCACCCACTTCCATTGGCCTAGAATGAGGGTAGCCTGAGATACTTTCTGCAGAGCCTGGCCCACCTGCCAGGCTAGTGGGAAGATAGGGAAAAAGTTTAAAGCCCCCCTGATCCCACTCCCCATCGTTGGCACCCCTTTGAAAGGGTGGGCATCGACCATCATTGGTCCCTTAGACCATGCCATCCGCTATCCAGAGGCAATCCCTCTGAGAACAATGACTGCACCGGTGGTGACCAGAGTCCTGATGGGAATATTTACCCATGTGGGTTTCCCTAAGGAAGTTGTGTCTGACAGAGGCACAAACTTCATGTCTGCGTACATGAAGTCCATGTGGGATGAGTGTGGGGTGACCTACCGGTTTGCCACCCCTTATCATCCTCAATCCAATGGGCTTGTTGAGAGATTCAACAAGACCCTTAAGGGCATGATCACTGGCCTCCCTGAGATCATGAGGCATAGGTGGGATGTCCTCTTGCCATACCTGCTCTTTGCTTATAGAGAGGTGCCCCAGAAAGGGGTGGGCGTCAGCCCCTTTGACCTTTTCTATGGTCACCCTGTCAGGGGACCGCTAAGCATAGTTACAGAGGGCTGGGAGAATGCTCCCAAGACACCTCCCCAGGATGTGGTCAGCAACATGATGGCCCTCCGCAACCAAACCCAACACTTCTGGAAGCAGGCCAAAAGTAGCCTTGAGGCCAGTCAAGAGGTGATGAAGGAGTGGTATGACCGGAAGGCCACTCTGGTCGAGTTCTCACCTGGAGACAAGGTTTGGGTAATGAAGCCAGTAGAGCCTAGAGCTTTCCAGGACAGTTAGTCTGGCCCATTTAAATCAAGGAGCAGAAAGGGAAGGCCACTTACCTAGTGGACCTCAAGGCCCCTCGAAACTCCCTAAGGGTTCTCCATCATAACTGACTCAACCCTAATTTTGAGAGGTCTGAGGTCAGTATGCTCCTTGTGACAGATGAGGGCATGGAAGAGGAGAGTGAACCTCTCCCCGACCTCCTCTCTGCCAAAGAAGGTGATGGGTCAGTGGAGGGTGTCAATCTCTCTGACTCCCTGACTCTGAATCAGAGAGGAGACTGCTATGAGTTGTTAGAGCAGTTCTCTTCCCAGTTTTCCCTTACTACTGGACTCACCTACTTGTGTGTCCATGATATTGACACGGGAGACAGTCCCCCTGTAAAGAACAACATTTACAGGTTGTCAGATAAGGTGAAGGCCAGCATCAAGGAGGAGGTTTCCAAGATGTTGGCCCTACGGGTAATTGAGAAGTCCAGCAGTCCCTGGGCCAGCCCTGTGGTGCTGGTTCCTAAGGCTGCTCCACCCGGTCAAATACAGAACTCCGGTTCTGTGTGGACTACCAGGGTCTCAACTCAGTCACAAGGACTGATGCTCACCCCAACCCCCAAGCCGATGAGCTCATAGACAGGCTAGGGACTGCCAAATTCCTCAGTACTTTTGATCTCACATCAGGGTGCTAGCAGATCGCCTTGACTGAGGGGGCTAAAGAGAGATCTGCATTCTCCACACCTGATGGCCATTACTAGTTCCGGGTGATGCCCTTTGGATTGAAAAATGCCCCGCTACCTTCCAACGGTTGGTCAAAGGGTTCCTAGCTGGCAAGGATGCCTTCTGCGCAGCTTACCTAGATGACATAGCTGTCTATAGTTCCAGCTGGGAGGAACACCTGCTTCACCTCAAGGAGGTGATCCAGGCTCTGCAACAGTCAGGCCTGACCATCAAGGCTAATAAGTACCAGATTGGGCAGGGTTCCATGGTGTACTTGGGACACCTAGTAGGTGGTGGCCAGCTGCAGCCACTCCAGGCCAAGACTGAAACTATCAAGGCCTGGCAACCACCTAGAACACAGACCGAAGTGAGAGCCTTCTTAGGCCTCACTGGATACTACTGTAGGTTTGTCAAGAGCTATGGATCCATTGTGACACCCTTGACAGAACTTACCTCCAAAAAGCAACCTAGGTTGGTGAATTGGACAGAAGCTGGTCAGAAAGCCTTTGACTCCCTAAAGGAAGCCATGTGCACAGTCCCCATGCTCAAGGCCCCAGACTACTCCCAGGAATTTATTGTGCAGACAGATGCTTCAGAGCATGACATAGGGGCTGTTCTAGCACCGCTAAATGAGGAGGGCCTAGACCAACCAGTAGTCTTTATTAGCAAAAGCTAATTACCATGGGAACAGAGGACGAGTGCTATTGAAAGAGAAGCATTTGCTGTGGTCTGGGCACTGAAGAAGCTGAGACCATACATGCTTGGGACGCACTTCGGGGTTCAGACAGACCACAAGCCCCTCAGATGGCTCATGCAGATGAGGGGTGAGATCACTAAACTCTTGAGGTGGTCCATTTCCCTATAAGTCATGGACTTTACGGTGGAGCATTTCTCGGGGATTGACTACACCAGCGCTGATGGTCTCTCCAGATACTTCTGCCTTAGCGATTAAAGCTCCCAGGAGGTGGGGTTGCTCGCCCCACTTTCAGCTGGGGGGGACTCATGTTAGACCTGACAGCCTTAGGGTGGTTACCCCTAACCTTTTCCCTGCCTAACCGCCACTTTTTAGATACTGTATTTGCTGGTTTTAAGACTCTGTGCACTTTACCACTGCTAACCAGTGCTAAAGCACCTTTGCTCTCTCCCTTTAAACATGGTAACATTGGATAATCCCAATTGGACTATTAGAGTATACTATATGTACCCAGGGCCTGTAGATTAAATTATACTAGAAGGCCTGCAGCACTGGTTGTGTCACCCACTTAAATAGCCCTTAACCTTGTCTCAGGCCTGCCACTGCAAGGCCTGTGTGTGCAGTTTCACTGCCAATTCGACTTGCTATTTAAAAGGACTTGCCAAACCTAAAACTCACCTTTTTCTGCGTATAAGACACCCCAAAGGTATGCCCTAGGTAACCTATAGGGCTGCTGTTTAGGCAAAAGGCAGGACATGTACCTGTGTAGTTTACATGTCCTGTTAGTGTAAAACTCCTAAATTTGTTTTTCCACTGATGTGAATCCTGCTCCCTGCATAGGCTAACATTGGGGCTGCCCTCATAAACTGAGTGGTAGCTGTTGATCTGAAAGGAGTAGGAATGTCATATTTAGTATGGCCAGAATAGTGATATAAAATCCTTCTGAGTGGTGATGTTGGATTTAATATTACTATTTTAGAAATGCCACTTTTAGAAATCCACGTCTGGCTAGGGTTAGTTGACCGCTCCTTGTGCATTCACTCAGACGCACCCAAAACACAGGATACTCACCCTCACTTGCATATATTTGCATTTTGAATGGGTCTTCCTGGGCTAGGAGGGTGGAGGGCCTGACACTTGCATGTCAAAGGACAGTAGCATGCCCTCACACAAAGGACTGCTACACCCCCTACTGGGACCCTGACAGACAGGATTGAACTGAAAGGGGACCTTGTGCACTTCTAAGCCACTCTTTGAAGTCTCCCCCACTTCAAAGGCACATTTGGGTATATAAACAGGGCCTCTGCCCCTACCAACTCAGACACTTCCTGGAAAAGAAACTTGAACCTGAACCTGCATCCTCCCAAGAAGAACTGCCTGGCTGCCCTAAGGACTCACCTGTCTGCTTTCTGTGAAGGACTGCTGCCTTGTTGTTGCCCTTCTGCCTGGCTGCTTTGTAGCTGTGATGAAGAAGTGCTCTCTAAGTGCTTGGATAGAGCTTTCCTCCTGTTCCCTGAATTCTCAGGACCAAAAAGACTTCATTTCTACAAGAAGGACTCCTTGGCTGGCAAAATTTGATGCACAGCCTGCCAGAAACAATGCACATCCTGCAACACAGTGAAAATTTCACAGCACAGCCTACCAAAACGACACACAGCCGAACTGCAACAACGCAACCTGACTTCCAGATAGGAATCAATGCAGTGCCTTCCCTATGGTAGAAAATTCAACGTAACGCCCACCAAATCGATGCAGCTCCTTTGACTTTGTCCTGCCAGCGCAGGAAATCCACGCATCGTCACCGGGGCATCTAAGTATCCATGACCGAGCGCCAGAAATCGACGCACAGCCATCCCTGCGTGAAAACGAAACAACACATTGTGTGTGCAGCCCAAAAAATCAACGAACATCCCTTTGTTTCCACGCATCATCCTCCTCTGCGGTTCTTTGTGGAGATTTTTCACACGAATCAGGGACTGCTAAAGGTAAAGGACTTTAGACACTTTATATCACTTTTCAGTGATATCTCAACATGTATTTATTGCATCTTGTATCGTTTTGACGTGCATTTAGCCAGATGAATATTATATATTTTTCTAAACACTGTGTGGTGTAATTTTGTGGTGCTATATGGTGTTGTTGTATGATTTATTGCACAAATACTTCACACATTGCCTTCTACGTTAAGCCTGATTGCTCAGTGCCAAGCTACCAGAGGGTGGGCACAGGATAATTTGGATTGTGTGTGACTAGAGTAAGGGTCCTTGTTTGGACAGGGGGCAACCTGATTGCCAACCAAGGACCCAATTTCTAACACTGGGCAACTCCCACTCCTACCACGTAATGTTGTGGGGCAGGCACATCTGCAGTCTCTCCTATATATGAAAGATGATCTGTGGCACACTTGCTAAATGTGTTTAGCAAATCTATTTGCTTATAGTTTGAGAATGACAAGGCCAGCTTCCGTAGTCCTCACAAGTGTGATGGATCATGAGTGACATAATATATAGAAAATCACTGCATAGCCTTACTGTGCACCTAAGAAAGTTAGCCATTCACAGCACATGGTAATCTATGCCTTTGCTAAGGGACAACACCAGGCAAACCTGCAAATGCTTCAAGTACCTTCCCAGGAGTGACATTACATGGATTTAGAGCTTGAAATCTTCTCCTTACTTTACCTTTCATTGTGCCCTGTGTACAGAAAAACACATTGATAGAGCGTCATGTCTCACAGCATATATCGTTTAGTATTTATCCTTGGCATCCACTTCAGGTCTGACACAGGTCAAAAAGCAAGATTCTAAAGTGTTTTATCTGCTATAGTACCTATTTTTGCAAATGTCATGCAAACATAGCTCTATCAGAGGGACACTATCTGTGTTGCATTGTGTGGTCATGTCAATTATATAGGCATCTGTTTACACTCATGGGATAATATGTAGAATCTACTGTTTTCCACATGAGTTGGAGGGAAACAAATGTCACACACTCAGTCATTGCACACTGTTTGGAACAACACCACCTCTGAACTGTGGTAGAGGCTCTGAAGCTAAAAACACTGTAGCAGCCCTCACCATCTCAGTATGTACACACTGTTACACATTGTACACTTTATGTTGAGTATGTCTTACACAGGAACACTGCACATAGTATCATCATGCACACATGTTTCAGGAAAATGATGTTGGTCAGGGGTAGTTGTGTCACACACCAGTAGACTTTTAGAATAGGGATTGACCCATTAGGCATCATTGCAGTGTGACATGGTCAAATAGTCAACTTAACTGGTGATATTCAAATAACATAATGCTGCCATTTATACATGCTTTCTGTCTTACTCCTGTCAATGTTAGTAACAGCACATTTTCTCTGAGTGAAGGCCGTTTTATGTGTCTCCTGGTCTAAGGAGACTGTATTCATTCAGACAGTCATTTGCAATGGCACACACTCTACTTACATTTCCCCTTTGTGATGATACACGTTTTGTGATCCACTCTACTATGCACTCATGCATTCAGGTTAGAGGTAAACAAGACTTGCCATGCAAAGGTAAGTTCATCTCCAAATCACTCAATCTGACCATGTGCAAATTGTTACTGTTTGTGCACATATAGGCCCTCATTCTGACCCTGGCGGTTCTCTACCGCCAGGGCCAACGGGGGCGGGAGCACCGCCGACAGGCCGGCGGTGCTCCCTTGGTCATTCTGACCGCCGGTTTTCCACTGCCCCTTAGAATCCTCCAAGGCGGCGCAGCTCGCTGCGCCGCCGAGGGGATTCTGACCCCCCCTACCGCCATCCTGTTCATGGCGGGAAAGCCGCCATGAACAGGATGGCGGTAGGGGGGGTCGCGGGGCCCCTGGGGGCCCCTGCCGTGCCCATGCCTAACAGGGCCCAACTAGGCTTTTCAGTGTCTGCGATGCAGACACTGAAAAGCGCGACGGGTGCTGCTACACCCGTCGCACGCCTTCCACTCCGCCGGCTCGATTCCGAGCCGGCTTCCTTGTGGAAGGCGCTTTCCCGCTGGGCCGGCGGGCGATCTGAATCAGATCGCCCGCCGGCCCAGCGGGAAAGTCAGAATACCCCTCGCGGTCTATTGACCGCGGGGCGGTATTCAGGCGGCTTCCGACGGGCGGGCGGCAACCGCCACCCGCCTAGGTCGGAATGACCACCATAGTATTGTCTGACTTTTGATCCAAGTGAAATCAAACTATTGACTTCTCAGTATTCTTCAGATGTTCAGATGAGGGATGCATGGCTAGTGTGTAAATTATCTACTGTAACAAGATGTGGTATATGTTACCATGTTGCCAGGAACTGGCTCAAATGTGCTGTTTATTGAGGAAAGCCCCACATGCATTATGCATTTTTTACTTGTTCAAATGACACTAGGCTTTTGTCCACAGTGCCAGTCTTGGCCATGGCGAAGCTGTGCCCATGCCCGAGGCACCAATATCCTGAGGATCCAGCACGGAGCTGCATGACTTAATATAATGTTAACAGCAGCTCCTCCGTCCCACTTGATCTCAATCCTGTTAACACATTTGTAATCATCCCTTAATGAACCTCAGACTAATTGTTAGTGCACCATCAATCCCCCACCCTCCTTCCATTGCTCTCACACCTACTGACATCACATTGCAATGACCCCCACCTATACAACAAACACCAAATTTAATTGCTGCCCTGGACACTGTCTCAGTTATTCAGATTTAGGCTAGCCATATTTGTCCAAGAGAACTGTCACTCATTATCTCTGATGATATATGTAACGACATCAGTTTAGGCAAAATGGAGCCATTCTGCATGCTACCCTCTTGGTTAAACACATTGCAATGTGAGGTTTGTCAAAGGTATTGTAGTTGCTGGTTTGTGTCCCCAACTTTACTGTATGCCATTTGTAACACACTTTGTTGATGCAGAACACAGCAAGACTGCTAGCTGAGAAACTTGGCACTGCATAAGTGTGTATTGAAATGTATGATCAATTTAGTTTTGGTAATGTGGCATGCCTGCCCTATCCCTTTAAATACCCCACACTGCATCATATTGCATTTCTGTGTGAATTTAATTGATTAATGAGAGGTTTGGTAACGGGCTCTTGGCTGGTTACACAACAACGAATGTACACACGTTTGAACACATGTGTTGGCTATAATTGGGAGACTACTGTCCTGAGCAACAATGTAACTGATGCAGAGGGGTAGATATTGACCTACGTTAGGCCTTATAATATTAGTGTACACTAACAGGGAAAGTCATTGTGATAATTTTTTTGTCTGTGACACTCTATTATACACATAGAGAGAACACTGCCTTAGAGTGCAGGTTAGCTTCCCTTTTGCCCATCAAGACCAGTGACGTATCGAATTGGAGTGTGACCTGTGAGATAAAAATAAATTCTGCAAGTTTCCAAAACATATCTCTACAATTTAAGGATCATTCAAAATTGAGATATTTTCCTGGCTCAGATAAGGAACAGAGGCCTGGCCTTTTGTCACTCTGCTGTGCCTGGTTAATTATAATTTATGTCTCTCCTGCAGCAGGGAAAAAGGCCTCCCCACACAAAGGGAGCAAATAAAAGTTATTCGCTCAGCTCCTGAGGGGGAAAGGGATGGGGAGAAAGGCTCTGCATCAATCAATAGACTGTCACGCTGTGCCAGGGACCCGCTGGCCCGAGCCCACTGAACAAAGGAGGGAGTCCAGACCTCTGGACCCAACACTGGATGGACTTCCATTGGAAAATCTAGTTGGAAAGACCTTGGCAAGGAAGTCAGTGAGGGGTGGAGCTGAGTCCCAACAGAGGAGATGTGAGTAGTGACTCCTGGATGACACCACTTTGAACTGCCCCAGCGTGCTATGCAGGAGGGATGGGACGGGAAGGAGAGGTGACGTGGCACCCTAGGATTGGCCTGGAGTGCCTAGCTGCTGGAACCTTCCACCCCCTTTAAAAAAAAACTTTTTGTATAAGGGGAAGACTCTCTCTTGCATGGTGATTTCTCTGTGATTTGCAGCTGAACCCTGGAACCGCCACGGAGAACTGGAATGAGGAACCCCCTGATGCCCCGAAAGGATTAAGGACTCTGCCCAGTTGACCCCATAACCAGGGGGTCTTCCCAAGGGGCTGTGAGGCTGGCCTCCTTAGACCCACTGATGACCAGTTGACAGAAAGCCCTAAACTGGTTTGTCCCAGGAGGAAGGGTGGCACATAGAGCCAGGAGAACCAACTAGAGCTCAACATCAGTAGTGAAATGAGCCCAGGACTGTCAAAATTAGCCCAATGGGGCCCGAGTCATGGCATTTTAAAGTTTGCCAACCTTTCAGCCAATGAAGCCAGTGGGGCTATGCTGCTGCTTTTTAAGTTATCCCTGGGGTAAGTCAAGGCCTGGGGGTCCATGAAGCATTCATTTAATGTTTTCCTCAGTGAGAAGGCATGTGTGAGCCCTCTCCCCAGACTCTCTACCGGCCTGGGGAACCCATTTCCAGGCTGTTTATGCAAGAAAGGGGTCTGACCCCATCCCAACACCCAAAACTAAGGAGGAGGGTGTGCTGTTGTGCCCAACAATGGCGAGGGTCTTGTCCCCACTCGCCATGACTGTGCCTGGGAGAAGCAGGGTGGCCACTGTTGGAGTTGGCACCATGTCCATAGGAGCGGGAAGGGAAGTGAAACCTGCCAGCTCCCATGGCTGCACTCAGAGGTGCAGGCTGCACGGGAGCTGGCAGAACAGGTAGGGGTCGACTCCCTTGACTGCCCCCAATAAATGGAGGCATAGGGGTGCCCAGGTGGGACCAGGCACTCCCCAAAAATAAGAAAGAAAAATCCATGAAAAACAAGATTCATTGCTTTATTACTATTAATACATGCCTTTACACATGATTCTTATTATTGATGATTGTATTTCTCTCTAAATTATGCATTTAACATGTTATTTGTTACTCTTTGTCATTTGACAAAGATAAAATACTTATTTTATGTGTTTGTGTGATGCCTTTAGGGGATCAAAGGTGAATGTGGAATGTCATCTATGGTATTTTCCATCTGCCGATATACATAATTGTAAATGAATGCACAGCATTTAGTATTGTTTGGGTATTAAATGTACTTTTCCTTTTTCTAAAAAAAAAAGAACGGACTGGGCATTTGTGGGAAAGTACCATCTTGCCTGGCATGTTACCCCCATTTTTACTGAATGTATGTTTGTTTTTGCCTGTGTCACTGGGATCCTGCTAGCCAGGACCCCAGTGCTCATAAAGTATGCCCTTTATGTGTTCCCTTTGTGGTGCCTAACTGTATCACTGAGGCTCTGCTAACCAGAACTTCAGTGTTTATGCTCTCTCTGCTTTTAAAATTGTCACTGCAGGCTAGTGACTAGTTTTACCAATTCTGATTGGCACAATGGAACACCCTTATAGTTCCCTAGTATATGGTACCTAGGTACCCAGGGTATTGGGGTTCCAGGAGATCCCTATGGACTGCAGCATTTCTTTTGCCACCCATAGGGAGCTCAGACAATTCTTACACAGGACTGCCACTGCAGCCTGAGTGAAATAATGTCCACGTTATTTCACAGCTATTTTTTCACTGCACTTAAGTAACTTATAAGTCACCTATATGTCTAACCCTCACTTAATGAAGGTTAGGTGCAAAGTTACTTAGTGTGAGGGCACCCTGGCACTAGCCAAGGTGCCTCCACATTGTTCAGGGCAATTTCCCCGGTCTTTGTGAGTGCGGGGACACCATTGCACACGTGCACTACATATAGGTCAATACCTATATGTAGCGTCACCATGGTAATTCTAAACATGGCCATGTAACATGTCTAGGATCATGGAATTGTCACCCCAATACCATTCTGGTATTAGGGGGACAATTCCATGCATCCCCGGGTCTCCAGCATAAAGCCCGGGTACTGCCATACTAACTTTCCGGGGTTTTCTCTGCAGCTACTGCTGCTGCCAACCCTCAGACAGGTTTCTGCCCCCCTGGGGCCTGGGCAGCCCATTCCCAGGAAGGAAGAACAAAGGATTTCCTCCTCTCCCTTTGGAAATAGGTGTGAAGGGCCTGAGAGGAGTAGCCTCTCCTGGCCTCTGGAAATGCTTTGAAGGGCACAGATGGTGCCCTCCTTGCATAAGCCAGGCTAAACCAGTTCAGGGATCCCCCAGCCCTGCTCTGGCGCGAAGCTGGACAAAGGAAAGGGGAGTGACCACTCCCCTGACCAGCACCTCCCAGGGGAGGTGCCCAGAGCTCCTCCAGTGTGTCCCAGACCGCTGCCATCTTGGATGCAGAGGTGTGAGGGCACAATGGACAGCTCTGCGTGGCCAGTGCCAGCAGGTGACGTCAGAGACCCTTCCTGATAGGTGCTTACCTTTCTCTGTAGCCAATCCTCCTCTGAGGGCTATTTAGGGTCTCTCCTGTGGGTATCTCACCAGATACCGAATGCAAGAGCTCACCAGAGTTCCTCTGCACTTCCCTCTTCAACGTCTGCCAAGGGTCGACTGCTGACTGCTCCAGGACTCCTGCAAAACAGCAACAAAGAAGCAAGAAGACTAGCAGCAACATTGTAGCGCCTCATCCTGCCGGATTTCTCATGGTGCATGCTCTGAGGGCTGTCTGCCTTCACCCTGCACTGGAAGCCAAGAAGAAATCTCCAGTGGGTCGATGGAATCTTCCCCCTGCCAATGCAGGCACCAAACTTCTGCATCACCGGTCCTCTGGGTCCCCTCTCATCTTGACGAGCGTGGTCCCTGGAACACAGGAGCTGAATCCAAGTGTCCCCGACAGTCCAGTGGCCCTTCTGTCCAAATTTGGTGCCAGTAAGTCCCTGCCTCCCCACGCCAGACAGTAATCCTGTATACTGAGTGAACTGCAGCTGCTCGGGCTTCTGTGCACTTTTGCAAGACTTCCTCCATACACAGCCTAGCCCAGGTCCCCAGCACTCTGTCCTGCACTGCCCAACTCCCTGAGTTGGACTCTGACTTCGTGGGACCCTCTTTTGTTGTGCTTAGTCGACTGTCGTGCTCAGATCTTCTGAATGTCTGTTCAGGTGCTTCTGCGGATGCTGCCTGCTTCTGAGTGGGTTCTCTGTGTTGCTGAGTGCCCCCTCTGTCTCCTCCTCCAAGGGGCGACCTCCTGGTCCTTCCTGGGCCCTGGCAGCACCCAAAACCTTCAACTTGCAGCTAACAAGGCTTGTTTGTGGTCTTTCTGCCTGGAAACAACTCTGCATCCTCCAGCACCCCGTGGGACATCTTCTGACCAAAGGAGAAGTTCCTGGCACCTTATGTTGTTGCAGAATCTTTGGCTTCTTCCACCCGGAGGCAGCCCTTTTGCACCTTCATCCGGGGTTTAGTAGGCTCCTGCCCCACCTGGACACTTGCGTGACTCTTGGACTTGGTCCCCTTCCTTTGCAGGTCCTCAGGTCCAGGAATCCGTCTTCAGTGCTTTGCAGTCAGTTGTTGTCTTTGAAGGATCCCCTATCTTGACTTTACTGTTTTTCTGGGGTAGTAGGGTAACGTTACTCCTGCTTTTCAGGGTCTTGAGTTGGGGGTATCTTGGACACCCCTAGTGTTTTCTTACACTCCCAGCGACCCTCTACACACTACACTAGTCCATCGGTCCATTTGTGGTTCGCATTCCACTTTTAGAGTATATGGTTTGTGTTGCCCCTAGGCCTATTGTCCCCTATTGCATTCTATTGTGTTCTACAGTATTTACACTACTTTTCTAAGTGTTTTACTTACCTGATTTTGGTCTGTGTGTATATTTTGTGTATATTACTTACCTCCTAAGGGAGTATGTCCTCTGAGATACTCTTGGCATATTGTCACCCAAATAAAGTACCTTTATTTTTAGTAACTCTGAGTGTTGTGTTTTCTTGTGATGTAGTGCTAACTAATATAAGAGGTATAGTAGGAGCTTTGCATGTCTCCTAGTTCAGCCTAAGCTGCTCTGCTATAGCTACCTCTATCAGCCTAAGCTGCTAGAACACCTCTAAACTAGTAATAAGGGATAACTGGACCTGGCACAAGATGTAAGTACCACAAGGTACCCACCATAAGCCAGGCCAGCCTCCTACAGCATTCAATTATTTGGTGTAATTGTTGCGTGCCAGTGAACTGTGATTAAAAGCCCACACTATGCCCCTAAAATAGGCCTTAGACTGCTCTGCTTCGCTGCCTTGAGAGAGTCAATCACTAAAATAGGGTACTTGTTTACCAGTAAAGAGGATTGTGGACCTATTACATGTGCACAACCAATAACCAAATTTCAAACAAAGAATCTCAGCTTCTCTAGCAAATTGTGAATGTCAAGTGGTTACACCTCACCACTAGGAGACAGTTATGCAAACAACAGACCTGCTCACTCAGCAATCCTATGAGTACTCTAAGAAGTACTCCATAACTTGCTCAAGAAGAACTTGGGACTTGACCAAAGTGCAGAGTCTTTTTCCAGTCAGGGGATGTGGAAAACTGTCTAAGGTTTAAAAGAATAACCTTGGCTTGGTTCTCACAAATGTTGTTTTCTAACTGTTTCCCAGTCACAGCCTTTGTGCAAGATAAAGGCTCTCAAAAATATAGCAATAATGTTGGCACCAAGAAGAAGTAACAAAAACACTAGCTGTCATCAGCATTCCTGAAGTAGTAATCGGGGAAAAAACTAAGGAGCATATTTATACTCCATTTGCACCAAATTTGTGTCTTTTTTTACTCAAATTCGGCGCAAAACTAACTCCATATTTATTTGAGTTAGTACCATTTTTTAGATAAGTGAACCTAACTTGTGACAATCAGATGCACGTTAGGTGTTATGCCCATGCTAAAATGACACATGGGTGGGAGAAGGGGCTCAATAATAGTGCAAAGCTTGCTTTGCACCATTATTCAATGCCTGGGTCAGACCAGGCATTAGGGGACCTATGGACCCATTTCCATCATGAAACACCATGGAATGGGCCCACATGTGCCCTCCTCAAGCCCAGGAACACCCCTACCCTCACCAGAGGGGCACAGGAGGATGGGGGACCCCAATCCCAGGTAAGTACTGTAAGTATAGGTAAATATATATATATATATTTAATTAAAATGCAATCAGGACCCAACTTGAGGCCTCCTGCATGGCACAGGGTGCAATTGCCATGCCCAGGGCTTCCTTGTCCTCTGTGCTAGCCATTGAGATGGTGGACATGACTCCTGTCTTTTCTAAGACAGGAGTCATGTGGTATGGATAGTTTAGCATCAGAAAATGATGCTAGGCTGGTTAGAGGAATTTTTTGTTGCCTCCAAACCAGCCTAATGTCATTTTTTGGTGCAACCTCCCCCCCATACCGCCCAGCTAATGTCATATTTTTTAGGCTACCCCACCCTTTGCACCAGATTGCGCCATTCCATGAATTTGGCGCCTGGCTGGTGTCCTGGAATGGCTCAAGCCGGCACTATGTTTTATGACGCAAAACTGGGCAAACGCAGTTTGTTGTCAAAAATTAAAAATATGGACCTAAAGATCAGATCCTGCCTAGTAACTTTCCCACCTTGGGCAACAGACCTACCGTCTCAATCCTAACCCGTACCCTCTGCCAAGTGGCGGTGCACAGGAAGATCTAATCAGCTGACTTTCTTTAAACGGATGATATTGAATCAGTAGCCCTGTCTCCATTCCTCCTGACACCAGTGTCTGGGTCTACACTTTCTACTCATAGCAATACAGACAGCGCAATTGCACTGTATTGAAACTCAGTATCCATCTTCCATCTAATGTCATGCTAATGCAGGGGCCATGCAAAATTTACCTTATTGGCCCTAGCACTCACAGCATCACTACACACACAGTCCTTCTACCCCACATATGTTACACATCCCTGGCGCACACCTACTTTACATGCACACGAAATGTTAGTGCAAGGATTTGGGTTCACATTCAGCAGAACTTTTCACAATTAGGAACAGAATAAAACATTCTATTCTGATACCAAAAAAAGTCTACTCACAACTAATGCTTCACAAAACTTGGTATGCTTCCATCTCTTCTTAATGTGGGAAACCCAGGGCATGGGCAGTAGACGTATGTCAACCATAAGCCCAAAATTGTTGAGCCTCTGCTGGTCACAGCATATGCTCTGAGCCTTGAATTACCATGGGTACAAAAAATTAGTATAGTAGTTTCACATGCAGTCGGTGTTACGAATAGGAAAACATACCTGTTTTCCATGCAGGGGCCATTTCCATCCCAACAGACCTTGATCGTGTTTTTAGCATGCTGTTATAGATCCAATTGAAGATTTTGTAAAGGACTTTGTAATTGTGTTATAGAAATGATTGATAACAGTTATGAAACATGTAAAGAAATATTTTATATAAGTGGTCACTAAAAGTGTAAAATTATAAAGGAATAAGTAATTTTTTATGTGTTGAAAAATTATTTATTGTGATTTATGTTTTAGAAAAGGAGAAAATTACCCAGGTAAATGTAGCACTATTTATTTACCAAGCAAATGGCTTGTGGATCTCACTTTGTCACCCACTGAATGTATTGGAAATGCAAAGGTTATCATTTGTTCATCAAGAATACATTAAGGGGGTTATTCCAACTTTGGAGGAAGTGGTAATCCGTCCCAAAAGTGACGGTAAAGTGACGGATATACCACCAGCCATATTACGAGTCCATTATATCCTATGGAACTCGTAATACGGCTGGTGGTAAATCCGTCACATTTGGGACGGATTACCACCTCCTCCAAAGTTGGAATAACCCCCTAAGTGTATTTCTTTTTTTTTTTTTTACTGAGAGAGTGAACAAGAATAGAGCAAGTTTGGTCACCTGTCAATTAATACCGACATATAGCTTGTGAGTGAATTAAAATGACTCAGCTGTGGAGACATGTGGAATGGTGTTAGGAAGTAATAATAACACGCCACGGATTATAGATATATTAGCTCAGATAGCCTGCTGCCACACTGTGTGAAAGGCAGCAAGTCTCTGCTTCAGTGTCTGCAAGACGAATGGAAAGTTTGGTTAGCTTAGACTGAGAGGAATATTCATAGAGGTATATTCATTTTAAAAAATCGCACAACCAGCACGTCACCTTGCTGTGCTGCATAATAGGGAAAGAGTAGGAATGTGCCATACTTAACATTGTACAGGGCATTTCTGTTTTCTGCTGTGCTGGTGCACAATGTGCTGCCTAGCGCCAACGCAGGTACCATTACACCATGATGCAAGAATGCCTGCTTTGTATGCTGGATTGTTTTTGAGCAAGAAGGGGCACCTTACTGCACATAAACAATCCTGAAGGCATGTTCCTCTTTCTGTGTGTGCTGCAAAATGCAGCACATATAGAAAGAGAAAATAACAAGGATAAACAAAGGTATTTCTCCTTGTTACACCTTATCTGAGGAGGCGTAGGATTTTGATACATTTCTGGGTTTGAAGTAATGGTAAATCTGGAAATGCCCCAAAATATATTGGTGGATGTTTGGGAACACCCATGCTCCACGCATGGAACACTTTCCCTGGGCAGAGTGATGCAGCAATTTGAGCTGCATTGTGCTAGTTTAGATTTCTCAAGCCAGGCAAGGGCACAAAAGGTGGCCTTGCCTGGCTTGATCAATCTAACTCAATAGTTGCATCACTCTTGTGCACTTTTGTATGGTGCAAGAGTGACACAAGTTTATAATAAATATGTTTCATGGTATTTTAGTGGGAAATCATAGTACAATAATGACTGTCTGGCCTAATATACACATAATTACAATGATCTTTTGTATTAACAATGGAAGACTTTTGGGAAAAATAAGTTACCATTAAAACTTTAAACATCTAATGATCAGAACAAAAAGTCAGAAAGTGACTACCAGAGCGAACAATGGCTTGTTGTTAAAGCAACCTGAAACACCATTAATATTTCACCCGCATCAAAATATTTTTGCTCAGTAATTCCTTGACTTTATGTATAATTCATAATGTTATTATAAATAAAAACATCTACTTTCATTCCTTAATAAGTCTGTAACCCTATTTTGCACATAGTTTGATCAGACCCACCATGTTGCTAAACAATGTTGTGGGGGAGGACAGTGTGTTGTGTATGGATAATTAAAGGATAGACTATACAAGTCTAACTGCCTAAAAACGAAAAACCACTACATTATTAAGATTGTGTTATGCCAGTGTATTTTAGTACATCTGTTCAATAAATAAATTCTGATGAACAGGAAATCCATGGTCCAAAGTGTTGTGAGTCTTTTGTTTAATAAGAATTACCTCTGTATCCTTAATCCAGACATTACTGATAAGAGTTATCATAACCCCTTAAGACAGGAAAAACACTGAAGTACAAGCTCCACCAACTCTCAGTGTGTAATTTGTTAAAGAAACAGTACTAGTGCCCAACTCTCTACACAGAAGCCTTCAGCGTGCCGGTTGCCAAGACCACACTGTCTTCCGTCCACCTCTTGCTCCTCTGAACCACTAGTAGACACACCCGGGCCCTTTATAGTAATCTTGCAGGTTTCGCTTTTTGAGACATTTTTTCAATTTTTCTCTTGCTACATCTTTACCCTTTGTGTACATTCCCTTGCATGCCCTCTGGAAATGTTTAATGTGGACAAGTAAGTGGCGATCCTCAAAAATGAGTGCTGTTGGCACCCACCGGCAATCACAAGCTCAAATTAAGCACTGTCAACCAAACCCGGGTTCCATCAAAGTGCTGGCATTTTGAGCTTCTTCTTTTTTGCCTATCTCTGACAAAAACAAGTACTTTCTGCAAGGCTTGGACCTTCAACATTGTCTACATGGCTCTCTCAGGCTTGTCAAAATGAATAGACATCTTGTGGTAATAATTTGGATATGAGGAGTGTTTCCAAATGACCTGTGTATTATTGCAGCATGTTGATCCACTGGTTCCTATGGATGGTTGTAGTTTAGTCTTCAATTTCAATAGACCAGTCAACAATGAGTATCATTCTATAAATTTGAGGAAATAAATTGACTCTATTACCTGCCTACATCAGGAAAACCAAAGAGAAGTGTCTCTATCTATCTGGTACAGTCAATGCAAAAGGAGATGATTGGGCAAGTATTTAAACATGAACAATAGTCATGTGAGATGTTCCGTTATGAAAGCTTTTGCTTTTGCTTGCTGAATGCTAATTCCTTGTTTGCTATTGTCAGCTTCTTTCATGTGATGATGGGAAAACATCTTAAAAATGTTTACATTTATGGTATCATCTTTCATAAGCTCCATGTTTCATTCAAAATGAAGATAAAGATCAATAAAAGGCTGACAGGTGCAGGAGAGGTTAAGAAACGGTGTGGTTGAGACTATTGTTCTCCTAAAAAGATTTAATACAAATCTCATCACATTGATACATCAGAATAAAAATTTGTATGATGCACTCTGAATTCTGATTGTGTGATATGAACAAAGCTCAAAGGGAGCAGTCTGGACAAAATATTGGATAGGACCAACATTTTGCCTGATCAACTTGCACATGTTCATGACAATATTGGCCCTCATTCTGACCCTGGCGGTCGGTGATAAAGCGGCGGCCAACCCGCCAACAGGCCGGCGGTCCAAAATATGCAATTCTGACCCTGGCGGGAACCGCCAACACAGCCCGCCGCATTAACACTCCGCCCGCCACGGCGGAACAAACAAACAGCGCGGCGGTCCCCGCCAACAGCCAGGCGGCAGACAATGTACCGCCCACCCTATCACGACCCACCAATCCGCCACCTTTTCCGGGGCGGGAGCACCGCCGATAAAAACACGGCGGAAACAGACTACGAACGGGAAAACGCTCACCTCCACATACAGCACGCGAGATTCCGGCAGTATGGAACCCGAGTTGCAGGTCATCCCCGCACTCCTATACCTGCTCCTGTACCAGGAGCACGCCCGGCGGCGCGGAAGACATCGGTGAGTACTGCACCTACGACACAGGCGAGGGAAAAGATTACCGGCACACACCCACCCACCCACACCCACTACAACACACACATCAATGCATTCCCACAGATCACTGTCACAACCCACAAACCCCCCCCTTCCGAAATAATGCAAAGACCAAAAGAAGAGATCTCAAACGGGCAGATATATTGAAAAATGGACAGCAGTAATCAAAATAAATAAATAAACTATGTACAAAATATATACAGCCACTAAATGTAGTCCAACCACTGTCCGTGGACCACAGGGGTCCTGAGCAAAGGGGCAAGGCCCAGTCCCACGACAAGAACTCCACGGAGAGAACACTGCAGGGGCATCAGAAAGAAAAAAGGACAGGCACCTCAGGGGGAAGGGAAGGGGGGGCACCTCAGCCACTTGAGTACACGACACCAGATCCACGAGGGGACTCCATGACCACTGGCCCTTCCTGGGTAGAGCAAAGCCACAGTCCAAACAGTCCATACAGTGGGTGGCCTGCCCACTGGGCCATCCTGGGGAGAGCAAAGCCACAGTCCAAACAGTCCATACAGTGGGTTGCCTGCCCACTGGGCCATCCTGGGGAGAGCAAAGCCACAGTCCATACAGTCCATACAGTGGGTGGCCTGCCCACTGGGTCATCCTGGGGAGAGCAAAGCCACAGTCCAAACAGTCCATACAGTGGGTGGCCTGCCCACTGGGCCATCCTGGGGAGAGCAAAGCCACAGTCCAAACAGTCCATACAGTGAGTCGCCTGCCCACTGGGCCATCCTGGGGAGAGCAAAGCCACAGTCCAAACAGTCCATACAGTGGGTGGCCTGCCCACTGGGCCATCCTGGGGAGAGCAAAGCCACAGTCCATACAGTCCATACAGTGGGTGGCCTGCCCACTGGGCCATCCTGGGGAGAGCAAAGCCACAGTCCAAACAGTCCATACAGTGGGTGGCCTGCCCACTGGGCCATCCTGGGGAGAGCAAAGCCACAGTCCATACAGTCCATACAGTGGGTGGCCTGCCCACTGGGCCATCCTGGGGAGAGCAAAGCCACAGTCCAAACAGTCCATACAGTGGGTGGCCTGCCCACTGGGCCATCCTGGGGAGAGCAAAGCCACAGTCCATACAGTGGGTGGCCTGCCCACTGGGCCATCCTGGGGAGAGCAAAGCCACAGTCCAAGCAGTCCATAACAGACTCCACTGCCACTGGAGGAGGCATGTTGGCCAGAGGACATCCTGCAGCCCTGCCCGAGACAGATCCTGCCCTGCCACGTCTGCCAAAGGGCCAGCGGTTCCTGCCTTGAAGGGCCCAGTTCAGCGGTTCTTGCCTTGAAGGGCCCAGTTCAGCGGTTCTTGAGACGGCGGGCCCCAGCGGAGCGGTGCTGGAGACGGCGGGGCCCTGTTCAGCGGTTCTTGCCGTGAAGGGCCCAGTTCAGCGGTTCTTGTGACGGCGGGCCCCAGCGGAGCGGTGCTGGAGACGGCGGGGCCCAGTTCAGCGGTTCTTGCCTTGAAGGGCCCAGTTCAGCGGTTCTTGCCTTGAAGGGCCCAGTTCAGCGATTCTTGAGACGGCGGGCCCCAGCGGAGCGGTGCTGGAGACGGCGGGGCCCAGTTCAGCGGTTCTTGCCTTGAAGGGCCCAGTTCAGCGGTTCTTGCCGTGAAGGGCCCAGTTCAGTGGTTCTTGAGACGGCGGGCCCCAGCGGAGCGGTGCTGGAGACGGCGGGGCCCAGTTCAGCGGTTCTTGCCTTGAAGGGCCCAGTTCAGCGGTTCTTGCCTTGAAGGGCCCAGTTCAGCGGTTCTTGAGACGGCGGGCCCCAGCGGAGCGGTGCTGGAGACGGCGGGGCCCAGTTCAGCGGTTCTTGCCTTGAAGGGCCCAGTTCAGCGGTTCTTGCCGTGAAGGGCCCAGTTCAGCGGTTCTTGAGACGGCGGGCCCCAGCGGAGCGGTGCTGGAGACGGCGGGGCCCAGTTCAGCGGTTCTTGCCTTGAAGGGCCCAGTTCAGCGGTTCGTGCCTTGAAGGGCCCAGTTCAGCGGTTCTTGAGACGGCGGGCCCCAGCGGAGCGGTGCTGGAGACGGCGGGGCCCAGTTCAGCGGTTCTTGCCTTGAAGGGGCCAGTTCAGCGGTTCTTGCCGTGAAGGGCCCAGTTCAGCGGTTCTTGAGACGGCGGGCCCCAGCGGAGCGGTGCTGGAGACGGCGGGGCCCTGTTCAGCGGTTCTTGCCTTGAAGGGCCCAGTTCAGAGGTTCTTGAGACGGCGGGCCCCAGCGGAGCGGTGCTGGAGACGGCGGGGCCCAGTTCAGCGGTTCTTGCCTTGAAGGGCCCAGTTCAGCAGTTCTTGCCGTGAAGGGCCCAGTTCAGCGGTTCTTGAGACGGCGGGCCCCAGCGGAGCGGTGCTGGAGACGGCGGGGCCCAGTTCAGCGGTTCTTGCCTTGAAGGGGCCAGTTCAGCGGTTCTTGCCGTGAAGGGCCCAGTTCAGCGGTTCTTGAGACGGCGGGCCCCAGCGGAGCGGTGCTGGAGACGGCGGGGCCCTGTTCAGCGGTTCTTGCCTTGAAGGGCCCAGTTCAGAGGTTCTTGAGACGGCGGGCCCCAGCGGAGCGGTGCTGGAGACGGCGGGGCCCAGTTCAGCGGTTCTTGCCTTGAAAGGCCCAGTTCAGCGGTTCTTGAGACGGCGGGCCCCAGCGGAGCGGTGCTGGAGACGGCGGGGCCCAGTTCAGCGGTTCTTGCCTTGAAGGGCCCAGTTCAGCGGTTCTTGCCGTGAAGGGCCCAGTTCAGCGGTTCTTGAGACGGCGGGCCCCAGCGGAGCGGTGCTGGAGACGGCGGGGCCCAGTTCAGCGGTTCTTGCCTTGAAGGGCCCAGTTCAGCGGTTCTTGCCGTGAAGGGCCCAGTTCAGCGGTTCTTGAGACGGCGGGCCCCAGCGGAGCGGTGCTGGAGACGGCGGCCATTCTATGGCCAACTGCTCATTGCCTGGTGGTGCCCTCCTGGGCAGCGGGGATGGTGCTCCTTCAATGCCCACCTGGGCTGTGGGTGGTGGGGCCCTCCTGGCCAGCTGGGCTGGGTCCTCCCTGGGCAGCGGCTATGGGGGTGGTGGGCTCTCCCGGGGCAGCTGTGCCGGTTCCTCCCGGGGCAGCGGCTATGGGGGTTGCGGGCTCCTCCTGGGCAGCTGTGACGGGTCCTCCATGGACAGCAGGCCTGCTGCCTGACTTCTCAGCCTTGCTGCCCTTGCCCTCCTTAGTCGGGAGTCTGTGGCCCTTTCCTCCCTTTGGAGTTGTGGCTGTTGACGGTGGCTGGCTAGTGTCCTGGGGGGATATCGAATCCGGGCTCCGCCGGCGGCCCTTCCGCCTTCTGCTCCTCTTCCCAGGGGGTGGGCTGGCTGTCCCCTTGCTGCTGGGCGAAGATCCAGACCTGCGGGCTGGTGGGCTCCAATACCCCTGCACCCTTGTCAAGGGGGCTGCAGGGCTGGTGGTGGCTGAGGTGCTCTTTTTACCCCGACGAGAAGGAGGGGGGGGGCTCAGGGTCAGGAAAGAAGGTAGCAGTAGAGAGATAGATTTTCTTGGGACAATGGAGAGTGGTAGGTACAGTGGGTATGGGAGTGGAGGGAGAGGATGTGGTTGTAGGCGAGACAAGTTTGCTGTCTTTGGGTGCAGGTGCAGGAGCGGGAGGCTGTCGTGAGGTGGATGGCTGTTGGGTGGGTGGGTGGCTGCGTTTGTGTGGTGTGGAAGAGGGGGTGACAGACACAGTGTGAGAGGACACAGGGGACGTGTAAATGGCAGTGGGGGTGGTGACTGCACGTGTGCGGACTGGAGTGGAGGGTATGCTGGTGATGGAAACACTGGCTGATGGTGAGGTGAATGAAGGTGTGAGTGTAGACGTCACAGGGAGGGAGGAGGGAGACGAGGAGGTGGGGGTCACAGAGGTGGTAGTGACTGTTGGCATGTCTGCATCGGAATGTTGCTTGTGTGAATGTCTGCGTGATCTGTGGTGCTTATGTTTGGATGAGCGGCTCTTGGGTGTTGAGGTGTGTGCAGGCTGGTCTGATGGTGTGGGTGGGACAGGCAGAGGAACAGGAGACTGGGAGGAGGGAGTTAGTAGAGGGAGGCAGGAGACAGGGACAATGGCTGCCGTCAGTGCTGAGGCCAGAGCCTGGAACGATCGCTGATGGGCAGCCTGACCCGAATGAATGCCCTCCAGGTACGCATTGCTGCGATGAACCTCCCTCTCCACCCCCTGGATGGCATTCAAAAGGGTAGTCTGCCCAACAATGAGCGTTCGGAGGAGGTCAATGACCTCCTCACTGAGGGCAGCGGGGGTAACAGGGGCAGGGCCTGAGGTGCCTGGGGCGAAGGAGATGCCCGGCTTCCTGGCAGAGCGGGCACGGGGCGAACGCTGAGGGGCTGCTGGGAGGGCGGAGATGGTGCGCTGGGTGGCGGCTGTACCTGTAATGGCGGGGGGCACGGATGGTGCCACCCCCGCAAGGGAGCTCCCTTCCGAGGACGTGTCCGTGTCGCTGCAGCGTCCAGTCGTCCCCGTCGTGGAGCTCCCCTCGCCCTCCGTCTCACTGGTCCAGTCAGACTCTGTGGCATGGCCCTCCTGGGCCATGTGAGATGCAGCTCCCTCCTGCCCCGATGCCACTTCTCCTCCGCCTGATGATGCTGATGCACACAAGCACAGAAGGACAAACAAAAAGGGGGGGGGGAGAGAGAAATAAAGAGATTTTGAGTACATGGATCACCGGTACAGTTAGCGGACATGACAGACACAGATGCCCCCTGCACTAAGTTGCACACTTGGGGTCCGCTACGCATTCCGTGGAACATGCCCTACACGCCTAGAGTTGACAACTGCACCCATGGATGACACGGCCCAGGGATGGCTGTACTGACACACTACTGAGGGTGGTGGCTGGGGACACAGGGGCTTACGGGGGTGCCCAGCCTACAGATATCGCCCTGGCCTAGGGGGACCCACAGCCCTCCTACCCCACCCAGACACCTCCACTGTGCGACAACAGAGTAGATGATGCTTGTACTCACCCCCTTGTGTCTGCTGTGCTGCCCTCACGCGCCCATCCAAATCAGGGTAGGCCACCGCCAGGATCCGGAACATCAGGGGGGTCAGTTGACGGCAGGCACCCCGCCTACGTTGGGAGGCCATCCCCAGCAGAGACTCGGCGGTCTTCTTGGTCCCGCGGCGGATGTCCTCCCACCTCTTGCGGCAGTGGGTGCCCCGTCGATGGTGGACCCCCAGGGTCCAGACTTCCTTGGCGATGGCACGCCAAATCCCGATCTTCTCATGGGCGCGGACCTATGTGACACGTACAGGGAGGGAGAAATACCACGTTCAAGTTTGTCTGCATTATCGTTGCCAGTGGCCCAACGCCCCCCATCCCCGCCAGGCCCCCCGCCAGGCCCCCCGCCAGGGCCCCCGCCAGGCCCAACATGCCCCCCATCCCCGTCAGGCCCCCCGCCAGGCCCAACATGCCCGCCAGGCCCCCCGCCAGGCCCCCCGCCAGGCCCAACATGCCCCCCATCCCCGCCCGGCCCCCCGCCAGGCCCCCGCCAGGCCCAACATGCCCACCATCCCCGCCAGGCCCCCCGCCAGGCCCAACATGCCCCCCATCCCCGCCAGGCCCCCCGCCAGGCCCCCCGCCAGGCCCAACATGCCCCCCATCCCCGCCCGGCCCCCCGCCAGGCCCAACATGCCCCCCATCCCCGCCAGGCCCCCCGCCAGGCCCCCTGCCAGGCCCAACATGCCCCCCATCCCCGCCAGGCCCCCCGCCAGGCCCCCCGCCAGGCCCAACATGCCCCCCATCCCCGCCAGGCCCCCCGCCAGGCCCTCCGCCAGGCCCAACATGCCCCCCATCCCCGCCAGGCCCCCCGCCAGGCCCCCCAACATGCCCCCCATCCCCGCCAGGCCCCCCGCCAGGCCCAACATGCCCCCCATCCCCGCCAGGCCCCCCGCCAGGCCCCCCACCAGGCCCCCAAGCCAGCCAGTGGCCCCAAATCCATATTGAATTAAACTCACTTGTTGGTCTGGAGGACCGTAGAGTACCGCATACTGGGGGAGGACCCCATCCACAAGTTTCTCCAACTCCTCTCCAGTGAAGGCAGGGGCCCTTTCCCCAGTCGCAGCAGCCATTGTCCCTTCCAGACCGAGGTCACAGCAACACTTGCAGTATAGGTCCTCTCCTGTGAAAGTTCAAGTCGCAAGTGGATAAGTAGATAGGAAATGGCGGTCACGTCCGCGGCGGTGCGTACCGCGGCGGTGCGTACCGCCACCGCCGGCGCCCTTCGCCATTGGCTCCTGAAACCCATAGGCTTCAATGTTAACCAATGCGGCTCCGCGCCGCGGTCTTCGCCCGCCGACCGCCGCGGTGTGCAACGCCAGCGCATTGACCTCACATCCCATTGTCACACTTCACAGGTCAGGCAGCCGCCATTTCGAGGGTCCACATGGCTCAATTTCAACTGCGTCACACAGGCCTAGGCCTTGCATAGCCACTCAGACACGCCATTCACTGCATAGAGAATCGTTTACTGTGCAAGCTGTGAGTACGTACCTGTGGGTTGCTTGACTCTGTGCTCCATGTTGTCCTTCCTAGGCACCGTCCGCTGGGTTTGGCGAGGAGACGGATGAATCCTCGCGTGTACCGACCGCTGGTGGACCTGTCGACAATGGAAGAACGCCACATTATCCTGACCTACCGGCTTGACCGTGCCACTATACATGAACTGTGTGCCCAGCTGGAGCCCGACCTGATGTCCCCCATCCGCCAACCCACAGGGATTCCCCCTCTGGTGCAGGTCCTGTCAGTACTCCATTTCCTGGCAAGTGGGTCATTTCAGACAACAGTGGGAATTGCTTCTGGGATGTCTCAGCCCATGTTTTCGAAGGTGTTATCCAGAGTGTTGTCTGCCCTGATGAAATACGTGAGGAGCTACATCATTTTCCCTGAGGTGGGCGAATTGGCTACAGTGAAGGGTGATTTCTACGCCCTTGGACATATTCCCAACGTCATTGGTGCCATTGATGGGACCCATGTGGCTTTGGTTCCCCCAAGAGACAGGGAGCAGGTGTACAGGAACAGAAAAAGTTACCATTCCATGAACATCCAGGTGGTGTGTTTGGCTGACCAGTACATCTCGCATGTAAATGCCAAGTTCCCTGGGTCAGTGCATGACGCCTTCATCCTGAGGAATAGCAGCATCCCTTACGTGATGGAACAGCTAGAGAGACACCGTGTATGGCTATTGGGGGACTCTGGGTACCCCAACCTGTCGTGGCTACTGACCCCAGTAAGGAATCCCCGGACCAGGGCAGAGGAACGGTACAATGAGGCCCATGGGCGTACTAGGAGGGTGATCGAACGCACCTTTGGCCTCCTAAAGGCCAGGTTTAGGTGCCTGCATATGACAGGCGGATCCCTAATGTACTCACCTAAGAAGGTGTGTCACATCATCGTGGCCTGCTGCATGCTTCACAACCTGGCTTTGCGCCGCCAGGTGCCTTTCCTGCAGGAGGATGGTCGAGACGGTGGTGTAGTGGCAGCTGTGGAACCTGTGGAGAGTGACGAGGAGGAAGACGACGGGGCTGAAACAGACAACAGGGACAGAATCATTGAACAGTACTTCCAATAGGACACAGGTAACAATTCAAACATAATTTAGTGAATGTGAACTACTCTCCTGCATCTCTGCTGCCTGTCTATTTGCCCCAGTGTATGATGACTGAGTTGTGGCTTTTCCCTCCCTATTTCAGATCTGGGGTCCCCACTACGAGTCCTGTGCTTCGTTTCCCCATGGACTACAGCTTTGTGGCAGCTGTTTGTTGACTTCACTATGTACAAGGACATATTTGCAATGTCATGTCAATTACAATATTTTGAAATCACAGCCAGACTCCAGATAGTTTTGTGCTAAATGGGTGTTTATTTAAGTGCTCAAAATGGGATGGGTGGTTTCAAGTGGGTGGGGGCTATGGTGAAGGAATGTCCATGGCAGAGTCCAGAGTAACAGTCACACAGGTGCATTGTCCAGAGGCCTGTGGAGAGATGGAGCATGGGCAGTTCAAGGATGGACAGGGTGACAATGTGGGACAGTGGGATGACATCAGGTGGTATCCTTTGCTGGCGGGGGTCTTGACATCCTACTCTGTCTTCTTGCGAGATCTCAGGGCCCTCTTGCGGGGTGGTTCTTCTCCTGCAGGAGGTGGGGGTCTGGTGGGCTGCTGTTGTGCGGGGGCCTCCTGACCACTAGCGCCGGCGGAGGTGGTTGGCTGTTCTTGGTCCAGGCTAGTGGCAGGGGCCCTTTGTTGGTGTTGAGTGTCCGTCCTGGTGTTGATGAGGTCCTGCAGCAGCCCGACCATGGTAACCAGGGTGGAGGTGAGGGCTCTGATGTCCTCCCTGTACCCCCGATAGTGTTCCTCCTGCAGTACCTGGATCTCCTGGAACCGGGCCAGTACCGTCGCCATCGTCTCCTGGGAGCGGTTGTATGCTCCCATGATGGTGGTGAGGGCCTCGTGGAGAGTGGGTTCCCTGGGCCCGTCCCCCCCCTGTCGCACAGCTGCCCTCCGAGTTGCCCTGTTTCCCTGGGCCTCTGCCCCCTGGCCGGTGTGCCCACTACCACTGCCCCCAGGTCCCTGTTGTTGTTGGGGTGGTGGGTTATCCTCGGTGCCCTGTAGTGGTAGACACACCGCAGATTGACGCGCCCTGGAGAAAGAGGCATGGGCCCGCTGGGTGGGAGCTGTGCTGGTGTTCCCAGAGGGGTTTGGGTCTGTGGTGGCCTGTGGCTGTCTGAGGGGAACCGACTGTCCAGAGGTCCCCGATGGTCCGGGCTGGTCATCGGTGTCCAGGTCGACAGAGCTGCTGTCATCGCTGACGGCCTCTTGGGTGGGGGGTGTGGAGAATTCTGGGCCCTCCGTGGCGGTGTGTTGGCGGTCGGGTCCTGCAGGGGTATAGAGGTATGGTTATAGTTTCAATGTGTGGCATATGGGTGTATCTGTGGGTTCCCGTGTCCCCAAGTGCTGGCATTCGTGTGTGGGGGCTTTGGTGAGGGTGGCTTGTGGGGGGGATGTGTATATGCATTGGGCATGCTTTGGTGATGGGTGTCCATGCTTAGTGGACGCATGCAGGCCTAGGTTTTGGGATGTGTGGGTTGTGATGGTGAGACATTGGCAGGGAATAGGTGTGCTGGGGGTGGGGGTGAGGATGGTGGTGGGGGTGAGGATGGTGGTGGGGGTGAGGGTGGGGGTGAGGATGGGGGTGGGGGTGAGGGTGGGGTTCGAGGATGGGGGTGAGGGTTGGGGTATGATTTGGCATGCAGGTGGGGGGGAAGCAGTAGTGAAGCTTCAACTTACCAGTGTCCATTCCTCCGCCGACTCCTGCGAGGCCGTCAGGATGCAGGATGTTCAAGACTTCCTCCTCCCATGTTGTAAATTGTGGGGGTTGAGGTGGGGGTCCTCCGCCAGTCTTCTGCACGGCGATGTTGTGCCGGGATACCATGGAACGCACCTTCCCCCGTAGGTCGTTCCATCGCTTCCTGATGTCTTCCCGATTTCTGGGGTGCTGTCCCACAGCGTTGACCCTGTCGACAATCCTCTGCCATAGCTCCGTCCTCCGGGCAATGCTGGTGTATTGGACCTGTGTGCCGAAGAGCTGGGGCTCCACCCGAACGATTTCCTCCACCATGACCCTGAGTTCTTCGTCTGAGAAGCGGGGCTGTCTTTGGGGTGCCATGGAGTGGTGTGTATGATGTGTGGGGTGGAGTATGTGTAGTTAAGTGTGTTGAGTGTGGTGGTGTGTGTTGTTTTGTGTGTGGATATTGTGTGGGTGATGGTGTAGTGTGCCTCTGTGTGATGGTATTCTGTGTTCGATGATGTGTCTCTCGCTGCTTCTTTCGGAATTTTTTGTCGTAGGGGTTTGTGGGTGATGTGGGTGTGTGTTTTATATTGTATTGTGTGTGTGGGAGTGGTGTGTGTATGTGTATCAGGTGTGTGGAATTCAAATCGGCCAATGTGGCTGAGTTTTGTTCGTTTGTGTGTATTCTGACCGCGGCGGTGTGTACCGCCAATGGAAAACCGCGTTTGAATGACCGCCGCGTGGATTCGTGGGTCGTAATGGCATGGGCGTATTTCTGTTGGCGTGACGGTGGAGGTTTGGTCACCTCCACTTTTCCGCCGACCGCTGGTCTGGCGGTCTGTTGTGGCTGTCGGATTTTCGGAGGTTTGGCTGCTGCGGGTCAGAATGACCGTGGCGGGTTACCGCGACCGCAGCGGAATTATGGAGGATTTCTGACCGGCGGTAGGCGCCTTTTACCGCCGAGGTCAGAATGACCACCATTGTTTCTCCTTACTCTTGATGCTCTAGGAACTTCTTCAGTGATGTCATAAGGTTGGGCTAACGTTTCTATTGAGACAAGTGTGGAAATGCTACGCAGTTAGAAATTTGTGCAAACTGTGGAACAATTTGAAAAAACATTGTGTTTTTTGCCAAAGATTGAGGTTTGAGAGGTAAGAAAATTTATGGTATACATACAGTCAGAGCATCCTGGACTCACCTGTTTTTTCTAGTTTCAAGTATCTCTGGGTTTGGTATGTTTCCTTGGGTGATGGATGAACTTGCCCCAAACAGTAAAGCTGCTCCAATCACCAGGACAGGAAACGCTGCTGTCTCTGTGTTGCATATTGAGGTGTTTTGTATTCTGGCTGCTAAGCCCGCCACACAAGTGTGTCACCATTTTTATTAAGAAAAGTGTGGAAGCACTGGGTCATAGTAATGTGTGTATACTTGCAGTTTCTGAGACATTTTGTCACAAAAAATGTGTTTTAAGCCAAAGTTTGAGGCTACCAAAGTGTTATGGGTATAAAGTCATCATGGGTTCCATTGGTGTTACAGCACCCTGAACAACCCTGGATGTCTAATTTTTAGAGCAGGGCAGAGTTCTGCCCCAACTCAGCCACATGGAGTTTTCTCTTGAGAGTGTTTCACCAACCTGAATTGGCGTTCGTCTACTAGCATGATTTTCAGGTACTAGAAAGGCGTGGGAGGCTGGCACTCTGTGTAGTGTGCAAAACCAGGCACACTGTGTACATGGTCTGGGCAGCCACACGTTGGTTTACAGAGATAAAAACTAGAACTTCTAGTGATTTAACTTTTATGGAAGCTTGGTTGAGCAGTAAGGCTAATCTTGGAGAAGTGCAAAGCATTTGTGTTACTTAAAGTATCAATAAAGCGAGACCCACACTTAAAGGAGTAACTCAATACCAATTTACAAAAATACTTCAGATTTTTATAAACATTTTAAGACCAAGATCATCTAAATTGGGTAAGAACTTTTTAGGGTATGAATTTTCTAAATGTTACAAATATTTCAGTTTTATGCATAACTCATAATGAGCAGTGTCCAGCAGATCCATTTAAAATTGCTGCTCTGTTCACTTACTATGTTCATGAATCCATGCCCACACATCAGTATAGTGCACCCTACCATAGGGCTGGAAGGCATGCCAGAGTATTGACTTACCTATATTGCATGCAGTCTATACTGGCAGGGCACACAGGCTGTGGCCATGTTGAGTTTGCATTTTAGGATTGTACTAGGACACTCAGCCTGAAATGGCGGTGCTGGGTCTATCTGGATGCATGCGCTAGAGGGTAGCACAATCTGTGCTGCTGCCTCAGGAGCCTACCTTTAGTACCCCATGTCCTGGGTATCTAAGTACCAATAACTAGGGACTTATAGTGGCAGCTAAATGTGTCGCCAATTGCACCAGTGCATTACAACAGTTTTGGGAAAGAGATCTGGCCCAGTGAACCTGGTTAGCAGGGTCCCTGGACACTAACATCTTTGAGACCACATCAAACACCAGGCAGAAACTGGGGGCTAACCATGACAAAAGATGCATTTTCACCCCCCCCCCCAAAAAAAATGAAAAAGGATCAGACTACCCTTTCCCTAGTGAGTCTTCATCATCTACGTATAAGAACCTGGAAATCCCATCTGCATTCGCATGTGCAGTCCCAGGTATGTGTTCTACTTGAAAGTCCATTCCCTGCAGGGAACTGGACCTTTTAAGCAGATTGGGATTTTCACCTTTCATCTGTTGTAGCCATCTGAGGGGCCTGTGATCAGTCTGAAATATGAAGTGAGAGTCAAACAGGAAAGGTCTCAGCTTCTTCAGGGCCCAAACCACAGAAAATGTTTCCCTGTCTATGGCAATCCATTTTTGTCTCATAGGGAGTAGTTGTCTACTTATGAAAGCAACAGGCTGGTCATGTCCTTCATCATGTTTCTAGTCTAGGGCCGCTCCTAACACCAATTCTGAGTTATTTGTTTGGACAATAAACTCCTTGGAGTAGTCCAGAGCTTTTAGGATGGGAGCAGAGCACTTAACATTCTTCAGAGAGTGAAAGGCTTTTTGACAACTCACTGTCCAGTTAACCTTTTTGGACATTTTCCTGGAGGTTAACTCTCTAAAGGGAGCAACTATGGTGCTATAGTCCTTCACAAATCTCCTATAATACTCAGTCAAGCCAAGGAATGCACTGACCTGTGTCTGGGTTTTGGGAGCTCCCCAAGCCAGAATGGTCTGAATCTTGGTTTGGAGAGGTTGAAATTGGCCTCCACCAGCCTAGTGGCACAAGTTAACAAATTTACCCTTCCCTATCTGGCGTCTGATCAGATCATTCCATCCACAGAACCACCTTGTTGGTTGCTAGAGAGGAGATCAGGGCGAGGCTCACTCTTTTCTTCCTGTTCCTCATCTGTAACCATGAGCATGGTCACATCAGCTCTGTCATAATACAGTTTTAAGAGTTGACATGCATTATTCTTTTGAGATTTTTCCAACTCCCTAAGTCCATCAAAGTAGGTGACTTCCCCTTGTCTTTCAGGAATGGGATAGGGCCCAGACCATGACACTACCCTTTTCTTCTGTGTGCAGCTTGCGGCCTCAGGCTTTCAAGAGTGGGACAGGTTATCTGTTCCTGGCAAAGATCCTCCCTGGAGGGTACCCCTAGGCACAAGAGCTCTTGGTGGTAATGCCCAAGTTCTGCAGGCTCAGTTACCTCTGGGAATGACAAGTCATCTTCCTGGGAAGAGGAGCTCTCACTGGTGATCTGTTGTGAAACTGCTTCCCCAATCTTCCTACCCTTTCTCTTGGGAGGCTGGTCCCCTGTTTCAGGATTCAGCTCTCCCTTTTTCTCTCTGAAGTTTACTCTGTGCCCCAGTCGTGAAGTAGGCCCATTCTGGGTTCCCAGGCATGACTGCATGGGTCTTCAGTTCTACTTCAGCCTAAGGGTAATGCTCCAGGTCATTTCTAAGCAGGCAATCTAATAGGATGAATTATTTCTGTCCGACTCTTTCCCCCATCAAAGGTTACAATAGCCATGGGATGGAATTTTGTCTCTTTGTCAGCATTGGTGACAGGATAAGCAATCCCTACCTGGAACTGATTTGAGGGGATCATGTGTCCCTCAAGACTTCAACTTTTTGCCCATTACTTAAATGGTGCTGCGTGTATTTTTGCATATTGGTTAGCCAGGCAGCACAGGATAATTCTACCCCTCCCTCAGTGACTAATGTTGCCTCTGTGGGATCACTGACATGGCGAGGCCACAGCTCTGATCCCATCTGGAGATAAGCAACTGCATTTACACCTAGGGTCTCCAGTTTGCTGCCCTCTGTTCTTGGAGTCATGGCACCAAGCCTTGTTGGGATCAAAGGTATTTTCTTTGTACCCACTCTTAGACTGAGAGGAGTCTCTGGGCCCACCCTCCTGTGCAGATTTTTTGGCGGCCTTGAGAAGATTCTTTGTTTTGTTTTAGCTCCCATATTTCCTTTGAGGGGCTTGTTGGCCTCTTTCTTTTGGTCTATCACACCATTGGTAGTTTTGGTTACTCTTCTTTTGACTCAGTGGTTTGCCTTCCTCCCCAACTCTTGAGGGGAAAGTGTAACCTGGTCTACCAGGTATTGATGTAGCCTCTCATTGTAACAATTACTCAGCAGGTTTCTCTTTCATGAATAGGTTGAACAGACCATCATAATCTTGTACCTTGTTACCAGCTAACCAACCACTCAGTAGTTCTGAATAGTCCACAAACTCTACCCAGGTTTGGCTCTGGGTTTTTTGAGCCTCCCTGAACATTAGGCGGTACGCTTCAGTTATAAATCCAAAGCCCTCAATCAGGGTACCCTTCATAAGGTCATAGGATTTAGAATCTACCTCATTCAGGCCCAGATTTATGGTGGCCTAGTGCCATTCCAACGCCACATTAGCATAATTTATTTGCGCTCATGTGACGTTGGAAGGGCAAAAAAGCTGTGCCTATTTATAGAGTGGTGCAATGCTTGCATTGCGCCACTTTGTAACCCCTTGCGCCGCCAGGCATAATGTATGCAAGGGCGTGTTTCTGCGCATGGGGAGCCATAAAAATGGTGCAAAAGAATCTATGAGATTCCTTTGCACCATTTTTATCAGCATTGTTTAATGCCTGCTAAGTGGAGAAGCTCCTGTTGTGTTATATGGGCCCCTGGGTGCTTTGCAGGATTAGATTCATAATTTTTTATGCTAGTCCCTCAAAGCGCCAGACTAGCATAAAAAATGATGACACCAGTCCACCTGACTACCGCCATGGTGCGCTGTTTGTTTTAAATACGGCCCACACATGGCGGTGTCAGGGGGGTGCTAAAGGCTGTAAGAAAAGTGGTGCTGCACTAGCTGCAATGCCACTTTTCATAGATTTGGACCTCAATGTCCAGAGCCTAACCCTGCATTTTCCTGTAAATAACTCCCACAACAGTGTACCCCAGTGTTTCTTATCAATTCCCCACCCAATGCAGGCTCTTTCAAAGGCAGAAATCCATTTCACTATATCATATCCTTCTGTGAAGGGAGGGACAACTTCTTTTGGGAGTTTAAGATTGAAAGGCCTTTCTTTCAATACTTGGATGCTGCCACCAGATATGGGTCCTAGGCCAAACTCTTTACTTTTTATTTCAGTTTTCAAAAGCTGACTCTCTAAGGCCAATCTTTTGGTCAGTCTGGCTAAAACCAGGTCTTCCTCTGTGGGTGCACTCATGCTAAGGTAAGAGGATCTACCCTCATCCCCATTGTCCACAGGGTCTTCCTCTCCATCAGAGACTTCACCCTCTACTACCTCTGTGGGATGGGCATTCTCATGCTGAGCTACTAGGAATCTAAGCTGGAAAACATTAGCTTGTTTTCCAGTCTGGATTTTGTAAAGCTTGCAAAGCTTCCTCAACTGGGCAGAGGTAAAAGCCTGGTTAGGGGCCATGTCAAGCTCTTGGGTCAAGTTGTCTGCATATGACATGTTTATGCTACTAAAGTTGGGACATTTTTATAAATTTGGAACCCCTTTTTGGATAAGGCCAACTAAAGTAAGGACTTTTAAACTTTTAACTATTGCTGTAAGGACCTAACCAGTGTCCTAGCAGTTATTTTAAACATTTGCGAAAAAATGTAGCCAATTGAAAACAAAATGTATTTAAGATGAAGACAATTCAAGAGCTATTCATGTGCTCACAAATCGACATAGTGTTATCAGCAAATGCAAAGTCTTTCACCCACCACTGAGTCACCAAATGTAGGAGGCTGGCCTGCTATGTATTGTGCAAACCAGGTACACTGTGTAGAGGATACGGGCAACCACACATTTGTTAGAGAGGTAAAAGCTAGACCACCTAATGGTCTCATTTTTAAGGTAACTTGGTCGAGCAGTCAGACAAATCTTGGAGAAGTGCAAAGCACTTGTTCTACTCACAGAATCAATAAAGCAAGACACAAACTCAAAGGGATAGCTTGAGACCAATTTACAAAATACTTCAGATTTTTATAAAATGTTTAAGAGCAAGCTCATCACAATTGGGTGGGTACTTTTTAAATTATGGATTTTCAAAGTTCAGAAAATGTCTAAGTTCTGTGCGTATTTACTCACCATATGAATTTAATGAAGAAATACTTAAAAAATGCATATAAAATAAGGCAATGCATTTATCAATGTCTCCTTTTGCAGATATGTCTAGGTCATCAGTCGGCCCTGTGGACCAGCTGGAGATGTTCAGGCAACTCCCGGTTTTTGCAGGAGCAGCTGGAGATTGCCATTGGAACTAGTGAAAGGCCACTGCAGGGGACCACTTGGAAAAACACTGCACAGGTGGACTTCAAGGTGAGGCCACATTAACGTGAAAAATAATGATGTTAATGTGGCGCAAGGTGGCACTAGGGGAATATGAATATGCCCCTAAGTGACTACATCCTGTGGGCAGAGGTCACTTCCCTAAACCTGATTGGCTATTTTGCTTCCATAAATGGAGGGGTCACCTCACATGCAACACACTAGGGGTGGTACAAGCTGTGGTTGACCAATCCTCCTGTCCTTTGTGTGTTTTTCTGCCATTGCTTTCCCCAAAAGAGGGGGTTTCCAATAGTGGCAGCCATGTGCTGCTAGCAGCAGGCTTGGAGTTCGAGGTTCAAAGGCGGTAAGCACTTTGAAGCTTGATAGCAGGGAAGTGAACATTCCCCAGGAGGGAGGTGTGACACCTCCACCCAGGAATGGCTTTGTTCAAGGATCCAGAGAGCAGGAGCTCTCAACCCAGGGTTCCAGAATCTTGTCTGGTGGTGGCAGACTGGTTATGACCAGCTAGCAACCAAGCCATTGTTAGTTAGCTTTACAGGGGTCAACTCAAAGGTGGCCCCTGGGTACATTTTGCAATAAATCCGCTACTGGGTACCAGTTTGGATTTATCATTCGGAGTTGTTTGATACCAAACGACTCAGAGTTTAGAGTGGCCATCATGGAGATGTGAAACTCGTACTGACGAGTGTCAAGCACATGCATTTACAATGGCTTCTCGGTTCCCTTAATTTGTCCCAGCTTTGGCAAGGACACAGTAGGGACATATTGCTCATGCATCTATGCCCACAAACAGAGTACAGTGCACCCTGCTTTAGGGATAGAAGTCCTGCCAGAGGGGTGACTGACCTATATTGCATGCAGTGTATAGTAGACAGGGCACACATGCAGTGTAACATGTTGAGTTTGCATTTTAGGATTGCACCAGGACACTCAGGCCCATATTTATACTTTTTTAGCACTGCATTTGCATCATTTGTTGACGCAAAAGCAAACAAACTTGCAAAATACAATTGTATTTTGTACTTTTGCGCTGCTTTTGCATCAAAAAATTATGCAAATGCGGCGATAAAAAAGTATGAATATGGGCCTCAGTCTGCAATGGCAGTGCTAGGTGTATCTGGATGCATATCCCTAGAGAGTGGCAGAATCTATGCAGCTGCCTTCAGGGGCCTACCCTTAGTACCCCATGCCCTGGGAACCCAAGTACCATTTACCAGGGACGTATTGTGGCAGTTAAAGGTATTTCCAACTGTACCAATGCATCACAACAGTTTTGGGAAAGAGGTCTGGCCCAGGGAACCTGGTTAGTAGGGGACCAGGGCACTAACAACTTTCAGACCACATCAAATACCAATTACAAATTGGGGGCTAACCATGACAAAAGAGGCCTTTTCTTATAGAAGGAACCCAGTGAGTTTTCACAATGCGGCTACTGGAGCTGCAGTAAATCCAGCTCAAGAAGCAGCACCCTCTGGTGCACTGCATGGTGCAGTTTGCTCTGATTTCTCAATGCTGAACTAGCTTCTAGTGCTAAAAATCAGTGTGACATACTGATTTCCAATCCCCCAAGGAACTCCATTGAATCTCATGGAGTTTTTATGTAACTCCTTTGAATTCCACAGAGTAAAACTTCATGAGTTCGGCCAACCAATACTATTTTTCAGAAATGTCTTGGTATGGTAGGTCTCTCTGGTGATTCAGCAAAGGCCCAAATTCCACTGCTTCCCACATGACAAAATGTGTTGATTTTTTATAAGTGAAATTTTATGTCTCCATGTTGCATTTTGGGTTGATTCGTGCCACAGATGTTAGGCCCAGCCACACATATGGAAGTCTGGCTGTATCAGGAAATACATAATAGCAGGATATCCTTCATTACCAATTAGATTTCGCTGCATTTTTGGTCTCCAAATGTAAGTCAGTGTGCAAGACAGAACACATTTGGTAAAATTTACTTTGAATCACATGATATTATGGGTGACCTCAAATTCAGAGGTGTACAAATAAATACTGTTCCTCAACTCTGTATCTTCTGCACATTTCAGAAATACTTAGATGTCCTTAATACCCTTTAGATTTTACCATGTGAATTGTTGCATGGTTGGCACCTGATAAGAAATAATTTTAAGATACGCTCAGTTGTTGACTCTATTTATTGTGTGTGTGTGGGAAGCCACAAATCCTATATATTGCCGCAATCAGAATAGTCTAACAGATGTGAAGGTGTATTGCTTTTGTAAATCAGACATCATGACAAAAAATACAGATGAAAAGTTTATCACAAATTGCTGATGGTTGCTCTTTATTTTTTTATTTTAGTGATTAGTTTTTGGGGAACATTCTTCAGGAATCAACCATTCAAAAGATGTCCTTGGTAAATTCAAAACTGCATCTACGTTCAGAAATGTATAGCTTTCTGGGACCGCACATGGATTTCACTCCTCTTTCCATCACAAACTGCAAGTTCAAAAATATTACAAAACCAAGAACCGTGAAAACAAAATGTTTTTAATGCAACTATTGGTTCCTAAATGCTATGAAGATGGTGATCCTAGCACAGTAAACTTTTCATTGTTTTAATTTTTAGGAGAAAAAAACATACATTCTTGCAAAGTGTTTTGCCCATTTCTCCCCCAAAAAAGGTACATTAGGTCCATTTTGGCTCTTTTCTCAAGGCCACAAACACTGGAAACTTTTAGCATTCCCACTTTGTTGGGAAAAATAATGCAAAGTTGACCTGGATACCTTTTGTGGAAAAAAGTTATGAAGTCCTACTTGCAAAGTGTTCGAAACATCAAAAAGCTCACTACTGGTGGTAGAAAAGCGTCAGCAGCTAAGCGGTAAATGTGCTCAACTAACATCTTCCTGTCTTTCTTAACCCTGAGCAGCAGTGGCAGAATTTCAATCCAAGAACTTTTTATCTCAAGAATTAGAACTGGTGGATTGTTCAACTCGCACTTTCTCGAGACCCCTTTTCTTGGAATAGTTCTTCCACTTGGGGGAGCCACGTGTCAACAGTTTTTGCTTCAATGGTGGTGCATGGAAAACTTTTCTTCTATTCTTGTTCATTACTTTTCCTCTCACATCTTCTAGATTTGTTACACATCCAGACATGAATAGGATCACTCATTTTGCACATCTGCCTTTTAAGACAGCAGTCAGTCAGCTACCTGCAAATGCACCCCAAAGTGAACCTGCTATGATGTCAGACCATCTAGCACTGTCCCCTGTAGATTATTGAGTGCTCACTGTGCCTTGTAGAAGTTGTGGTATCATGACAATCCCTTGTTCTTCACCTTCTCAGTCAAGCCTTCCTTAAGCAAACCATTTGCTTAGTCTCTCATGTTGTTTAATTTCACACTGAATGGGTGTAAAAGCAGTGGTGGTACAACGAGACCAAACATATCATCAACAAACACTTTATTGCTAAATGTCAGACCATTAACTCAATAAAAGTTATGCACTTCTCTTACCACTACTAGACACCAAAAATATTTTATGATCATGTAAGCAGTGACAGATTTTGAGGTTTTACCCTCAATAATCTAGAGCACACTTTGGTACAACCAAGCTATACTAATATTGTTGACAATTGGCAATGGACTAGTACTGCTAGGTAAACAACTTCAAAAAATCTATCATTGTTATATCGTTAAAGGATGTAAAAGTTGACAACAGAGCAGTTGAAGATTAGGGCCTGATTTAGAGTTTGGTGGATGGGGTTACTCTGTCACAAACATGACAGATATCCGGTCCACTGTATTACGATCCAATTATATCCTATGAGAATTGTAAGTGGCCGACAAGATAGCTGCCACTTTTGATGGAGTACCCCATCCACCAAACTTGAAGTCAGGATCTTAATTTTTTGGTAAAAAGTTTGTTACAAGTATCATTGTTGAGATATTGATACTGTAGCATTAATATTCATATGGGCAGATGTTATGCCCTTGTGATGCTTTATGAGCTTTAACCTAACTGATCCGTTGGAACTGTGCCTTTAACCCATTCCTGGTATGAATACCAAGCGGACTTTATCGTCAGTGAATCTTTACAAATCTGAGGGAATCCTTTGCAAGTTTTAGGACTTTTCAGCGTTGCCTCTATCACTGCTATGATAGCTATAGACATCTTAGTTTGAGATCATGGTATAGCAGCAACCATTCTAGTTTATAGAGCAGTCTTCAAACAAAACTAATTCAGTCTGAAAATTTGTTTTCCAGTGTATGCTGTACATGGACCAAAGGACTCTCATCCTGCAAGGCAATCACCTTTCATCAAAGCTGTTTACATTTCATCAATTTACCTTTTGAATCGCTGAATTGATGTAACTCTAAATTGGCTAAGTCAATATAATAAGCATATACATAAAAAGTAAAGCCCAACTCTATGAGTGTAGGAACTAATTAGTCTTTTAATAGGTTAGGAGAAGGACATGAAACTCAGCTATCCGCGCAGTTGAGGGACCTAATAATTTAGGCCCTCATTACAACCCTGTTGGTCGGTGTTAAAGCAGCGGTAATACCGCCAACAGGCTGGAGGAAAAAAAATGGGATCACGACCACGGCGGAAACCGCCATCATAGACAGCCACTTTAACACTCTGACCGCCACGGCAGTAGCAACCAACACCGTGGCAGTCACTGCCAACAGACAGGCAGAAGACAATATACCGCCCACCCTATCACAACCCGCAAATCCTGCAGCTTTTCCTGGGTGGTATCAATTCCATTAAAAGCACAGCTCACCTTTCAACACCCAACAAAGAACCAGGACACCATGGAGCCTGAACTACAGGTCCTGCTGATGCTGGTGTATCTGCTAATACACCATGAACACCAAAGATGGCAGGGGCGATGACCACAGTGAGTACTGCACCTAACATACAGGGGAAGGGGGAAAAAGAGAGTGACACACATGCAACACGCAACACCCCCACCCTCACCCACAAAACCATACACACAAACACATGCAGCAACAGTACATTTCAACCCCGTAACCCCCTGGAAGAACGCAAGGACAAAAGGAATTGAGTTCAAATGGTGTTATTTAGAATTATGCAGATAAAGTTAACAATTGGAAAAAACAGTATATACAAATAATTACAATATGTACAGAAGGCCGCAAACGGTCCTTTGCAAACGTCTATGGCCCAGTGGGCAAAAAAATAAAGGGCAAAGCCCACACGTGACTCCTGCCTCAAAACAGAGAGAACACTGCATGGGCATCAGGTCGAAAACACACAGGCACCTCAGGGGGAAGGGGAGGGGGGGGCACCTCAGCCGGAAGATGGTACTACACCACTGCTCCTGGAGGGGGCGACATGCCCACTGATTGGTCCTGGGGAGTGCAAAGCCACAGTCTCTAAAGTGGGTGGTGTGCCCACTGCTTGGTCCTGGGGAGTGCAAGGCCACAGTCTCTCAAGTGGGTGGTTTGCCTACTGCTTGGTCCTGGGGAGTGCAAGGCGACAGTATCTCAAGTGGGTGGTTTGCCCACTGATTGGTCCTGGGGAGTGCAAAGCCACAGTCTCTCAAGTGAGTGGTGTGCCCACTGATTGGTCCTGGGGAGTGCAAAGCCACAGTCTTTCAAGTGGTTATTGTACCCACTGCTTGGTCCTGGGGAGTGCAAAGCCACAGTCTCTCAAGTGGGTGGTTTGCCCACTGATTGGTCCTGGGGAGTGCAAAGCCACAGTCTCTCAAGTGGATGGCTTCTCTACTGGTTCTAGAGGGGGCCTTGTGCCCAGTCTTCTTCATCCTGCCAAGGACAGTGATTAGTGGATGCATATCTCCACTGGTTCTGGAGGGGGCCTTGTGCCCAGCAATGGTGCAACTGGGATCTGGCAGTTCCCATTCCCTCACCTGGGTGTCTGAGGCATGAGATGTGCCGGTAACAGGTAGCATGATACTCCATGGATGCAGAGCCAGACTCCATCCTGCGGCGACTAAGGCTGCAAACTGCTGGTAGTGCCGGTGCTGGTGGGGGTGCTTCAGCTGGTGGGGTGGAGGGTTCAGGCCGCCTTCTGCATCCCCGGACCGCTGCCCACTGGGGATGCTGCTGATGACAGATGTAGTGGCACCGGCTGGGCATGTGTTGGTGCAGATGCTGGTGCAGGTGGCGGTGTTTGTGGCGGTGTCTGCGGCAGAGATGCTGCCGGTGCTGGCCATGGTGCAGTGGTGGAGGGAGACACCAGGGCGTCTCCTGCAGCCTCGGATGGCTGCCCAGTGGGGATGATGCTGTTGAAAGTTGTTGTGGCAGCTGCGGTGCAGGTGGCGGTGTAGGTGGTGGTGCAGGTGGCGGGACAGATGGCGGTGCAGGTGGCGGTGCATGCGGCGGTGCTTTCAGCGGTACAGGTTGCGGGGTTGTCAGTAGTGATGGTGGGCACCAGTCCCTCACCTGGAGGCTCTGAGGCCTGAAGTGCCTTGCCTTTGGTTTTCTTCCCCTTCCCCACCTTGGCAGACACTGCTGGGACCTTGGCACTGGCAGATGCAGTTTTGGAGGAGGCCTTGCTGGGTGGGTCGTGCTTCTTGGCCGTGCTGCATGCTGGCACCTTCTTCATCTTGGCAGGTGGGGGAATGGGTTGGTCCTTTGCAGGGGTCGGTGGCACACTGGCAGCCCTGACGGGTGCCCCCTTTGATCCCCTGGAACTTGCAGGTACCGCAGCAAATTCCGACTTGGTGGCTGAGGTGGTGGCCTGGGATCTTGACACCCTGGCCCGAAATGAAGGGCCGGGGGGAGGCGTAGGGAAGAGGTAAGTATTTGCAAGGAAAACTTTTTTGGACACACTAGGACGGGAAGATGGAGAGGGAATTGGAGTGGAGGAAATGGGAGTGGTTGTAGGAGGTGCACATCTGCTGAGTTTGGGTGAAGGTGCATGGGCTGGATGCTGTTGTCAAGGTGATGGCTGTTGGGTGGGTGGGTGCTTGGGTTTGTGTACTTTGGGAGGAGAAGTCACAGACACACTGGGAGAGGACACAGGGGACATGTGCATGGTTGTGGGGGTGGTGACTGCTCATGAGGGGTGTGTTGTGATGGGCATGCTTGTGATGGAGGAAGTAGATGTGGATGTAGTGCATGCAGGTGTGAGTGGAGATGCTACTGGGAGAGGGGTGGACGAAGAGGAGGAGAGGGACACAGTGGAGGCAGTGGATATTGGTGTGTCTCCATGGGGATGGTGCTTGTGAGAGTGTCTATGTGCCGTAATGTGGTGCTTGTGTTTGCCAGAACCACTTCTGTGTGTTGATTTGGGTGCATGCTGGTCTGAAGGTGTGCTTGGGATAGGTTGGGGTTGAGGGGATTGGAACTGGGTTGAGGAAGTTGGAGGGAGGGACAATGGCTGCCATCAGTGCAGAGGCCAGAGCCTGAAATGCTCTCTGTGGGGCCGCCACGTCAGAGTGAATGCTCTCCAGGTATGCATTTGTTTGTTGCAAATGCCTCTCGACACCCTGGATGGCATTCAGAATGGTTGACTGCCCAACAGTGAGGGATCTCAGGAGGTCAATAGCCTCCTCACTGAGGGCAGCAGGGCTGACTGGGGCAGAGCTTGAGGTGCCTGGGGCGAAGGAGATGCCCACCCTCCAGGGTGAGCGGGCATAGGAAACACGTTGAGAGGCTGCTGGGAAGGCAGTGCTGGTAGGGGGTGGCGACTGTACCTGTTGTTGGGGTGGGCACAGAGGTGTCCGTCACTGCCAGGGAGCTGCCATCGGTTGAGGAGTCACTGTCACAGGTCTCCCCTCCTTTCCCCGTCGTGGTGCTGCCCTCGCCCTCTTTCCCACTGGTGTCTTCACCCTCTGTGGATTCGGCCTCCAGGCCCATGTGGGATGCAGCTTCCTCCATCACCGGTGCCTCTGATCCTCTGCCAGATTATGCTAATGCATACAATAACATGGTGACAAAACAAAAAGGGGGGGAGAGACAGAGTATACACTTGGTCAGTGCCAGCAACAACACTACTGTTGGCGGACACAACATACAGGGAGCTGCCTTATGCTCTAGGCCATGCCCAACCAGTTACTAAGGTGGTCACCAGCCCATGGGGTGCAATGTCCAACGCCAGCAACTGCACACCTGACACCCACAGGACCCTGCCCAGTAGTAGATGCCCATTAACACCATGGGTTTGGAGTGCTTCAGAGGCCGCACACAAGGGACCTACCCTGCCATGATTGCCCTGGCCTAAGGGCACCCACAGCCCACATCCCCCACCCAGCTAGCTCCCAAAGCGCACAAAGTCAGGATTCTGAATCTGTACTAACCCCCTTGTGGTTGCTGTGATGCCCTCAAGCGCCCATCCAACTCCGGATAGGCCACTGCCAGGATGCGGAACATCAGGGGGGTCATGGGGCGACGGGCACCCCTTCCACATTGGGAGGCCAGCCCCAGCCGGGCCTCCACCATTTTCTTAGTCCAGCGGCGCAGGTCCTCCCATCTCTTGCGGCAGTGGGTGCTCCGTCTGTGATTGACCCCCAGGGTCTGCACCTCCTTGGCAATGGCACACCAAATACCCTTTTTCTGGTGAGTGCTGACCTAGAAGGAAAAGACAGCAGAAAAGGAAATGACTACCCCCGTCCAGACCGGAATACTCATTGCCCCCTAGTTCCCACCCATGCCCTGATGCACATACACTCATCACCTCTCATGCAGCATTCAGCACCCCCCAACATGTGGCTTACATGCACACCACTCCAAACATGCATTGCCCACTCATCATGCTCACAGTGTACTCACCTGTTTGTCTGGAGGACCGTAGAGTTATGTGTACTGGGGTAGGACCCCATCCACAAGTGTTTCCCCAGACACATTAGCCATAGTCACTTTCAGACACAGATCGAAGCAGCACTTGCAGTGTAGGTCCTCTCCTGTTGAGGCTCAGGTAGCGAGTGAGTGAATAGTTAGAAAATGGCGGTGACGTCCGTGGCGGTACATACTGTCACCACTGGCGTACATCGCCATTGGCTCCTGGAACCCATAGGGCTCAATGATAACCAATGCGAAGTTGCGTGGTGGTCATTGACCGCCTACCAGGACGGCTCACAACGCCAGCGCACTTACCTCATTTCCACTTGTCTCTTCTCACAGGTCAGGCAGCTGCCATTTCAGGGGGGCACATGGCATGGCATCTAACTGCGTCACAGCAGACATTGGTCCATCAACTGACTGTCAACTTCACATACTGCTTCTTTGACCTAAATTCTGCAACAGTTGTGCATTCTATGAGGAAATATGACCTTCTGCTCACCGTTCTCCTCCATAGGCTACAACCGCTGAAACAGAATATGAGATGGCGGCATCCTCCATTGAAAAAACCCTCGGTGGACCTGGCAACAATGGAGGACAGACAAATTATCATCACATGCAGACTTGATCGTGCCACAATCCAAGAACTGTGTGCCCAATTGGAGCCAGACCTGATGTCATCTATCCTCCAGCCCACAGGAATACCCCCTCTAGTGCAGGTTCTGTCAGTGCTGCATTTCCTGGCAAGTGGTTCCTTTCAAACTACAGTGGCCCTGGCATCAGGAATGTCTCAGCCAATGTTCTCCAACGTGTTGTCCTGAGTGTTGTCTGCCCTGCTGAAACACATGCGCAGCTACATCGTGTTCCATCAGATGGATGATTTGGCCACAGTGAAAGCTGACTTCTATGCCCTGGGACATAGCCCCAACATTATTGGTGCCATTGATGGTACACATGTGGCGTTTGTTGCCCCTGCAGAAATTAACCGGTTTACAGGAATAGAAAAAGCTATCACTTGATGAATGTGCAGATGGTGTGTTTGGCGGACCAGTACATCTCCCATGTGAATGCCGAATATCCTGGCTCCGTGCAGGACGCCTATATCTTGAGGATTAGCAGCATCCCTTATGTGATGGGCCAACTCCAGAGGGAGGCACTGGGTGTGACTAATAGGTGAGCCCAAGGTCCCCGCACAGTATAAGTAGGTGTCTGGGTATGGGGTTGTCCCTAAGGTCAGTGTGTGTCTAAAAGTTGTCCCTCAATATTTACAGGTGACTCTGGTTACCCCAACCTCTCATGGCTACTGACCCCAGTGAGGTATGCCAGGACAAGGGCAGAGGGTTGTTACAATGAGGCACATGGGCGTACAAGGAGGATTATTGAGAGAACCTTCAGCCTCCTGAAGGCCAGGTTCCAGTGCCACCATCTGACAGGTGGATCCCTATACTACTCACCGAAGAAAGTCTGCCAGATCATCGTGGCTTACTGTATGTTGCACAACCTAGCCTTGAGACGCCAGGTGCCTTTTCTGCAGGAGGATGAGTCTGAAGATGGTGTTGTGGCACCAGTGGAGCCTGTGGATAGTAAGGAAGAGGAGGTAGATGAAGAAGATGTGGACAACAGAACAATCACTGTCCACAGTACTTCCAGTGAAACACAGGTAAGTGACTGTAACTCAACTTTACTTTTCAGCAAATCTTTTGGACATTGCACATGGCAGCCTCTTATCCTCTGTCTATGGACACTGACTGTACCCTTTGGATTCTCTATTTTCAGATCTGTGTGCACCATTCTGGGTCCTGCTATATGTACTGCTTCCCACCAAAGGTCATCCTGTAGTATATTTCATTGAACATATACGTTGCAATGCTTTGATCATGTTGTACTAATACATTTTTAGATTCATGACATTGACTCCAGTATGGTATTTGTTTCAAGGGTGTTTATTTTTGTGCCAATAAGTATAGGGGTATGTGCAAGGGGCTGGGGTGATGGTGGAGGAATGTTCGGTTAGAGTCCAGTCTCTTGGTATCACAGGTGCATTGCCAAAGGGACATAGGAAGTGGAACAATGGCAGTTCAAGGTGGACAGGGTGACAGTGGGACAGACAGAAGGGTGACAATCAGGAGAGTCTTATTTCCTGGTGGGGGTCTGGCAATGTTTTCTGGCTTCTGCCTGGATCGCAGGGACCTTTTGCAGGGGTGGTTCTTCTTCTGCAGGGGGTGGGGTGCTGGTGGCCTGTTGGTCGTGTGGCGGGGCCTCCTGTCCACTAGCGCCGGCAGATGTGGAAGGCTGTTCCTCGGTTTGGCTAGTGTCAGGCACCCTTTGTTGTGCCACTGCCTCCCTCATGGTCTTGCCCAGGTCAGCCAACACCCCTGCTATGGTGACCAGGATGGTGTATATTTTTGTCAGGTCCTCCCTGATCCCCAGGTACTGTCCCTCCTGCAGCTGCTGCCGGTACCTAGCCCATGGTCTCCTGGGAATGGTGGTATGCGCCCATGATGTTTGAGAGTGTCTCGAGGAGGGTCGGTTCCCTGGGCCTGTCCTCCCCCTGTCACACAGCAGTCCTCCCAGCTTCCCTGTTGTCCTGTGCCTCTGTCCCCTGAACCGTGTGCCCACTGCCACTGACCCCATGCCCCTGATCTCCCAGGGTTTTTGGGGTTTGCCTGGGGTCCCTGTAGTGGTAGATACACTGCTGTTTGACATGTCCCGGAGACAGTGGCATGGGCCCGCTTGGTGGGTGCTGTGCTGGTGTTTCCTGAGGGGGGAGGCTCTGTGGTGGGTTGGGACTGTGGTGGGGAACTGACTGTCCAGAGGTCCCTGATGGGCCAGGTTTGTCATCGTGATCCAGGCGTGCAGAGCTGCTGTCATCACTGTGGGCCTCTTCTAGGGGTGGGTTGCATGTAGCTGGCACCTCCTTTCCGGTGATGTTGGGTAGGGGTCCTGTAGGGATGCAAATACATTGTTAATGTGTCTGCCTATGCCATCTTGTGCACTGGTGTGTTTCTCTCTATGCTTGTGATTTCCCTGTTGGCTTGGCCTTGTGTGAGTAGTGATTTTGTGGGCTGGGTGAGTCTCTCTATTGGGCATGCTGGGGTGATGGGTGTCCATGCAGGTCTGTGACTGATGTCCATGCATTGGTGGTACATGCAGGGCTTGGTATTGGGATGACTGGGTTGTTCTAGTGGGATATACGTGAGTTGGAAGAGTGATGGGGTAAGGGTAGAGGTAGGAGTTTGTGATGGCATGCAGGTAGGGTGGGGGATAAAGTAGCAAAGATTTGACTTACCAGAGTCCAGTCCTCCTGCTACTCCTGCGAGTCCCTCAGGATGCAGGATCGCCAAGACTTGCTCCTCCCATGTTGCTAGTTGGGGGGAGGAGGTGGGGGTCAACCACCAGTCCTCTGTACAGCAATCTGGTGTCTTGAAACCACAGAACACACCTTCCCCCGTAGGTCATTCCACCTCTTCCTGATGTCATCTCTTGTTCTTAGATGCTTTCTCACGGTGTTGACCCTGTCCACGATTCTCCGCCATAGCTCCATCTTCCTTGCAAAGGATAAAGCCTGCACCTGTGATCTGAATAGCTGTGGCTCTACCTGGATGATTTCTTCCACCATGACCCCTAGTTCCTCCTCTGAAAACCTGGGGTGTCTTTGGGGTGCCATGGATGTGGAGTGAGTGATATGTGTGAGGATGTGTAGGGTGATGTGCGGGGTGATGTTTTGTGGTGTGTGGTGTGTGGTGTGAGGTGCGTGGATTGTGTATGGGTGATGGTGTTCTATGGCTCAGATTGAGTGGGTGCTCCTGGCTTGTGTCTCTCTCTCTGTTGGCAATCTTTTTTTTTCCGTTGAAAGGGTTGTGGGTAATGTGGGTATGTGTTTTATATTGATGTGGGTGTGGTGTGTGTATGTGTGTCAGGTGTGTGTAGTTAGAATTTTCCAATGTGGTGCTGTTTTGTTGGTGTGCGTGTATTTTGAGCGCGGAAGTGTGTACTGCCAATGGTTTACCACTGTTGAAAGACTGCTGCGTTGATTTGTGGTTTGTGATACTGTGGGCGTATTACTGTTGGCGTAACGGTGTGGGTTTTGGTACCGCCAGTTTATCACTGACCTTTGGTGTGGCGGACTTGTGTGGTTGTCTGTTTGTTGCAGTATTCAATGTGTGGGTCATGATACCCATGGTGGATTACCGCCACGGGCACACTATGTTGGCGGCCGTCAGCACGACGGTAGGCAGCATTTACCGCCAGGGTTGTAATGAGGGCCTTAATGTGTCTTCAGCTCCTTCAAGTTTCCATCTTGGAAAACTCTATGCACTGCTTCACATGCCATGAAGTATTTTTTCCTATGTCCAACTGCATGCTGTACAGAACCATCCATAAAGACCACACCCGTAAACTCTTGTGGGGGTCAGAAATGAAACATCTGTCATGTTCTTTCATGGTAGTGTGGAAGTTTTGATGCTCTGAGTGAAGGACCATACCTAAAATGTATTTTATTCTAACTTTACATTAAGGCCCATGCACTCGGCATATGTGTAATATATGCATATTTAAGATACTAGCTGTAGTAGTAGATGTAAAGTAAAGTTGGCATCTGAGTAAATATAATAAAAAAGTCTCTACTCAAGAAGATTCATTTTCCAAATCTGCATAATTAAGAATCTTCTTAGTCATAGAGAATGCTTCCTCAGCTGTTGAATATGAATGTGATTTCTAACACGCTGAGTGCAGCGCCACTATGCCTGTTCCCCTTAGCACCTCCCTACCACCACCATGTGTGCGCCATATTTAAAATACAGCACACTATGGTTCAGGGTAGGGGGCAATAGCATCATTTTTCATGATGATATTGATGTACTCTGCAGGAGTAGCACCAAACTATTGGCGCTACTTCTGCAGAATACATAGGGCCCCATTCTAAAGAATGGAAGCCCCCTTTTAACGCCTGCACTTGAGCAGGCGTTAAAGTGCATAAAAAATGGTGCAAGAAAATCTCATAGATTTCCTACGCCATTTTTCCAGCTCCCCTAACGGAGGAACACCCCCTTTGCATACAATATGCCTGCCACAGGCATAATGTAGCGCAAAGGGTTACAGACCCTGTAAATAGGGAGCGGGGATTTTGGACTTGTTGGGCCACATTAACATAAAAAATAATTACATTAATGTGGCGCAAGGTGGTGCCAGAGGCTACCCAACAAATCCTGGGTAGATTTTGTTGACTACTCCAGTAAGGCTCTGAATAGCTGCATGAGGGGCAGCAAGGTTACTGATTTCAATGGGTTGTACCATTCAATCATGAGAGAGCACATTCTTGAGTTACACCAGCACCTATTGGACAGTAATTTGACTGACCTCAGAAAGCTTACTGAGGAGGTGGACCTCTGGACTGGAACCGGAGTATCCAAGAAGATATCTGTAGGGACTCCCACAAAGGTGGTCAGGGTTCTCACCAGAAGAGGGGGGAGAAAAATGTTAAAATGTGGAGTTGTTTAAAGGCCCACAGAATAATTCCCAAGGGAGTAGTGCTAACCAATCCCAGTCTGATCCTAAGAAGAAGGGGTTCTTTGATTATAATACAGAGTGATTTGTACCCAAATGTACGGGGTGCTACAATTATGGGTACTGTGACAGGTAAGTAAGAATGGATACTTGAGTGCGTAAAATAGTTTTAGTATTTTTCTCATTATTTACTTTCTTCCACAATTATTTATTTTCTTTGCTTATTCTTTTCTACTGCTTTGTAGGGCTGTCTAGAAGTCTTCCTTTCCTTCTTCTGGTTTCTTTAATTTTCTCTTCTTTTCCTTTGTAGGTTGGTGTCTCGGAGATCAGAAGAGCATTCATCGTAAGAGGGAGAAACCAAGAAGCCTGTTTTAGAAGGTACGTTGGTCCATGGTTATTAATTCTTTTCCCTGTCTGGATTTCTCCTCTCTGTCTCTCTCTCTCTCTCTGTCTTCCTTCTCTTTGTCTCCTGTGCCCTTTTCCAGTTTCTGTTAGTAGCTCAAAGATTATTTTATCTTTTTAGTCTGAAGCCTCTCTTTCTCTTTTACTGTCCTCTAAAATTACCGTCTTCTTTTTTCTCTTCGTTGTCCTTTTGATTAGTATTGTGCCCCTCTCACCTCGTGCCTTTCCTTGATTCAGTTTTATCTTGGTGGTATTGTGATTTTTATATTTTTTTCCTTTCATTTGTTTTTATCATGCAAAACTAAACATAGTGCTCCCTTCTTCGGTGCCCCTTTTTATGACCCTTCCTCCCCTTCCTCAGTGTCTACCCCGTACCTGATGTGGCCACGCTCCTGCGCATCTTCTCCCTCCTCAGTCTCCTGGGATCTCCATATCTTCATCTTCCTCCAGTTGTTCGTCTCCTCGATTCTCCGCGCCTCCATCCTCTTCCCGCTGTTCGTCTCCTCGATACTCCGACTCTCCGTCCTCTTCCAGCTGTTCGTCTCCTCGATACTCCACCTCTCCATCCTCTTCCCGCTGTTCCTCATCTCTGCCGTCTCCTTTATCTCGTTCCCCGTTTCTGCGTTCTTTCTTCTGATTGACGCAGCGTGCCTCATCCGCGTCATCCTGGTGTTTTGTTTTCCGAATTGACCTGCCTCTTCCTTTCCAGCGTCGGCCTGTCGAGAAGTGCCCCGGGGTGCTTCTCATCAGGCCCAAAACTCTGCTCACTACCACAGGCACTCCAAGGGTGACTCCAAATTTCCCACGAGGGTACAGCCCCCCACCAGTGGGGAAGACACTTGGGTTGGCGAGTGTAGCACTCGGGAAGAGGTGGACCCAGTTAGCTTGGTGGGACAGTCAAAGTTGACCCTAGTTTCCCTAGGGGATAAAGACATGGTGCCAAAAGCTGACAAGCCTGCAAATATAGACAGGGGGTCACCATTAATGGGCTATGGGTAGTTCTTATATTTTAAAGAGCCCTGCCTGCAGCACACACAAAGGAGCCTGACACTAAGAGTGCCCTTGCCTTTTTTGCCCCAGACAGTTTGAAACCAAGACTAGGGGAAGCAGAACAACTGACCAGAACTCATTTTAGGGGTAAGTCAGAAGTTCATCCGCATAATGTCTGGCACCAGGTATAAAAGTTGAACCTTCAACCCCCTCATGAGAACACTTCTGAACCTGTGAAAGATTCAGAAGAAGGACTGCCCTGCTGTTTGTAGAAGAGGGACTGCCCTCCTGACTGAAGAAGGATAGGACCTGCTTTCCTTGAGCCTATGTTACCCAGAGTGACTCCAAGAGTCAGTTGGCTGACCTCCTCTGAGAGCTGCAGGGACAAAGCAACTTTCCAGAGGCCGCCCTGCAACTGCCCAACTGACCAACCAACTGAGCCTGGCTGAGCTCTGCTGCTGACGCATGCTGGAATGGGTCCTAATCCTAAGAAAATGTCACTCAGGCTCTGCACCCTTAGCTATCATCAGTGTGAACTCTTCTTAATTAAAAGGTGAAGATAGAGATGTTTTTGGCTCCTTGAAACAGGGAAGAGACCTCTCCATGCCAAGAATCAACAGCCCATGATGACTCCATATGCAAAGTTCCAGTGGAACCTGCTCTTCATGCCAACAGCAACCACCCATGATGACCAACAATGAAAAACCTGCAATTCAAACCAACAGTGACAACCTCTGATAATTGCCAACACGAAGATCCAGCAATGACTGATTATTTGGGCTACAGCAATGACTGATGTTCAACCTGCTTCATGGGCTAACAACCTCCTCCTTTAAGCCTCCACCAATACAAATGGCACTTTTTGCACCAGACTTTAGAAGACTTTTCAACTGGACTCTCCTGGTCTCTGTATCTGTAAATTCGTGGTCTAAGCTTGTTACGTTCCTTTATTCCTGCATGACCAGATAACTGTGTGTGGCACTTATGGTGCTATTTTCAACTAAAACTTTTAAAAAAATCATTTTCCAGTTCTACTGACCTGATTTTTGATAATTTGGTGTAATGTTATGTACTAACACTTACTCTTTTTTTCTAAATTGATGTAGGAGTTTTTTTGTGCCCTGTTCTCTCTATGTTTGAGTGATGCACAAACACTTTACACTTTGCCTTTAACTTAAGCCTAACTGCTTTTGAGGTAAACAACCATAGGATTAAGCAAAGGTTAATTAAGTATCTTTATGTTTTACCTTAGCAAGATTGTGTTTATTAGTTGAGGTGGACTGTAACCCCTCTCAACTAATAACCCAATTACTTACGCAAGTCATCCTTAGCTAGAATTATATCATAGACATCCAACTGGTATGACGCAAAAACGACTTTTAAATCACACGAAGGTCACTCTCTATCTGTATTTCTGCATCATAAACTCTATCAAGAGGATCGACGTGTCCATCCAGTGTTTCTGTTTCAATGTATTCATCAGCAGGGTCTCTACCTGGATGCTCCTTTAGAGAGTGATCACCTATTACTAGTTCTTCAGTTCTGTCCAGAAAAACTGCAGTCCACATCCTGTTACATAGAAGGCTCTCATTCTCTGAGGAATGTTTCTACTCTTTAGCTACCAATCCTGACACTCTGGTTGGCTGCAATGCCTACTTTCAATTAAGCCCAGTGGAGAAAGTGAAGAATGACTATAATTAATCTGAAACTAATCTGCACTCCTGCTTTGATGGACATCCAGCCCCTGTTTTCTGTTTAGCCCTCAGTTTCTTTTTAGCATTACGAGTAATTTAATTCTGTGTTTCCATTGTCTCAGCCTTTAAGTTGAAGTTTCAAAGGACAAGCGCCTAAGGTGTCTCAACATATTAGGTACAGATATATATATATATATATATATATATATGAAATAATTTCAGGAATGCACACTCACACCCAGGTGCTGCTGCAAGATGATGGCATCTGGTGCTGAGACTGCACAGTCAAAGCAGAGAAGGCTATACATAAAAATTAGGATAGGTCTATATTTCCATTGGTGGAGTTCTCTGTCTCACCTGCGCAGTCTCTGCAGTCGTACATTTACTACTAACTAGATTGTCTGTGAATACCACAACAAAGTAAACTTATACAAAAGTGTAAGTTTAGCTTTCTGAATCAGGCACTATGTCAACATATTGTGTATTTACCTTGGGGCTTTGTATGAGGATAAACCACTTCTAATTCATTAGTTTTATAAACAATCTAGAACAGGATTTTTACTGAGTTAGTGAGCACTTTGTTCGCAAAACAATCTGCAGAAAAAGGGGCAGATTTCGCACCACTTTTTTTGCGCCCCTTAGTCCCCTCCTAACACCACCATGTGTGGCCATGTCTAAAATATATTTGCACCATGGCAGTAGTCAGGGAAACTAGCATCATAATTTTTTATGCTTGCGCTAATCCAATACTTTGCAGGATTAACGTAGAAAATGATGACGCTAATCCTGCAAAGCACCCAGATGCCTATTGTAACCAATTGGGAGCCTCGTTTTAATGCCTGTTCCTTTGCACCTTGTTTATGGCCCCCCTAGCACTGGAATACCCCCCTTGCATATTTTATGCGTGGTGCAGGCATAATGTGGCACACAGGGTTACAAAGTGGTGCAATGCAAGCATTCCGCCACTTTGTATGTATGGTGAAGTGTTTATGTCCTTCCAACACCACATTAGCATTAAAAAAATGACACTAATGTGGCATTGGAATGGTGCAAGGCCACCATAAATCTGGGCCTAGTTGTGTCAGAGGTCCTAGTGAGACTACTTGAGGTTCATCAGTTACTGCAATTTGTAATATGTATGGTGTAAGTCATTTACATAAAATCACTATTTCTCATAATAATTATCTTAAATGTTTTGTGCTTAAGTTTTATGTGTAAGTTCGTAAGTTGTGTATCTTTTTACCACTGACCATGTCGATGCCAATTATAAGTAGTTCCACTACATGGGGAAATTCTCAGTGAACCATTTGATAATGTATATAGATCCCATGAGTGAAATATTTCAAAACGATAAGATCGGCTTACTATGTCACTATCACAATGAGTTCAACCCTGGAAGCAGGAAACATATGTACTATTAAATAATTCGTTCATAGACCCCAGAACATTCATCATTATTTGTCTCATCTGACGTTATAAGACCGGACTCATACTGTCATTCAACTTCTTTTATTAGTTAGACGCTTAAAGAACCCTTCAGCAAGATAGGGAATAATTCTATGAACAGAAGAAAAACAATATTAGAATGGGCGTTGCTGCATTACTTATAATTCAAAATACATGTGTTTGGCCCCTGGGTACTCAGCTAACCAGCCCAATGACAAATGTTTTAATTTAGGACTGAAGGAACATACACGTTAAGACCACTGCCTCTCTCTTGCCGTACCTGGAAATAATGTGCATAAGATGTGTAGCAAAGCCAAATGATGTGAGGCATATTTATTTATTGATACTATGAATTCTATCATCATTTCACCCACAAGTTCACGCACAAAAAATACACACTGGTATTCCTAATGGCTTCACTTTGAGGTTTTTTAGTGCAGATTGAGTGAAAAAAAACATTTTCAGTGTTGGACCAGGCCCTTGTGGCAGGTTCATCCCCTGACTTTTTGCCTCCTTTGTCCTATTTTTTTCTGACCTGTTTTTGATGGTTTTTGAACTCTGAACACCTTACCACTGCTAATCAGTGCTAAAGTACATATGCTCTCTGTGTAAATTGTATGATAGATTGGTTTACCCATGATTGGCATATTTGATTTACTAGTAAGTCCCTAGTAAAATGCACTAGAGGTGCCCAGGGCCTGTAGATCAAATGCTACTAGTGGGACTGCAGCACTGGTTGTGCCACCCACATTAGTAGCCCTGTAATCATATCTCGCACCTGCCACTGAAGTGTCTGTGTGTGCAGTTTTTAAACTGCCAATTCAACTTGTCAAGTGTACCCACTTGTCAGGCCTAAACCTTCCCTTTTCTTACATTTAGGACACCCCTAAGGTAGGCCCTAGGTAGCCCTATAGGCAGGGTTCAGTGAATGTTTAAGGTAGGACAAATACTAATGTGTTTTATATGTACTGACAGTGAAATACTGCCATTTTCACTGTTGCAAGGCCTATCTCTCGCATAGGGTAACATGGGGGCTACCTTTAAATATGATTAAAGTGTAGATTCCCTTTGGGAGCAGTTGGGCATGTGGAGTTTGGGGTCTCTGAACTCACAATTTAAAAATACATCTTTTAGTAAAGTTGGTTTTGAGATTGTGTGTTTGAAAATGCCACTTTTAGAAAGTAGGCATTTTTTTTGCTTAAACCATTCTGTGACTCTGCATGTTTGTGGATTCCCTGACTGGGTTAGTTTGACAGTTGGGCTGTTTGCACCTCTCTCTACACAGTGACACAAAGGAAGCTGGGGTGTAGCCTGCATATCCTGATGAGCCATCTGTGCGAGGAGGGAGGGGAGGAGTGGTCACTTACACCTGAAAGTGCTGAGCCTGCCCTCCACAATGCAGTCTCAACACCTTGGTGTGTGTCTGGGGCCTGGCCTGGGCAAGGTGGGATCTCACAAAGAAGAAAGACTTTCCTTTGAAGTAGGCTAACTTCAAAGGCCAAAATGGGTATAAGAAGAGCACCCAAACCCCTGAAAAATTAGATCACTTCTGGAAATCAAGAGGAACCTCTGCCTGGAGAAGAGCTGAAGAGCTGAGGAGAAGTGCTGCCCTGCCTGTGACTGTCATTTGTGGAGCTATCCTGCAGTTGCTGCTTTTGCCTGTGCAAGGGGACAAACTGGACTTAATGTGCATTCCTGTTTGTGAAGAAATCTCCAAGGGCTTGTCCTGAGCTTGCCTCCTGTTGTTGAAGTATCAGGGCCATCAACGACTTCCCCTGCCAGCACCTGGACTCTCTGCTGAGACTCCTGCCCTGCCACATGGTGCCCTCTTCAGTTCCTGGGCCGTTGAAAGGTGAAGCTGGCAGACCAAGACTGAAAATCCACTCACAGACCGGCGTGCAGTGAAAGTTTCGACACACCTTCCTAGACACGGCTGAGAAACAACGCGCTGCTGGCTTTGCAGCTGAAATCTAAGCTCCATCTGCATCGCGGCAGGAAGATCGATGCACACGGCTGGAGAAACGATGCACAACATCCACTGAAGGAGGCTGATGACGTTGCAACCCACACAGTGCACTTTTTCTGATACCGTGTGGCTTTATTTTGGGCAAAACCTCTCTGGGTGCGGATAGACAACTGCCTGGACCGAAGGTGCCTGTCCTGCGGAGAGGAAAAGTGATGCACGTGACCCGACCGGAGGAGGAACGACATGCGGTCTTGCTTGCGAGTGAGAAATCAATGCATTGCTTGCCTGTTCCGATGCACACTTGCCCGTGCAGTGTTATTTTGATGCAACCCAGGAACCTTTTCACGCTAACAGTGTTAGCACTGTTTTCTAAAGGATTTAATACTCTATTTGCTTTTTAATTCATAACTTGACTTGTGTATGGTGGATTTTTGTTGTTTTGGTCTTGTTTTGTTTTGATAAATTTTACCTAATTGTGTAAACCAGTGTTGTGTCATTTTGTAGTGTTTTCACTGAGTTACTGTGTGTGTTGGTACAAATATTTTACACCTAGACTCTGAAGTTAGGCCTGCCTGCATATGCCAAGCTACCAAGGGGGAGAGCGGGGGTTAACTGAGGGTGATTGTTCTTTACCCTGACTAGAGTGAGTGTCCTTGCTTGGACACGGGGGTAACCTGACTGCCAAAGACCCCATTTCTAACATTCAGAAATCAATAGACTGTGTAACAGAAAAAGTGAGAAATGTAACTATTATGAAACCTGACATCATAATATATGCTTTGTAGTTTAGAATCCATACATTCATAATTGTAAAGCATCATAATTAGAATAGGTATTTCAATAGCATGAACTCTCATCCATGCATGTGCTTCATTTTTGTATGTCCGGTTTGCTGAGTTGTCTTCCTCTGCTGCGAAATATGTTATAAGACAGCCTAGGTTGAACAAGGATGATTCACCTCTGGGCTTGGTTCCCTATTGGCTGGAATGTTGTTAAAGCCCCAATCTCTCTACAAGATAAGGCTGTGAATAATTAATATACTGGGGGGCATATTTATAAAATTTTTGCTCTGAATTTGCATAGTTTTTTTTACACAAATTCAGCCAAACTTAACTCCATGTTTATATTTTGATGCTAGAACCGACTAGCGTCAAAATATTGGAGTTAAAGTCATTTTTTGGTTGTGTGAAACCTCCTTGCACCAATGAGATTCAAGGTAGGCGTTCCCATCCAAAAAATGACTCAAAGCCCCTAACGCCTTATTTATCCTTCAGTTCAAAAATGTTGCACAGGGGATGGCGGGCCTAAATAATGGCGCTAAGCCTGCTTAGTGCCATTATTTAACGCCTGGGTCAGAGCATGCATTAGGGCACCTGTGGCCCCATTTCCATGGTCAAACACCATGGAAAGAGCCCAGAGGTGCCTACCCCACGCCCCAGGAACACCCTAACACACACCAGAGGTACACCAGAGGATTGGGGGACCCCGTTCCAGGAAAGTAGGGTAAGCAGAGGTAAGTATCCCAAAAAAAGTTTAAAGTGCCGTTGGGGGCCCTGAAACTGGTCCCCCTACATGGCACTGGGTGCAATGGCCATGCCCAGAATACCCTTTTCCCCTGTTCTGGCCATTGGGGTGGTGGACAAGACTCCTGTCTTTTATAGGACAGGAGTCATGTGGTATGGATGGTTTTGCATCAGAAAATGACGCTAGGCTGGTTAAAGGCATTTTTTTTGCCTCTGACCATCCTAGCATCATTTTTGGTGCAAAAGCCCCTTCCCCCTACAGCCACCCCTGCCCGGCTGACATAGTTTTCCCAGACCCTAGCCCCCTTTGTGCCGGCTTGTGGGATTCCATAAATATGGCACACGGCTGGCACTCTGGAATGATGCAAGCCGGTGCTATACTTTTTAACGCCAAACTGCATTTGAGCAGTTTTGCGTTGAAAAGTATAAATATGGGCCATGATTCGGAATGTTTATCATCAGAAAACTAAACCTTGTGTTGTAAGGTGAAAAAATTACATTGGAATACCCTAGTAGACTCTTGTGAAAATCTAAAGATATTGTGATGTCACCTAAGCGCCATCTACTCACATAAGTACGTCGATGTATAAACTAGCAGCGTAATACCAAAGAATACAATAACTATTTTGTATATAATGCACATTGTTGTACATAATGAAAATGAATGCATCAGGTACTGTACAAAAATAACAACTTATATGCTCTAAGCTAGTAAACTCATGCACAATATTGGGGGCCCCTCTCATAGACATCCAATGCCAAATATATGACATCCTTCCATTGCTTGCAAAGACCCTTAATCAGTACAAGTGATCTTGGAAGAGACGATATTTGTGTCATGTGCTCAATAAACCTGAGTCGGGCAATGAGGTAGCCTTCCTATGATGAGGATAGCCAAATACATGGTAATCTCTGGTTAGGGTTGTGTGTGCAAATTATTTTGGGGTACCTGGCATAATACTGGGTGCTATAATGTGTTGAGAGTAGTACATTCAAACAAAGGTCCTGTCGGTGACACAAACAATTCTGATGAACCAATAATTCTTCAGACAAACCAAAAGTGTAATTCAACATATATCCAAAGATGAATAAAAAACATAGCCAGGAAGAAAGTTACTGTGCATAACATGTATTAAGACAAACATACATGAAATCATCTAAGTACATGTCAATAAAGGTAGCTCCAACACGAGCAGAGTTGTGACATAGTGCTCATGCAAAGTGACTTGTGAAAAGTAAAGTAACTGGAAATATAAAATACAATAAAAACGGTTGGAATTAGCCGTACTCAAGCTGCCTGCCTGATGCTTGTCAGGTATTAGCCTGTCCAACTCAAAAAGTGAAGGTAGAATCATTTCTTAGTAGTCCAATGGGGGATTTCAAGCCTTAATCCGGACACATAGAGAGCGTCAACTTTTTAACCCAATATTTCATGGTTACTCAAAAGCATCAGAGAGGGTTTCCATCAGGATATGAAGGGATGAGCAACCTGTGTTGTGATGACATGAATATATTAAAAATAAGGGACTGACCTGGGGTGTAATAGAAACAGAAATTGTGTCTTGTTCATGCTAAACCTCACCCTGCCTAATATGTCCACATGTCAACAGCCATGTAGTATGTGTGGCTGCAACAATTTAATGAGCCTTCATTAAGCCATGAGATGCATGTACTCTCAGCAACCGGTCCATGTGAGTAACTCTGTTGCTGCATAAGTACATTAAATAACTATGGGCCAGATGTATGACCATTTCATTTTTCAAGTCTCTAATTGAGATTTTTTGTGACTCGCAATTAGAGACTTGCAAAATGAAGGGCTCTGTGAACAATGTCTTTTTGGGATCACAAAAGGTGACAATTTGAGTTTGAAACCTCAAAATGGACCAGTTATGATGTACCATACTTATTTTGCGTGTCAGTACACAGTTACCGACTCACAAAATAGGGATTGCACCACGTTATTGGGTAGGGTGCAAGCTGAGACCTCTCTCCTAGAACTGTGAATTTCCTTCTGCCCCACTATGATTTGGGATTACGCACAAACTAGGATTGATTTGTACTTATTTATAAGAAAAGTAAAATTGAAATTTTGCATGAGCTTTCAAAAAAATAAAATGGCACAGAGCTGTCCTAGGGTCATCCTCTCTGAACTATCAATGGCACATGTGGAGGGTTTGATGACGTTGAACCTTTACAAAGAGAATCCAGTGGGAGGTGAGTGATAGAGATACTTTGAATATGCAGGACATTTTTGGTGTCGACATGAGTGCACCGAGTGGGAGTGTATTTAAACCCAGATCCAGCCTGATCTCTTCCCTTCCATATGAAAATATAGACATATTTCATGACATTCTGGTTAAGGAGATAGTTACATTACGGAACACACAACGAGAGAGTCAGGATAATCTAACAGTCCCCCAGAGGAAAGGCCTCAAGGCATTGCAATTAGATCTGAATAGTGTGATGAGACCCTCAGATAATGGGGGTAATGTGGTTTTGATGGATGTACAGATGAATGAGAAGGAGGTTTTGAGGCAACTGAACCAGATAGGATATCATAAGATTGTCTTACGATAGATACAAACAGGTAATATCTACTTGTTATGATTTAATTACAGATTTGAGGGTTCAGGGCATTCTGGAGGAATATGCCCTTCTTAAGTAGGACCATCCTAGGTTGCCAGCATTTTATGTCTTACCCAAGGTTCATAAACGTTTATTAGACCCCCCCTGCGCACCCCATTGTTTCCTTAAATTAAAGCTTTTTGGAGAACACAGTTTTATATTGACTATTTTTTGTCCCCTCTCGTTAAAGCATTACCCTTCCATTGTCGCAACAGTTGTGATTCTTTTAGCAAAATGCATATTATTACCTGGGAAGATACATTCCTGATGATTACCATCAATGCGGTGTCATTATACACTTGTATAGATCATGAATTTGGGATACCTGCCTGCGAGCAAAAGATCCATGAGTTTTTGTAATAGATCCGGGCACTTTTAGAGATGATAAGCATCTGTCTCAAGGAAAATATTTTTGTGTATGATTGTACCTTGTATTGCCAGAAGAACAGACCCGCAATGGGAGCCTACTTCGCCCCCAGCTGGTGGGAGGAGCAGTTGTCCTGGGCAGAGGTGAATTTTTAATAAATTCAGCATGTTTTAAATGGGCGTTACATTGATGATTTGTTTATATTAAGGAATGGTCCCAGACAAAAAGCTGAGTCCTTTGTACGAATATTGAATGCTAATCCCTACAATTTAAAGTTCACCACCACAATGAGTGATAGTGAAATTATTTTTTTAGAAGGTTGTGAGTGGATATGGGAAAAGTGCAGACAACTATTTATCCTGAAACCACAGCTGGGAATAGCATTTTACATTACAGTAGCCACACCCATGAGCCCTCAAAAATATTATTTCTTATGGGGAAATAATATACTTTAAGAAAGTATTGATTACGGATGAGGAATTTGGGAATCAGTTGACACAAATAAAAAAGAGACTATGTTGTAGGAGATATAGACCGAAGATTTTGAGTATGGCTGAAAAGAAGGTGAATACTATGATGAGGGAACAATACTTACATCCTAAGAGAAGCCCCCAGAAGAAGGAAATGGGTATTCAATTTATTACATTTAGTGTTGCCTCGGATAAAATAAAAAAAGTATTGGGCTATTCTGAAAACAGATTTGGTTTTTGGTTCAGACCTTTCTAACTATCCAGCTAATATATATAGAAAGATTAGGACCATTGGGGATTGTGTAAAACACAGTTACCATGGGATACAACCTATCACCACATGGTTGGCCAAAAGTGATGGATTTTTTCACTGTGCCCATTGTAAGGTATACAAATATTTTGGTAACAAAATTAACTGCCGTACCATGAAGGGATGTAAGTGTAAAATATTTAAGAGTCTAACCTGTTCATCTGATTTTTGTGTATAAGTGCTCCATTTTTCGTGCCATCTTATATATGTGAGATGGACTATTTTTCCTTTGTAGAAGCATACTGTATATTGGAGCACCAATGGGATTGGAATTCTCTTACCCTGTGGCAAGACATTTTTCCCAAAATCATAACAAAGATGTATCACTTTTGTGATTCTTTGCCCTAGACCTTGTGGAAAAAAATGTACGGGGTGGTGAGAGAGTCAGGCAATTAAGAAACCTGGAGTTAAGATATATTCTTAACCTTTATATTAAATTCCCATTTTGATTAAATAAAGATGAGGAGATGAGGAGATGGGATAGTTGATAACTCCTAGATGATAACTCCTGATGATTGGTTTGTTATTTAATTTCTCAATTTAGGTATATTGTTTGTTTTAGGGATTTGTATAGTGCAAAGAATAGACTGTTTATAGTGAAACACTCGCCTTCAGTGTCCATGTAGTTTTAGAATAGGGCTTGTACCACTTCATTTCCATTTTTGATAAGGTCAACTGAGCGCATGAATTCATGGTTAAAATCAGATAATGGGCTAAGGGTACTGGCCCGCACAATGGCTAGTTGAAATAATGATGGGTGGAATCTAATTTGAGTTGATGGGATTCATTATCGGATTAATCATCATGTTCTGATTTGGGCAGTGGCTCAGTATGTTTTGTATTATATTTATACTGATTTAAGATGTGTTTCTATATTTTTGTCTAACTATCATGCTCATTTTGATATTTATTTTTGGTGTCTGATTAATTTAGGATTTCCAAATTGTGATTGAATAGAGTTGAGGCAAAAGTGAATTTGGATTTGCTGATACTTAGATGATGTTTTATTGAATTCATTATGAAAATGATGACAGTCTTTCTTCAGTAGTGATGACACATTGGGTTTATTGTCAATTGGAAATTGAAGTTGTTTACCTTGACAAAGGCTGGTTAAAGCCGAAATGTGTTGGAGCGGCTGGGTCTGCATTTTGTGAAATATATATATATTTTTCATCTCTCTCCTGATGTGCCTGTATTTCCCTCTGCGACATTTGTCCGGTGGGTGAAGGTAATTTTGTGACTAGGGTCATACCGATAGCAGAGCACCCCTGTGTAGGTGGAAGTGATGGCTAGTGAGGTGTTTTGTTTAAATAACTATATATATATATATATATATATATATATATATATATATATATACTGCAACAACTAGAGGTTACAGGGACGTTATAGTTAGGAAATGAAATAAAAAGAAAATTATAAATTCACCTAAAAAACTAAAGTTACATGCACTTTATAGTTAGGCTCACATTTTGGTCGTACAAAACCATAGAATATCAACAGCTATAGTTACCTGACCTAACTATAACTTACTTCCCCGCAATGCACTGCTTATGACCTCACATATTACAGCCCTCATGACATGGTCTGTGACATCACTCATGACATCACTAATGGCAGATAGTTTATGAATGGCCAAAGATGTAATTAGTTGCCTACGTTAACACAAAAAATGTTGAAGTTTCATATTATACCTTTGTCTATTTTACTTTTATGATCTGGAATATAAAACGCATTGGTAATAATACAACACAAGATTTATGCACTATTGAATATCAATTATTCATATTATTTGAGCATCTTAATTTTCCTTCCTCATTGTTCTGAGCTTCCATACTTTTACACTATGAGAAAAGTGTGCATAGATACTCATCACTGAACAGTGTGTGGGGACAGTCATTAGGGCTGTAAAAAACAAATAAGTACATATTATGTTATTCAAATTAACATTACTATAAATAACACATTCACTACAAATATTTAACTAACTGTTTTACCTATGCTTGTTAAATAATATAGGGCCAGATGTATGAAGAAATGGCATTGCGAATCGCAAATAGCAATTTTTAAGAAATCGCTATTTCCGAGTCGCAATAGGCCAAGTACCATAATTGCGATTCGGAATGAGCGATTTCTTAAAAATCGCTATTTGTGGTTTGCAAGGCCAATTACCGAATCGCAATTTGCTTTTTCGCAAATTGCGTTCAGTAATTGAAAATCACAAATTGCGAGAAATTGCGAGAAAGCACACCTGGAGGAGCCTGATGACATCACAAGCAGGAAGTGAGTCATCCCAGGCAGTTTCAGGTGCCACACCCAAACCAGCATCCAGAGAGAGCAGCCCAGCCACACTGAGCAACACTCTGAAGGAGGCAGCACACCTGAGCAACCATGGACACCTCAGCCCAAGGAAAGGAGAAGGGAGGAAAAAGCAGAAGCTCTAATTTAGCGAGCAAGAGCTGGAGGTGCTGACATAGGAGTTGGTCAGGAGCCATGACTGCCTTTTTGGTAAAAGCTCACTCCAGGTGCCGGAGAGTGAGAAAAGGAGACTCTGGGCAGACATACAAACTAAGATCTGTGCTATTGGAGTGGCACAGCGCTCGGTCGACGAAATTAAGAAGAGATGATATGACCTGCGGTCCCGTGCAAAGGAGAGGGTGGCAAAAATACTGCAGGAGGCCAGGAGCACAGGAGGCGGTCCACCCACAGAGTCACCATCCACCCCGTTAGAGGACCTAGTGGAGTCCACACTCCTCCCTGAAGCAGTGAGTGGGGTCACAGAGATAGACACCTCCGGCACACCAAGTACCAGCAAAGGTAAGTGCAATATTGAATTGTAACCCCATAAGTGTATGCACAAAAGCCCCTTAGGAATTAGCAAGTAATGTAAAACATTGTGAGAAGTAGTCCATTCCACATCTTAGAAGCAGCACAACAATACATTATGGGAGTGGCAGTCCACAACCCAGAGCTGAAAGTAGCACATACAATGGGGGTCATTAAAACATTGGCGGTATAAGGCGCTTACCGCCGTGCAGAAGACCGACAATACACCGCGCGACTGCGGTAGACCGCCACAGCTATTATGACACACATCACGGAATCCGCCGAAATTTAGACACCCACACAATACCGCCACACGAAAGGTCAGCGATAAACATGCGGAAACAAATCCTCCACCTCCACGCCAACAGAAACACGCCCATGCCATTACGACCCACGAATCCACGCGGCGGTCTTTCAACTGCGGTATTCCATTGGCGGTACACACCGCCGCGCTCAAAATACACACACAGCACCAAAACACCGCCACATTGGACAATTACATATACACACACCTGATACACATACACACACCACTCTCACACACCCAACACAATAAAAAACACACACCCACATCACCCACAAACCCCTATGACAACAATTCACGATCGAAGGCCAGAGAGATAGCACAGAACAGACAACCCCATCACACAGAGGCACACAACACCATCACCCACGCAACATCCAAGCACAAAACACCACATACCACTACACTCACCACACTCATCAACACATACACCACCCCACACATCACACACACCTCCCCATGTCACGCCAAAGACACCCCCGCTTCTCCGAGGAGGAGCTCAGGATCATGGTGGAGGAAATCATCCAGGTAGAGCCACAGCTATTTGGCTCACAGGTACAGCACACATCCATAGCCAGGAAGATGGAGCTATGGCAAAGAATAGTGGACAGGGTCAACGCTGTGGGACAGCACCCAAGAAATAGGGAGGACATCAGGAAGAGGTGGAACGACCTACGGGGGAAGGTGCGTTCAACGGTATCCAGGCACCACATCGCGGTACAGCGGACTGGCGGCGGACCCCCACCTCCTCCCCCTCAACTAACAACATGGGAGGAGCAAGTCTTGTCCATCTTGCATCCTGAGGGCCTCGGAGGAGTCGTTGGAGGAACGGACACTGGTAAGTCAAATCTTAACCATCATAACCCCCACCCTACCTGCATGATATCACACACCCCCACCATCACACCCTCCCCTATCACCCCAAATCCTCACCTATCTACCCATGACACCAACCGCCCATCCCAACTCCAAGACCTGCATGACATAACTAAGCATGGACACCCATCACCAAAGCATGCCCACTGCACAGACCCAGAACACCCCCCAACCATCAGCACACAAGCCACCCCACAGGAATGCCTGCATTGGGGTTCAGGCACACCCAACCATTGCACACCATGAAACACACACATGCAATAATCATGTACTTATCCCCCCGCAGGAACCCGAAGGAACGTCACCACACCAGAGGGTCCAGACAACACCACTCCACCCCCAGAAGAGTCCCACACTGACGACAGCAGCTCTGCCCCACTGGATCTTGATGACCAGCCCAGACCATTGTGGGCCTCAGGACAGTCGGTTCCCCTTGCCCAGCCACAGCCCAACACCGAGCTTACACCCTCTGGTAACACCAGCACAGCACCCACCCAGCGGGCCCAAACCTCCCTACCCAGGACAGGTCAATCAGCGGTGTGTCCACCACTACAGGGCACCCAGGCTAACCCACCACCCCAACAAAAACAGGGACCTGGGGGCAGTGGTAGTGGGCACACGGTCCAGGGGACGGAGGCCCAGGAACACATCGGAACTAGGAGGGCTGCTGTGCGACAGAGGGAGGACAGGCCAAGGGAACCAACTCTCAACGAGGCCCTCTCCTCCATCATGGGAGCATACCACCACTCCCAGGAGATGATGGCCACGGTCCTGGACAAGTTGCAGGAGACCCTGCGTCTGCAGGAGGAACAATATTTGGGGTTCAGGGAGGAGCTCAGGACCATCGGCTCCGCCCCGGGCACCATCGTAGGGGTGCTGACGGACATTCAAAAGACCTTGAGGGACACCGAGGCACTCCAAGGGGCCCCTGACACTAGCCACGACGATGAACTGCCCACCACCTCCGCCGGCGCTAGTGGACAGGACGCCCCGCCACAGGACCAACACACCAGCACCCCATCCCCTGCAGACGGACAACCACCACGCAAGCGGGCCCTGAGATCCAGGAACAGGACAGAGCAAGATGGCAAGACCCCCGCCAGGAAATAAGACCACCCTGATTGTCCCCCCACTGTCCCACTTTGTTACCCTGCCCAAATCGAAACTGACCCAGCTCCACTTCCAATGCCCAGATGTGCAATGTACCTGTGAGACTAATAGACTGGACTCTGTCATGGACATTCCTCCACCATCACCCATCACCATTTTACAACCCCCCTTCATTTATTTGCACTTAAATAAACACCCTTGAAACACTAAAAAAAAATGGAGTCGGTCTATGATTTGTAAATCTGTATTATCAATTACAGTTTCATAATGGGTTACCCATTGGAAGGCTAACATACCTATGTCACACATCACAAGCCCTTCAAGGATGCAAACAGTTGACACGTAGGTTACCACATTTGTGAAACTGAAATGGAAGGGGACAACTCAGTTAACAAATAGTAAGTGAAATGTCGGGACAGGATAGAGATAGATGTGTGAAAGTTAATGTAATGGTAAAAAAGAAAATGTTCTCACTTGTGTCTCACTGGAAATATTGCTGTATGACTGACTCCCTATTGTCGTTTTCGTCTTCCTCAGCTTCATCCTCATCACTGTCCACAGGCTCCACAGGCTCCACAGCTGCTACAACACCATCATCTGGATCATCCTCCTGCAGAAAAGGCACCTGGCGTCACAATGCCAAGTTATGGAGCATGGAGCAGGCGATGATGATGTCGCACACCTTCCTGGTGAGTAGAATAGGGATCCACCTGTCATATGGAGGCTCCTGAACCTGGCCTTAAGGAGGCCGAAGGTGCGTTCGATAACCCTCCTAGCCCGCCCATGGGCCTCATTCTACCGTTCCTCTGCCCTGGTCCTGGGATTCCTCACTGGGGTCAATAGCCAGGAAAGGTTGGGGTAACCAGAGTCCCCCAATATCCATACATGTGCCTCTGGAGTTCACCCATCATATCAGGGATGCTGCTATTCCGCAGGATGTAGGCGTCATGCACAGAGCCAGGGAACATAGCATTTACCTGCGAGATGTACTTGTCTGCCAATCAGACCATCTGGACATTCATGGAATGATAACTCTTCCTGTTCCCTTACACCTGTTCACTCCTGCGGGGGGGACCAGAGCTACATGGGTCCCATCAATGGCACCTATGACGTTGGGGATATGTCCAAGGGCATAGAAGTCACCTTTCACTGTAGGCAAATCCCCCACCTCAGGGAAAATGATGTATCTCCTTACGTGTTTCAGCAGGGCAGCCAACACTCTGGACAACACGTTGGAAAACATAGGCTGGGACATCCCTGATGCCATGGCCACTGTTGTCTGAAAAGACCCACTTGCAAGGAAATGAAGCACTGACAGAACCTGCACATCAGGGGGGATTCCAGTCGGATGGCGGATTGGTGACATCAGGTCTGGCTCCAACTGTGTACATAGTTCCTGGATTGTGGCACGGTCAAACCTGTAGGTCACGATTAAATGTCTCTCTTCCATTGTCAACAGGTCCACCAGCGGTCGGTACACCGGAGGATTCTGCCATCTTCTCATATGTCCCAGCTGACGGTGCCTAAGAAAGACAACAGTGAAGAAACAGTCACTATTTCTCCAGGTATGTACCCACAGTCACACACAAGAGTACACCAGACAATAAACCCTTCCTGTATGTGTGTTGAGTGTAGGCCTCAGTATGTGTGACACAGTTGAAAATGAATCCATGTGGGCCCCTGAAATGGCGGCTGCCTGACCTCTAAACTGGGACAATGGGATTGTGGGGTAACAGCGCTGGCGTTGCACACCGTCGCGGTAGGCGGTCGTAGAGCGCAGCGCAATGCTGCATTGGTTAACATTGGACCCTATGGGTCCCAGGAGCCAATGAACAGGTGCGCCGGCGGTGATGATGCGCCCCGCCGCGGACGTCACCGCCGCGGACGTCACCACCATTTTCTATTTGTTGAATCACTAGATACCTGACCTTCGACAGGAGAGGACCTACACTGCTAGTGCTGCTGTGACCTCGGTCTGGAAGCGACGATGGCTGCTGTGTCTGGGGAAAGGGCCCCTGCCTTCACTGCCCTGCCTTCACTGCACAGGAGTTGGAGAAACTTGTGGATGGGGTCCTCCCCCAGTACACGCTACTCTACGGTCCTTCAGACCAACAGGTTAGTACACAGGGAGCACGTTGTATGGGCTTGGCCTGGGTGGACAGGGCTGGGTGGAAGAGGGAAGGGGGCAGAAGTCATACTACAGTAAAGCATGGGAATAAATGGGCCACATGGTCAGAGTATGGAGGGGGCCACACACATTGATGGTGCAATTGGTAATGACTGTTCCTCTTCCCTTGTGGTATGTCATGTAGGTCAGCGCCCACCGGAAGAGGGACATTTGGCGTGCCATCGCCAAGGAGGTCCGGACCCTGGGGGCCCACCAGAGACGGGGCACCCACTGCCGGAAGAGATGGGAGGACATTCGCTGCTGCAGCAAGAAGACGGTGGAGACTCAGCTGGGGATGGCCTCCCAACGTGGGAGGGGTGCCTGTCGTACCATGACCCCCCTGATGTTCCGGATCCTGGCGGTGGCCTACCCGGAGTTGGATGGGCGCTTAAGGACATCACAGCAGACACAAGGGGGTGAGTACAACCTCATTCTGCGGACTTTGCATGCAGTGGAGGTGTCTGGGTGGGGGAGGTAGGCTGTGGGTGTCCATAGGCCAATGGGAGTTAGTTAGGCAAGGCCCCTCTCTAATGTAGGCCATGTGGCACTCTACCCCACCTCAGAAAATTAGCAAGTTGAGGTATAGTTGCCCCTGTGGCATCCATGTTCTCAGATTTCCACCATTGCCATGTAGGCCATATCCATGAAATTGCATGTGCAGAGGGCAGGAGCGCGGCGTTGTGCATGGGGCTGCTGCGTCTGTCTTGTCCGCCAACGGTAGCGGTATGCCATGCACTAAAACTCTCTTTGTTCTGTCTCCCCCCCTTTTCCTGCTCTCCCTGTCCTTTTGTACATCAGCACATCAGCATCAACAGGCGGAGGTACAGTGGCACCGGAGCACGAGGGAGCTGCATCCCACATGGCCATGGAGGGCCACACCACAGACTCTGAATACACCAGTGGGACGGAGGGCGAGAGGAGCTTCACGTCGGCCACCGGATCACCAACCAGCGACACAGACTCGTCCGCCGATGTGAGCTCCCCTGTGGTGGTGGCACCATCTGGGCGCCCCACTTCTACAGGTACAGCCACCACCCCCCCTACCAGCACCGCCCTCCCAGCAGCCCCTCAGCGTTCGCCCCATGCCCGCTCACCCAGGAGGGTGGGCATCACCTTCGCCCCAAGCACTTCAGGCCCTGCCCCAGTCACCCCTGCTGCCCTCAGTGAGGAGGCCATTGACCAACCTCCTCAGGTCACTCACTGTTGGGCAGTCTACCATTGTGAATGTCATCCAGGGTGTAGAAAGGGCGTTGCAACACAGTAATGCATTCCTGGAGGGCATTCATTCTGGTCAGGCTGCCCTTCAACGAACCCTGCAATCTCTGGCCTCAGCACTGATGGCAGCAATTGTCCCTGTGTCCAGCCTCCCCCTCCAACTTCCTCCACCCAGAGCCAATCCCCTGTACCCCAGCCCATCCCAAGCACACCTACAGACCAGCATGCACACAAGTCAACACACACAAGTAGCTCAAGCAAACATAGGCACCACACATCCCACAGGCACTCACACAAGCATCACACCCATACAGACACAGCAACATCCACTGTCTCCACTGTGTCCCCCTCCTCCTCTTCTCCCTCCTCCCTCCCAGTCTCGTCTACACACACACCTGCATGCACCACACCTACAGGCACTAGGACTCGCACCAGGACACCCAGCACCACACCCCGCTCACCTGCACTCACCACCTCCACTGCCATTTACACGTCCCTTGTGTCGTCTCCCAGTGTGTCTGTGACGCCCCCTCCCAAAGTACCCAAACGCCGGCAATCACTCACCCAACATCCACCCACCTCACGACAGCCTCCAGTACCTGCACCTGCACCCAAAACAGCTAAAGTGACACCTCCTACAACCACGTCCTCTTCCTTCCCTCTGTCAAATTGACCTTTTTGCCCCCACCCCTCCCTCCAATTCATCAGTCCCTTCGCAGCGCCTCAGTTAAAAAGCCTCCAGTACCAGTGGTGCATGTTCCAGGTTTTTGGAGTGCACCGGCCACCAGGGCAGGCAGTAGGACTCGGAGCCAAGGCACTGGCAGCCCACCCCCTGTAAAGGCTCCGAAATTGGAGAGTGGACGACGGGACCGAGTCAAGACTCCTGGTGGGACAACAAGTGAAATGGGATCGAATGCGATTGGTGAGTCAGCTGTAACTCCAAAAAAGGTGGGGAAGGTCCAGAGGAAGTCTGCCCAGCCTGTTGTGAGTAGCACGGCGGAGAAGTGCGCCATCATTTCCGGCGGTCCAGACACAACCGCCAGCACCATCGTCACTGGTCCAGAGACCACCGCCAGAGTCAGTGCCCAGGAGGGCTCAAGTATCGTCACTGGTCCAGAGACGACCGCCAGAGTCAGTGCCCAGGAGGGCTCAAGTATCGTCACTGGTCCAGAGACCACCGCCAGAGTCACAGCCCAGGAGGGCTCAAGTATCGTCACTGGTCCAGACACCACCGCCAGAGTCAGTGCCCAGGAGGGCCCAAGTATTGCCACTGGTCCAGAGACCACCGCCAGAGTCAGTGCCCAGGAGGGCTCAAGTATCGTCACTGGTCCAGACACCACCGCCAGAGTCAGTGCCCAGGAGGGCCCAAGTATTGTCACTGGTCCAGAGACCACCGCCAGAGTCAGTGCCCAGGAGGGCTCAAGTATCGTCACTGGTCCAGAGACCACCGCCAGAGTCAGTGCCCAGAAGGGCTCAAGTATCGTCACTGGTCCAGAGACCACCGCCAGAGTCACAGCCCAGGAGGGCTCAAGTATCGTCACTGGTCCAGACACCACCACCAGAGTCAGTGCCCAGGAGGGCCCAAGTATCGCCACTGTTCCAGAGACCACCGCCAGAGTCAGTGCCCAGAAGTGCCCAAGTATCGTCACTGGTCCAGACACCACCGCCAGAGTCAGTGCCCAGGAGGGCTCAAGCATCGTCACTGGTCCAGAGACCACCGACAGAGTCAGTGCCCAGGAGGGCCCAAGTATCGTCACTGGTCCAGAGACCACCGGCAGAGTCAGTGCCCAGGAGGGCCCAAGTATCATCACTGGTCCAGAGACCACCGCCGGAGTCACAGCCCAGGCGGGGCCAGGATGCCACAGCCCCGCTGGGCAATGATGGAACGTAATGCCACACACCAATGTCCAGTGTGGAAATCTTCATGCCACACACCAATGTCCAGTATGGAGATCGTCATGCCACACACCAATGTCCAGTGTGGAAATCGTCATGCCACACACCAATGTCCAGTATGGAGATCGTCATGCCACACACCAATGTCCAGTGTGGAAATCGTCATGCCACACACCAATGTCCAGTATGGAGATCGTCATGCCACACACCAATGTCCAGTATGGAGATCGTCATGCCACTCACCAATGTCCGTATCAGAACCCCCATGGCAAAGCACCGCTGAACAGGGCAAAGACCGCCATGGCAAAGCACCGCTGAACAGTCCTGAACCGCCATGTCAAAGCACCGCTGAACAGGGCAAAGACCGCCATGGCAAAGCAGCGCTGAACAGTCCTGAACCGCCATGTCAAAGCACCGCTGAACAGGGCAAAGACCGCCATGGCAAAGCAGCGCTGAACAGTCCTGAACCGCCATGTCACAGCACCGCTGAACAGGGCAAAGACCGCAATGGCAAAGCACCGCTGAACAGTCCTGAACCGCCATGTCAAAGCACCGCTGAACAGGGCAAAGACCGCCATGGCAAAGCACCGCTGAACAGTCCTGAACCACAAATGTCACAGTACCGCTGAACAGGGCAAAGACGGCTAAGGCAAAGCACCGCTGAACAGTCCTGAACCGCCATGTCAAAGCACCGCTGAACAGGGCAAAGACCGCCACGGTAAAGCACCGCTGAACAGTCCTGAACCGCCATGTCAAAGCACCGCTGAACATGGCAAAGACCGCTGAACAGTCCTGAACCTCCATGTCAAAGCACCGCTGAACAGGGCAAAGACCGCCATGGCAAAGCACCGCTGAACAGGGCAATGCACCGGGTAGGAATGAATGGCCCACCACATCAGGCATCCTTATCCCATGTGCAGCTGGGACAGTGACAGGACACTACCTTTCACGGGGAGACTCATCCAGTCTGGGCACCAGTCACCCCCCAGTACCAGTATGGACCTGCATCAACTTGTGAGACTGTGGCTTTGCACTCCCCAGGATTGAACAGTGGGCAACCCACCCACTGTAGAGACTTGTGTGACTGTGGCTTTGCACTCCCCAGGATTGAACAGTGGGCAACCCACCCACTGTAGAGACTTGTGAGACTGCGGCTTTGCACTCCCCAGGATGGTCCAGTGGGCAAACCACCCAGTGTAGAGACTTGAGAGACTGTGGCTTTGCACTCCCCAGGATACATCAATGGGCATGGAGCCCCGTCGTGGATCTGGCTTTGCATTCATGTGGCTGAGGTGCCCCTCCCTTCCCTTCCCCCTGAGGTGCCTGTAGTGTTTCTATCTGATGCCCTTGCTGTGTTCTCTCCGATTTTGGTCAGGTATCTATTGTGGGCCTCGCCCATGCATTTTTGGACTGTTTGTGCACGGACATTGTTGTGTACATATCTGCACTACTTCTCGGATTGTATATGTAAATATGAGTGATTTTAGAATACATATATTTGTATATTTTTGTATGACATGTATAGTGGCACATTACAAAGTTTGACCGAAATTCGCATTGTCTTTGCATTCTTCCGGGGGGATTGTGGGTTGTTACTTTTCTTTTTGTGACTGCATTGGTGTGTATGTTGTAATATGCGAGGGTGGGGGTGTTTGGTGGGTGTCCCCCTAACTTTTGCCTCCCCGTGTCGTAGATGCAGTACTCACCGGTATCTTCTGCGCCTACGTCGCTGTTGGTCGTGAAGGAGCAGAAAGACAAGGGCAGGTAGTAATTGGAGTTCCGGGTCCATGGAGTCGTTGTTCCTCGTGGGATGTGTAGAAGGTGAGCGTTTTCCCATAGCAAAACCTGTTTCCGCCGTGATTTTATCCACGGTGAATCCGCCCCGGAAAAGGTGGCGGATTGGCCTGTTGTGATACTGTGGGCGGTACATTGTCTTCCGCCTGTCTGTTTGCGGTGACCGCCGCGCTGCTTGTCTATACCGCCGTGGCCGGCGGTGTGTTAAAGTGCCTGACTTTGTTGGCGGTTTCCGCCAGGGTCATAATTCCCTTTTTTTGTCCGTCTGACTGTTTGCGGTATTACTGCATCTTTAACACCGTCCACCAGGGTTGTAATGACCACCAATGTGTTCAAGTAGAGCGACACCCAGAGGAACACAACACCCACAACACAGTGAAGAGAAGTACCTATACCTTTATTACCATTGTGTGACCTTAATTGTTACAGACAAAACTGACATGCTGCATATTGTCGTTGCAGGTGGGCCAGGCCTAGCAGCCACAGCATGTGCCAACATAGGGGAGACTGACACCCATACAGCCTCAGACTCAAACACGAGTGGGTCTCTCACCATTGTGCCACTCTGACGCAGGCCCAGGGCACTGCCACTGCCAGAGCTCAGTCAGGACTCGGATGAGCAGCAGGAAGGGCCACATACACCATCCCCAACTGGCAGACGCACCCAGATGCAGGAGGCCAGTTTTCAGAAGACCACAGCACCCCGCAGGATGATGACAAATGCCGGTGCACAGGCGTATGAGGCAGGTGAGGGAACCTCCTTCTTTGGTGGGCTGGAAGCAGCTATGTTGCAGCAGCAGCGCCTACAGAACAAAAAGATCACTGGTTTACAGAAACAAATGCAGCAACATAATGCCAACATGGGGGGCCTGCATCGCCAACTGGAGTGCCTGAATGCGAATATAGAACAGCTGCATGAGGTGGTGCAGGCATCGCGGGCCACAAGGGAGCTCACTTCTGCTGTGCGTGAACTATGCCAGGAGCTGCGCCATGACAGGGTGAGCCACCGCAGGCAGGAGCAACGATTCATGAACATGTTCGGGGGATTCTGTCGCTCTGTCAATAGGCGGGCTAATTCAACCTCACTGATTGCACGTCATGCAGTGGCTGCACAAGTGGAGGCAGCACACAGCAGCAGGGATGTGGCTCACGGACTTGTCCAAATCACAAATGTGATAGACAACATCATGGGACAGAGGTCAGCCACACCTAGTGAGCTTGGACTGGGGGACACGGGGGACACTTGCAGCCTCAGCAGCCTAGCTGTACCCGCAATGGACACCAGATGGCACAGTGCCAGGCACAGCACTGCCACTGAAGCAGACAATCGAGGTGCCAGTGAGGCAACAGGGCACCCGAGTGGTGTGTGTGGCCGCAAGAAGTAACTGTAGCAGCCAGAGGGGTAATGAGTACACTATGAAGTAATAGTGCATTACTATGAACTTCTATTGTTTCTATTTTTTAACACACTTTTGTTGCTATTCTGTTGGACTAACATTACCTGACATTAAGGTAATAAATTTACTTCACTACAGGTACATTTGTCAGTGCATTATGTCTTATTCATACTTACATCTGAAATGGTTGTGTGTGATGTCAGCACGACTTTGCCCTCCCTTCATTGGTCCTGTCTGCTGGCTGTAGGGGTGGTATGGGATCATCATCCTCATCAGATGCAGTATCACATATTTCTACAAGGATGCTCCTGGTGGTAGCTATATTGTGCAAGATTGCACAAGTAGCCACTATTCTACATGTGGTCTCTGGGCTGTACTGTAGTGCCCCTCCCCGTTTGTGGAGGCACCGGAAGCGACTCTTCAGCAGTCCAAAGGCACGCTACACAACGTTGCGGGTCGCCTTGTGTGCTACATTGTATCTCGGTTCAGCAGGTGTTGTAGGATTGAGGTAGGGCGTCATCACGTAGGCGTGCACTGCGTAGGCACCGTCTCCTGGAAGGGACAGATGGTATATTGAGTAAGTGAGCCATCTGACATCAGCACGCCATCAATGCGCCATTGTACAGAGGGACAGTACCTAGTAGATATCCTTCTTCAAACTCCCCAGCTAGCAGTCTTGTGTGAATGCCGCTATGGCAAAAGATGTACGAATCATGTGTGCTCCGTGGGTACCTGGCCACGAGATCAGCAATGAGTATGATGTATGAGGCATTGCAAATCACCTGTATATTCATTGAATGTTGGTATTTACGGTTGCGGTACACATACTCTGTGGCTGATGGTGGACAGATTGTAATGTGGCCTATCTATGGCACCTACGACGTGGGGGAACTGTGCTATCTGGTAAAAATCTATTTTTGTCTGCTGTATATCCTGTGGGGTGTGGGGTAATCGGATGTACTGGTGTATCCTGCTCAGCATGGTGTTGATAAATGCATTGAAAAATCTAGAGAGGGTACTCTGTGAGACCCCACCAGCTGCTGCTACGACCCCTTGATAGCTCCCTAAGGCGAGTAGGTGGAGGGAGCATAATACCTGCACATGGTTGGGTATGCTGTGAGTTCTTTGTGTTCTGTGCTGCAGTATGGGTTGTAGCTCAGCTATCAGATCAAGTATCATGGCTGAGTTCAACCTATACCTCTCAAATATTTCCTCCTCTGTCTGGTTAAAAAGTGTAATGCGCACTCTGAAAATGCGCTCCTGTCTCCTCCTCCCTCTCCTCAAACCTGCCAAGATCCTCATTCTCCTTGCCATTTCGTAGAGTGTAGCCATTGTGGAAAAGAGTCTGAGGCATTCTGGGTCTCTTTATATAGGTTGCACATGGTTACCACTTGGTTTCACTTAGTGGTATTTTGCATGTGCAAAATGCCATTCTGTGAAAAATTGCAATTTCCTACTGGAAATACCGAATCGCAAATTGCGACTCGCAAAACCAGGTCACAATGCAAAAAATCGCTATTTATGCAATTTCCTATTTTTGGTCTGTGAATGCCTTTCATGCATCGCAGACCACGTTTTTGCATTCGCAAATGGCCAAATTTTGTGATTCGCACCCTTTGCGAATGTAAACACTTTTGATACATCTGGCCCATAATATATTATTATATATATTATAGTTTTATAATACAATTAATGTGTATGAATGATACTGGTAGATGAAAAGGCAGATGAAGACATCACCCTTTGTAGGCCGCATGATGTCATTTAATCCGGTAAGGAGTAGAGTGTTTCAGTGGTGTAATTAATTTCATATTTTTCCTGCTGTTCATCAAATCTAAGTTTAGTAGTATTTATTTTTCTCTTCAGTAGATCATTGCCCTGGTTTTTGGTTTGTGATCTGTGTTTCAAAGTTAGTGCTATCACTGTTGTTTACTTGCAAGAGTCAGAAAATTTCAAGATTTAGAATCCATTATGAAGATATCATCTTTGGTAGGCTGTATGTTGTCTTAAGTTGTTGCTTTAGAAGCCCCAGAAGTGCACTATTCCATTTTTTAGTAGTAATCTGCCTTAGCATTTTGGTGCAAGAAAGAGAAGGTAACAATTTAGTAGTTTATACTGTCATCTTTGCTTGAATTTAAGGTTGCTATTGTTACACTGTGGCCATCAAGTTATAGTTTTAAGTAAATGGTCTAGTGTCCAGATGCAGCAGTTACTCCTTCATGAAAAATGATACCTATACAGCTATATGTCTTACCAGAAATAGAGATTTAGCCATCTTTAATATTTGTAATTTGTGTATTCAGTTTAGTTCCATCTGTATTGCATCACTGTAGCATTAATATGATATACTTCTAATTTCTTCTTATGTTCAAAGTTGATAAAAGATATGAATTACATTCTGTGCAGGTATTTCCCTGTGATGCATCTTTAAATCATTTCACAAAACTGACAACTTTACAGTCTGATAGAATTAGGTAGATAAATTGTTCTGAATCTATTTCTGTTTTTGAAGAAAAGGAACAATTTTCACAATCATGTTGCCCTGAGTCATGTAGCCCAAATATGTCATCAGCAGGTACCATCTCTTTTTCTAAAATACCAAGTAGGACCATCAAGTATTATTGTGAATCTTCGTGAGTGTTTTAAGTGAAGTGTACAGATCCAGTGAATTGATTTACATGATCTCTAATAAAGGATTCAGAGCATGTTTTTGCTTTATCACTACACAAGCATTCTCATGAGCTAAATAGTGCATAGTGCAGCATTTTATCATTTTACTACAATGAGAATAGTGCATGACCACTACATTGGCATAACAGTAGACTCCAGAGAATTGTGAGAATGGGTAACCAACAATGTCATCAGTAATTTTTGTATTTCTTTTTTCCCATACTTATTTCTTCTCTTTTTTTCACTTGTCGTCAGGAATGTCACTATGACCCTTTAAAACCTTTCATTTTGTTAAGATTTTAGGCTTTTCGTAAACTGGCTAGTGTCCTAAATGAGGAGCATACTGGCTTCCCAACTGGAATCAGCATTTACTTTACTGTCATCAAACTTTATCAGATTCAAACCGGACAAAGTTCTAATCTATGACAATGCTACATATGACATAGGGGGTCATTCCTACCCTGGCGGTCCGAGACCACCAGGGTAGGGGACGGAGGAAGCACCGCCAACAGGCCGGCGGTGCTTCTGGGGCTATTCCGACTGCGGCGGTAAAGCCGCGGTCAGAAAAGGGAAGCCGGCGGTTTCCCGCCGGTTTCCCGCTGCCCCTGTGAATCCAAGCAGCGCCGCCATGGGGTTTCCGACCCCCTTCCCGCCAGCCTGGTTCTGGTGGTTTTCACCGCCAGAACCAGGCTGGCGGGAACGGGTGTCGTGGGGCCACCTAACAGGGCCCCACATTGATTTTCAGTGTCTGCTTGGCAGACACTGAAAATCGCGATGGGTGCAACTGCACCCGTCGCACACCAGCAACTCCGCCAGCTTTATTCGGAGCCGGCTTCCTCGTTGCTGGTGCTTTCCCGCTGGGCGGGCGGGCGGCCTTTTGGCGGTCGCCCGCCAGCCCAGCGGGAAAGTCAGAATGACCGCCGCGGTCTTTTGACCGCAATACGGTCTTCTGGCGGTTCCCGCTTGGCGGGCGGCGGTCATGAGGGCCATAGTTTTCCTGAATATGGTGCTAGCAATATTAATAAATGCTGCTTCTACACTTAAACCTTGAGACTTATGTTTTGTTGCAAAATATTCTAGAGATATTGGAAACTGCTTTCTACAAGCACCTATCTTTTACAAGCAAGAGATGTGCAACAGACCTTGCTATCTGTTTTACGCCTTCAAGATCATCAAATTTAATTGCAATGTTTTGAAACTCATTTCTGTTTAGATACAAAATGAAATCAATTATTTTACCCCTGGCTCCATTAGCTAATCATTTCTCAAAATATAAATTATGGTGCAAAACTACCATACAGTTCATACAAACACATAAACATCTTTCTAATCCTGCAGTTTTTGAAACAGAACTTTCCAGTACATCTAATTTTGATTGCATTTTTTCAGTCGGTACTACTGTCACTTCCTGGTGTTCCATTTTATCAATTGCTGACAGATTCAATATTTCTTCTTTTTACAGTTGAAGTAAGTGTCATTAAAAGAGGAACATTGTTGAAGAGTAGACAGTAGACACACATTTGATTTGTGTTCTTGGATAAAGTTATTCATTAGCTGTGCTGCTGATTTTTTATAGGGAAGAAATTCTTTATGAGCCGTGTTTCCAAGCAACCTTTCCCTTCTTTTGAAAGAACTCTTACCCTAACATCATACTTTCTAATACATTTTTAGTTTTTTCATGTAGAAGTGTTTCGGATACAGGCTGTCCTTTTACGGGGGTAATTTGTAATAAATCTCCAAAAGCAATTACATGTTTTCCACCAAAAAGCACATTACATTTGGGACCATGCTCACCTCATCAATGATTAAAAGTTAGAATTTCTTCAAAACTCTTGAAACTTCATGACAAACATCTCCAGATAACTTTTGGTACTCCAGTTTATTATTGTTTTCAACAGGGAGCAAAAGTAGATGATGCCAGGTAAATTCTTAAATGTTGTGTGCAGCTAATCCAGTGGGGGCTGTCACTAAACATGATCAAATGGAGTCTGAAACTTCTGTACATAAGTGGTTAGAACTTGTGTTAAAAAGCTTTTTCCAGCACCAGCTTGTCTGTCCACCGACATACAAAAGAATTACTTGAACATTTACATTGATTGTTTTCATTTAGGAATCCATGCTTTATGTTTTCTTTAACTTCCATATATATTTCTTTCTTCTCATCATTCTGCTAACTGTCCCAAGTCAATATTTGCTGCTCTTGCTTGTTCCATTGCTGTCTCCACATCATTCATGGCTATGGCGGCTTCATTCTCGATTATAGACTGTCCAAGATGATCTTGACTGATAAGTCCACAACAACTCTGGCTGATTTGTGAACTATCCTTTGCTATCTCAGTAGCAGTTGTTGTCTCTTGCTAAATGTCTTCATTACACATTTTCAGGTAGTTGGGAAATATTGGACACTGAGACCCATATTTATACTTTTTTAGCACCGCATTTGCGTCATTTTGTGACGCAAAAGCGGTGCAAACTTACAAAATACGATTGTATTTTGTAAGTTTGTGCCGCTTTTGCATTAAAAAGTGGCACAAATGCAGTGCTAAACAGTATAAATACGGGCCTGAATGCTGTCTTTTACGGCATTGAAAGAGTCTTTGTAACATTTATTTTGTCCAAGTAACTCAGTTTCAGAACATCAAGGTTTGAGTAGCTGGGGAAGTGCTAATTAGATTTTTTTTTTTTCTCAGCAGTTTGAGAAGTACATTTTAGTTTATTAAGTTGCCTTTTGCATGTCAACCCAAATAATCATCACAACCAACAACACCAGATTTGCCTTCATCAATATTTTCCGTCACGTTATTTTTGTACCTTCAGTGCTGCAGAATTTCATAAGGCACATCATTTATAGGTGTTGCCTTTTTCTTGGATAATAGGTATCTAACATATTTGTTTTTACAATATCTATTCTCTCTGGATCAAACTCTGCAAGGTGCTGAATTTCTGGGAAAGATTTCAAGACTCTATTTCACTTGTTAGCTAGGCGTAGACTAACCCAATCTATTCCCCTACACTCCGAGATCAGCTAGTTGAACTCAACTTGTCAGAGCACTCACATTAGCTTATCTCCTTTTGCAAGAGCATTTTCAAGCTGAAACTGTACAATTTCTGCAGAAATCTCCCATTTTCTTCATCTCTATTTTCTCTGATCTTGTAATGTATGAAGTCACCTTCGAGCAACAGCAATGGTGTTGTCTCCTACAAACTGTAGGGTCACGTTTGCACTCCATAATTTCAGATTCACAGGATGATAATCATTATTATATTTGGAGTCCTCATATCTTCACAGATTATATGTATTTTTTAGTATGCCTCACAGCAGACAAAAGCTGTTCACTCTTCCTCTGGAAATATTAGGCTTTGGAAATCCAAAATAACACCTTGTATAAAATCGTCATCTACACCTGAATCTTCAGGGACAATACTTCCCACATCTAGGTGTTTGGAAGCATAAAACATGCTGTTGTAGGGTTCTGTTATTATTCTCATTTGGGATACTGCATGTAACATACTGTCGTATAAAAGACAGCACACCCTCATTAGTATAAGTTCTAAATTGGATGCATCCCTTTTCTATAAGAGCATGTTAATATAAGGAGCAACTCATGCCTGGCATTCTTTTCACCAAACAAAAATCTGTAACTTCTCCAAGAGGAGGAGTTGTTTTATTGCACATAAAACCCAGCATTGCCTGTGATTGAAATACCTAAATGCATTAGAAGTATTCAAAGTACTGAAAGGTTAAAACATTCCTTTTAATTTATTTGTTTTTGATCATCACTTTCCAGTTTTCCAAATACTCTTCTCCGAAAGGTTTTTGTTCTCTTACCACCAGTTTTTCTCTATTTTTTCTATTTTAAGTTTTTTAGCCTTTTTCTTTCTCATTTGTGAGGAGATAATATGTTTCTCTTTTGCTTTCTTGTTATAGTTGTTGATTTCATTGTGATTTTCTTCTTTTAATTATAAGTAGATATCTGTAATGAGAAAACACAATATTATATTTAGCTTATTTATTAGATATTCCTAAATTATATTTTTAAACACTTAACTGTTATTATGAATGGTTATTATCTTGATCACACAGAACCATGACTCATGGCCTACCTACAGTCTAGGTGAGGGGCAGCATTTCTGCAGTAAGAGGTCAGTTTAAGAGTTCTCAAGCAGGTAATCTACTGCCAAGATCCCCTAATCTATTAACCTACAGTCGCAGACTCATCAGATGTAGGCCTAACCTATATTTAAAGGATTACCTTTCTTGATGGGACACTAACTTACCTGAGCTCATGCCGACAAATGTGATTGAGTGTACCAGTTAGCAACTGGTTCTGATACTGCAGTATACAAAGGTGATGTTTGCATGTGTGTATGAATGTATTAGTGCCTCTTGCAGTGTCTGAATGCATAACTGAGTGTTTCTATCCACTTATAAGTAGGAACATGAGTTGCAGTATGAGTGGGACTCTGAATATATAACTGGGCATAGGTGTCCACCAGTGCAGATCTAACTCAGTGAAACTGTCAAGGACATTTATCATGCTTTATTTACATAGCACCATGGCTGATGGCCTACCTACAGCCTAGGTAAAGTGTGACATTTCTGCATTAAGTGGTCAGTTTAAGACTTGTTAAGGAGGTTTTCTATTTCCAAATTGAGATGATGCTTAAAAGTACACTCTCAGCAGTAGTAGGTCTGACCCATGTTTAAAGACTACGTTTCCAGATGGGAGACTAGCTTTTGTCACCATTTCCCTACATATGTGGTTGAGTGACCCATCTAGTAACAGGTTCTGATACTGCAATATGCACAGCTGCTGTATGCATGGGTGCATGAATGTATCATGGTCTAAATGCATGACTGAGGGCCAGATGTAGGTAGCTGTTTGGATGTTGCAAACTGCGAAAAACGCAGTTTGCGCCATGCAAACAGTCTAACGCGATGCACATCCCCAAAGTGCGAGTCGGTACTGACTCGCAATTTGGGGACACGACTCGCAAATAGGAAGGGGTGTTCCCTTCCTATTTGCGACCGCATCGCCATGCTGAGTTGCTTTGTGACCGCGAATGCAGTCGCAAACCAACTCGCAGTTACCACCCACTTGAAGTGGGTGGTAACTCGGTCTCCATGGGACCCCTTCCCCTTTGTGAATGCCGAAAAAAAAAAAAAATCAGAGTAGGCAGTGGTCCTATGGACCACTGCCTACTCTGAAAAAACCGAAACCAAATGGTTTTGGAAGTTTTTCTTTTTGCAACTCATTTTCCTTTAAGGAAAACGGGCTGCAAAAAGAAAAAAAAAACTGCTTTATTAAAAAAGCAGTCACAGAAATGGAGGTCTGCTGTCTCCAGCAGGCCTCCATCCCTGAGAGTGCATGGACTCGCTATGGGGTCGCAAACTGCGACCCACCTCATTAATATTCATGAGGTGGCTCTTTGCGACCCCATAGCGAGTCGCAGAAGGTGTCTGAGACACCTTTCTGCATAAAATTTTGCAAGTTGCAAATTGCGAGTCGGTATGACTTGCAATTTGCAACTCGCAAAATTTTACTTTGCTACATCTGGCCCTGAGTGCTTCTACTACTTATAAGTAGGTACATGAGTTGCAGTATGAGTGGAACTCTGCAGGTAGAACTCGGCATAAGTGTGCCCCAGTGTAGATCTAACTCAGTAAAACTGCCAGGGTCATGTCTCATATTTTAATTATACAGCACCATGTTTGATAGCCTACCTACAGCCTAGGTAAGGAGTGACAATTCTAGAGGTGAGTAAAACACTCGTCAAGCAGGTTTTCTACTGTCAAGCTGAACTCTCATGTAGAGCTACTCTCTCAAGATCAGCAGTACTAAGTAGTAAACCTGACCCATATCTAAAAGAGTTCTTTTTTCGATGGCAGACCAGCTTGTCTCACCAGTTGCCTACATATGTGATTGAGTGTACCAGTTAGCACTATAATCAGCTGCTCTTTGCATATGTGCATGAATGTATGAGTTTCTCTTTCAGTATCTGATTGCATGGCTGAGTACTTCTATCCTCGTATACGTAGGTGCAAGAGTTGCAGTATTAGTGGGACTCTGTATGTTTAATTGTGCATAGGGGTCTCCCAGTGCAGATCGAAGTCAGTAAAAGTATCAAGGACATGTATGACCTTTTAATCACATAGCAACATGGCTCATAGCCTACCTACAGCCTACGTGAGGGTGACATTTCTGCAATAAGAGGTCCATTTCAGACTTCTCAAGCAGGTTTTTCACTGACAAGTGGAGGTGATGTATAAAACTACACACTTAGGTTCAATAGTAGTAGGTCCTACCCATGTTTAAAGGATTACTTTTCTGGATGGGAGACTAGATGCTCTCACCTTTACCTATATATGTGATTGAGTGTATGTGAGAAAGAGCCTATTTTGACATGGTATACCCCCACTTTGTACCTGGAAAGTGAAGTGACTTCAAACTATAAGTGCCGTTGGCTTCTGATAAACAGGTTCCCAGGGCCAGATCACTTTCCCCAAAGCTGTCCTAAGTTTTGTACTTCAGCCACCCTTCTAAGTCCCTAGTAAATGGTACCACTGTTACCAAATGGAATGGGTACTGAAGAGAGCCCCACAGAACTGCAGCACCAATTGTGCCGCCCTGATAGGCCCCACACCACCCTCATGCAGACTCCCATTGAAAGCACATGACAAAGTGTGTTTAAAAGTTTCATACTCGACATGGCACTCACCAAGAGTGCAGTGTCCACTAACACTGCTTGCTCTATAGGTAAGTGTCCCCTCTTGGATTTCCAGATATCTATATTTAGTTTTATTTTAATATCTCAAAAACTACTGAATGGATTTACGCCAAACAGCAAACAGTCTTCTTTCTGGGCCAAAAGCTACCTTTCTGTCAAATTTGGTGTAATTCTGTCGAGCCGTTCAGGCTGTAGTCATATTCAAAATCCCTATGGTAATTAGTAATGGGAAATGCACTTTTGTGACCCCTCCCCTATTTCTCAGCCCCTGCTTCATGAATCATCCCAAAAATTCCCAAGTGGCCAGGCCCTGAGGCCAACACCCTACAAACACCCAACTTTGCGCTGTGCACAGCCTTCACCCGTGTGCAGGAAGGATTTCCTGCTAGGCCTCGCCTGCAACCATACACTACAGCCAACCTCTTAACCACCCAACCATGCACAGGGCACAGCCCTTTGGCCATGCATGGAGGGAATTTTCTGCAGCCTGTCTCTCTCAGTGTGAGAATAGGTGTGAGAGGGTTATCTGTGTGTGAGAGTGGCTGTGAGAGTGTCTGTGTGTGAGAGTGTAAGCATTAGTGTCTTAGTGGGTGTGTCAGTGTCTGCGCAAGTCTGTGAGTGGGTACACCAGGGTTTCAATGGGCCTGTGAGTGGGTGTGTGAGTCTAAGTGGGTCTGTGAGAGGGTGTGTGAGTGTCTGAGCAGATCTGTGAGTGGGAGCGTGAGGGTCTGAGTGGGTCTGTGTGTAATGGTCTGCTTGGGTATATGAGTGGGAGAAAGATTGAAAGAGAGAAAGAGGCTGAGAGGGGGAGATACCAAGAGTTTTTTAGGTTTTGTTGGGTAATATATTTAGATTGAGATACTTTTGGACAAATTGAAAAGAAAAGTATATTTGTCAATTAAAAAGAGTGAGATCAACTTTCAGAATGAACCATAAACTTTTGAAGTTTAAAAGAAATTAAAGAAGGATACAACCATGGGAACATCTGGAGTAAAACCCTCAACTTTCAGTGCAAGGCACTGTGACTGTAACTTTTAGGCCATAGGTGACTCCTTACTGTGATGCTTCCAAACACACTTATGACAGTCAAACCACCCATATGATTGAAAAGTAATGTGAATGTTCCATCACTTGGAAGATATAACAGTCAGAACACCAGTAAATAAACAAATACACTTCCAAGTGATACTAGGATTTGAACCTTCAGACTACTGAGTACTAGCAAAAGACCTTTACCATTAGGTCAGAAGTGTTTCTGTTCTGCTCTGCTTCCATAGATAATTATAACATTCATCCCAAACATCTTGCTAGTCTTACTCTTTAAATTCAGTGCATGGAGAGTACATTACTATGACAATCTCTCTCTCTCTCTCTCTCTCTCTCTCTCTCCCTCTCTCTCTCTCTCTTCCATCCCATTATGGGATGGAAGAGAGAGAGAGAGACAGACAGGACTACTAAGGGTCCCTGAAGGCACCCACAGACCTAGTTGGCTCCCCGCAACCTGTGGGAGCCAGCATTGCTTTCCCAAGCAGGGAGCAGCTTTTTCTAGCAGCCCCCTGCTTGCAGGAGCAGTGTTTTCATCTGTCTTCCCTGCACTTATATTTGCATGCAGGGAAGACAGATGTAAATGCATTTATTAATCTGCCCAGGTCTGCCAATTTACATTGGATAGGTCTTAAAATTCTTGCTCCTTTTACAAGCTTTACAGTTCCCAAACTTGTATCAACCATTCTTTTCACATCACAGCCCACATGAGAGACCTGCACTGGCTCCCCGTCAACAAGAGGATTACCTTCAACCTCCTCACCCACTCTCACAAAGCACTCCACAATGCCGGACCAGCATACCTCAACGAACGACTCACCTTCTACACCCGAACTGACAGCTCCGCTCCACCAACCTCACCCTCGCCACCGTTCCATGCATCCACATATCAACAGCCTGTTGCCGATCCTTCTCCCACCTTGCCGCCAAGACATGGCACACCCTCCCTATCCACCTGCGGCTGACCAAGGACCTTCTGACCTTCAGGAGACACCTCAAGACTTGGTTGTTCAAGCAGTAGCAGCTCCCCCTCTCCTCAGCGCTCTACAAATATACTGATTGATTGATTGATTGATTGATTTTCACCCAACCGAGCTCCTCACTTCATCTGTGTATTCAGATATCTGTGAACTAAAATATTACTCACAAATCTAGACTTCCTGTAGGTGACTAAAGGGTAGCTTGTCATTCTCTGACCGATAACGGGATCTGATCTAACCAGGTGCCAATGTTTAGAGATCACCCTCCCAATCTTAGATGATTCAGCACTAAAGGTGGCCCTCAAACTCATAGATAGAGGATTTTCTGGTGACCTAACTCTCTTTACCAAGAGGGCATCCCTGGACTGAGAAGCAGCTTTTTGTTTAGCAGTCTCCAGGACTCGATGGGGATAACCCCTAGCCCTGAATCATCTGCTCATCCTAGTATGTTCAACGTGATACGACTGTGCTTTACTGCAATTACATTTGGCCTTCAAAAATTCCCCATAGGGGATGTTCCATTTCAACTTTTCAGGATGGTGATTCCGGCCTGAAGAATGCTATTACCGCTCTCTGCAATGTATGTACCACCCCTTCTTTGATCTTAACATGTATATCAAGAGAATTCATTTCCCTCTCATGAATTCTATGTGTAAACTCTAGATTAAGGTTATTACTGTTGATATATGTCAAAAACCCTTGTAGAAGATTCCTTTGGCCATCCCAGACCACAAAAAAGTTATCAATACACATCATTCAGAGATGTGCTTAGTCCACTTCTCATTCTGCTCCATCCAGACATGTTGTTCCTCCTATTAGCCAATAAACATTCCTGCAAAACTTGGGGAAAAACTGCTGCCCATTGCTCCCCCGACTACCTGTCTATGCCAAGACTCATTATATAGAACAAAAGTGATTCTCCAGACAAAACCTGACATTTCTACCAACATCATCGAATGATCAAATAAGTGAATAGGTTTTCCTCTGAAAAAATTTCTGCAGGGTTGAATTCCTAATGTTTGGTCAATACGGGTATATAATGAGATCACATCAATGGTAACCAACAAATATGTAGGTTGCCAAGGTATCCCCTATATTGGTTAGAATAATACCTGAATCTCTTTGTCTAAGAGAGCGTTTACTCCCGTCAGCCAATAGGATACTGTGGTTCCTGGGATGGTACCATTTTACCTTGCATTCTAATTGGCCAGCTGTGTCATCTCAGCAAAAAGTTGTGGTGGGCATTACAGCACTTGATCCCTTGGTCCTGAGAAAGTTAAACAAAAAAGGCATAAGGGGTAGGATAAAGGGGTACCATGACCCTGAGGCACTTGTCCTAGAGAATAAGGGCCTTCTGAGTTTGGCGGTTCCACCGTGGGACCGCCAAACTCTTGGGGACATCCTTCCTCAGTGTGTTACAATGTTACCACTGGGCTGACTGGTGAGAACATTGTAGTATGTGGTCCTCACCAGGCTGCCCAGTGGGAACAGTCCTACGATATAGGTCTCAGCTCCCTTAAAAGAGCCAAGTCCAATGCCAGAGCACACAGCACTATTGGAATGCACAATGTCCGCAAAGCGGATAGAACACATTCTGATGGGCAGTGGCATGGACATGGGCTATGTAGGGGCCTCCCTGTGCTACCTGGCACTGGCTTTCCGCCAGCCTTCTCATGGCATGGACCCTGCCATGAGAAGGATGGTAGAAAGTTGAGTTGCACTCATCCAGGCAGAGCTGAACTCAGCGTCACCCTGGCTGAGTACAACTCAGACTGCCATCGGAACATTGGGAGACTCCGGTCCCCTGGCAGGTCCGCCTGCCAGGTTTGTAATGTGGCAGTCCGACCACCAGAGTTGTGGCACTCCAACCGTCAGTTGTGAGGCTTGCAGTCCTTGGACTGTCAGCCTCGTAATGAGACCCTAAATGTATTTTTATTGGCCACAGGTGCTAGAAATGTGGTCTGTGGCCAAACCTCAGCCATGTGCAGAGGAGAGTGAGCACTCTTAGGGTTTAGAAGTGGCTAAAGTCCAGGCCATTCATCCAACACCTGATAGGCATGGGCAAAGGCAGTGCACAGCAAGGCATGTCTACAAGTGGGGTGTTTTGCACTGGGCATGGCCAAACATCAAGCACTGCAGCCAACCCTGATGCACACATCTGAAGGCCCTGTCAATCCGAGGTTAGCCATAAAATGGATTTTAGGCATAGGTATTGGGGTAAGTTAACCCCTGCTGTGCATGGCAACAGGCTGTGTGCAGCAGAGATCAGTCAACTTCTGGGGCTTGTTGCAGAACCTGGATGAAGTCCAGTTCTTGTGGCAAACCCTGTCGGTAACTAAAGGCCATATGTAGTAGGAGTTAGCTTCACAAAGACCCAAAGTAAAAGGCCAAGCACTGCAGCCAACCCTGATGAGCATGACTGTATATCATGCTCAGAGGTTGACCCACACAGGTGCTGAAGCACACACACAGAACCTTTGGCCAACCCCCACCATATACATCCAAAGCCCATGTGCAGTAAAAGTGGGGCTCTGGTGGGGGTTAAGCACACTGCCTGGCTACAAGACCCTTGTGCATATGAGAATGGTTGGCCGTTCATTGAAGTGATGTTATAGTTAAGTTAGGTTTTTAGGACTTAACCTCTTTACTATGGGAAACTGCAATAGGCGGACAACCACATTCCCTTTAAAGGACCCTCCGCAGCTTGCAGAGTTTCCTTTTTTTTTTTTTTGAGGCTACACTGCTAGTGAAGAGCTTCCCCAGCAGCCTGAGTTGTTTTCCCTTCCCAACGAAACCTTTGCCTACTAAATACCTGTTTGGGGTTCATGCTGTACATGTGATCCCTAAGCAGGGATCTGACTCACCAGGCCACTAGTGATGAGGATTGCAAGGGGGGCCCTATGCTCCCTCCATACCCCAGGACCCATTCGTCTTTCTGCCTTTCCTATGGGGGCAACAGAGGTGTCTAGAAATGAGGAATTTTTGCATTGCTGTATGTAAGTCATAATTTTCGACCTGATTACCCCTTGTTTTGACTGATATTGTTGGTAACTGATTTTGAAAGTACCCTGGGCTCTGCTAACCAGGCCCAGGGCCAGTAGTCTGCCTTTAAAAGGTAAAAAGTAATTGGTATAGTTGTAATTGACAGACTTCATGTAAGTCCCTAGTAAATGGTTGGGCATGTAGGTTTCAAGACCCCAATAGACTTAATGCACTTAAGCTGGTGTGTCTGGTGTCATTTTAAAGTCAGGCCTGCTTTGGAAACTGGTTTTGAAATAAAACTGTGTCCAAATTTGTCTTGGAAATCAGACGTACTTCCAAAGTCCAAATCTATCTTTATATTGCATATGTTATCCCTAAAGTCTGCCCTAGGTGCCCAAGGGTAGGCGGCATTGTTAAAAAAGCAAGGACACTATAAATACAACTTTTTATATGCTCTGGTAGGGAAAAACAACCAAAGTTGTTTTTCTTCATTGTAATGCTGCTAGCTCTATAGGCTAACGAGGGAAGGCTTTATTAATTTTGAATAAAGTCTAACTTTTGATTGGAGTTAGCTAGCAACATGATTCAAAGTATCAAAATGAAATAATAGGTACAATAAACCAACAACTTGCCAAGGTCAGAATTATTATAACTATTGCAGGAAATTAGTTTTATAACTGACTATCCTGAAGTTACTTAAAACAGTCCTCTATCAGCCTCTTCTGACTGGTCAGCCTTTTTACAATCTGAGCCAAGCCAGTCTTGGAGTAGGTGTGAAGAGGCCTGGGGCTGAAACAATACAGTCATTTGGTGGAAGGTGATCTGTTTCCTGGAGAAGCCAGGGCAGAAAACGGGGCTGGGGAGATAAACAGGACTCCAAACGTAGAAGCACAGATGTCACCCGACCCAAGCCAGCCCCTATATTCAGGAACTGTTGCGGGTACTGGCTCTGTCTGACGGCAAGGACGACAAGTAGGCAGAATACTGGGTACAGAGCTCACCAAGATAACACAGAGTGAGAGGGGATCCAAAAGGAAAGCTTTGTTCAATATAATATGAGAGATAAGGCTCAGAAAGAACAGGTATTGCAGAGGCAATGTGACATCCAGACTAACTAATATCCAGGATGAACATGCAAGAGATATCTATATCTATAACAACCTTAACAATAAAGGAAATGTGGGGTAAAGCACTCAGGAAATACACACGATAAGACTGAAGCTCAGTAAGTTACTCATCCACAATTGCTGATACTAATTCTGACTTCTAATACCCATATATTGGATATACATGCAAAGGCAGGGTCTGTGGAGCTGAGACCTATGATGGCGTTATAAAAAGTAACAGTAAGAAAATACTCACAGTGGAGAAGAAACACCACCTAGGTTGTTAGCTAAGCCCATGGATCCTGGCAATCAAACAGAAACACGTGTGGCGGTAACAGCAAGGGTGTAGAACTAAATACAACCATGAAAGACAAGGATCTAGCAAGGAGGAATGCTTAACAGGAAAGAAGGGAAAGCAAAGGCAGAAAGCAAGTAACAAACATATGAGGAAACTAGAAGCAAAACAGCAAGAAACAGCAAACTAGGAACTGGAACAAAAAAAATGGAAAGTAACACAAGGGCTTTGAAAAAGAAAATGCAGAAGGAGAGGCTTCAAGGGAGCACAAGAAGTACTGGTGCAGGAATCAAGGAAACCAGAAAACAGCAGTCAGAAATAGTTCAAGGAACAAGGAAAAGCTGAGGCTCAGGAGTCAGTCAGCACTGCAGGGAGTGCTAGTTCAGGAACAAGAATTTGCTTAGTCTCACAAGACAAGGTAGCACTCCGGGTAGTGCTAGTTCAGGAACAAAGATATGCTACAGGTCAGTAACGACAACAAGGATAGCTATAGCTCAGGAACAAAGAATAACTGCAACTCAGAAACAAAGAATAACTACAGCTCAGGAACAGGAACAAGGAATAATTACAGCTCATGAAAAAGAATAGCTATGGCTCAGGAACTCCGGAATTAAGAATAAAAAAAGGTCAGGAATCTAGGGAGTAACAACTAAGGCTCTAGAACAGAAACACAAAATAAATATGGCTCATAAACGTTAGGAACCAAGGGTTGTCTCACTGGAAGACATCTATCTTGACCAACACTGGTTTGAAGGGAGCTGAGGATGCATCTGGTGTGAGCAGGCTAGTGGCAGCCAGTCACAGTTGTGCTGATTTCCTCCAATCAACCTTGTCCTGATTTGGTGAAGACAAAGCACGGAGCGGGGAATTATAGGTATTGGAGTTTCAAGCATGAGCAGACTGGCTTCCACAAAACCCAGCATGGTTTGTAAATGGATGGCAATTTGCAAATGGTGTTCAAATGGCTAGAAAGTCAGGATATACATGCAGGGGAAGGTCTGGAAGCTTATTAAAGCTTTGGAAAGTCCCACAACTTTGCCTCCTGGTGATGGGCACCAGAGTGCCGAAAACAAATTGTGACACCCACTCCTTTGATCCCCAGACAGTTGGGAGCCCCCCTAATGAGATTATGGGAGGGGCTGGAATGAGAGAGTAGAGCATTAGGCACACCTGTGGGTTGGGTTAGCCAGACCTGCACTCGAAGGAGAGAATTTCTTCATTCCATATTTTGGAGAACTATGCATTCTGAGTCAAAAATATGTCACACTTCCCAGGAAGTGGTCATAACAGAGAGTGGCAACTTGAACTCCACTGGTTGGGGTCCCCCCTTTTCAAGCCAGGAACAGGTAGCAAAAATGGGATATCTGCAGGAGCTCTTTAGAACTCTGTTTGAATCTTCTGGAGAAGCAGATCTGCCCTGCCGGACCCTTGGACCGCACTGCAGTAGAATTGCACTGAGAAGGACTGCACCTGCTTCACTTAAAAGGCTCACCAGACTATGCCTGCCTTAATGGATAAAAAGTGGACTCTATGAGCAGCAACAAATAGAAAAGTGCTGGAAGAAGTTACCTGCATCATCCACTAACAGGACAACTTGTGCTGACCAGCTTCACCTGGATTTTCCCGGACAGCACAGGTGCATTGTGGGAGCTTGAGTCCCAGACTCCAAGAGGCAAACCAGAGCTTCTAAATCCTTGTCTGGTGCTGATGGACACATTCTGACCCCCATGAAACATTTCAGAAGAAGATTTGGGAATTTTAGCAATGTTTTGGTGAAAAGCTCCAGAAGCATAATAGCTCACCATCTAGAGCCAAGCCACCACCATTTAACCGCAATTTGGCCTGACCACCCTGGTTTGCCCCATGAAAGCTCCTGAGCACCCTGTCATTGACACTGAGGACAAAGACCTCCTGAGACACTCTGAGGTATCTCACTGAAGCAAGCCGCTGTCATTGAAGTGAACTCCTTATTTGAGGACTAGACCGTTTGACGTCAGTGCAAAAGTAAAATCTAGAAAAGGACCTCCAACTTCCCCTATTATACATGCGCTCTATCGTGGGCACCCTAACACCTTGAATTTCTCCCAGTTGCTGTTTTATGCTTTTTGGTGCACTGGATTAGGGCAGGCGTTAGGGGATCTGTGGGCCTCTTTTCATGGTGGATCACTATGGAATAAGCCCACAGGTGCCCTCCCCAGGCCCTATGGACACCCCACCCACACCAGAGGGACAACGGAGGATGGGGGACCCCATCCCAGGTGAGCACAGGTGAGTATCTTGTTATATTTTTAAAAATGCCACTGGGGGCCCTGAAATGGGCCCCCTACATGACTCTGGGTGCAATGGCCATGCTCAGGGGACCCTTGCCCCTGTGCTGGCCAGTGGGGTGGTGGGCATGATTCCTATCTTTTATAAGACAGGAGTCATGGTATGGTAGGTTTTGCATCAAGAAATGACGCTAGGCTCGTTAGAGTCATCTTTTTTTACTCTAACGAGCCTAATGTCATTTTTTGGTGCAAAACACCCTTCTTCCATACTGCCACCACCACCTGACTAACATCATTTTCCATGACGTTAGCCCACACTTTGAGCCGGATTGCACCATTCCATAAATAAGAAGCCCAGCTGGTGTTTTGGAAAGGCACTAGCCAGCAGTAAACTTTTTCGTGCAAAACTGCATTCATAAGGATTATGTAATTTCCCCATGTGCCTCCTGCCTGCTATAGGCACACACCAGCATTAATCTTTTAGGGATTATGTAATTTATTTTGCCCTGCACCTAATGCCTGCCACAGGTGCACACAACATTAATTTTTAAGGATTATGGACCTGACTTAGAATTCAGCGAATGGGTTACTCCATCACAACAGTGACTGATATCCTGTCCACCAAAATCTAAAGACCATTATACACTTTGGGATTAAGATTTCGGCTGAGGATTACATCATTATCCCCTGCACTTCCTGCATGAAATAGGTGCACACCAGTATTTATTTTTTTAAGGATTATTTCATTTTACCCTGTACCCCACTGCCCGTCTGTGTCAGGTGTCTCTCCTTGGATGCACATAAAGCAAACTGTTAAATCTGGATGTTGTTATCCTGATTGAAATATAATGTCAAGGCTTGGATTGGAATGAATACAATATTGCTGTTAAATATTTGGGATAGCCTCACTAAAGTATATTGTCTGTATGAATAATTAAAACTACAAAAATGGCAACATTTTCTAAATGTTTTTCTTGTTGGTTTGCTTTTAGGCACAGAATTGACAGAGAGAAGGCGAGCACAAAGTGACACTACACCAACTGAGTCCTCACCTGCTTCTGCTTATGCAGCTAAGAGCCAACTGACAGAACTTGAAGATGGCCTCAAAGAAAGGTGTTCCTACCAAGAAAGTGCCAGTGCGGAGGAGAAGAAGAAGCAGACTGACACCACTCGTATGCTGCCCTCTACCTTTATCACAAAATGTGGTGAGCCTGCCACAGTGTCATCTGGGCAGCCAGCTGAGAGAACATCCCCATACCAACGGCACCAACTCAGCCCAATGCCATGTCTCTCAGCAAAGACAGTCACTGTAATCATATAGACAAGCAGTGAGCCTGAATTGGATTTGTCTCTGCTGCAAAGTACCCAATCGCTGCAGAAACATGAGCAGAGAGCCACAGCCATCAACAGTTCCTTCTAAAGGAAGAGCAGAACAGGAGACTGGGCTTCCTGTTGAACAAAATTTAGCTCTTCAACCATTGGCATCCCGATCTCCAGCAAGAAATAGAGAGAGCAATTCATTATAATCTCCAAGCACTCCTTCTCATGATCTAGACATGGATTTGACCACAGCCAAGTCTGAAACCCTCCGTGAGAGACTAGGGAAAAGGATAGTTCCTGAAAGCCTTAAAACTATGGCAAGTTACAGTGATGAGGATGAGTCAGTCATTGTCAGTGTTAAAGGTGGATGAGAGGGCACCAAGATTTCTCCTCCTGTTAGACCTGGTCAGAGGGATTTGGCACTGGTCCAACTTCCACCACCGCAAGATTTCTTATTAGTAAGGCCCCTCTGATACCTACATCCCCTTATACCTTAGTCGAAGCACGCAGTGAAGAGAGGCAATCGACATACCCACCTACCTCCAGTTCTTCAGTCATTGGCAGTGGCACAGTAAAAAAGTTCCCCTCCCCAGTTTGGGACATCTTTACAATAAGCAAGCAGGAGTATGACATTGCAATGTGTTCCATTTGCCACATGAATGTTCGTCAAGTTAAGCTTGGTTTGCAATATAGTACTGGAGGCCAAACGTCTCATATGAAAAGCATGTTCGAATTCAGATGGAAAAACACCCTGAAAAATTAGCTGATGGTGGTGATGAGTGTTGGAAGGTGGGTCATTAGTTGTGTGGCCTGCACAAGTATGGGGTCCGCACTTTGCGCGTGGTTTGCTCTGCCGGATTTTATGTACGATGATATCTATGTACTGCCTGACTTGTAGAGGAATAAAAGGTATTAGATTGTCTGCACTTAGGAGAGGTGCATGAGGTGAAATACATTTTTCTTTTTAAATATAGTTGATAAAATAACATTAATGATTGGGTAATGTTTTGGTGAAGATGACACGCCTTTCTGAATACATAAGATTGAAGGGGAATTAACGATAATATCTTTATATAAAAAAATGTTTTGGATTAACTAACATAAGATGTTTACTTTTTACTCATAATGGTAACGTTTGGATATTATTTGGAAATGAGGATTACTCTAATCTAAACAGGTGATATAAGATTTTTTTCCCTCATGTTAGATGCTTATTTTGGAGGTACCAATTTCTTAAGAGCAATGATTAAATTAATCAAATTTGAGGTCAATTGTTTAGGTAGGTGCAATGAAATATGTTATAATTATGAATTATAAATTGGTAGGTGCACACAGAGGGGTGTTTTTTTTTATAATTATACAATTATAAGGCTTGGACAACTGGTTTTAAATTATCACTGGCGAGTGAATTGTGCCACATTAAGGTTGGGTGTAATTGATTACACTTAGAATGATGACTGTGGGGGTGTTTCATATATTTTTTAAATATTTTATAGATATACACTTTTTTGTATTGATGTTTTTTGTGATATTTTCTGATGATGTCATAGTTATGTGTATATTTGTCCATGTATGTGGTTTTTTTATATGCATATTGTATACGTATCACTTGTTCAGTTTTTATATATATAGTTTTAAAATTTTGGATATCAGTGTTTTTTTAGTACAAATACAACAGCCCCTTGCCGGTTTCTTCCCTTTCAAAGTGCTGTGCAAATTAATGTATGTGTTATAACATTGTGGTCCATTGTCTTTTTATGCAATAGTGTATTTGTGTGTATTTTGTATTGTTATGTGTTTTATTGAATGCGTGTCATATATGTTGTATTACTGCCATGAAGATGTCCTATGTGAAAGGATGAAACGCGTTGGCTGTTGCGAATTTTGATATTATTGGATAAGAGAGAGAAATGAAAAAAAGAATAAAAAGAAGATTTGCATAATTTCAAATCATAGAATTGGACATTTTATTTTATTTAACAGTTAGACAAAAAAAAGCAATTGGAAAAAACTGCCATTTCTGTCTATGTTTTCATCTATAACATTTTCCAGCCATTGCAGATTTTCAAAAGTAAAAAACCTTTATATCCACTGGACACTTCTGGCTGCAGAGATATCAAGAGCTTGTAGGTTCACCAAGAACCCAAGGTACCCAAGTCTATAAATGAACTGCACCTTACAATGGGTTTTCATTGTGTACGGGTGTACAGCAATTCATTTGGTAACATATAAATAGTGAAAAATAGGTATCACAGAAACCTATGTATTTCTTAAATGAGCACAAGATATGGAGTTTTGAAGCAGTGGTTATTTCCACATCTCTGAGTTTGGGGGTACCCATACTAGCATGTGAATTACAGGGCATTTATCAAAATGACATTTCTTTCATACTGTCTTACATTTAGAAGGTGCAAATGCAGAGAATGACCATTGTTAATGACGTTTGTTCTGCTATTCTGTATTTCTTTAAGTTTCCCAATAATTATGGTACCTCACTTGTGTGGGTAGGCCAAGTGCCTGTGACCGGAAAGACCCCAAAACACAATATGGACACATTTTTCCACTGAAAAATGTTGTGTTTTTCGTAAAGTGCCTAGCTGGGGATTTTTTCGGCTCTAGCTCAGCCAGCACTTAGGAAAACCTAGTAAAGCTGTACATTTTTTAATACTAGTTACATAGGAAAATCCAGGAAGGGATAACTTGTGGGTCTCTCATCAGGTTCTGCCACCCAGAATCTGTTGCAATCCTCAAAATGTGTCTAAAAAATATATTTTGCTCATATTTTGGTCGTGCAAAGCTCTGGGAGCCACACATTTCCTCTCATTCAGCATTTCCCCAAGTCTCTTAATAAAAATGGTACCTCACTCGCGTGGTTAGGCCTAGTGTCGCAACAAGAAATGCTGCAAACCGCAACTTGGACACGTCACATTTTCCCACAGAAAAATGTTGACTTTTTTGCAAAGTACCTTACTGTGGAATTCTGGCTCTAGCTTAGCCGGCACCCAGATAAACCTAGCAAGCCTGTACATGCTTGAAAAGTACACACATAGGGGAATTCAGGATGGTATGACTATTGGGCCTCTCACCAGGTTCTGTCCCAAGGAATCCTTTGCAAACCTCACAATCTGTCTAACAAAACACATTTTCCTCACATTTTGGTGATGCAAAGTTCTGCAATATGAGGAGAGCCACAAACCTCCATCAACCCAGCATTCTCCTAAGTCTCCCCATAGGAATCGTACCTCACTTGTGTGGGCAGACCTAGTCCTGCGACAGGGAAGGGCCCAAAACGCATTCTGGAGACATAAAAATTACTTATCACAAAGTTACCTGTTTTTGTAAAGGGGCACCTGCATTTTCAGTCCTGGGCTCAGCAGCCATTAAGGGAAACCTACCAAACCCAAACATTTCTGAATACTAGACACATAAGGCAGTTTAGGCAGGTATGACTTGCATGCATCACCCAATGTTTTCTTACCCAGAATGCCCTGAAAACCTCAAATTTAGCTAAAAAAAATATTTTCCTCACATTTCTGTGTGGGCTCACAGCACCTTCGCAAACTTCCTACCACCCAGTATTCCACTTGTTCCCCTTGGTCTCCCTATAGAAATGATACTTCACTTGATATGTGGACCAAGTGCTTGTGAAAGGGAACAGCCCAAACTATTTAGAAATTGAGGGGGAACCAAAGCAGGTCCAAAGGGGCATTTTTTTTCCAAACATTTTTAGGCTGACTGTGCTTTGGGCACCCACACAAGTGGGCAGATTTTTTGCCGGTACAGATGGGGCAATGCTGGGTGGTAGGAAGTTTGTGTATTGCTGTTGATTAGAGAAGTTCACCTGACAGAAATATAAGAAAAAAAAGCATTTCAGAAAAAGTTGGATGTTTGCATGGCATTGTGGGTAAGAACATTTTGTGGGGGTACATGTGAAGCACACCACCCGACCTCCTCCAGATGTTTAGTTTTTAGATGTGTCTGGGTCTGGTAGGTTTTTCCAGGTGGTGGCGTACCCAAGTCCAAAAAGTACAGCAACTCACCATTGCAAGTGGGATCCTATTGGGAGCTAGCCAAGCTCTCTTGGCCCTATGTAAATTCAAAACCCAAAAGAGTAAAATGTCCTCTTGCTTGCTATTGATATGAGATACTTTAGTCTGCAGGGAAGGCTGAAAGACTGTTACCTCCTTCAGTTTGGATCGGGGGCATAACCATGTCCATAGTGGTGGGTAGCCTCTACCCCTCTATTTGTTTATTCCCAGCTGTCTAGTGGGCTTTCTACCCCCTGAGGGAGTGGATTAGGAGTAATTACCCCATCTGCCCCCCAGGGGGGCCAAAATACTTTGTCCCCATTTATTTGGGGTAGGCACAAGGCCATATCCCCCCTAAAAAATATATATATATATATATTCTTCCTTGGTGTCAAGCATAATTTCTGCTCCCCCGGGCAGAACAAGGGTAGTAATCCCCATCTGCCCCTTGGATGGTTGGCAGAAAGACGGCTTGAATGTGTGGGGCAGGTGTGGGCAATGTAGCCCATTCTGAGCTGTCCTCCACCCCAAAGTTGGAAAAAAATAATCCCTGTTGCCTAGTGAGCTTTCTGCTCCCCAGAGGGGCTGATCAGGGACTATCGTCCTGGGGGCAGAAAGACTGTTTACATATTTGAGATGGGTGGGGGCATTGGAAAGTCAATTTTTGGTAGCCTCCCATCCCAACGTTTAGAAAAAAAAGTAATCCCTGGTACCTAGTAGGCAGGGGCTATTGTCCCCATCTGGCTCAAAGGGGGGCAGAAAGACTGTTTACATATTTTTGGTGGGTGGGGGCATTAGTAAGAAAATTTTCACCAGCCCCTACTCCAAAGGTCCAAAAGAAAAGTAATGCCTGGTGGGCTTTCTGCCCCCCTGGGTAGCAGATCGAGGGCTTTTGCCCCCATCTGTGACCTACTGGGGCAGAAAGACTGTTTATATATTTGGGGACAGATAGGGGCACTGACATGCCCATTTTGGGCAGCCCCTCCACCCCTATACATTATTTTAAAAGTCCCTGGTACCCAGTGCACTTTTTTGCCCCCTGGGGGACAGATCAGCGGCTATTGCCCCATCTGCTCATGGGGGGGCTGGAGGACTGTTTGTATATTTGGGTCACATGGGGGGCACTGGCTTGCCCACTTTGGGCAGCTGCCCCCCCTATATGATGTAAATAATGTCTCTGGTGCCTAGTGCTCCTTATGGCCCCCCTTGGGAGCAGATCAGCAGCTTTTGCCCCTATCTGCCACACTGAGGAAGACTTTATCAGCAAGTGTTTAAATGGTTGAAGCCCATAGATCTCAGATTTGGATTTGTTGCCACAGACAAAGGAAGTAATATAGTCTGCCAGTGACAATGTCACACATCAAAATGTCAATGAAATGTGAAATAACACTGTCTTACCTGTGTGTCATTAGAAGTATTGACGAATGACTGCACTTCTGTTGTCCTCATCCTCATCCTCTGCCTTCTCATCTTCACTATCCACAGGGTCCACTGCTGCCACACGGCCATCTCCAGCCTCCTCCTCCTGCAGAAAAGGCACATGGTGTCACAAGGCAAGGTTGTGCAACATACAGCATGCCACGATGCTCTGGCAGACCTTCTTGGCGGAATAGCACAGGGATCCACCTGTTAGATGGAGGCACCGAAACCTGGCCTTCAGGAAGCCGAAGGTATGTTCCATAATCCTTCTTGTTAGCCCATGTGCATCATTGTAACATTCCTCAGCCCTTGTCCTGGAATTCCTCACAGGGGTCAGTAGCCATGATAGGTTGGGGTAACCAGAGTTACCTGAAAATATCGAGGAACAACTGTTAGACACACATTAACTCTTATGGCCCACACCATACCCATACACCAACATCCACTGGGTGGGAACCAGGGCTCACCTATTAGCCACACTCTGTGCCTCTGGAGTTGGGCCATCACATTTGGGATGTTGCTATTCCTCAGGATAAAAGCATCATGCACTGAGCTTGGATACTTAGCATTGACATGGGAGATGTACTGGTCCGCCAAAAACACCACCTGCACATTCATAGAGTTACAACTTTTACGATTTCTGAAGATCTGTTTATTTTGCCGGGGGAGGACAAATGTAATATGTGTCCCATCAATCGCACCAATGATGTTGGGAATATGTCCCAATGCATAGAAGTCAGCCTTCACTGTTGCCAAATCCTCCACCAGGGAGAAAACAATGTAGCTGCACATGTGTCTAATCAGGGCAGACAACACTCTGGTCAGCACTATTGAGAACATTGGCTGTGACATTCCTGCTGCCAAGCCCACTGTCACTTGGAAAGAACCTGTTGCCAAAAAATTGGAGCACTGATAGCACTTGCACAAGGGAGTGAGGATCCCTGTGGGGTGACGGATAGCAGATATCAGGTCAGACTCCAATTGGGCACACATCTCTGTGATTGTGGCTCTGTCAAGTCTTTAGGTGAGGATGATGTGCCTGTCCTCCATTGTTGCCAAGTCCACCAGGGTTCTGTACATGGGGGGATGTCTCCATTTCCTATTCATCCACAGCGGATGCAATCTATGGGGCAAAAACGTAGGCAGCTGGTCATTATCTGTACATTGTAACCACTACAGGTCAATGCATATTGTGATTGTTACAATATTTAGGTGGCAAATGTCCAGAATGGGGAACTGTGACGCAGTTGGGATCCATGGCCTGCCTCCGACCCTTAAATGGCGTCCGGCTGTCCAGTATGGAGGGACAGGTGGAAATGAAGAAATTCCGCTGACGTTGTGCGCCGTTGTGGGAGGCGGTCAGGAACCGCCATTCAACCCCTCATTGGTTATCACTGGGCACTATGGGGTACAGTGGCCAATGGTGGTGGTACGTACCGCCGCAGACGTGAATGCCATTTCGTATCTCTTCACTCACTTGCTACCTGACCTTCAACAGAAGAGGACCTACACTGCATGTGCAGCTGTGACCTGTGTCTGGAACCTACCATGGCGCATGTGACTTGGGAAAGGGCCCCTGCCTTCATCTCGGCAGAGTTGGAGCAACTAGTGGATGGGATCCTACCCCAGTACCGACTGCTGAATGGGCCTCCAGACCAACAGGTGAGTACACTGTGAACACAATTCATGGGGCATGAATGCACGATGTGTGACCCTAGGGGTTTACGGCAGGTGGAGCACCCATTGTCGCAAACGGTGGGAGGACCTGAGACACTGGGCACGGAAGACGGAAGAGGGCCAGCTGGGGATGGCTTCCCAATGAGGAAGGGATGCCTGTTGAACCCTGACCTCCCTGATGGCCCACATACTGGCGGTGGCCTATCCAGAGCTGGATATGCAATTGGGGGCATCACAGCAGCAACAAGGGGGTGAGTACAGTGCCATTCATTACTACTTATGCCTGGTGGGGTTGTGAATGGGTGGGGGATGTGGGCCTATGGGTTCCCCTAGGCCAGGCCTGACATTGAGGGGTAGGTCCCATTTTGGGCAGGGTTCTGATGTGAAATTCCTCCAACATAGGTTGTAGGCATCCACTACTGGGCAGGAGTTGTTGGGTCTCAGGTTTGCTGCAGTTGGCAGTATGTGTCACCACCCATGGCCTGGTGACTATCATTGTAATTGGTAGTGCATTGCCTAGTGCTTAGGGCTGTTCCCTGTGTGTGAGTGTGTTGTGTACGCCAACTATGGTGTTGGTGCCACCATTGACCAAGTGTATCCTTTGTCTCCCCCGTTTTTCTTTTGTCACCCTGTACTTATGTGCATTAGCATAATCTGGCGGAGGGGCAGAGGCACTGGAGGGAGCTGCATTCCAAAGGACCCAGGAGGTCGGTCCATCGACGGTGAGGGCATCAGTGGGACGAATGGCGAGGGTAGCACCATGCTGGAGACAGGAGGGGACAGTTCGGACACAGATACCTCCTCTGATGGAAGCTCCCTGGTGGTGGCAAACACCTTTGTGCCCACCCCAGCTACAGGTACAGCCACCACCTTCCATACCAGCACTGCCCTTCCAGAAGCCCCTCAGCGAGATTCCTGTGCCTGCTCACCCAGGAAGGTGGGCATCTCCTTCACCCCAGGCACCTCAGGCCCTGCCCCAGTTAGCACTGCTGCCCTGAGAGAGGATGCTATTGACCTCCTGCGATTAATCTCTATTGGGCAGTAAACCATTGTGAATGCCATCCAGGGGCTGGCAGCCCAAATGCAACAGTCCAATGCATTTCTGGAGGGCATTCACACTGACTTGGCGGCCCAACAGAGATCAATCCAGGCTCTGGCCTCCTCTCTGATGGCAGCCATTGTCCATGTTTCCACCCTCCCCCCTCCAACTTCCTCTACCCAGTCCCATTCCCATCAACCCCAACCTATCTCAAGCACACAGGCAGACGAGCATGCACACAGGACAACACACAATAGTGAACATGACAAACACAAGCACCACACTTTATCACACAGGCACTCACACAAACATCATCCAGATGCAGACATACCAACATCCACTGCCTTCGCTGTGGCCCCCTCCTCCTCCTCGTCCACCTCCCTCCCAGTTATGTCTCCACTCACACCTGCATGCACTACAACCTCATCCACTACCACCATCACCACCATAACAAGCAGAACACACACCTCACTGGCAGTCACCACCCCCACATCCATGAACACGTCCCCTGTGTCCTCACCCACTGTGTCTCTGCCCCTCCTCCCAATGTACATAAATGCAAGCACTCAGACACCCAACAGCCATCCACCTCAGAACAGCATCCAGCCCATGCACCTGCACCCAAAAACAGCAGACTGACACCTCCTACAACCACTCCCTCTTCCTCCACTCCCAGACCATCTCCCTCTTCCCACCCCAATGTCCCTAAGAAGCTTTTCCTCTCCATCTTTGACCTCTTTCCTACCCCTCCCCCCTGTCCCTCACATCAAGCCAGGGTGGTCAAAACCTATGCAAGCACCTCAGCCACCCAGTCCACAGGCACAGTAGTGTCCCTAACAACTCCAGGTGGGAAAGGATACCAGCCACCAGCCAGCCAGACAGAAAGGGTACCTGCCCCAAGTGCTTCAAGGAAGGGCAAGGAGCCAGCCCCAGCTGCAGGAAGGAAGGGCAAGGATCCAGGTCCAGCTGCAGGAAGGAAGGACAAGGAGCCAGCCCCAGCTGCAGGAAGGGAGGGCAAGGAGCCAGCCCCAGCTGCTGGCAGGAAGGGCAAGGAGCCAGCCCCAGCTGCAGGAAGGAAGGGCAAGAATCCAGACCCAGCTGCTGCCAAAAGGGGCAAGGAGCCATCCCCAGCTGCTGGCAGGAAGGGCAAGGGGCCTGCATCAGCAGGCTTGTAAGTACAAGGGGCCTGGTGCTGGGACTCAGTTTGGCGCCCCTACCACCAACCATGGTGGTGCAGTAGTCTAAGGCTGCAGGGTATGGGCTGGAGCCTCCCCTCACCACCACCAGCAGCAGCACTGCCACCAGCACCACACTAGCACCAGTGGGCAGCTGTCCGAGGCATCAAGTGATGGGCTGGAGCTTCCCGCCACCACCACTACCAGCTCTGCCACCAGAACCACTACCAGCAGCAGCAGCACCAGTGGGCTGCCGGGGATGGGCTGGAATTTCCCCCCAACACCACCACCAGCTCCACCACTAGAACCACCACCAGCAGCACCAGTGAGCAGCTGTCCGAGGCTGCAGGCGATGGGCTGGGGCCTCACCCCACAACGAGCACCTTCAGCAGCACCAGTGGGCAGGCTTCTGAAGCTGCAGGGGATGGGCTGGAGCCTCCCCCCACAACCACCAGCAGCAGCAGCACCAGTGCCACCACTGAACAGCCGTCACTGCCGGCGGACATTCTGTAGACCTGCATCCATGGGCTGTTGTGCGACCTTCCCCCTGCAAATCCTGTGTGTATGACACCCACCTGAGATACTGTGAACTTGAACTCCCCAAGATCTGCATCACAGGGCATGATGCCCTCTCCAGAACCAGCGGATATACCATACACTCACCTCATCCTCCCAAGGATGAAGCTCACTGGGCATGATGCCCCCTCAAGAGCCAGTGGGCAATTCACCCACTTGAGAGACTGTGACCTTGCACTCCCCAGGACAGAGTAATGGGCATGTTGCCCCTCCAGAGCATGTGGGCAAGTTACCCACTTAAGAGACTGTGGCCTTGCACTCCCCAGGAGAGAGTAATGGGCATGTCCCCCCCTTCAGAGCATGTGGGCAAGTCATCCATTTGAGAGACTGTGGCCTTGCACTCCCCAGGACCAAGACAGGGCATGTTGCCCCCTCCATGACCAGTGGCATTGTACCATCTGCTGGCTGAGGTGCCCCCGGTTCTCCACGCCCCTGAGGTGCCTGCCTATTTTTGAAATGATGCCCCTGCAGTGTTCTCTGTGTTGTTGCAGGAGTAATGTGGGGCCTTGGACTTTGCAATGTGGCCCTGTGGTCCACGAACATTGAGGACTGGGCAGTGTCCCATCATTTGTAAATATGTATATACTTTTTGATTTGGATGCACGTATTGCTTCTATTTTATCTTATTACACTCACTTTTATCTTTTGTAGTTGTCCTTGCATTATTCCTGAGGGGTATGGGGTCAATATGCTATGTTACTGCATCTGCTTGTGTGTATGGTGTTGGGGTGGGGGTGTTGCGTGTTGCGTGTGTATGTCACTTTCTTTTTCCTCCCCACCTGCCCTGTGTGCTAGGTGGCTGTACTCATCGTGGTCGTCTTCACCATCGTTGGTGTTCGTAGTGGAGCAGGACGTAAATCAACATTGGGAGTATGTGCATCTCGGGCTCCATGGCGGCGTGGTTCTTCCCTGAGTCTCCACAGGTGAGTCCTTTAACTTCTGAGATCTGTTTTCGCCAGGCTTTTGATGTCGTTGGTACCGCCCTTGAAAAGGTGGCAGATTGGACTGTCTTAATACAGTGGGCATAACATTGTCCTCCGCCTGGCTGTAGGCGGTTACCGCCATGGTGCCTGTTGATTCCACCCTGGTGGTCGGTGTGTTATAGTGGCTGTCTGTCTGAGCTGTTTCCGCCATGGTCATAACTTGGCGGTATTCACCACCAGCCTGTTGGCGGCATTACCGCCACTTTATCACCAACCGCTAGGGTTGTAATGATGGCCAATGTCCTTCAAAGAGGAAGGGATGCAACTGGGAAAAACATGACCATAGAGATGGCCAAATGGTGCCTATTCAAATGACTGACACAAATGCTAATTCCTTTTGAGGTTTCACATGGAAAGCCAGCATGGAGGACAGTCCAATGAGCGTTGTAATCCTGTTGAGAAGGTGTCTCAAATGTTCACCAGTGTGAATAAAGTAGAATATGAGTTGGTTCAGAGCTTAATCCTTTGCGTGGCTGTTAAAATGAGGCTGCTAAGATTCATTCTGTCATCCAAAGAGTACACCTGTGCCACAATACTTGATCCACAGTACAAATAAATACTGGTCTCATTCATTTCTTTTTCACAAGAGGACAATAAACACCAGCAAAAGAAGACAAACCCCACCTCTGCAATGGGCTGGTTTCAAATGGCAGGGTGTGAGTCAAGTGCAAAGGCAAAGGCAACAAAGGTCGATCAAGTGGGAGCACAAATGACTATTCAGAGGATGGTCCAAAACTATCTGGATGGCCCAAAAGAAGTCTACCGGAATAAAAAACAATTTGGTCTATTGGTTTACGGAGATGCGCCAATGGCTAGAGCTCAGCAGGCTGCCTATAAAGTATCTGGCTTGTTGGGTAGGCAAAGTTTCTGCTGAGTGGGTGCTCAGTGCAGCTAGTGCAGATGTCACAGTTAGAAGGACCAGTCTCTTGCCTCAAAATGTGGTGAGTTTGACCATGATTGAAATGAACCAGCACTAGACACATTCCACAAGATTACACAGTTCTTGAAACAGCACAGGAGGCAGATGAGGGTGACTGGTCAGGCTCAACTTCTGGGTGAACCCCCTAAATCTTAGGATGAACTCCTTGACAAAGTAGACCACAGTAGAACTTTCATATTATTGTTGAACTGATTTTCAAAAACATGGATGTAGCTAGAGGAAGATATATGCATTTGGTGTCTTACTTATGCAGACATATTATTTATTCAGATGTATGGACTGGATTGGATTTGGAATATTGTGCACAGAGAAATCATCCACATTCACTTAGAAGATATAAAGCAAATACCTCCACACCATCCCTATTGTATCTCTTTTACATTCACTAGCTGGGTGTCCCAGTGAAGATCATTAACACACAAGACTGGGATTGTTTGAAGCTTCCATGAAAAAACAGAAATATCATAGATAGAAATGTACTGCCATGGTTAGAACAGATAACTATTGCAACAATGAGAGATATATTTATTGACTGAATGTGAGTGATAATGGTTCAGGTGGTAGCAGACAGTGAAAGTGGTGTTCAACTAATTATTTGTTAGCTTGATCTTGAAGATTTTGAATATTTGGGGCCTGAACTGTGATTCTGTCATAATGTGATTGCCCCTTTTACATTTATCTAGATTTACGTACACGGTCCACTGCTTGGTATGCTTTTTATTTTGGGTTCTTCAGAGATCAAACAAGTCAGTCTAGCTAGCAAATCTATACAAAATGCCCACATTTGCTTGCTTTTCTTGTCCACCAACTGCAGTACACTACAGGTCTATCACTCAATCTCAGAATCAGGACTCAGGGCAGCACTACCTCAATAAACAGAACAAGAAATGTATGATGAGCATGCCTATCTACTTAAAAGGGAAAACAATATGACTCAAAGAAGCCTACTTAGCCCTGTGGACTGGAGGGAGGAACATTGATTTGGAAAATGCTGAGTAGTTTGCTGGCTCAAATTTCAGACTACTCTAATTAATTAGTTGTGGTTGGGGGAACTACATGTTACCTGATTAATTCACTCAGGTAAATGTCATGTCTGCGGTGAGATTGATCAGCCAGGTACATGAAGGAACTTGGGTGGGATTGGTTCTCAAATTGTTCTCACTTCTTACTTAATTGCATGAATCATGATTGCAGCAGCCTATGTTCTTGCTCTGCTCTGCTCTGCCTCTTGGTCCTCATGGGTCCTCTCCTTGGCTCTACAATATTAACATTTATTGTTTTTCAATCAACAGGGCTTCACATGTGTTGTATGAAAGCTCCATATTTCCATTACACTCCTGCTTACCTTACCGGGCCAGTTCAGCCATGCATCCAAGCTGGACAATGTGAAAAAACTAATGCAGATGTTCCACCCAATTTGTCTTTAGCATACAGAATACATTTTCTTTTCTTAGCAATCATACTATTTTTTAGAACTGTGTGGGTCCACTCTTTCATAATTTGTGTTTTTGCAAACCTAGGTGACAGAACTTTTAGATAAACTTGGATCTCTGGTGCGGAAGGACTGTTTGCAATGTATTAACTGAAATGTGTTATTCCTTCTTTTCCTTCCACAACAGATTTGATGATGATGTGCTAATCACCGACCTGATAAATTGTGTGTTGTCTTTATCACACTTTTCCCCAACTCCCTATTCCCATAAATTCATCAAACCCCTAATTCTTCAGCCAGGTATTGCTAGCCACTCTGAAGCAGTGCCAGTTCAGGTAGGGTGCCACAAAGGAGGCGATGTGTCAACATTGATGTTGACAATGAGGAGGCGTTTGGTTTTGTGCTGAGTCAATCAATCAATCATTGGATTTATAAAGCGCACTACGTACCCGTGAGGGTTTCAAGGCGCTGGGGGGCGGGGGTGCAGGTGTTTACTGGTTGAAGAGCCAGGTCTTGAGGAGTCTTCTGAAGGTGAGTAGGTCTTGAGTCTGTCGCAGGTTGGTGGGGAGGGTGTTCCAGGTTTTGGCGGCGAGGTATGAGAAGGATCTGCCACTGGCGGTCTTTCTTCAGATGCGGGGGACGATGGCGAGGGCGAGGTTAGAGAAGCGGAGCTGACAGGTGGGGGTGTAGAAGCTGAGTCTGTTGTTTAGGTCTGGTGTCGTGAGCGCTTTGTGAGGGTGGGTAAGAAGCTTGAAAGTGATCCTTTTGTTCATGGGGAGCCAGTGAAGGTTTCTCAGGTGGTGGGAGATGTGGCTGTGGTGGGGTATGTTGAGGATCAGTCGGGCGGAGGCGTTTTGGATGCGTTGGAGGCGTAGTAGGTTTTTCGCTGGGATGCCTGTGTAGAGTGCATTGCCATAGTCCAGCCTGTTGCTGACGAGGGCCTGTGTCACAGTTCTTCTTGTTTCTGTCGGGATCCACTTGTAGATTCTGCGGAGCATGCGGAGTGTGTTGTAGCAGGAGGAAGAAACTGCGTTGACCTGTTTAGACAAGGTGAGAGAGGAGTTGAGGATGAAGCCCAGGTTGCGAGCGTGGTCAGTCGGTGTCGGTGGGGTTCCTAGTGCGGTGGGCCACCAGGAGTCGTCCCGGGCGGAGGGGGTGGGTCCGAGGATAAGGACCTCCGTCTTGTCCGAGTTCAGTTTCAGATGGCTGATTCTCATCCATTCGGCGATGGATTTCATCCCCTTGTGGAGGTTGGTTTTGGCGGTGCGTGGGTCGTTGGTGAGTGAGAGGATGAGCTGGGTGTCGTTGGCGTAGGTGAGAATGTTGAGGTTGTGTTGTCGGTCCACTTGTGCGAGGGGGGCCATGTAGACGTTGAACAGCGTCGGGCTGAGGGATGAGCCTTGGGGGACGCCGCAGATGATGTTTGTGGCTTCGGAGCGGAAGGGGGGGAGGCGGACTCTCTGGGTTCTGCCGGTGAGGAATGAGATGATCCAGTCGAGGGCTTTTCCTTGAATTCCGGTTTCGTGGAGGCGTGATCCCAGGGTGTGGTGGCAGACTGTGTCGAAGGTGTCAGATAGGTCCAGGAGGATAAGGGCTGATGTTTCGCCGTTGTCCATTTGACATCTGATGTCGTCTGTGTCGGTGAGAAGGGCAGTTTCGGTGCTGTGGTTTCATCTGAAGCCGGACTGGGAGGGGTCTAGGATGCCGTTGTCTTCGAGGTGGCTGGTTAGTTGTGTCTTGATGATTTTTTCAATCACCTTTGCTGGAAAGGGGATCAGGGAGCTGGGTCAGAAGTTCTTGAGGTCGTTGGGGTCTGCTTTGGGTTTCTTGAGGAGGGCGTGGATTTCGGCATGTTTCCATTTTTCGGGGAAAGTCGCTGTTTCGAAGGAGGTGTTGATGACCTTTCGTAGTTGGGGGGCGATGGTGGCGTAGCTTTGTTGTATACGTGGTGGGGGCAGGGGTCTGACGGAGATCCTGAGTGGATGGAGTTCATGGTCTTGCGTGTCTCTGTGTCGCTCACGTTGGTCCAGAAGGTCAGGTAGTTGAGTAGCATTGCTGGTGGCGCTAGTGCTGGTGTAACCAAGAAGGAGGTGGAACCAGGCTGGTGGGAGGAAATGAAGGCACATGCATCCTCTTCCTCCTATTCAAAACCACCAGCTGTTAGTATTTAGCCACGATGGCCTCCATCCTCTGGCACCATAGTCGAGTAGCTGTCTTCTTCTGGGATGAACCTCCAGCAGCAGAAATAGCTATATCAAGAAATAAAAAAATGAAAACACAAATTGTAATGCTCAGTGCAAACACTTCTTTATAGTGGCATAGTAGCAGCCACTGAAATCTTTGATGTGATTTGTCTCAGGGCTAGGTTTTACCCACACATGCATCACATAATAATAGCACTGACTGCAATAAATTGAGCCAGAAACCACCAGAATAAATAAAGTGATTTTTTTTTTCAGTTAAAGGATTTCATAGTGAAATAGACACTTTGGGGGTCATTACAACATTGGCGGTAAAAGCCGCTTACCGTCGTGCAGAAGACCGCCAACACACCGCCGCGGCCACGGAATTCCACCGCAGCTTTTATGACCCACATCTCGGAACCCGCCAAAATTCAGACGCCCACACATGTTCGCCACACCAAAGGTCAGTGATAAACTGGCAATAACAAAACCTCCACCGTCACGCCAACAGAAATACGCCCACACTATCACGACACACGAATCCATGCGGCAGTCTTTCAACCGCAGTATTCCATTGGCGATACACACCGCCGCGCTCAAAATACACACACTTCTACAAAACATCCCCACATTGGACGATTCAAAACACACACACATGAGACACATACACACACCACTGCCACACACCATTACAATATAAAACACACACCCACATCACCCACAAACCCCCACAACAAAAAAATCAGAAAGAAGGCCAGAGAGAGACACCACCAGCAAGTACAACAGCATCCATCACCCACACAACTTCCACGCACCTCACACAACACACCACTACATATCACCATACTTATCACCACACACTCCACCCCACATATCACCTACACCAACCCATGGCACGGCAAAGACATCCCAGGTTCTCGGAGGAGGAGCTCAGGGTCATGGTGGAGGAAATCATACGGGTAGACCCACAGCTATTCGGAGCACAGGTGCAGCACACCTCAATTGCAAGGAAGATGGAGCTATGGCGAAGAATAGTGGACAGGGTCAACACAGTGGGACAACACCCAAAAAATCGCAAGGACATCAGGAAAAGGTGGAACGACATACGGGGGAAGGTGTGTTCCGTGGTCTCAAGACACCACCTGGCTGTTCAGCGGACTGGCGGCGGACCCCCACCTCCTCCCCCACAACTAACAACATGGGAGGAGCAGGTCTTGGCGATTCTGCATCCTGAGGGCCTCGCAGGAGTAGATGGAGGAATGGACTCTGGTAAGTCAAAGCTTTACTATTACATCCCCCACCCTACCTGCATGCTATCACATACCCCCACCCTCACCCTCACCCCATCACTCCAACTCCTCACAAATGTCCCAATATCACAAACCACACATCCCAACACCAAGCCCTGCATGCAACACCAAAGCATGGACACCCATCACCAAAGCATGCCCACTGCACATACCCATACACCCCCCTAAACCATTATCACAGAAGGCCCCACACAAGAACGGAAGCACTCCATGGCACACACAGATGCAATAATCATGCCTTTCCACCCCTGCAGGACCCCTACCCAACGTCACCAGACAGGAGGGTCCAGACATGTCCACTCCACCCACAGAAGAGGCCCACAGTGATGACAGCAGCTCTGTCCAACTGGATCTAGATGACAAGCCCGGACCATCGGGGACCTCTGGACAGTTGGTTCCCCTCACACAGGCACAGGCCACCACAGACCTTCCACCCTCTGGAAACACCAGCACAGCACCCACCCAGCGGGCCCATACCTCCGTCCCCAGGACACGTCAATCAGCTGTGTGTCCACCACTACAGGGAACCCAGGATAACCCACCACCCCAACAACAACAGGGACCTCGTGGCATTGGGCACATGGTTCAGGGGACTGAGGCCCAGGAACACAGGGGAACTGGGAGGGCTGCCGTGCAACAGGGAGCGGACAGACCAAGGGAACCCACTCTCCACGAGACCCTCTCCTCCATCATGGGAGCATACCACCACTCCCAGGAGACGATGGCAACGGTACTGGCCAAGTTTCAGGAGACCCAGCGCATGCAGGAGGAACAGTATATGGGCTTCAGGGAGGAACTCAGAACCATCAGCTTCACCCTGGGCACCATTGTAGGGGTGCTGAAGGAAGTACTCAACACCAGGAGGGACACTGTGGCACTACAAGGGGCCCCTGACACTAGCATGGACGATGAACTGCCCACCACATCCGCCGGCGCTAGTGGACAGGACGCCCCGCCACAGGACCACCACACCAACCCCCCACCACCTACAGACAGAGAACCACCCCGCAAATGGTCCCTGTGATCCAGGAACAAGACAGAGAACGAGGCCAAGACCCCCGCCAAGAAATGAGACCACCCTGATTGTCATCCTACTGTCCCACTTTGTCACCCTGTCCATAATTAAACTGCCTCAGCTCCACTTCCTATGCCCTTATGGGCAATGCACCTGTGAGACTAATAGACTGGACTCTGCCATGGACACTCCTCCGCCATCACCCCTCACCATTTAACTCCCCCCTCCAATATTTTGCATTTAAATAAACACACCTAAAGCACAGAATGATCTGGAGTCTGTCTGTGATTTGGAAATAGTGTATTTGCAATTACAGTGACCAAATGTTTTTGAAATAGTCATGTCAACATACCTATGTCACACAGCTCTAGTCCATGAGGAAGTTAAGCAGATGTCACACAGTGGGACCCAGATCTGTGAAACCATAAGGGAAAGTGACAACTCAGTGACCATACACTGGGTGAAAACGACAGACAGGAGAGAGGTAGTAGTGTAAAAGTACATGTAGTAGGCAGGATTTTATTCTTACCTGTGTTTCACTGGAAATATTGCTGGATCACTGAGTCCCTGATCTGCATGTCTTCTTCCTCTGCTTCATCCTCATCACTGTCCACAGGCTCCACAGCTGCCACAACACCGCCATCTGGACCATCCTCCTGCAGAAAAGGCACCTGTTGTCGCACAGCCAAGTTGTGACCGCCACAGACGTGACTGCCATTTTCTATCTGTTCAATCACTCAATACCTGATCTTCGACAGGAGAGGACCTACACTGCAAGTGCTGCTGTGACCTCGGTCTGGAAGAGACAATGGCTTGTGCGTCTGGGGAAAGGGCCCCTGCCTTCACATCGGAGGAGTTGGAAAAGCTCGTGGATGGGGTCCTCCTCCAGTACACGCTACTCTACGGTCCTCCAGACAACAGGTAAGTACACAGGGAGCATGTTGTATGGGCTATGCCTGTGTGGAGAGGGCTGGATGTAAGAAGGAAGCGGGCAGAGTGCTGCGTGCATGAAAGACGGTGAATGCATGTGCCACATGGCAAGGGTAGGGATGGGGGCCAATCACTTTGACAGTGCAGTTGGTAATGACTTCTCTTCTTCCCCTGTACATTTCATGTAGGTCAGCGCCCACCAGAAGAAAGATATATGGCGTGCCATCGCCAAGGACGGCCGGACCCTGGGGGTCTACCACAGATGGAGCACCCACTGCCGGAAAAGATGGGAGGACATCTGCCACTGGAGCAAGAAGATGGCGGAGGCTCAGCTGGGGATGGCCTCCCAACGTGGGAGGGGTGTCCGTCGCACCATGACCCCCCTGATGTTCAGGATCCTGGCGGTGGCCTACCCGGAGTTGGATGGGTGCTTGAGGGCATCACAGCAGACACAAGGGGGTGAGTCTCTCATTCTGCTGACTTTGCGCGCAGTGGAGTTGTCTGGGTGGGGGAGGAGGGCTGTGGGTTTCCCTAGGCCAGGGCGAGTTCCATAGGTAAGGCCCCTCCGTAAGACAGGCCATGTGGCACCCCAGCCCACCTCTGTAAAGTGCCAAGTACACCTAGTCATGCCCCTGTGTCATCTATGTGGGCAGATGTCGTCCATAGGCTTGTAGGCCATTTCTCAGTAATTAAACAGTGGAGCCCAAGAGCGCAGCGTAGTGCAGGGGGCTTCTGTGTCTGTCTTGTCCACCAACGGTAGCGGTAATCCATGCACTCAACATGTCTTTCTTCTGTCCCCCCCCCCCACTTTTTGTGTTCTCCCTGTTCTTGTGTGCATTAGCATCATCAGGCGGAGGAGCAGTGGCACTGGAGCACGAGGGGGCTGCATCCCACACGGCCATGGGAGGCCACACTACGGACTTGGAATTCACCAGTGGGACAGAGGGCGAGGGAAGCTTCACGGCGGGTATAGGAGCTGACACCAGCGACACGGACACGTCCTCTGATGGGAGCTCCCTCATGGTGGTGGCAATATCTGTGCCCCCACATCTACAGGCACAGCCGCCACCCCCCCTACCAGCACCGCCCTCCCAGCAGCCCCTCTGCCTTCACCCCATGCCCGCTCACCCAGGAGGGTGGGCATCACCTTCGCCCCAGGCACCTCAGCCCCTGTCACCCCTGCTGCCCTCACTGAGGAGGCCATTGACCTCATCAGGTCCCTCACTGTTGGGTAGTCTACCATTTTGAATGCCATCCAGGGTGTAGAAAGGCAGTTGCTACAAACTAATGCATTCCTGGAGGTCATTCATTCTGGTCAGGCGGCCCTTCACCAAGCTTGTCAAACTCTGGCCTCAGCACTGATGGCAGCCATTGTCCCTGTCTATAGCCTCCTCCCTCCAACTTCCTCTACCCAGACCCAATCCCCTGTACCTCTGCCTATCCCAAGCACACCATCAGACCAGCCTGCACACACCTCACCACACAAGGGAAGCTCAGGCAAACATAAGCACCACACATCCTACAGGCACTCACGCAAACAACACACATGCAGACACACCAACATCCACTGCCTCCACTGCGTCCCCCTCCTCGTCGTCTTCATCCTCCCTCCAAGTCTCGTCTACACTCACACCTGCATGCACTACCTCGACAGCCACTACATCCCTCACCAGCACACCCACCAGCACACCCTGCTCACATGCAGTCACCATCCCCACTACCATTCACACGTCCCCTGTGTCCTCTCCCAGTGTGTCTGTGACGCCCCCTCCCAAGGTACACAAACGCATCCACACACCCACCCAACAGCCATCCACCTCACGACAGCCTCCAGCTCATGCACCTGCACCCAAAGTCACTAAACGTACACCCCCTGCTACCACCACCTCTTCCTCCACTCCCAAACCCCCTCCAGCTACCCGTCCCAGTGTGTTCAAGAAACTTTTCCTGTCCACACCTCCCCCATCCCTTCCATCTCATGTGTCCCGAAGTAGCACCTCAGCCACAACATCTCCGGGACCAGTGGTGCCTGTAGTCACCGGTATGTGGAGTGCACCGGCCACCAGGACAGCCAGTGTGGCACGGAGCCACAGCACAGCCAGTCCCCCACCTGTGAAGTATCAGAAGTTGGCCAGTGCCCGGCGGGAGAGGGGGAAGACTCCAGCCACCAAAGTCGCTCCCAGGGGTCCCGGTGGGAGTGTGGAATCAGCTGTGACACCTCCCAAGGTGGGGAAGGGCCACAAGAAACCTGGCAAGTCTGGGAAGAGCTGCACAGCGGAGAAGACCGCCATCATCCCCGCTGTCCAGGAGGCCACCGCCAGCCCCAGCTCAGCTGCCCAGGAGGCCACCGCCAGCCCCAGCCCAGCTGCCCAGGAGGCCACCACCATCCCCAGCCCAGCTGCCCAGGAGGGCACCGCCAGCCCCAGCCCAGCTGCCCAGGAGGGCACCACCAGCCCCAGCCCAGCTGCCCAGAAGGGCACCGCCAGCCCCAGCCCAGCTGCCCAGGAGGCCACCGCCAGCCCCAGCCAAGCTGATCCGTGAAGGACCGCCAGCACAAGCCCCGCTGGGCCATGAAAGACTGCCAACTCAAGCACCGCTGAACAGGGCACCGCCCGCACAAGCCCCGCTGGGCCATGAAGGACCGCCAACTCAAGCACCACTGAACAGGGCACCGCTAGCACAAGCACCGCTGAACAGGGCACCGCCAGCACAAGCACCGCTGGGCCATGAAGGACCGCCAGCACAAGCACCACTGGGCCATGAAGCACCGCAACTCAAGCACCGCTGAACAGGGCACTGCGAGCACAAGCACCACTGAACAGGGCACCGCCAGCACAAGCACTGCTGGGCCATGAATGACCGCCAGCACAAGCCCCGCTGGGCCATGAAGGACCGCCAACTCAAGCACCGCTGAACAGGGCACCACCAGCACAAGCACCGCTGAACAGGGCACCGCCAGCACAAGCACCGCAGAACAGGGCACTGCCAGCACAAGCACCGCTGGGCCATGAAGGACCGCCAGCACAAGCACTGCAGAACAGGGCACCGCCAGCACAAGTACCGCTGGGCCATGAAGGACCACCAGCACAAGCACCGCAGAACAGGGCACTGCCAGCACAAGCACCGCTGGGCCATGAAGGACCGCCAGCACAAGCCCAGCTGTGCCATGAAGGACCGCCAACTCAAGCACCGCTGAACAGGGCACCACCAGCACAAGCACCGCTGAACAGGGCACCGCCAGCACAAGCACCGCAGAACAGGGCACCGCCAGCACAAGCACCGCTGGGCCATGAAGGACCGCCAGCACAAGCACTGCAGAACAGGGCACCGCCAGCACAAGTACCGCTGGGCCATGAAGGACCACCAGCACAAGCCCCGCTGTGCCATGAAGGACCGCCAACTCAAGCACTGATGAACAGGGCACCACCAGCACAAGCACCGCTGAACAGAGCACCGCCAGCACAAGCACCGCTGGGCCATGAAGGACCGCCAGCCCAAGCACCGCTGGGCCATGAAGGACCGCCAACTCAAGCACCGCTGAACAGGGCACCGCCAGCACAAGCACCGCTGAACAGGGCACCGCCAGCACAAGCACCGCTGGGCCATGAAGGACCGCCAGCACAAGCCCCGCTGGGCCATGAAGGACCGCCAACTCAAGCACCGCTGAACAGGGCACCGCCAGCACAAGCACCGCTGAACAGGGCACCGCCAGCACAAGCACAGCTGGGCCATGAAGGACCGCCAGCACAAGCACTACTGAACAGGGCACCGCCATCACAAGCACCGCTGGGCCATGAAGGACCGCCAGGACAAGCCCCGCTGGGCCAACTCAAGCACCAATCACCAGGGCACCGCCAGCACAAGCACCGCTGAACAGTGCACCGCCAGCACAAGCACCGCTGAACAGGGCACCGCCAACTCAAGCACCGCTGGGCCATGAAGGAACACCAGCACAAGCACCGCTGGGCCATGAAGGACCGCCAACTTAAGCACCGCTGAACAGGGCACTGCCAGCACAAGCACCACTGGGCCATGAAGGACCGCCAGCACAAGCACCGCTGGGCCAGGAAGGAACGCCAACTCAAGCACCGCTGAACAGGGCACCGCCAGCACAAGTACCGCTGGGCCATGAAGGACCACCAACTCAAACGCAGCTAGCCCATGAGCGGCAGGGGCACTGACGCAACTGGGTCCGTCACGGGGTGAGTGATGCACTCTGGGCACCAGTCCCCCTCCAGAACCAGTGGAGAGATCCATCCACTACCTCTGTCCTTCAAAGGATGAAGCACTCTGGGCACCAGTCCCCCTCCAGAACCAGTGGAGAGATCCATCCACTACCTCTGTCCTTCACAGGATGAAGCACTCTGGGCACCAGTCCCCGTCCAGAACCAGTGGAGACTGTTATCCACTTGAGAGACTGTGGCTTTGCACTCCTCAGGATTGAACAGTGGGCAACCCACCCACTGTAGAGACTTGAGAGACTGTGGCTTTGCACTCCCCAGGATTAAACAGTGGGCAACCCACCCACTGTAGAGACTTGAGAGACTGTGGCTTTGCACTCCCCAGGATTGAACAGTGGGCAACCCACCCACTGTAAAGACTTGAGATACTGTGGCTTTGCACTCCCCAGGATTGAACAGTGGGCAATGAGCCCCCTCGTGGATCTGGCGTCGTACACTCATCCGGCTGAGGTGCCCCCCCTTCCCTTCCCCCTGAGGTGCCTGTTGTATTTCTATCTGATGCCCCTGCAGTGTTCTCTCTGTTTTGATCGGGTATCGAGTGTGGGCTTTACCCATGCATTTTGGGCCCAGTGGTCCACGGACTATAAATGGTGCACTACCTGGACTTGTATTATTGGTGTATATATTTGTTTATGGTGTATATATATTTTGGAGTACTGGATTTTAATAGATTACAATTGTTACAATCATTTCCTTTTGTCTTTGCATTCTTCCAGGGGGTTTGGGGGCTGTAACTGTAATGTATCAACATGTATTAGTGTGTGTGTGTAGTGGGTGGGGGTGGGGGTGTTGCGTGTTGCATGTCCCTGTTTTTTGCCTCCCCTGTGTCGTAGGTGCATTACTGACCGTGGTCTTCGCTGCAGGCGGTCGTGCTCCTGGTAGAGGAGCAGGAAGACTATCGCAGGTAGAATTTGGAGTTCCTGTTCCATGGTGTACTCGTTCCTCGTGGGGTGTGTAGAGGTGAGTGTTTTTCCTTCGGGATTCCTGTTTCCACCGTGTTTTTATCCGCAGTGAATCTGCCCCGGAAAAGGTGTCGGATTGGCCTGTCATAATAGTGTGGGCAGTACATTGTCTTCCGCCTGTCTGTAGGTGGTGATCGCCGCGCTGTTTGTTTGTACCGCCGTGGCGGTCGGAGTGTTAAAGTGGCTGTCTTTGTTGGCGGTTTCCGCCACGGTCACAATTGCAATTTTTTTTATCGCCGGCCTGTTGCCGGTCTTGTCGCCGCTTTAACACCGTACGCCAGGGTTGTAATGACCACCTTTGTGTAAATGACCTTTCTTTAATGAGTAAGTCGTATATGGAGCACAATTAATAATTTTTGATGTGCAAAATTATTAGATGCATGCTAGCGGGTCTGCTACTCTTTGCAGTATGTTTTCAGTGTCGCTGTAATGGATAATATATTAACTTTTTATATTCATACCAATGGTCTGGCTTTTCTCCAACTGGCCCTTTAATTGTACTAAGACTCCAAACTTAAAAGAGGCAGTTGAATTTCAGTCACACATGTGACATATTATGGATATCCTGTCTGCTGTAAGTACATTGTGCATAGATTATAAACGATGCACTGCATTACAGGGAAGGCGATATAGTTTTTTTGGCATGTTTTACAAGAAGTATACCGTCTGCCAAATTCTGAATCAAGCACTTAGTCCACGTTACACCCTGGTCTCTCCCTCCACCACAAATTATTTACAAGAAATACCTTCACTTGTGTGATGCTATTAATTGTGTTTGACCAATGGCTTTGTGTTTCACCACTCCGCATATTAGTTGCTCAATGTTCACCAGTAGCACGTTATGGGGGTCATTCTGACCCCGACGACCACGGAAGCACCGCCAACAGGCTGGCGGTGCTTCCTTAAGTATTCCGACCGCGGCTGTGAAGCCGCGGTCGCCCAGCTGGGTCCGGCGGTTTCCCGACGGATTTCCCCCGGCTGGGAGAATCCTCCATGGCGGCGCTGCTTGCAGCGCCGCCATGGGTATTCCGACCCCCTTCCCGCCAACCTGTTTCTGGCGGTTTTCACCACCAGAACCAGGATGGCGGGAACGGGTGTTGTGGGGCCCCTGCACTGTCCATGCCAGTGGCATGGGCAGTGCAGGGCCCCCCTAACAGGGCCCCAGCAGGATTTTCACTGTCTGCTTTGCAGACAGTGAAAATCACGACGGGTGCAACTGCACCCGTCGCACCCCTGCAACTCCGCCGGCTCCATTCGGAGCCGGCTTCATTGTTGCAGGGCCTTTCCCGCTGGGCCGGCGGGCGCTCCTTTGGCGGTCGCCTGCCGGCCCAGTGGGAAAGCCAGAATGGCCGCTGCGGTCTTTTGGCGGCCTGATTTTGGCGGGCGGCGATGGCCGCCCGCCAAAGTCAGAATGAGGGCCTATATGTTTTATACAGTTTAGCCGCCTATTGGCTTTGACATTGCATTAGCCATTACATTCTGTATTCTGCCTATTGGCTTTAACATGCTGTATTCATTTTAGCTGCCTATTGGCTTTGACATGATATTAGACATTACATTTTGTATTCAGCTCAGCTACCTATTGGCTTTGACATGATATTAGACATTACGTTTGATATTTAGGTTACCTGCCTATTGGCTTTGACATGACATTAGACATTACATTTGATATTCAGGTTAGCTGCCTATTGGCTTTAACGTGGAGTTAGACATTGCAGTTGAAACATCGCAGATGTCTGTATTCTTCCAAGCTGTGTTTTACCACAAGATGAACCAAGCTGTTTTCTTCACACCAGACTAGACCTGGTAAGAGAGAGTACATTTGGTGTTTTCCTTTCTGCTCAGCCTTGGGAATAGGAGAAGTCTAGGAGATCTGGACAGTCTCCAAAGGCTTGCATAGTTTTCCCGAGTCTGAGAGGAGGGGGCTCGCTTTTGTAAGGATGACTCTGGGCTACAGTGAGTTAGATTCGAATCTGCTTGACTTCAGGCTGGAGCTAGACATCAGTTGCCAGTCTCCCGTGTGGGTAGATAATCTCTTTCTCGCAGTTGACCGGAGTTATCAACTTGCAGACCCCAGAAAGATGAAGCTGAAGATAGGTCCTACTTGCTCATACGGTGATTAATTTGGACTTTTATGCTTTGCTTTGAATATATTATATATTTGCTGTGTACATTGCAACCAAGAAGTACTGTGATATATTTTGTTTTCTTGCTGCGACTACTTTGTGCTTGAAATCTACTAATTCGTCTCTCAAGAACTTGTGGGTGGGGAGAATTAACAACAATAAAGGTCTTCTTTGAACTCAGAAGTGCATTCCATAGAGGTTCTGTAAGCTCTGATATGAGATATGTAGGAAAGCAGAACAACTTGGCAGTAGGGAAAGTTACTCTTCTGCAACAAAAGTTAGAAGGATTAAGATAGTAGAGGTATGGCAATATAATAGTGGGGTGTCAATGATCATGTGCTATGCTTTTGCTCAGTCAGTGACTGTGGTTGAAGAAAAAGCTAAGGGAAAAATTAGGACAGGTGTAAATCCATCATGAAAGCAATGAGAAAAAAGTCCCTTGAGCAGAAAAATGTGTTACATACCGAAAATGGAAGTTACATCATTTGGTAGGCTGGAACAGAGAGAACGAACAGTGAAGTGAAGTACCAGTAGTAGGTGACTGAGTTGGTACTGGAAAACAGATCTTATTTTTAGTTGGTAATGCATTGCAAACTTCATGATGCTGTGCTAACCGAAGCAAATGCACATTGCACAGCCAACAAAGCAGTGCCAAACTGAACCATCCTGCCTTTAGATAATGAGTGGCAACCTGCAGTGAGGCGATGATTGGTGAGATATCTGCCTCTCCCTTAACAAACGCAGTATAAATAATTTGTCAATGAGCAAGGAAGGTGAATCACCACTTCTTCCTGCGTCCGGGCTATGACTGCTCCCCCACTAACCGAATGGGCCTCCTCCATAACACACTCCATGTCTGGCTGCTGGCTGTGTCACTGGTTGTCAATGTGGCTAGGAAAAACCCATGAATTACCCATTTTAGAACCAGATTATTATTTTTCCAAAAGCCCAAAAGCAATAACTTACTACAATTTTGTTAGCAGTATATTCTATCGAAACTATCGCCTTGGAAGGTTTGTTGTTTGACAACATGTTAGAGAAGTTAGGAACTCAAGTCAACCAAAACATTGTTCTAATGGAAGGACAGGGCTATGAAAGAATGAGAGAAAAGCGCAATGAGGAGGTGGAAAGGAATGGTCAATGAATGACATATGGTCTTGTTTGGTAATGGGATCTCATTCCTTTCTTCCATTCTGCACTGCCATAGACACTGCTGGCTTATTGTATATAAATAAGACAATATTGGGAGGTCCTAGTATTATTGTTCAATAGGTCACTTAACCGCTCCTGCAATCCAGTTATACCCTGCCAGCAAAGTGGCACTGCATGGGAAGAGAAAACTGTTTAATTACCCACAGCCACCGATCAACTGTAGAGCAGTATAAAAATACTTAGGGGAATATTTACCTCAGCACCATCATTCCATAATTTTATTTACGCTAAGGCAGCACTACAGCGTCTTTTCTGCCATGCCAGATTTCCAAAGTGCCAGAATGTTTGATTGCACTACTTTGCAAACTCTTGTGCCACATTATGCCTGCGCTTTGCATAATGTATGCAAAGGGGGGCTTCTGGTGCTGGGAGAACTGAAAAAATGGCACAGTGATATTTACAAGATTTCACTAGGCCATTTTTTTTGGTCATTTTTAACTCCTGCTTCGACGGACCCATCGAAGTCAATGGACCTCCTTGCACTTTGCTGCACTAGTGTCAAAATTGTTTATGCTGGTGTAGTAAAGCACCACAGTAGCTTAAAAAATGTTGACGATGTTGTGCTAATGACCACAACGGTGTGTTGTGTCATAAATACAATGCAACCATGATGCTGTTAGGTGCCGGTAGGAAAGCACAAGGAAAGTGGTGCATCATCTAGTGGCGAATCACTTTCTTGTGGGCCAAGGTGTAGTAACTGCCCTTGTCCTACCACTTGTGTAGGTGTCTGCAAACATAGACAAAAATGTAATTTAACATATAATTGATCTCCTTTTCCAAAGAACAACTTAACTACCAATGAACAAGATTGTTTAGTTTGTCTTACCTGAATTGATTAGGCGATGGTACCTATCAAAAATCTTCCCAGACCTTATTGCAGAGTTTCCCAAAATAGTCTTCTTCTTAATGGTGGTGGTATTACCGTTTTCTTCTTCTTGTGCTACCAGGAAAGACATTAAATACAAAGCAAGGTCCCTCTGCCAGCTATACCAATGAGGTGAAATACAACTGTCAGATTCATCAGAAATAATATTTATTCATCACTAGTAACTAAACTGAAAGAGAAAATACGGAGTTAGTGGGTTTATTAACAAGGACTGAGGATGGAGCACCATGACAAAAACACTTAACTAGTCTGCATTATTGTGGGGCACTGGAAAAGAGTCAGACATTGACTCTTCTGCACTATGATGCTTATGTTATATTTTTTGTACCTGGCTGGGTATGTGGAGCTGGTATTAGATATTGTATTGTTCAGGTAATTAGATTTAAGAAGGTTCTGCAGTGAGTTGGTGTCATCTTCACCAGATCCGCCCCAGCAAGTGCGTGATCTGTTTACAGCGTAAAACTAAATCACACCTTACTAAATCACACACCCCGAATGAAGAGGGTTAGGAGCTCGATGAATGGATGGGAGAGGGGATTTGGGGAAAGGTGTGACAAAGACAAACACTCCACAAAGGAAACCAAGGCAGTATTCATCTGGGCACTGAGCAGCACACCATCATCAATCTGTGATGATATGACATAGTTCAGTTAAATGCATTGCAAACAGTCCTTCTGCCTCCGAGAGATCCAAAATAGTGTATCTCTAAATGTAATGTCTTCTATGTATGAAACATACAAATAATTGAGTACTGAAGTTAGCCCACCCAGTTCTAAAAGCTATGATTGGTAAAAGAAAAATTATACTTATTGTCAAATTGGACGGTGTATTTCCATTCTCCTTCCAATGTCCATCACTCTTGGGTGCCTGGTTGAACTTGCTAGTAGGTAAGCTTGAGTGTGGAGCTTTCACCAAGTTTTATTTGTGCATGAGAGGACTAGGAGAAGGCCTGCAAATTTAAAAAAAACAGTGACTGTATTATTGAGTAAAGGAGAAAGAAAAAAGGAAGCAAGGTAATCTTCATGAGGAGTCAGGCATGTACCATAAAGACTCAGTGGCAGAGCAAGAACATAAAGAGGAGTTTCATGTTTGAGCCAGCAATGCAGCAAACACACACACAGCAGCATTTCCCAAATCAACACACCTTTCTCCAGTGTACCGAGCTGAGTGAGTACTAGGCAACAGAGTCTCCACCATCATCATAGTTTCTCCTTGAAGTCACTTAGGGGCATATTTATACTCCGTTTGCGCCGAATTTGCGTCGTTTTTTTTCGACGCAATTTCGGGGTAAAACTAACGCCATATTTATACTTTGGCATTAGACGCGTCTAGCGCCAAAGTATGAGGAATGAGCGTCATTTTTTTGCGTGAACGCCTTCCTTGCGTTAATGAGATGCAAGGTAGGCGTTCCCGTCTAAAAAAATGACTGCGACGCAAATGCGTCGTATTTATACTCCCGGGCAAAAATCACGCCCGGGAGTGGGCGGGGCAAAAAAACCCGCATTTGCGCCTCTTTTTAACGCCTGGGTCAGGGCAGGCGTTAAGGGACCTGTGGGCTCAAAATGAGCCCACAGCTGCCCTCCCATGCCCCCAGGGACCCCCCCTGCCACCCTTGCCCACCCCAGGAGGACACCCAAGGATGGAGGGACCCATCCCAGGGACATTCAGGTAAGTATAATTTTTTTTTTTTTTATATATTTTTTGGCATAGGGGGGCCTGATTTGTGCCCCCCTACATGCCACAATGCCCAATGACCATGCCCAGGGGACATAAGTCCCCTGGGCATGCCCATTGGGCAAGGGGGCATGACTCCTGTCTTTACTAAGACAGGAGTCATGTAAATGGCGTCTGGGCGTCGTTAAAAATGGCGCAATTCGGGTGGAGGCGATTTTTTTGCCTCAACCTGACTTGCCCCATTTTAAGACGCCCTAACGCCATTTTCCCCAACGCCGGCGCTGCCTGGTGTACGTGGTTTTTTTCCACGCACACCAGGCAGCGCCGGTCTGCTAGCGCCTACTAACGCCATTCAATAAATACGGCGCCCGCATGGCGCTTCAGAATGGAGTTAGCCGGCGCTAATTTTTTTGGCGCAAAACTGCGATAGCGCAGTTTTGCGTCAAAAAGTATAAATATGGCCCTTAATTTCTCCTTGTAGCTGTTGAGGTAGTCCTGCCTTGAGTCCTTCTATCCTCCTCCTGATTCTGAGTAAATCCATCCCAATCCCAGTCCCAAACTAAGCGAGGTAGACCTGTGTAGTGCATTGCTGTTGAAGAACACGTAGAGAATCAGTATTGGAGTATTTTGTGTAAATTTGTGTTTCATAACTAAAGTGACTCGTGTGGTCTCTGAGGAATCAGAAAAAAGGAGTGGGCCTTACAGGTAATATCGCTAAATTTGAAATGCCAATCATTTTCAGAAAAAATGATCAACCATCAACCTCCAAATATTGCAAATCACCAGAAACAAGTTTAGAATTTGGTGAACTCCCTCCTTCACTGTCATCCAGCACACGTATCATCAATAATCACTTAAAATCACTCAATATATCACCACTGATTGGTGCAATAGTTAGTATTTACCTCTTCCAATCCAAGCACAGTGGTTGATACAAAATATTATCTCCTTATTGATGGTAGCAACACATTGGAATTTGGCATTGGTACTAGCAGTTTTTTAATCAATGATCTTTTGGGCAGCCCTGCTAGGTGATGTAAAAAAAGGATAGACAGTGGCATATGAGAAGGGCAGGCATTGTCTCTAATGTCTTGAAAGGAATCTGGGGGCTTCTACACTGCTTATGGGCCCAGCTCCAATGCAGCCATGTTTGTGAGTATGGCTAAAAAATGGTAGGGCAGCAAAAATCTGACAAAAACATAATATTCCACTAGCTAGTTTTTCAAGGAGGAAAGAAGTTCAGCGAGAAATAATAAAAAAGTTCTATGGAGGCACTGGCTTACTCAGTCCAAGAAGCTGAGTTTGTCTTCACACTCAGGTGGTTCACCCAGAAATTAGTCAGTTAACACACTTGATTCTGACTCATCATCCTCTTCTTCATCCTGTGCTATTTGGGAATGTTATAATCAGGTGGTATAAAATGGTGGTTCATTTTGATCATGGTTAATCTCTCTGAGTTTTGAGGTGAGAGACTGGTCCTTCTCTCTGTCACAACTGTACCAGCTGCACTGAACACATATTCAGCAGACATGCTGGCTACTGGACAAACCGGAAACTTAATTGCAAGCCTGCTGAGCTGGGGCCAATGGTGATTTGTCCCATACCAATAGACCAATAGGTTTTGATCCACATGCACCTCTTTGGGTCATCCAGCTTCGCCTGGAACATCCTCTGAATGGTCTGAATGGTCATTGGTGCTGCCACTTGCTTGAACTATTTTGCCTTCACCTCTAAACTGGACTAAAGATCTGCCACTTGAAGCCAAGCCAGAAAGAGGTTGGGTGTGATTCTTCTGTTGCTGGTGTTGCCGGATTTCATGTTGCTGGTGTTGGTTGCTGAGAGACAAGACTGCCATCTCTAGAAGTTGAAGATGGCACCCCATAAATATGGAGTGGAACTCTAAGCTTTAGCCATTCTTCCTCCAGTTCTCTGGCTTACTCAACAATCCACCTCTTGTATTTTGGAACATCCCCTTCAGAAAAAGGAATTAAATTGGTAAGAATTGGCACAGATGTGCTCTTCGGACGAGACAATCTCATTTTGCAGCCCTGCATTAAAAGTCAAACAATAGCTAAGGCTATCAACCAAGACATATACTTCAGGGTTTTTGTTCATACCTCTGAGTGTGAATGTTTCAGACACCTTCTTCAGCTGCTCCTGTAGCTGATGCAGCAATGGGATTGTTTAGCCCACCGTACTGTCCACCTTGCTAACTTACCACGTGAAAACCTCAAAAGGGAGCAGCATCTGTGTCAGGCCCTTGACTTGGCCACATTTGTTGCACCCATGGTCATTGCTTTCCTAATTGCATCCCCTCCTCTTTGAATGACATAATGTTTGATCTGTCTGTACTGCTCAAACAGACATTGCAGTATATAATATGTTGAGTTCCAACATGCTGGTACCTCTTGTATCAGGATTTCAACTGCTACTCTGTTAGCTTGCTGAATAATCCACAACTACTTCTGGTCTTTAAATTAATGGCTGAAATGAGTGCAGATCCATCTGTAGGTGGTCAGTATGTTACTAAGTGTGTCTACTTTCTTGTGAAACTCTTGAACAGCCGGATTGATGCAGTGTACTAAACACAGGACCCTGGAAAAGCTACCATCTGACAATGCCTTGACTATGTTACAGACATTGTCTGTGGCACCAAATCCAATTTGGAGACCTCTGCATCACAGCCAGTCAGACACCTTCCTAGTAAATTTGTCCAAGATGTTTTCACCTGTATGTCATTTCTCCATGGCGACCATGGCTACTGTTGCTTGCCACCAAATGTTCTTAAAACTTTCTTCAAGGCCAAGACCTGTAGATGGCTTTTGCTTTAACCCCACAAATGAGAACCAGTGTGCAGTGATGCACATGTAAACAGTCACATGACAACTGGTCTACCTGTCTGTTGTAAGGTGGATGGTGTGGATAACACTTTATCACAAAGTTTGTCCAACCAATTGCAGAACATTGTGATGCAGCACTGGAATAGCAACTCTAGCAAAATACATCCGACTTGGAACCTTACGTTTTGGGAAGATGACTGCCACAAATTAAAAAAATCCCACTCCTTCCACAAAAAAAGGGAAGGATGTCTAGCGCTTACATTTTTGTCAGCTTCCCATTGTACAAATGTGCCATTGGGTGGTTGCACTCATAGGACCCCTCTTTCCTAAACATGCCCATAATAGTAGCTGGGATATTCTCCTTTTCTGCGGCCACTGATCGAGGCATCCTTTGAGGAGTAGGTGGTGATAGACTCAATCTGCGTCATGGAGCAGTCACCATATGCTATGGTGTCTCCACCTGACTCTGAGTCTTCCTGTGCTATTGTGAGGTCACTGAGGCGGGTGATTCTGGTGCACTGCTGGGGACAGGGCTGCTTTGCATGAGGACGTCACTCTTTTCTTCCTCACCTTCCACTGTGATTTGACTATTTGTAGTTGCTGTTTGCTGGCTCTCCTAACCTTCACCACAGCAATCACATTTGACCATTTGTTTTAGGAGCTCCTTCTACCGGATTGTGAGATGCTTTTTCATATTTGTAGTCTGGCCTCCAGTACCATAATTTTAACCAGGCATACCTCTATGAACGCTTGCATGGCAAATGGAGCAAATTGCAAAGTTCTCCTCCTGTTTACTAAGCATAAAAAAGTCCCAAACTGGGGAGGAGTATCTTCTTAGTGGGCCACTAACCAATGCCTGAAGAAGAACTGGAGGTAGCTGGGTGTGCTGATTGCCTCTTTGCAGTGCATACTTCTACTGAGGTAGTAGTTGGTGCAAGTCTCAGCTGAGGCCTTACAAATATGAAAGTTGGTGGATTCTACCTGTGCTCCATCCCTTGGAGTAGGTTTGACAGTAATGCTGGACTCCTCTGTGCCAGCTTCCAGAATGACTGGGCTCATTTTCGTCATCCTCCTCATCATCCCCTTCCATGATTCTAAGGCTTTCGGGAAGTTTTCTTTTCCTATGCCTCTCCCAGCCTCTCCTTGACTCGTATGTAGTCCACTCCATGTCCCTATCATCGTCAACAGAAGCCGTGCTTGGAGAAGATGGTAGAGTAGTACCTCTCTTTTTTCTTGCTGGAGATCTAGAAGCCATTGATTGTGAAATGGACAAATCAAAGTTAGTGTCACAGTTGCAAGGTCTGGGGCTTAGGTTAGGGTGGTGCTGTTGATGCAGAATTGGTGCTTCCAGATTCCTCCTAGGTACTGGTGTACCAGGCACACTTTTCCTGAAAAATGTTGTGGTTGGCACACCACTGATTGAAAGTTACTTCTTCTCACTGACTACTTTCTTGGGAGAAACTTTCTTTAGGGCCATCTTAAAGCTCTCAGTTGACAGTGGAACTAAGCTGCACAAGCAGAATAGGACTGGAGGACTGAAAGTACTGTGACTGAAAGTGTATGCCTTAGTTGTGCACCTAAATGCAACTAAGCAAGACAAACATGTAGTTAGTGAAATGTGGCATTGTTGCAGGTTGAAATAGTACAAACAGAATATTAGTGTGGTTTGTTAGTTATGTGATAAATACCAATTTAATCTAACATTGTAAAGTCAACCATGCCTTTAATTTCAAATCAGGCAACACAAAACGTCAATATAGCTATTTGCTTTATCTCCATCTGTTTTAAAGGAGAAAGGTGCATGGGTAAATAGAATAATCCCTAACAAACCTACGGTGGCAAGGTGGTCCAGGGGAAATTGTATAGTCATTTAAATAAACAATTATGCTACTGATGTGTCTACAGTCCACAGCAGTTAGGGTGTCCAGGAGGAAGTGGAATTATTACACACCTAAAGAAACAGAATGTTGTTGTGTGGCTGTGCACCTATGGTAGATGGATGAAGGCATTGACCACGGCAAAATGCTGAATTAAATAAATTAGAAGAATAAAAAAAAATGTAAAAAATATTTTGATAATAAAATAAAAAACAAGAAATAAATTAAAAATAATAACAAAAAAAGCACAATAAAAAAAAAAATTAAAATGAAACAAAACCAATTAAACTTGTGATCAATAATTATGGATGTTTGCATGGTAGGACAAAAATAAAAAACCTACTGTGAGGAAGGAACAAAAAATGCACACAAAAAAAGAAAGAAATAATATAAGCAATGTTCATCTGAATCATATTCTTTTAGAATATATATACTACAATGATCCCCAAGCATATCAATATTAAAGTGGTATCACATCAATCTATGCCAAACCACGACTAAGACACACTGGCTGGATGAACAAAATGGCAGCCAGCCACATGGTCAAGCAACAACAATAAGGAGCAAGGAGGCATGGGGAACAAAGAACACAAGCAAGCCTAGGGCAAAAAGACAATAGCTAGATGCAAAGAATGGCTTCCAGTCACATGGACAAACAACAACAGGACCCATTTATTAAAAGAAGAAGGGAAAGATATAATAAAGAGCCACAAGTGGGTAAATCAATGTGTTTGCAACCAGTCAATCATGCTGTGTTAAAGTGGAAGATCAGATTAAGAATTCCTTTATAGAAGTGGCAATCCTGACCTTGAAAGCAGAATCAAAAGATTATTTAAACCTCATAATTAGTACAGAAGAAGTATTGGTGGCAATGAAGAAAGTGAAGAGAGGCAAAATAGCTTGTTCAGACAGCCTACCAAGTGAATTATGTCTGGTTCTGAAAAAGAGCTGGTCCCTGCCTTAAATGAATCATTATATGTGTTTTTTTCTCAAGGTCATTCCTCACCATGTTCTTGGGATGAGGCCATCATTAGTTAAATTTTAATGCCAAATAAAAACCCAAAGTTCTGTGAATTATATAGACCAATTTCACTACTTAATAGTAATTATAAATATTATACTCAGGTATTAACCAAGAAACTGGAAAAGGTGATAGGCACTTTGGTACATGATGACCAAAAGGGCTTTATTAAGGGAAGTCAACTCCATGAGCTAACACATGACTTGATTGGCGCAATAGACATGGCTGCAGAGGGTAAAACTGCTTTGACAGTGTTGACTTTTGATGCTGCCAAAGGTTCTGCATTATGTAATTCTACAATACGTCCTGGGTGTTCGCAAGAACGATCAGGTCACTATTGTGGGCAAAGGGAACCCTGTTTTAGTAACCCCCCCACTTTTTGCCTGGTTTCTGGATGCAACTTGGATTGGAGTGGACTGGGATCCTGCTAACCGGTTCCCAGTGCCAGTGTTCTTTTCCTAAAATTGCAAAGGTATTGACACAATTGGCAACACCTTTAACTGCCATTACAAGTCCTTAGTAAATGGCACTTAAGTACCCTGGGCATGGGGTACTAATGATAGGCCCATGAGGGCAGCAGCACAGATTGTGCCATCCTCATGGGCCATGCATGCAGATTGAGTGTCCTGGTGCAATCCTAAAATGCAAACTCGACATGGCACACATCCTGTGTGCCATGTGCACTACACACTGCATACAATATAGGTGTGTCACCCCTCTAGTAGTCCTTACAGCCCTAAGGCAGGGTGTACTATACAGTATGTTTGGGTAAAGATGCTGTCCTTGCCAAACCTGGGACATAGTAAGTGAACAGAGCAGCTATTTTAAATGCATGTGATAGACATTGGTCAGTGCGAGTTTCACAGCTACATGATGTCTACTCTGAACCCTGGGTTATTTGGTATCAAACAACTCAGAATGATAAATCTAATCTGGCACCAGTATTGGATTTATGGCAAAATGTACCCAGAGGGAATCTTAGACCCGACCCCTGGAAAGGTAACCAAAACTGTCATGGTTACTGGCCAGTCACAACCAGCCTGCCACCACCAAACAAGATTCTGGAACCCTGGGTTGAGAGCTGCTGCTCTCTAGAAAACCCTTCCTGGGTGGAGGTGTCACACCTTTCTCATTAGGAATGTGCACTGCCTTACTAGCGAGTTTCAAAGGGCTTACTGCCTTTAAAACTCAACCCCCAGGCCTGCTTCTAGCAGCAAATGGCCACTCCCATTGCAAAACCCCAATTTTGGTGGGAGTAATGGTGGAAAAATACACAAAGGGCAAGAGGAGTGGCCACCATCAGCTTTCACCACCCCTAAGGTGTTGCATGCAAGGTGACCTCTCCATTTAATTTTTCCCCATCCTGCATGGTAGGGAAAAAAGCCTATCTGGGATAGGGAAGTGACCGCTGCCCGCAGGAAGTGGTCACATAGTGGATATAGCCACCCTAAGGTAGATGACCAATTGGTCACTATTAGGTACTTGCCTAAACACCAACTAAATACAATATTTAGTGGGGACCCCTAGACTAGAAATTCAGATTCCAAGAGCACAAGAAGACAATCCACAAGGAAGACCCAAGGATCACAAACTAAAGTCCTGCTGCATCAAGAAAAAGGCGCCAAACCCTGCCTGCTGCACCCAGGACTCGACAATCACCACTGAGGGGTTGCTTGGACATCATACAAACTCTAAAATCCCACAGAGGACCTCAACTTTTCTAAACATCACCAAAAATCTCCCTTCAAGTGAAGGCAACACTTTGCATCAAAGACCCAAAAGCCAGTGAAATCCAGTTGACTAACTGTCTGCTGACAAAGGAACCAGATGGTTCAGCTAAACCAAGTTTCACCTGGCAGACTGGGAGGATAAAGCCTGCAAGCATACAAAGTTTGGTGGCACTGTGTGCTCCAGTGGCTGAACCATGCCATAACCAGTGGTACTGGACCCCAACACAAGACACCCAGAAGGACAGTCCACTCCGGAATGTAAAAGGACCAAGAGGAAGCCCCAAGCAAGGGACATCAGAAAATACCAGGACCTCCCATCAGAGAGAGGCTGCTAACCTGCAAGTGACCCTCAAAATGACCAACCTTCTGCTTTCAAGGGCACCTTTGTGCACAGCTCTTGGCTCACTGATTCGCTCTGCATCAGGCTGCCCTGTGCTCTGCATTGAAGATCCATCTGTGTTCTAAGGGTACCCCACCCTTTGCAACCTCAGCTATCCAAGGGGACCCACTGGACGCACCTTGACGTCCACTTGTGCAGTGCTTTTCCAAGTGGTCCCCCACAGTGTCCTTGCACCAGCTCCAAAGACTTTTGAATGGAATGGCTGGGTGAAGAAGATTGCGTAATTTGCCGACAATCCAATGCTATATACACAGGATTTGGGGAGCTCCCTTCCAGCGATCTCGAGTACCATAGAGGACTTTGGTAAGGTCTCTGGCTACCTGATTAATCAGCAAAAGACAGAAATAATGAAATGTAACACTCAGTGTAACAGCCCTCTTGTTAAATAGGAAACAAGATATTTAGGAATCCATGTAGGTGAGGACCTAGATAAAATTGGCTAGATTAACTTTGATCAAACAATGATGGGATTCAGGAAATTATTAAGGTCATGGGGGTGTCTTCTTCTCTCTTTTATGGGAAGGTCTAATATTCTAAAAAAGATTATCTTCCCCAAATGTGTCTTTATTTTTAATGCAATACACTTAGGGCCTGATTATGACTTTGGGGGAGGGGATTACTCTGTCCCAAATGTGACAGATATCCCGCCTGCCATTTTACAAGTTCCATAGGATATAATGGCATCGTAATTCAGCGGTGGGGTATCCACCACATTTGGGATGGAGTAATCCCCTCTGCCAAAGTCGTAATCAGGCCCTTAGTTTTCAAGCCAGAGTGGGTCAGGAAATTACAGGGGGAGATAAGTGGTTTCATATCATCATCTAAGAGGTGAGAATCGCATGGAGGAAGCTTCACAGAAAAAGAGAGCTTGGAGGTATTACAAGCCTGGATTTTTGATTATATATTGCTGGGCTTTTCAATTAAAGAATATCCTTCCCATTGCATTGGATAACTCCTTTTATACCCCATTTTTTAAAGCCCTGAAGAAAAATTTGTCCCAAGGTAGGGATTATTACCTTTTTAAATTTTGCTACCCATGGGGCTGATTTAAGAGCCCGAAGCACCTCCTTTGTGCCATATTAGCATATTTCTTTCAAGCTAATGTGGCCCAACAAGGCCAAAATCACTGCACCAAATTTACAAGTTCGGGCAATGCATGCATTGCGCCACTTTGTTACCCTTTGTGTTACATTATGCTTGCATCAGTTCCCCCATTAATGGGGGCCATCATTTATTTCAGCACTTTTAATGCCTGCTCAGAGCAGGAGTTAAAAGGGAGCATGCCATTGTTTTCAATGGGTGTTTCAGGTTTAGTGTCACACTTTTTATGCTAATCCTGCAAAGCTCCTAACTAGTGTAAACAATGTTGATGCTAGTTCCCCTAACATGGTGGCGTGAGGAGGGAACTAAGGGGCACATGCGGAACAAACAGCTCATTCAAGCTTAATGCAAATTCACACTGGCTGCATGCACAAAATGGATGCCAGCCACATGGCCAAACAGCAACAACAAGGAGCAAGGAGAACAAAGAAAACATGCAAGCCTATGGCAAAGGCATACTGGCTGGATGCACAAACTGACTGCCAGCCACAGGGTCAAACAACAACAACAAGGAGCAAGGAGTTATGGGGATCTAAGAACACATGCAAGCCTATGGCAAAGACACACTAGCTGGATGCACAAAATGTCCATAGGCCACATAGTCAAACAACAACAAAAAGGAGCATGGAGGCATGGGGAATAAATAAAGAACAATATACACCTGAGGAGTGAGAGGAAAAACCATTACCCAACGTCCCAATAAATGAACCAATCACACACAGAGGACAAGGAATACAAGTTGAGACCCCAAACATGGTCCCACCAACTAGAGATACAGCATCTAAGTTCTGAGAAAACTACCTTCACTCACCAGTAGTGGCATGCTTCATCACAGGGCGATGCTAATACATTCCCACGCTAGCCAACATAAGGAATGGAGCTGAAGGGAGGAGAAACAAATACTGTAGACCAACAGATGGTGATCAAACACACACAGAACACGTCATCCACATAGTTAAAACTATCTCAGGTAATACCATACTCAATCTTTATTCAAAGGTTCACCAGATAGGATTAGAAGAAAATCAACAATAGGTGTTGAAAAGGGGACCTAATCACCCCTACACCCCAAATAGCTGTTCAAAGGTCAACATATTTCAGCCATTTCCATCACCCATAAGGGTCACTCGGTCTTCATCAGGACCATCGATCCCCTTTAGTTTATATACTTCATACCCTACCTGTAGTGCATTCAGAAAAAAAACAAATTCTGCTCCATGTCGGGTGGCAGAATCCGGGAACTCTGCGCTACTCCACAAAGAGCCTGAATCCTGAAAACTCTACCAGTTCTGTGCCCGGGCCTAAAAACTACCATCCGCTCCAGAAGATTGCAAATCATCTGAATCAAGACTCACTGTTTGACACCAAATGAAATAACTCTCATCATCATTCACACCCACTCAATGTATATCACTCATTGGTGCAATAGTTACCTGTTCTAATGAAAGCACAGTGGTATGGTGCACTCTTGTCATATTGTATCTTCTCTGTTCCCATGGTAGAAACACAATGACAGTCTTAATCATCTTTACTAGGGCAGCCCTGCTAAGGAATGAAAAAAGGGTAGGCATGGGACAGAGGCATGCGTGTTTGGCTTCATGTCCTTTAAGAGAATGAGGAGGCGTCTTCACTGCACACTGGCCCAACTCCATTCTGGCCTTGCACGTGAATTAATAGTGGGGCTGCATAAATCAGACTCAAAATATACAATGATCCTATAGCTTTGTCTATATTTTTTTCTTTTTTTTGGTAAAGCAGTTTGAAGATAAATAATTGGAAAGTTCTATGGTGGTTTCCTCAGTCAGGGAGGTATAGTTTATCCTCAAACCCAGGGTTTCACCCAGAAGTTGGTCAGCTAACACACTTGAGTCTGACCAATTGCCCTCATCCTCCTTCTATGCTGTTTTAGACACAGTCAAATTGTATGCAGTGATGTGATCGTTCATTTCAGTCATGGTCAATCTCTCCGCATTTTGTGGCAAGAGACTGGTCCTTCTGACAGTGACAACTGCCCTAGCTGCACTAAAAACATTCAACAGATACGCTGGCCACCGGACAAGCCAGATACTTTATTGTCAGCTTGCTGCGCTCTGGCCTTTGGCACTTCTTCCCATGCCAACAGACCAATGGACGTTGATCCACTTAGACCCCTTGTGGGTCTTCCACATGGTCCTGGAACATCCACTGAATGGTCATTGGTGCTAAAACTTGTTCGCCCTCTTTTGTATTTGCCTCTACACTTGACTTGAGTTTGGGTCTGATGCTTCTGTTGCTGATGCTGCCGGTGCTCTTATGCTGGTGTTGGCTGCTGTAAGATAACAGCACTGACCTCTCTGTAGCTCAAAGCCTGCATGTCAGGACCTCTGCCTGGGCCTCTCATTTATTGCCTTTCCTCTTCAGGTCTCTTGCTTGTTCAACAATCCAAAATCCACATGTTGAAACATTCCCTTCTGAAAAAGGAAGGAAAGTGCCCAGTATTTGTTTGTACTGTGGATCACGTATGGTGGCACAGATGCACTCTCTGGAGGACACACTGTCTCTTTGCAGTCTAGTATAATCAGCCAAGCAGGGGATTAAGCTCTCGACTAACTTGTACGTCTCTGTTGCCGTTAACACCGGAGAACCTTTGCAACACCTTTGTTATCTGATTCAATAGCAGATGTAACAACAGGGTTGCTTGACTCATTATACTGTCTTCCTTGCTGACTTCCCGTGTGAAAACCCCAAAGGGAAATTGTATCTTTGTCAGGCATTTGACGAGGCCCCATTTGTCTGCATCTTTGGTCATGCCTTTCCCAACTGCTCCTCCTCCTCTTTGAATGACATGGGGCCTGATTACAACTTTGGAGGAGGTGTTAATCCATTCCATAAGTGACCGTAAAGTGACGGATATACCACCAGCCGTATTACGAGTCCATTATATCCTATGGAACTCGTAATACGGCTGGTGGTATATCCGTCACATTTGGGATGGATTAACACCTCCTCTAAAAATGTAATCAGGCCCATAGTCATTTATTGGTCTATGCTGCTGAAACAGATGTTGCAACACACCATAGGTGGAGCTCTAACGTGTTGACACCTACTGCATAAGGGCTTTTACTGGTACTCTGTTAGCACACTGAATGGTTCTCAACTGCTTCTGGGCTTTGAAAGAATGAGTGACCTATATGTTTCTGTACGCCTATGGCAGACAGAGGATCCAGGAAAAAATTGGCAATGACAATACTTTGAAAATTAATGTTGGGGTGCAACAGGTGCCTATGGCAGGGAGGGGATGGGTATTTTAATTTTTTTTAAATAGGTAAATAATTAAATAAATAATAAATTCTTTATACATTTATAAAAAAAAATAAAAAATAAAAAATACTTTGCATAATAAATAAATTAAATAAAATAAAGCAATTGCTGGAGTACTAACCGACTATGAGGAACCCATTGGGATTTGGGAGGCAAGAAGGTGCATGTGAAAAGTGGACACAAATACATATAATATAAACCATTGTTGATACATATACTACAATGATCGTCAAGCATGTTAATTAAACAGATATAATAACACATGCAGAACTATGGCAAAAGCACACTGGCTAGCTGCAAAAAATGTCCTCCAGCGAAATAGTCAAACAACAAGAAAGGAGGCTTAGACAACAACGATGAAACACAAGCATGCTTAGGGCAAAAGCACACTGGCTGGTTGCACAAAATGGACTTCAACCACTTGGTCAAACAACATCAACAACAGCAAGCAAGGAGGCACTAGAGAACAAGAACACATCATCCTATTAAAAAAGCACACTGATTGTCTATACAAAATGTCCACCAGCCACATGGTCAAATAACACACAAGGACACAGGCATAGGCAACCTTGAACACATTTAGGCTATGGAAAAAAACACACTAGCTGGCTGCACAAAATTGCCAACAGCTACAATGTCAAGCAACAAGCAAGGAGGCATGAACACATACAATCCTATGGCTGCACAAAATGGCCACTGGCCACATGGTAAAACAACAGCAAACAAAGAGGCAGGATAACAAAGAAGACATACAGGCCTATTGGCACTGACTACACAAAATTGCCCCAGGCCACATGGCATAGAGAACAAACAAAAACAAATGGTGGCCTATGGCAAGCACACACACACACACACACACACACACAGGCCAGAGAAAGGAGACATGGTGAAGAAAACATTACCATTAATTCAGTAATGCCAAAAATGAAAATTATGAGAGCTATAAAACCTTTACAACAACAAACATCCTCCCAAAGCATCAAATATTGTCCCAACCAAATACAATTTGTGCAGAAAAAAAGTGAAGTACAAAAAACCCACATTCCTGATCTAAATTATGTTTTAAAATAACATATACCACGGAAACAGTTGTTTCTTGTAACCATGACTAGTACTGGCTGGATGGCCCTAGGGCACTAGTCCAAAATCTACATAGTAAAATAAATGAACAAACATGGAGCAAATGTACTGAATTGTCCAACCGTTTTCCCTTACAAAGTATGAAAAATTTGATGCAGAATAATAACTAGATACCTACTGAAACTCCAGGCCTCCTACCACAACCTCATGTAAAACTTAAATAAAATTACAAATAAGTAATGGTACATACCCTCTATTAAACAAACAACACACTTAGAGAAAAGCTTCTCAACTTACTTGTGATATCAAAAAAACAAAGCTGTTAAAATCCAATGGTATAAATACAGCAGGAGTATCAGACAGAGAGAGTGATCCTTCCACCTTAAAATAGAAGTGAAAAGCAACCTGGAGATGGATAAAGCACTGGGAGGAGACTGCTGTGTTAAAGTAAGCCTCAGCAAGGCCTACTAGTGCAAGGGGTTCACCTTTCTCTGCACAAAGTCCTCAGACCATGTAGGAAGAAGTTGGCACAGGAACTGAAATAAAAGACAAAGTTTATTAACCTCATGAGGTGGTACTACAGTTCAAACAGCACCCTTAGGCAATGCTTGAAGTAGCACACTGAACTGAGAGAGCAAGGTCCTTTTATACCCACGCAGGGGCTAAAAGGAGGTGGTACAATTATAGAAGCAAGACTTGTATACATGTAAGGTCATGTGGAAAATGCACAGTCGACAGGTAGGAGGAGCTAACAGTTTTCAAGGACTAACAGCTGCAGATCTTACTGAGCATGTGCGAAAGTGGGAGATGCTAAATATAACTTGTCACTAGGCAGATTTCAAGAGTAGTTAACAGAAAGGTAAGACAGAGCACATGGTGAGCACATGGCGGAGAAAATGGCTGCCATGAATACAAAATGGATTCTGCGAAATGTCCACAATAGTTACAAAATACAGATGTCTTCTGCTAATGCTTAATCTAATCGCTGCTGAACTACAACAGACGACTCTTTCAGCATTAGCTGAAGACATTCGTCTTTCTGGGATAATCTAAATATTCATCTTGTATATTTATGCTCATCATTTCAGCTATTTCCTCATCTAACATATGTTGTGCTTTCAGTTCTGTAATATTTCTTTAGGTAGGCATACAAGCAGTAATACACATGGAGCAGAACATTGGACCACACTGAATACAGATACAGCATGTGAAAAATATTGCAATCATTACACACAGGATAGTCAGTAGTTTCCAGCCCCAGGCGGAAACAAGAACCCAAAACCATCCAGAAAAAGTCCAAGTACCAGTCTCTGTGTGGATTTCTGCAGCAATTTTATGAAATTTAGATATTGCATCATATACTGAAGGTGAGTGATCGGGAATGAAAACACAGCAACTACTACCAATAATGAGACATGCACCACCTCGGTCAGCTAATATCACATCTAGTACCATACGATTTTGGAGCGCTACAATCCTCGCAATTTGGAGCTCCTCAGTAATATTACCAAGTGCCAGAGCTGCCTTATTGGTAACAGCTTCCACAACCCTAGTCAATCGTCTCACTTTCCTACTGTTTAACGCAGCACACACAAAGGGGAACAATCCTAAATTAAAATCAACATATTGTTGCAGGCTAGTATCCGTTTGGTCTACCTCGTTTGTACTTATTTCCCTTTTATATCTATTGTTAATGATGTCATTGAACAGTTTTAAATCTCGGTGATATAATGCAGGGGCCAAAAACACAGGGGGTAATAGAAAAGATACATAACACACACCTGACCACCCAACAGGTAGTTGGTAATATCCATAGTTACCACAAACAAAATATGTATTATGTGAAGCTGTAAAACTACTATTATTTACACCCTCAGTAGTTAAAATCAAGGTACAATCGCTTATCCCTACTGGAATTCACCCAATGCTACATATACATAAATCTGCTTTAGTTTTTGTAACAGAAATCACAAATTGTTCTTTCTTGTCAGAGTCTCTTATATTTGTGAAGACATATGGTATTGAAACATTGTCCGGTTGATACTCTTGCCATTCCCATTTAGTTCCTTTGGCTTGGGGATGCCCATCTTTGTCTTGGTAACATACTTTATTAAGGCGAAAAAGAAGTCCGCCCTCTGTACGTTTTCCAGATGCAAACAAAAGCGTGTACCAAGCTTAACAAGAACCATTGTGTGAAAAAGGAAGAGGAATGAAAGGTGTTCCTCCTTTCTTTTGATGCGCAGGTATCATTCCACATACCCAACAGTTAGTAGTATTTGTAGCATTATGAGTATGATGCAACATCTGAATAAAAGTATTATTGAAGTACGATTGACGGTGCTTCTGCTCTTGATAGGGAAGCGTAAAGTAATAGTGATCCTCTGGTACTGGAGTAGTGGCAACAAAAAACTCACGAGCAGGAGCCTTCTTTTCAACAAACCAGGTGATTGTTGCTGTAACCACCAAAACAACAACAAACCCCATAGTACTAATGATCAGTTTGTTATTCATTTTAGCAACAGTGATAATCGACCCTTTCAGAAATGGATTAAAAACAATCGTTGGAGCTCTTATCCCTGGGCAGCCGCTGATTTCTTCACCACGGGCCAAGACGGGTGTCACTACTCTAATGCATGGCTGATCCCCCCCTTGCCACATTGGCTCTCCGTTTCACTAACCCAGGGCGGTAGCTCAACTAGTTTATTTTTAAAAAAAATCTGATTCTTTCCTCGGTCTCAAATTATATCGCGACACTCCAGAAGTCGCATGGTCCGGGAAGACCTCTGCAGATTTGTCAGGTGATATAGCACGGCCTTTCTCCGTAGTCAAAATCTCTCGATGATCGGTCAGCACAGCAGGTTCCACCAAGGTAGGTAGCACTCTTTTGCAGTGAGTACTATGGACCCAATTCTTTCGGTTTGTCACTCGAACTGCTGTCCTTGTCGCAAGGAGCACCTGTTCTGGGCCTCGCCACCTTGGTTCCAAGCTGCTTGATCTTTCAAAAGACTTAGGGGGTCATTCTGACCCTGGCGATAAATACCGCCATGGCGGAGGTTGGCGGTAGCACCGCCAACAGGCTGGCGGTGCTCCGCCGGGCATTCTGGCCAGAAGCGGAAAGCCGGTGGTGTACCGCCGACTTTCCGCTGCCCATGGGAATCCGCTGCGCCGCCATGGGGATTCTGACACCCCATACCGCCATCCTGTTTCTGGCGGTTCGCCCGCCAGGAACAGGATGGCGGTATGGGGTGTCGTGGGGCCCCTGGGGGCCCCTGCAGTGCACTGCAGGGGCCCCCGTAAGAGGGCCCCACAAAGAATTTCAGTGTCTGCTTTGCAGACACTGAAATTCGCGACGGGTGCAACTGCACCCGTCGCACCTTCCCACTCCGCCGGCTCCATTCTGAGCCGGCTTCCTCGTGGGAAGGGTGTTTCCCGCTGGGCTGGCGGGCGGACTTTCGGCGGTCGCCCGCCAGCCCAGTGGGAAACCCGGAATGACCGACGCAGTCTTTTGACTGCGGTACGGTCTTCTGGCGGTTCCCGCTTGGCGGGCGGCTACCGCCGCCCGCCAAGCTTAGAATCAGGGCCTTAATCATCACCTGGTCGGAGTTCATGGCCTTCACCTGTAGATCTGTCAGGAAGTGCTTCTCGAACCTGTTGATGAATAGAAACCAAATTGTCGGTTAGCTGTGCCAAATAATCGTTCATCAGGACACAAGTTACATCATATACAGATTTTGGCTTAGGAACTCCCCAAATATTCATTGGCCTCCCGAATACAATTTCATAGGGGGTCAGGCCAGTTCGAGAGTGCGGCACTGACCTAATAGACAATAATGCCAACGGTAATGCATCCAGCCAAGGTAAGGATGTGGAAGCCTGTATCTTCGCTAACTTCATCTTCAAAGTAGCATTATACCTTTCCCCCAACCCTGCTGATTGTGGGTGGAAAACCGCATGGAACTTCTGTTTGATCCCTAATCCTTTCAGGACATACTTAATAACTTCCCCAACAAAATGAGGTCCGTTATCACTCCATAAAAGTCTGCAAACACCAAACCTAGGGAAAAATTCTTTCAAAAGCACCTTCCCTGTGGTAATGGCAGTATTATCCTTTGTGGGGTACGCCTCTATCCATTTACTGAAGGCACAAACCACCACCAAGACATACTTTAAATTGTTGCAGCGTTCAAGCTTAATATAATCCATTTGTAGAACTTCAAAAGGTGCAGTTGGTGTAGCAAACCCTCCCGCAGGAGTACGTGTCCCTTTTCCAGGATTGTATTGTAAGCAGATCAAAGAAGACTGTACTACTCTCTTAGCTGTACTGGAAATTTCTGGATGCTCCCAAACTTGTGTAAGCAACTTCGTTATTGTTGAAGCTCCAACATGTGCCAGCCCATGTGCCATCTGAACCATAGGTTGTACAAAAGCTATAGGCAATTTCCATTTATCCATCTGCTTATTCCGCCAACAGCCATCATCATCCAATCCTCCATCTTCAGACCATTGCTCACGTTCTTTTACAGAAGCAGATTTCTGTATATCTAATACGTCTTGTCTAGCATTATGCCAACGTTCAGCTTGTGACTTCACTACATACACAGAAGTAGTACTTTTCTGCATCGAAGTCTCACGTGCTACGCGGTCCGCAAGAGCATTACCTTGCCCTATCTTATCGGTCACTTTCTTATGTGCACTACATTTCACAATAGCTAGTTTCTTTGGATATGTCAATGCAGTCAAGAAGTTATGCACTAATTCTCCGTGCATTATCTGCATCCCGTGGGATGTGTGAAAGCATCTCTCCTTCCAAGGCAAACCAAAATCATGAGCCACTCCAAAAGCATAGCGGCTGTCTATGTAAATGTTCACACTTAAGTCAATACTAAGCTCACATGCTCGTGTCAAAGCTATGAGTTCAGCTGCTTGAGCTGACTTCTGTGGTATACGAGCTGTCTCAACTACCGTGTGTATTGTGGTGATTGCATATGCAGCTGAGGTCGTACCATCTGGCAACTTCAAACAAGACCCATCAACCCACAATTCCCTGTCTACATCTAAAAGGGGCGTATCTTGTAAATCAATACGACCCTTTGTCTGTTCTTCGGTAAGGAATATACAATCATGTATTTCTTGTGACTGAGCCTGAGTCAATGGATATGGCAACAAAGTGGCTGGATTTAGTGTTGCACATCTCTTCAGTGTAATGCGAGGAGCCAACAATGTCAACTCATATCCCTTTATACTGGCGCTAGTTAAATGTTGTGTCTTTGTTTGATTTAAAAGAGCATCAACCGCATGGGGTACTAACACCAACAGCTTATGTGACAAAACTATCCCTTCACTCTGATGTATTAACACAGCTGTTGCGGCAACTGAACGAAAACACCCAGGCAACGCTCGAGCGACAGGTTCAAGTACTGCTGAAAAATATGCACTGGGACGCTGCTTATCGCCATGTGTCTGTACTAAAACTGACAATGCACATCCATCTTTCTCATGTACGTAAAGTGCAAAAGGCTTCATGTAATCTGGAGTACTTAACACTGGTGCGGAACAAAGGGCTTGTCGCAGCTGCCTGAAAGCAGTCTCACATTCATCTGTCCATGGGAGGGGCATTGGAGTATCTTTAGTCAAAAGTGCTAGCAAAGGTTTGACAATGTGTGAAAACCCTAATATCCATTGCCTACAAAAAGAAGTTAGACCAAGGAATGCCCGAACATCTTTCTGAGTAGAGGGTACTGGTGTGTCTAAAATATTTGAATACGATCTGATGTAAGTGCACGGCCCTCCTTAGACAAAAGGTGACCTAAATAGGTTACCTTTGGTCTGCAATATTGCAATTTCTTTTGTGACACTTTATGATGGTGTGAAGCAAGAAAAGAAAGTAAGGACAAAGTGCACTTTTCACATTGCTCAGGGGTATCAGCCGCCAACAAAATATCATCAACATATTGTATGAGAGCCACACCTTCAGGCAAAACAAAAGAATCAAGCTGTCGTTTTAACGCTTGACTATAAATACTTGGACTCTCCGTTTAGCCTTGAGGAACTCTGCAAAATCTATATGATTGTTTATTCAAAGTAAAACCAAACAAATATCGGCTGTCAGGATGAATAGGGATCGAAAAGAAAGCATTCTTCAAGTCTATCACAGAGAGCATAGTTGCTGTCGGGGGAACCAAAGTGAGGAGTGTTGTGATGTCAGATACCGCAGGATATTGTGGTATCACAATCTTATTGACTTCTCGTAAATCAATAATGAATCGGTAAATCTTAGTATCAGTATCCTTTTTCAGAATAGGAAGAATCGGACTGTTACAAACATTATACAGAACTTCCTCAACAACTCCAACTGCAATAAGATCACGCACAATTCGTGTGAGTGCTTCTTCACCCTCCTGTGAAATTTTGTATTGAGGCAAACATGGCAATACAGCTCCCTCCTTGACACTAATATGTACCGGTGGAATAATCATTTGTCCCACATCAGTATCTGAAGTAGCCCACAAAGTACTAGGGAGTGAAGCTAATGCAATATCCTCTTTAACAAGACAAACTCTTTCCATCACAGGATGATTATCATTTAAAATAACACGCACCCCTTCAGGAGAGCATCGTATTGTAGCCCTGAAATACTTGAGCATATCAAGACCCACAATATTGTCTGGTGTATTTGGAGAAAGCAAAAATGGACATGGAGCAGTACATTTCTCAACATGGAATGCAAGTGGTTGTGACAATGGGCTAGGGGAAGGTGTTCCATCGAAACCTATCAATGTAATGGTTAAGCCAAACAGGGGAGCCCTTGGAATCAATTGTTTAGACAAGGCACTACGAGTAGCTCCTGTATCAACCAGAAACTGATCAGTAGAACCCAAAACATGTGCTGTAACATAGGGACCCCTCTGATCTACTGGAACTTCAACTGATTCCTTACCCCATCCTAGGCAATCCTATGCATAAGCAGAATCTTGGAAATCAGGCTGCACATGGTCAGACATCTGGTATTGGTTCCGTCTATCAAAAGTGTTAAACCCATCCTGCCCTCGTACATTAGCATCAACCCTAGCATGATTATTCGTGCTTCTTCTAGGTCCTGAATATCCTGAGCGATTTCTCATTTGTCCCCGACCACGTGGACACTGCTGAACACGTAGTGCTGGACAATCGGCAGCCCAATGCCCAAATTTCTTACAATACGCACACTGATCAACAGACAAATTTGAACGAGTGTAAGAAGAACCATAAGATCCACGTCCATCTCTATCACTACCTCTAAAAGGCGGACCATAAGCCTGAGCCAACATAACCTTCGTCTTTAATTCTTTAATCTTTTTGTCCTCGCTACCTTTTGCTTCTAATTCCTGACGTTCATAATACTGAGCCAAAGTCAAAAGAGAAACCGGAGTAGAGGTAGTCCATGAACTTTCACTAGCTTTTAGACGACTAGCTATTCCTGGTAACAGATTTGCGACATATTTATCGACAAACAAATGTCTGCCCGTATCATCTGACAATAACTGACCGCTAAAATCATGAAATGCTTCTTCAAAGCGTGTAAAGAAATCAGAGACCGATTCATCTGCCTTTTGCTTACAAGACGCTAAAACAGTCCAATCTATCTTTTTAGGGGGAATAATCGTTTTTAACTTAACTAATATGGCTGCAGGAAGATCTAGTATCAACTGATATGGCTTTTTCGCAGGTTCCTTATCCCCGTCCATCTGTTCTAATTCCTTCCATGACGCCCCAAAAACTGCACGATCATCAATTTTACGAACAGTTCTCCACATATCTGGTGGTAATATCAATCCGAAAAATAAATCAATGTCAGCCAAAGTCATAGTACAAGAACTAATTGCTCCCTCAACTTCCTCATAAAAGGCGGCTGGATTTTTCCCCAGGTCAGGTAATGCTGTTTTAAGTGCCATTACATCTGCCCTATTCCAAGGAGTGTACACCCAATTATAAATAAAATAACCCATAGCATCAACAGAAGTTTTATCATCACTTGTACCCAATCCTTTAGGAGGAACATACAAAGGCGCGGCCCCCCACATTGGTTTCGCGTGAACTATCATAGTCTCATCTGTTCCGAAGATGGAAGCTTGCACCCCACCGGTCTGAGATGTCCGTGCAACTACGTCCACAGCCCTTTTCTCCTCTTGCAAACGGACTGCCGTAACACATAATTTCACCAACCGCCTGATTGCATCAGCCACCTGGGAGAAAACAAAAAGACCATCATGCATTTGCTTATGATCAGCTGCTACATCATAGGGCTCTAACTCATCAGAATATTTCCGATATAGTTTAATAACTTCTGAGCCAAATGCCTCAGTAAAATATAGCTGCTCCTTTTCCGTCCACCCTTTCATGTTGTCTAAAAGTTCAGAAGCAGAGACAACGCTACGAATTGTTTTAAGAGCAATAGATCTAAGCTCAGACGCATGGTCAGCAGGCAACATAGAACGACTGTCTCGCATCTTCTGTTGCTCCAAACTGGAGACCTTAGTTACCTCATGAGGGGCAGAAGGAACAACATACAGAGGTGGAAGGCGATCTAGTAACAATAAATCATCATGTGGTTTATTAAGGATAGGATAGAGAGGTTGCCTAACGGTGTATTGGCCAGTTACCTGTAATTTACATTCTTTCTCTTCTAGCTCCTTTAAGTCATTTATTTATTTATTTCTCATTTCCAATGCTTTCACATATACATTCTTCCGCTGCTCTTTCTCAAGCAAGGCTTGCTCACGCTTCACTCGTCCACGCAGTTCTTTCTCCCACATTCGTACACAATCAAACATATCTTGCCTAGACTTTCGCTTACACATACATTGTTCCACATACTCAATCTTTCTCAAATCAAATGACCCATGCATAGGCCAACGTAACTCAGGATCTGCACGAGTGTATTTATTCCATAATGTGCTGTACATTATAGAAGAAAGACCATGTTTAACATACATATCTCTATTTGGCGTCCCCTCTGGGGGTGCCGGTTGCGATTCTTCCAGTCTCAAATTGGTACCATTACAAAAGCAACACATCCTACGAAGTGCGCTAAAAACAGGCATGCCAAAAATAGTGCAAAATATGCAATATTATAATCAAAGTAGCACTTAAGGTGCCGTTCAAATCAAAATTAAATTGGAGAAAATTCTCCTCATTACCTGCCTATATAAATTGCAATTTTTATATCAATTCAAAAGACACAAATTGACTAGTCACCCAAAACACGAGAGCCACAGTAAGTAATGCTACACTACATTACCAAACAAAGGCATCAAAAGCCACAGCAAGTGCCGTAAAACGGCTTTTACCAATCACAGGGTGTCCAGGTTCCAACTGGCAAGTTCTTAAATCGACCAAATGGTCACTGCATGACGAATGAACAAAAAGGATCTCAGTCGAGGACCGGCGCCACCTGGATGGTCAAATCAGAAAGAAGGGAAAAACGCCATGGTTGCCAAGACTCGGGTCTCCTCAGGCATTGATCGTTCGCAGCGAGATCCCAATCCTTCGTCGCGACCAATCCGTTGGGCATCCGAGTCACCGATGAGTCCCTGTTCGGGCGCCAATTTTTTGAAGTACGCCTCAGCAAGGCCTACTAGTGCAAGGGGTTCACCTTTCTCTGCACAAAGTCCTCAGACCATGTAGGAAGAAGTTGGCACAGGAACTGAAATAAAAGACAAAGGGGGTTATTCTAACTTTGGAGGAGGTGTTAATCCGTCCCAAAAGTGACGGAAAAGTGACGGATTTACCACCAGCCGTATTAGGAGTCCATTATATCCTATGGAACTCGTAATACGGCTGGTGGTATATCCGTCACTTTACCGTCACTTTTGGGACGGATTAACACTCCTCCAAAGTTAGAATAACCCCCAAAGTTTATTAACCTCATGAGGTGGTACTACAGTTCAAACAGCACTCTTAGGCAATGCTTGAAGTAGCACACTGAACTGAGAGAGCATGGTCCTTTTATACCCACAAAGGAGCTAAAAGGAGGTAGTACAATTATAGAAGAAAGACTTGTATACATGTAAGGTCATGTGGAAAATGCACAGTCGACAGGTAACAGTTTTCAAGGACTAACAGCTGCAGACCTTACTGAGCATGTGCGAAAGTGGGAGATGCTAAATATAACTTGTCACTAGGCAGATTTCAAGAGTAGTTAACAGAAAGGTAGGACAGAGCACATGGTGAGCACATGGCAGAGAAAATGGCTGCCATGAATACAAAATGGATTCCGCGAAATGTTCACAATAGTTACAAAATACAGATGTCTTCTGCTAATGCTTAATCTAATCGCTGCTGAACTACAACAGCTGGACAGGAAAAAGAAGTAGAAGTCTCTAGAGTACTACCTTCCTGTTGAAAATAGTAAAATAAAAAAATACTTTTCACACCAAAAAACAACCTGAAAAGTCCATTTAGTAGAATGTTCCCTCTAAAATGCCTTTTGGGTAGATTCAGCTTCTTCTTCAGTAGAAAAATGGTAGAGAAGCAGCCTCTCCTGCACGCGCTTGACAGCAGAACAAAAATGGCACCGTAAGGCTTAGTGGTGATGCAAGCCACATGAGCTGCCAGCAAATCTTGCATCTGCGTGCTAGAAGCTAGCAATTCTCAAAATAACTCATATGCGCAAATTAAAAAATCACTATGAGCTGGTTGGTAGAATTTAGCATTACGTGCAGAGATCCAAAGTTCAGTGAACTCCTGTGATGTAGCAGAATGTTTCATCCATCCTTTGACACCTTGTATCATTACACCCTGATCAGAAGACTGCATCACAATGATATCCAAGGAAACGCTGTCAAGTGGATCGCCTCCTTCCTCAACAGAAGATTGCAGACTGTCTGTCTTTTCCCATTCACTTCCAAACCTAAGGGCTTCATTTGTGGTGTCCCGAAAGGATCCTCCCTCAGCCCTACCCTCTTCAACACCTGCATGGCCCTCTTGTCCAGCATTGTCAGATCACACTGAATAAACATCACATCCTACACAGAAAACACCCATCTCATCCTCTGACTCTCAGAAGATCCCACTAACACAAGAACCAACACAGATGCAAGACATGTGTCTCTAGCTGGATGAAGGACACTTGCCTGAATCTCAACACGGACAAAAAAGAAGTGTTGATCTTTGGCAACAAAACGACCCCTTAAAACTACTCCTGGTGGCAATTAGAACCAGGACCATCACCCAAACTAACCAAATATACTTGAAACCTCGGCATTACCCTTTACAACAAATTGATAATGAAGTCTTATGTCAGCTCAGTTGCCTCTGCCTGCATTTGTACACTTCATATGTTACAAAAAGTCTTCAAATGGCTTTCATTGAATGCCAGATGTACCATCACTCAGGCCCTAATTACCAGCCAATTAGGTTACGGCAACTCATTCTATGCTGGGAAGACCGCACACCTACTGCAGAGACTACAGACCATACAGACTTCTACTGCCAGATTCATCCTTGGTCTCCCTAGATAGACCCACATCACCCCCACCTTAAAAAAAGTCTACCAGTTCCTCATACAGAAGAGATGCCAATTCAGCTGAAGATGCATGCCTACAAAGCACTGTGCAAACAAGTACCAGCCTACATCAACCATCACCTGAACTTCCACCACCCTACCAGACAATTGCGCCTACCTGCCTCTCACTCTCCCCCACCTTCCGCATCCCCCGAAGCAACAGCAGAAGACACTCCTCCTACCTCACGGAGATATCCAGGAATGAACTACATCTGCAGCCCTGTCTTTGACCTCTCTACTGGAATTCTGAAGAGCACTCAAGGCTTGGCTGTTCGACAGAGTCACATGGACCATCATGGCCTTTAGGTTCCTGATACCCTCTTGGGTCATTAGTAATACTATATAAATCCATTTGATTGATTGATAGATATTGGAAATGAAATATTAGACTTTTTAGAAAACACAAAATACATATTACTCACTGAGCACCACAACCTCACACCTAGCAGGTTAACCATGTTCTGCCCTGGTTTATTATATTAGCCCAGTGGTGGATCAGATGCTGCCCTGTCTGCTGCTGCCTTGTGCTGTGGTGCATGTTCCAATGCTCTCTCCCTCACAGCAGCCCATGTTCCCCCAAGGCATATACTGTGCCAGTCCTGCCTCCTGCTGCCAATATTTGGGGGAGGTGGTGGTGGGCCCAGAATAAAAGTGTGGCCTCTTCCCCCTCGCTAAAAATGGGGCATGGTGTATATCCAGATAGTGGTGGCACCCACAGGGGGTGCAGGTGGCACTGATGCACTTGCTGCCTGCTTCTGCCATTGCGTAGCAGAGAAATGAAGGAAGTGTAACAGGAGGAGAAGGACTGAAGGAAAAAAAAAAAAAGTACAAAAAAGTCAAGAAAAAGTACAAAAAAAACATTAGACTAGTGATGAAAAATAATAAATGGTAGGTGGAATTAAGATTGTGGTGGTGAGATGGGGAAGGATTAGGTAGGATCAGAATTTAGAAAAGCAAGCCAGTTGGTGAATCAGAAGCGAGTAAAAGAAAATGGCCGTGTGCATGGATACCATGTGGTGCTGTTAATGCTGATTTCCAGTGCAGAATATACTACCAGGATGAAAAAATACAGCCTGAACAGCAGGAGGATTATTTTTCTATCCATTCACAGAATTCTGCAGTATCTTGCAGTTTTGGGGTAGATCCGTGATCTTCCACAGAATGAAAGTATGCGAATTATGCTGAGGCCTTGCGCTGACCCCTTGATAAGCCAGAATTCCCACTTTTTTATTTTGGTGTTCGGACCATTTGTCAGTAGGTCTGCCACACTTAAAATGACACCCTTAATATTGTTATATCACATACATAGCCGTTCACAGCTGTTGGGGGTTGGGTGCTAGTGAACATTTCCATACCATGCACGGCAATGCGCATCTTAGTTTACTTGAAAAAAAATAGAAATTCACTGGGAAAAAAACAATGGTTAGAGGGATGTTATATTTAGGCAAAAAATGCATCTCAGTTGACTAAATCTTCTACTCTAAAGTAACAATACCTTGCGTCCTGTACACTTATTGCTAATTACCTCACAAATTACCTCACTCATTACATGTTCTATGATATCATCGATAACATCACTGCAACAATTGAAATTGCATAATTGCTGACAAGAATGTGCATGGCAGGAGCATCTTATATTTTCATTAGGACACCCACGAATGACTGATCTCCAACTGTGCACACCATTTGGCCATGCACAGAGGGGTGCCAACCCCCACATTACTGGTCAGCCTCCCACATTAGTGCAACTTCCAGTAAACACACACCTCATCCTTACTGTGCCCCATTGTACTTTTCTTTTAAACTCAGGATATGGGGACTGTTGGGCCTGGCCTTCTCTGCAAGGTCAGCCCCAAACCGTTTGCCTTCACCCCTCCTGCTTTGCTGAATTTGTTTTTGTTGGCATTACATATTGGTAAATTTTTCCACTACTAACCAGTGCTAAAGTGTTTGTGCTCTCACTAAATATGGAAGAATTGGCCTACACCTGATGGGCACTTTTAAATAACTCTTAAGTCCCTAATATATGGTACTACATGTACCCAGGGGCCATGCATTAAATGCTACTAGTGGGCCTTCAGCACTCATTGTGCCATCTAGTCAGAACAGGTGTTAGGCCAGCCACTGCAGACTGTCGTGCAATTTTAAGCTGCCAGCTTGACCTGGCAAATAAATATTTTTCCAGGCCTAAACTTGCATTTCAACCGCTATAAATCCCCCTGATATTAGGATCTAAAGGTCCACAGGCCAGGGTTCTTTATATTTTAAAAGATTTGGGTATAAGGTGTATATGTTGTGGTAGTGTGAAAATCATAAAGTCAATTTTCAGTACTGTAAGACCTATCTCTCCCATTGACTAACACTGAGGTATCTTATTATGGTTACGTGCCAATTTTGTAACGGGGTGTTAGACCTGGCATCCTTGGTGTGGTCTCCCCAACCTTTTTTGCCTCTACTTCCCATGTTATTCATGTGTGCTGGACTCTGTTTTTGCTGTTTTTGGTACTCTGGGCACTTTATCTCTGCTGACCAGTGTAACGTACAAGTGCTCCCTGTGTAAAATGTATGTGTAATTGGTTTTTCCATGATTGGCACATTTGATTTACTAGTAAGTCACTATTAAAGTGCACTCGAGGTGCCCAGGGCCTTTAAATTAAATGCTGCTACTAGGCCTTAAGCACTGATTGTGCCACACACATAAGTAGCCCTGTGAACATGCCTCAGACCTGCCACTGCAGAGTCTGTGCGCAGTTTTAAACTGCCAATTCAATGTGGGAAGTGTACCCACTTGCAAGCCTCAAACCTTCCCTTTCTATACACGTAAGGCACCCCTATGGTAAGCCCTAGGTAGTCCCATGGACAGGGTGCAGTGTATGTTAAAGGTGAGGCTTGTACTGATGTGTTTTACATGTCCTAACAGTGAAATATAGCCAAATCATTTTTCACCTTTGCAAGACCTATCTCTCTCATATGTTTCCATGGGGGCTGCTTTTAAATATCTTTTAAGTGCAGTTTCCCTTGGGAACAGATAGAAATGTGGAGTTTGATGTCTCTGAACACACAATTAAAAAATACATCTTTTGGTGAAGTTGGGTTTTAAATTGTCAGTTTGAAAATGCCCTTTTAGAAAGTGGGCATTTTCTTGTTTAAAACATTCTGAGATTCAGCCTGCTCGTATATTTTGTGTCTGGCTCAGACTGACAATTGGGCTGTTTGTGAATGTCCTCCAGACAATAACACAACAGCAGCTGGGGTATAGCCTGCAGATCCTGGTGAGCCATCTGGGCTAGAGTGGAGGGAGGAGTGATCACTTACACCTGAATGGGCTGTTCCTTCCCTCACACAATTCAGTCTCCAACCCCCTGGTGTGAGTCTGGAGCCAGGCCTGGGCAAGGCAGGATCTTATGAACAACAGAGACTTTCCTTTGAAGTTTGTCTACTTAAAAGTCAGAAAGGGGTATAAGTAGTGGACCCAAAACCCCAGCTTTTTTAGATTTCTTCTGGACTCCAGAGGAACCTCTGCCAAGGAGAAGAGCTAAAGAGCTGGAAGAGTAGTATTGCCCCTTTGCTGGGTTGGCCTGCAGCTGCTGCTTCTGCCTGAAATAGGACAAGGACTAGACTTTGTAGTATATTCCTGCTTGTGAAGTGTCTCCAAGGGCTTGGACTAAGCTTGCCTCCTGGTTTGAAGTCCCAGGGCCATCAAAGACTTACTTTTCCAGCACCAGGACTTTCTGCTGAGACTTCTGCCCTTCCAAGTGGTGCCCTGTCCAGTTCCTGGCTCGTTGAAAGGTGCAGCTGGTAGAAGAAGGACTGAAATCCATGCACAAGAAGCAGTTCAGGGAAATTTTGACCACCACCTGAAACACGGCATAAAAACAAAGCACCACATGCCTTGCGGCTGAAATCAATACACCACCTGCATCACGGTGGGGACATTGACGCATCACCTGCACCGGGGCTTGAGAAATGACAAAACACCCGCTTGCAGCTGCTGAGAACGATGCAACCCCACGCAGCATGGATTTCCATCACTGTGGAGCCGGATTTCTCACACATCATCGCTGGGCATCAAAACCAACATGAACCTGCATAGACCCGAGATGCCCCGTCCGGAAAACGACGCACGTCCTCACTTGCAAGTGAGAAAATGATGCATCACTGACTTTTTCGAAGCACGCTTACCTGAGCCGCTTTATTTTTGAGGCAAAGCAGGTTCATTGTGTAACAACAACATTTCCATTGTTTTCTATGGAGTAAGACTCTTGGTACTTTAAACATTAATAACATTACTTGTGTATCTTGGATTTTTGTTGTTTTGGTCTTGTTTGATTTAGATACATATTGCCCATTTTTCTAAACTGGTATGGTGTCCATTTTGTAGTGTTTTCACTGTATTGCTGTGCATGTTGGTACAAATACTTTACACATTGCCTTTGATAAAAACCTGACTGATTGTGCCAAGCTACCAATGGGGTACGCAGGGGTTATTTTAAGTGTGTATCTCCATTACCCTGACTAGAGTGAGGGTCCCTGCTTGGAGTGAATGCAAACTGACTGCCAACTGGAGACCCCATTTCTAACATGGGCGATGTCATGTTTCACCTGAATGGAATTGTAATTTAAAACACTCTTTAATTGTAAAGCCAGATTTTAGGTCAATACTGTGCAAATGAGACTATTGTTTTCTTGTCTCAACCATGTGTGCCATCTTCCAGTATCCTGGGTCACATGACTGTCAGTGGCTCTGCTGGTGGGGTTTGTGTATTCCTCCCATTCCTATTCGACTGTCCTGCCAGCAAATCACTGCCCTGCTGCTACCAGAGGACTGACCTGCTGCTTTTGGACTGCTGTGCTTTCTGAGAAGGAAGACTGGACCTTCTCCCTGCATTCCAGACTAACCTGAACAACTCCAAATGTCAGTTGGCTGACCTACTGTCTGAGCTACAGGCACAACAAGCTCCAGAGGCCTCCCTCTTGCTGAGATACTACACTAGACATGCCTGGACCTGCTGCTTGACCTGCTTGATCCCTCCTGGCCTCTGCTGGAATGAATTTCTAGAGCTCTAGTAGAGCTCCTCCTAATGGGAATGGTGAAATCCTGAAGTTGTAGGTTCTTTTCAACCACAAACAGACCCCATTGCTCTTTGTCTCTTCCCTCTGCAGAGACTGCCAATGAAATTTTCTGTGGAATTAGACTCTTCATACTACAGCAACTGCCATTAATGACCACCAACAGCCAACGATGACCTACAACATGAAGCTCCAGCAACAATCATCCTTGATTCTCGGCCTGTTCCTCATGCTAGAGGGATGATTATTCACAACACTCTCCATGTACCTCACAGCTTCCTCCACTATGAAAAGAATTATTCTCAATTGACTTTGAGAAGGTAACTTTTTAAGCAGGAATAACCTGGCCCCTGACTCTAGCCCATGCTCCATTACAGTCGGCCTGAACTTGTGACTTTTCCATGGTCTCACACAACTAGCTGATGGTGAGTGGCAATTAATGCTTTTAGGTGGTACATATACCAAAAACTTTAAAACTGAAGATATCCTCTTCTATTGATTGAATTTCTGTTGTCCTGGTATCATTTTTTTAAATAAAATTGTTCTGTATTTTTCTAAATGTGTTTATTTTTTTCTTGTGTTTTGTTTTCACTTTATAACTGTTAGTGTGGCCCATATATACTTCACCTAAGCCCTCTAAATTAAGTCTGATGGCTTTTTTGAAAGCTCCTGAGGGTTAAATACAAGTTAGTTTAGTCACTTTTGTGATTCATCCTGGGAAGGATTGTGGTTGTTGTCTGAGTGGCGCTTCCTCCCACCTTTAGCAAATAACCTGATTACCTACAGGGTTGAATATCCATGTCGCAAAATGCTGGCCTAACATTTCAGTTGGTTTTGTGGCATACTAAAGTGATTGCTTATAACAAGGGACTGGTACTGGTCCTGTGATACTAAGGAGGCCAATGCAAAAGCAAGATCTGTTGACCAGTCAGATCACTCTATTTTTTTAATTCTCTTTATTGCAGGATTGCCAATGGACTCCCAAGGAACCAAGGGCCAGATGTATGAAAAAAGCCTTTTGTGATGCGGAAATAGTCACAAAATGCTATGTATCATATTTGCGATTCGGTAATAGTGATTTCTTAAAAATCGCAAATGCTATTACCTAATTGCAAATTGCGATACAGCCCCCATTCGCACCTATGGGCCTGTCGGCCCATAGTTGCAAATTTTTAGCATTTCCCAAATTGCGAATTCCTAACTGGAATTTGCAATTTGGGAAATGCAAACTCCAGGGTGCAGGGGGCCTAAGGCCCCCTCTTCTGCACCTCAAACAATTTTGGAACACATGTAAGGTGCACACATTCCAAAAGGGCATATGTACGTTACGTGTCAATTTAAAAAATGCATTTTTAATGCATTTTTTAAAATGTGCACATGGTTACCACCTAGTTCAACTTGGTGGTAATAGCGATTCCTTAATGCCCAATTCGCATTAAGGAATTGCTTCATACATGTGCTTAAGGAATCACAAATAAGGATTCCTTATGTGCGATGCTGCATTTAGAGAATCACAAATTGCGTTTCTCTAAATGGGGTCGCAATTTTAAGGAATCGCTATTTTAGTGATTCCTTTAAATTACATTCAGAATGCCTTTCATACATTCTGAAAGGCCTTTTTACATTCGCAAACGGGCATTCACACCGTTTGCGAATCCAAAAAGGCTTGATACATCTGGCCCCAACTGTCCAGATACCCCTATATTTTGAAGGTTTAGTTCCTAAAAATGGCTGACCAGATTTACAACAATTAAAAAAAAGAATGTTCTATTAGTGAGATCCAGCTTTCTGACATATTTGGTGTAATTCTTTTCAGCTGTTTTTCTGTATCACTCCCCAAATTATATGGGAAAATGTAATTTGTGCACCCCTGTTTTCTCAGCCTCTGTTTGACAGATCACCATACAACTTTCCAAGAATGAGCTAAGTTGAATGAAAGGTTTGTGAATATTCTTGAAATTGCATCAACATTCTTAGTAAAAACAAAAAAGGTTTGACCATCACTCTGCAATATATGGTGCCAAGCCATATGTGGGTGAGGGGCTGGGTGGCCACAGGAGGCTTAGGTAGCTGTGTGGGGTTGGATAAAGGACTTGGCAGACGAGATTGGCAGCAAGCCAGGCCCTACATCCAGCCCACCACCATATGGGGTGAGGGTCTAGCTAAGTATGATAAATCTGTACTTATTTATATGCATTTACATTTGCAATACTATGGCCATTGATATTTAAACCCTAATATCTTGACTCCTTGATATTTTTTCCTCAATATTTCGACATATAGTTTTAGGGTCCATTGGCCCAAGAAGTAGTGCCCTACATTGAGGTGTCATGGTCTTTCACATTTTCCAGATTAAGGAAAACCTTTGTATCTTAAGTGTGGTTATTCAGGATACAAATTAAAGATTTGATAAGGCCGGCCTGCAATGGGCTCTGTTGAGGCCTGAAGAGCGGAGTAGCTATGCTGGATCCTCAGTAGAGCCTTTACACACCTAAAAGTCAATGCAAAAAGATGTTACTGAGTACAGAGTGAGTGAACTGATGCTTGAGCTATCAGACAGATAGGAGAAAATCTAGTTTTGAAATTGTCTAGCTTCAGTAGTAGGGGCAGTGGTGGATTGTATCAATTGATACACTTATAGATAAAAAAACAAGTTCATAATTAATAGGTGCAAATTCAATTTCCAAGATTTTAGGTGCCATTGAAAGCAGTACTTGTCATTGACATTGTTTGGTTTCTGCCATTAATGTTCTAAGGTTTTCTTTTGACATATAAATATCTTTGGGACTTATTTAAAGTTTGCTAGGCAGAGTGCTCTTTCAAAACATGGAAGATATTCTGTCACCAATATTTAGAGGGACATTGACAATAATGCAAACATAATACGACCAATGAACGTGTCTGCCAAACTCTAAATGTGAGGGGAAAGGTGATGTTCATTCAAAATGGCCACCAAGGGGCTGTTTAATGGAAGTCCCAACAGTGAAGAAAGACAAGAACAGTTGTTGATGCAACCCAGAACAAATGACAGTATAATTTCTGAGTCACACAAAAAATGGAGATGTGGGAAGGTAGTGGTATCCTAAAGAAGGAAGAATCAAGAGGGCATGGCACTGGCCAATGAGTGGGGGGAAGGGCAGACTGCAAAGAAGTGCAAGGAATCCTTGGAGGTAGTAGACCCAGCAGATCATCCTCAAGAGGGATGTAGGATGTACAAAGTAACATTGAGCCAGGACAAGACATGTGCCAAGACACCAGCAATTGCCCTTTGGAACTCAGGGGCCAGAGTGGGGGAGGAGCTTTGCTACCCAATTCCACTGTCTAGGAAAGGACTGTGGTCACAGGCAAGTGCTCCAGTCATTCATCTTCAATTGACACTACTGATACGGATTGAAAAGTGTTGGCACTAGAGAGGGTTATGAATATCTATGACTTCCTTTGTGTTGCAGAGAGATGTTGTGGTAGACATACATGCAAGTCAGAAGTTGTTCTGGCATAATACATAGATATTCTGTACTCTCTTTGAGGAATCCCAAATTCTGAGCTCAGAATCTGAAGGTCTCAAGGTGTAATAAGAACGCAGGTCCAAAGTGGTTCAGCACAAGCAGCAGAATGAGGCACCACCTAGATAAGATGAGAGTCAGTATCCAGGATTTTTGGGACAGCGATGATTTCTGTAACTGCAGTAATACAACTTGATTCACACAAATACACAGGTGCTCACATGCTGTGTTCGGCTCAGGGCCTTTGTATTTTCATTGATTTAGAGTGTCTTGGTTCAAGCATGCCAGTCTGTTGAAGTCATCAGCTTGTCAGTGACAGGATTGCTTGTCTTTTGTTATTAGATTCAGTGACCAGAGGCAGCACACAGCAGTTTGAGTTCAATGAATTTCAGTTTATTTTTTTACCTGTAGAAATTCCTTTTATTCTTTGTTGTGTTTGTATTGGTACTTTTGAGTAAGTTCATATAGGAGGAGATCAGGTTGTGGTCGCTCCAGATAAGATGGAGATTTCCTATCACTCTGATGATTCCTGGTAGACAGAAGATTGTATTCAATGTTTGTCAAGTTGAGTGTGTCTCCCTGAAATGACTCGAGGGACATTTAGGCGCTCATTATGTGACACAGTGGTAAACACCACTCCGGCGGCGGTGTTAGAAACAACCGCCAAGAGTCGGGCAGTCTGGACCTCCAAATTATGAACCATCTTAAAAACAGGCAGCCTGAAAACCACTCACCGTCAGCTGAGGAGTGCCGACAACGATGCAGAGGCTGCCCACAGGCTGACGGAAAGGCCCTACCTGCCCATCAAATCGGGGCGGGAACCACTGCTACGCAAAGCCAGGCAGAAAATAACCAAATAAAATGAAACACTCACCAGAGGCACACACAACACACTGAAGCAGAAATGGATAGAGAGTTGCAGATCGTGCCAGCCCTGCTCCTTGCCATATACCTCCATGATGGAGACCATCAGCGAAGATGACAATGGTAAGTACCGCAACCTACTAAACAAGGGAAGAAGGGGCACAGTTACATACCCACCCACCCCACAACGCAACCACAACCCTTCACAACATCACAGGCCATACTCCCCACAGCAAGAGGTACTTACCTGACACAAGGCAAATCCAACCTGCCCAAAGTACACACATGTGCCCAATACCCCCAACCAAAGAAATGATAAACCACGAATCTAGAGGGTGCCAAAAACAACACTGGTCACCCAAAGTTTAATTCAACTCAATGAACAACATAAGTGCAACATAAGGCCAATGGCCAGTCCATAGTATGTAGTCCGATGGGCCAACTTGACTCCCACAAGTGCAAAGGTACTCCTCCTCATAGGGGCAACTATGGGGCATCCAGGCACCTCGGGGAACAGGGCCAGGGGTGGTGGGGGTGTGGACTTACGACTGGGAGGGATGGGCTTGTCCTTACATTTAGGAGGTGGAGGGGGATTGGATCTGGACCTTGAAGCAGGTGGAGAGGACTTGGCCTGGGGTGCAGCAGATGTTCCAGGGCCAGCACGGGGTCTCTTGCTCCTTAGGGAGGTAGCATGGAAATGAGAATGGCGGACGGGGGGCTGTGACATGGGAGGATTGGACAGGACAAGGACACGGCACGTTTAGACACAAGACGGGTGGGTCAGTGGGTTCAAAAAGGTCTAGACGGGATAGGAAAAGTTATTTAGGGGCAATTGGGGTGGACCTGGAGGAAGGCGTGGGAGTGGAGGTAGAGGGAGTGGTCGTGACATGTGTAGGTGTGCGTGACGTGGCTGCAGGTGACTGGACAGTATGCTGAGGTGTGGTGGATGTGTTTTGGGTGGGTGTTTTGGTGTGACACTCTTGGGAGGAGAGGGGTAGACACAGTGGGACAAGACGGGCTGGCAGTGTAAATGTATGTTGTCTGTGAGTGTGCTGCTTGTGTCAACTAAAGTTGTTGTGGTGATTGCCGGTGTGGTGTCTGGGGTGCATGAATGCATGTCTGATTTTGTGGTGACTGCAAGAATAGGGACAGCAACACTGAATGAGTGTGCAGTGCCTGTGGGTGTGCATGTAGAGGGGACAGACAGGGAGGTGAAAGATGCAGACACACTGGGGGAAGTGGATGTTGGTGTGTGTGCCTGTGTGTGTTGGCTGTGTGTATGCCTGTAATGGGAAGTGTGGTGGTTGTGTTTTGAAGTGTGCTTCTTGTGTGTTGAGGTGTGTACCTCTGTGTCAGAATGTGTGCTTTGGACGGGTGAAGGGAGCGGGGTACTGGAAGGGGTAGAGATGGTTGGAGGGGGGACTGTCTGCCATCAAGGAGAATGCCAGAGGCTGAAAAGATCTCTGTAGGCCAGACACGGCACCATGAATGCCATCCAGGTAGGCAGTGGTCTGCTGCACATCTGATGCTAGCCCCAGGATAGCATTGACAATGGTTGTCTGCCCTATAGAGATGGTTCTCAGGAGATCAATAGCCTTCTCCGTGAGGGCAGCAGGGCTGACTGGGGCAGGGGAGGAGGTGCCTGGGGTGAAGGAGATGCCCACCCTTCTCGGTGAGCGAGCATGGGCAACTCGGTGGGGAGCAAATGGTAGGGCGGTGATGGTGTGGGGATGGCGGAAGATGACACAGAATGGGTGGGCCCACTAGGGTCCGCCACCATCAGGGAGCTCCCATCGGAGGAGGTATCAGAGTCACCACCTCCAGTGGTAATTGCCTCCCCCAAGGTACTCCCCTCGCCCTCCAACCCACTGTTCCCCTTGGAGTCGGATGACTCTGCCTCCGTGGGCCGCTGCATCCCCACTTGCCGGAGCCTTAGCTCCCTCGTCAGATGATGCTGATGTATACTGACAACACAAGAGAACAGGGATGGGGAGACAAAACAGGAGAGACAATTGTAAATAGCTGAATGGAGGTATATAAGTGGTTCACACATACATCCACCCTGCAAATATTCCACCAGGCTGCACCTACCACTATACACATAGCTATGCCTTCACTTGTGGCCACAACCCTGCTCTACAGCCATTCTCCACAGCACTGAAGGACCTGAAGTACTGCAGACCTGACCCTTACAACCCTACTCCCCACGGGGCCATTATGTAAAAGGACATCAGTCAGAGTCCCTGCCACTAGACAGCATACATACCATGGCACACTCACACATCCATCAAGGAGCCATCGTATGGTTTCGGTACTCACCCCCTTGTGTCTGCTGTGCAGCCTTCAAACGCCCATCCCGATCCGGATACGCCACCGCCAGAATGCGTCGCATAAGGGGGTTCAGTGCCCGACGGGCACCCATTCCTTGTTGGAAGGACTTCCCCAGCTCGGCCTCTCAGGTCTTCCTCGCCCAGTGCCGCAGGTCCTCCCACTGCTTCCTGCAATGAGTGCTCCACCGGTTGTAGACCCCCAGGGTTCACACCTCCCTGGCAAATGGCCTGCCATAGTCCCCTCTGCTGATGGGCACTGACCTATATGGGACACACAGAAAAAGGAACACAGGGGTCAGACAATGGCTACTACACACAGATGGCTATACGTCCACTATGGGACAGACATTTACCACAGCATAATAGCACACACACACGCAGCATGTCAGAGACCCAGGACTGTACATTGTCAAACGTACACACATGTTTACAGCCATCTACCACCATTACACACATCCATGCCCCCTAATCCTCCTACTCACCTGTACCTCTGATCGACCGTAGAGCTTTGCGTACAAGGGCAGGATCCCGTCCACTAGCTTCTCCAATTCCTCACTGGTGAAGGCCAGGGCCCTTTCCCCTGCCACACATGCCATTTCCATGACCAGAGGCAGGACACAGCAGCACACTCAGTGGAGTACCTGCATGCACTAGATCCAGGAGTCAAGTGATGTTGGGGTGACGAGTTAGCGTACGCACCGTCACCGCCGCCGGAGTCCATGATATGCTAAGAAACCCCATTGACAACCATGTTAACCAATGAATGGTCGCACGGCGGTGAACACCGCCTTACGCTATTACATAAACTGCTAGCAGTATGAGGTCACTTCCACTACAACATTTCTGGATTACAGAGGGCAGACATTTTGGCCTTTACCATGCAGTTGTTAAATCCTTATCTGCCCCATGCAGGCCCTATGGTCCCCAACTCCCCATAGGCATTAACAAATATACGGTTACTCACCACAACAATCCTTGATGTTCATTGAGGACATGTTACTCTACTTTCACACCTACTATGCATATGTGTCGTCGACTTGTATGTCAGCTGTGCTGAATAGGAAACATTGTGGGTAGATGTATGTGTGTTCCTCACATGTGTTCTATACTCCTCCTAGGTACCGACCCTTGTGGTAAGGTAGGGCCCCATCGGTGTACAGACCACTTGTTGATTTGAGGAGCGTGGTGGAGCGTCACATCATTATCAATTACAGACTCACTCGTGCTACTATTCATTAACTTTGTGCATTACTAGATCCAACACTGAGACCGGCTAATCGGAATCAGCATGCCATCCCTACTGAAGTGCAGGTGCTCCCTGCACTCCATTTCCTGGCCACTGGCTCATTTTAAGTGACAGTTGGCATGGGTGCAGGTTTTTCACAGCTAATGTTTAGCATTATACTATCCAGATTCCTGAATGCATTTATATGACACCTGCAGTCCTATGTGAGGTTTCCCCAAAGTGCTGACCTCCCTGCCACCAAGTCAGACTTCTATGCCTTTGCCAACATTCCCCATGTGATAGGTGCCATCAATGGCACCCACATTGCTCTCATCTCCCCAAGAGTCATTGAACAGGTGTACAGAAATGGAAAGAACTTTCACTCAATGAATATGCAATTGGTGTGTACTGCTGACCAAGACATCGCCCATGTGAATGCCATGTTCACTGGATCAGTCCATGATTCCGTGGTGCTGAGTAACAGTAGTGTGCCACACAAGATGAAACAACTACAAGGGGACAGAGGATGGATCATAGGTAAGTGTGTCAGACACTTGTTGGCACATAGCAGACAGCCAGGCTGTCTGCCACTGAGGGGTGTCAGTGACAGTCCTGTTTTGTACCCTTTTTCAGGTGATTCTGGCTACCACAACATGCGTTGGCTACTGATATCAGTGAGGAATCCTAGGACAGATGCAGAGAGGAATTACAATGAGGACCATGGACAGATTAGGAGGGTGATAGAGTGCACAATAGGTCTCCTGAAGGCTAGATTCCATTGCCTCCACATCTCTGGCAGATCCCTGCCCTACGAGCGTGAAAAGGTGTGTAGAATAGTGGTGGCCTGCTGCATGCTGCACAACGTGGCTGTGAGGAATTCTATCCCCCTCTTGGAGGAGGTGGGTGCTGTATATCCAGAAGAGCTTCCTCAGGGAGGGGATGAGAGTGATGGTGATGATGAATAATGGGAAGATGTACGTTCCAGGAACCAACTGATATAACTTGACTTCCTGTAACTATGTGGGACTATTCGATGATGTTGCAGACTGTGCTGCATACTGTCAGTGTGCCTTTTCCTCTATGGGGGTGTTGGGTCTATAGACATTGTCACTGTGACCAGCTTTGCATGGGACATGTAACATTATGGTAAAATTGTTTGGCAATTCTGTTGGCACAACCACATGTTATGCGTGGGGTGCAATTCCTGCTACTCAGATAAGAATACATGATTTTTAAGACTATTGCATCTACACTTTCATTTGTTTCAACATAATGACAGGGGACATTGACATTGGTGAACAGGTGTTTTATTTGGTGCAGGGATTACATTGTGCAGTTTACAGTGATGGGAGTGGGCTACTGGTGGATGTCCAATATGGCTCCATGGTCGCAGCGTGTGTTGGCAGTTGTGATATGTCCATCTATAATTTACAGTTTTTGGGGTTGTTTTTACACGGTGTGGATGTTGGTTCAGTGGTACACTTGGAGGACAGTTCTTGGCAGAGTCACTTCTTTGAGGGGGGCTTGGTCTTGGCAGGTGTTCCTGTGCCATATCTGGGCCTGAGGGACCGTTTGGGTGCATGGTGTTGGCCGGTACGGGTTGAGATGCAGGTCTCCTGTGTGTCTTGAGATGGTGGCACAAGTCCAGTTGCTGCTGCTGATGTTGTTGGCCGGTCTATATCTTGGCCTGTAGTAGGGGCTTCCTGGTCTGTGGGGGCTCTGGCTGGGTTGGGACAAGATGCAGCAGTGCACCTGCTATGGTGGCAATATGCAGTTTCCACTGCTCCATGGCCTCTTGGTGGTGTGCTAGCTGCATCCTTTGACTCTGCTCCAGAAACAATCCAGGCCAATCTGTCCTGGGTATGGTGGTATGCTCCCAGGACCTCAGATATCACATCCTGGGCTGCAGCATCCATCCTGTGGCCTCCCCCCTGGGCCACTGATGTATTCCCACTGGGCCTAGCCCCCTGTGCCTGTGTCCCCTGCACAGGTCTGGCGATACCACTTGTACTGGGGCCATCATCTTCCTGTCTGTTGGTAGGGGGTGACTGTGGCCTCTGTCCATGTGTTCCACCAGTCTGTGGCCTGGATAAACAGGTGTATGGATGGTTGCCCTGGGCTGATGTTGTTGGCTGGGTGGTAGGGGTATCAGTGGGGTCCTGGGTGGGGCTGCTGGATGGTGACAGTCCAGGACTGTGTGAGGGGCCAGGGTGTTCATCACTGTCCAGAATTCCCTCTCCAGTGTCTTGGGTGGTGCCTCTGTCTCCATGTGGGGCACTGCCATTCCTTGTCCTGTCCGCCAGGGTGGCATGGGTGGTGGTGCCTGTTGGGGGGAATGGACATGTCTGTTACAATTGCATGATCGGATGGGGTGCAGAGAGCTGGGCTGTTCTGTGCAGGTTTTACACTTTGGGGCCATGCAGGGTGCCTTTGTGAGGTTTGCATTGCATTTTGATTACGATGTGGAGGTGCATTGTGGGTGCTGTAGTGCCTTTGTGAATTCTTGCAGGGGTAGGTGGCTGTGCACAGGGGGAGGGATGTGGGCATGTTGGTGGGTTTGAGGGCATGCAGGGTGACTGGATGTTGTGAATCTGGGCTGGGTGGGGTAGTGGGCCTGGTGAATGTTGGAGGGGTGGGGTGGTGCCTGCATTACAGTGTGATGGATATGGGGTAATTGTAGACGACTTACCTGAGTCCATTCCTCCAGTGAGTCCAGTGAAGCCCTCAGGGTGCAGGATGACCAGTACCTTTTCCTCCCAGTCAGTGTATTCGAGTGGTGTTGGTGGAGGTTCTTCCCCAGTCTTCTGGATTGCATTGTTGTGCCGAGATACCATGGACCTGACCTTCCCATGAAGGTCGTTCCATCTCTTGCAGATGTTGTCCCTCATGCGTGGATGGTGTCCCACTGCATTGACCTTGTTCACTATTGTCTGTCATAGCTCCATCTTCCTGGCTATGGGTGTGTGCTGGACCTATGCCCCGAATATTTGTGGCTCAACCTTCATTTTCTCATCCACCATGGTCCTTAGCTCCCTTTCTGTGAAGCGTAGGTGTTTGGGGGTGCCATAGTGTGTGTTGTGAGTGGTGTGTTGTGTGGATCTAGGTGAGGGTGCTCTTATGTGGTTGGGTGTATGTATCGTGTATTGTGGCGTTCAGTGTCTGCTTCTGGATGTCTGAATGTCATTGCAAAGGATTGTGGGCTGTGTCTGTGAGTGTTTTATAGTGTTGTGGATGTGTGTCAGGTGTGTGAGTTTCAGACTTGCCAATGTGTGCAGGTCCCATTGCTGGCCGTAGCGCGCTGTACCGCAAATGGTTGTTTGGCTTCCACTGACCGCCGTGGTGATTTGTGCATCATTGTTTGGAGGGCGGGGAGTTTTTGTGCTTGGCGGTGGCAGGGTGGGATGTCCTGCATTTCCACCAACAAGGTCCTGGCAGTGACTGGTGGCTGGGATTTTTTGGGCAGAATCTGATTTTTGCATCTTTACATGGTGGGTTTCTGTTCACCGCCAATGGCGGTCTTCTGTTCACTGTCGCCACAGCGGCCAAAGGTGTTTACCATCATGTTCATAATGACCACCCAAGAGCCTTTATGTTTGTTAGGAGGGATTGTATTTGAAAGTGTTTTTTTTGGGTCAAAGCAGATAGACATCTTTTCACAATACATTGATTGTTGTGCAGCATGGTTATAGCAGGAGTATCTGAGAAAGTGTAATTGTCCAGTGAATGCATATATACCATAGAAAAGAAAACATGTGAACATTGTGGGTGAGCAGTGAATGACTAGCCATTCATATTCAGCAGTTTTCTGGAAACTCATAGTCATTACAAAGTTTGTAAAAACTCAATGAAGCATGGCCTCCACCTGTACTTCACCATAACACATTTTAACACTCCTTTTGAAATGTTTCTACACAGGGCACAATCATAACATTCTCTTAACAAAAACATAAGAATCTTTCAGCTTTTGAGAACCTTTCAAAATGTTGTCTTCCTATTTTGTTCTGCTCACATGAAGGAATATCATGCTCAAACTGTGAAGAATGTGAACATTTTAAGCATGATTGTCACCTGTTTTACACAAGTGGAATACTTAATGAACTTCCCAATTGTAAAAGCATGTTACTGTCAATGTTTAATTCACATATGTGTCCGCATTTCTCTTGAGGTTATGGATATCCAGCATGTAATGGACATGTGGCACTAAAAGTACTGGACTTCTGGCAATGTAAGGTATGACACTAAATGCAGAGGAGGCCGTCCATTTCAGAGGGACCTCATGCTAAAATCCTGATTTTGGGTTAAATCAATTTGGTCACAGATATAAGTCACTGGCCTTTATAAAAACACATGCAAAACATATTGGCACATCTACGGATGAGTGAAAGACTTCCCATTCCCTCATTAGCTGTTCATTAGGCTTCACATGCTAATTCAAATGAGACATTTCCCAGTCACAGCACACCAGAATGACTCCATACTATACTACATCCCATAAACCACACCATTACACCACCTGTCCATGTTCACTACTCACATGTCCAATTACCTCTTAGTGTATGTTACACCTTTCCAATAATGACGTTTCATTGGGCCTCATTTGCAAGAATCTGACCCATTGGCTCCGATGAATCAGATTTCTTGTGCTGTCCTGCGACCCCCTAATTATGCCATGGATGCACTGTATTTGCAATTCAGAGGTCCATGGTGAATGTTTCCAAAGAAGCGAAAGAACCTCTGATGCATCTGTGGTGCTAAACTGATGCATTGCCGAACTAGCATCAAAAAATGAATCTACTCCAGCAATGCCAAGAAAGGTCCCATCTTAAAAAAGCCCTGCATCAGTTTAACTCCTGCTCTGAGTAGTCCTTACATTTTTGATGCAGTGAAGTCACAGAATGACGCAGTGAAATGTTGTAAATTCTCACTGCACCAGTTCTGTGTGGCTTTCTACCTGGGAACGTTTATCTTGCATATATTTTACCTGGCACAGATATAATGTGGTTCAAGGCTTTACAAACTGGTGCACCAGTTTGTAAATGTGGTGCAGTGTACGGGACTGCTTGCTCTGCTGCAGCATTAAAAAAAAGTGATGCTACTGCGGCACAAGGGGCTTATAAATAAGTCCCATAGAGACGTATAAATAGAACTATAATGTGCAAGCCAAAGAAGATATATGCATCTATCCTAAACACTACATAACATCAGTGAGTTTAACATTAAAGAGTACAACGGAACTGACACATAAATATCACGCCTAACAGCAAATACATTGCCATCCATAATCACTTTATACTTTCTGGCAATAGGACAACCCCAAAACCCTCTGCAGGGAGTCTTTTAACATAAGTAAACCCTGTGTGTTAGATGTGAGGATAACAGGTAAAACAGTTGCACCAAATATGCCTTTTCTGCAAGGTAACATTAATGTTTTGCATTTTTCATGGGCCGATTTTTCTTGACACTATTTGCACTGATATTCAGTACTGCTATACAGTACCACAGTCCATGTACTCTGACCCTATAATGGTACTGTTAAAATTGGTTTCACCCAATTACTTTAATTAACTTTCTTCGTAAGGCCATAGTAATGAGAGCATAAAATGCACCTATGTCCCGGACGTTAAATGTCATATGTGGGTTGCAGTGTGTATTTACATCATCCATATATATGCATGACAAAAATAAATAGTTGTGAAGAGCACTACTGTTTTCTGGAAGGGCTGCAGTTTGAAAAGACTACAGTGAAACATGGTAGGTAAATGTGCCTTTGCATTTAAGAAAAACGAAATTTACAAATCAATTAATCACCCCTTATGTGTGCTTTACGTGACCACAGGGCAGGGTTCTTAGTATATAAACAAGTGCACAGCTGCATATCTAAAGTGGATGTCCTCATAGTGCCACAAGGACTAAAAGCTGTTTCCACGGTGTAGCATTCTCCTGAAACAGGACTATATATAATGCAAACTATTACCCTCTGCCTGGGAAAATGCTCCCCAAAAAATTAATCAGTTATTTTCCACCTAAATTCCAAAGCCCAATTCAATGATGAAGTCAGATATTTGAAACATTAATTGAAAAGTAACATTATAGAAATTTGATTTGTGCTGCCAATGTCAAGGAACATTTCTGGCTGTAGTTGACGAACTCTGTCTGCCAGAGTACAATAGGAAGCGCCTCCACTCAGGAATATACTGGGATTGCCAACTGATCACTTAGCCATCTGCAAGGTCGTACACAGCCTGTAAAAATAAGGACAGCCTTACCCCTCCTTCCTTTGTTTTTCTGATTCCAAATGGGGGTATTAGAATATCTCTCCATTTATCCCAAGAGCCCTCTTCGATCCTTTGACTCTAACCCTAGGAGGGAAATCCAGTTCTGACCCTTGCAGAAGGGGGAGAGCTTATCTAAGCAGGGGAGTGACAAAGAGCCTGTTTGGATGTCCAGAGGGCAGAAGGGCTCACTCAGTTTGAACTCCAAAATGTCTGGGAATTTGTACAGTAAAACAAATTGGAAGTTATTAAGAAGGAGAAGGCTTACAGAGAGAAAAGAAACGGAATTGGGTAAGGAACAATTTCCAACCACTCGTCAGCACATAGGATAAAACTGGTACTGCACCTATACCGCCACCGAACATTCCTAGGCTTGGACAGACTACATCTGAAAAAGAAAGTCCTGCCAGAAGAAATAAGACTCCTGACTCCCGATGTCTTCATGGTGCCCAGGGACTAAAACTATTATCTAAGTTATGTGTCTGACTCTATGGACACAAAAAGCAAAAGGACATCTGACTTAAATAAGGTCCATTTGGCCACATGTGGACATAATAGGCACATTGAAACCTGCTCTAAAAACCTATGGATTTCAGGAGACATCAGAATGAACTTCCTCAAAAGTTGGAGAAAATAGGGAGCGCAAGCGGGCAGGAAAATATTTACCACACAGTTAATACGTTCATTGGGACCTCCTGGAAAATGTATCTGGCTTTGTGGAACTCTGCCTGGCAACATCCCCTAGCATTACCCTGCTGAACATTAGACCAGGGCAGAAAGTCTATTGTAGTGATACAAGGACCTCAGCAACTATAAAAATCTAGCTTTGTATGACTCAAAGCTGATGGCACCAAAACCAACAGCTTCAGCTGGAGCTTGCCATTGATATATATTCAACTTCGAGGACCTCAACAGCCTTTTACCCTGAGCTGCTGGAGAATTTTGACTTCCATTAAAAATGACGAAGAAGAAGGTAAAAACTTTGATCCTCACAGTTTAAGTCTCCCCCTCCATCATAGGAAGACTGAAATTATGCCTATGTCCTGATGAACTACTATCTGTTGTTTTTCAATGTTACTTTACAATTTCTGCTCACATTTGTCCTTACAACTTTTAAAAACTATATCTCCGGTAATGCTTCATCAACTTTAATAATCTGAGTGTGTGTTTAGTAAAGTCTTCTATCTGTTTTCCTAATAGGATTGGGAATTTTATTATTTTGTTTTTCCTGCTTCAAAATTGTTAGTTCTACAGGAACTTAACATTCATTTGTTCTGAAACTTTCGTGCTGCTTGCAACATAACTACTAGGTGATGAGTAGAGTTTTTTGAGACATTTGTTGAGACCTAGTCAAGATGTGTATTAGATTGGTGAGGGACTCCTCTTTTCCAACTTAATAACCTATTTTCTGACATACTTTAAATTACAATTATAAAAAGGACTACCTTTGACAAATATTAGATGCAAGGTGCACTCATTGCACAGCACTGGACAGCACAGTTAATAAAAATGGTTACAAGGAAGGGCTCACAGGCCAGTTAACCCCTGGCGTACAAGACCCATTGGAAATACTGAGCAGCACATAGGTTGCAAAGGTCTGTTGCCTTGATTTGTTGGCTGGGAACCCACAGGAATAAATGAGAGATTATGGAATTTTCACAAGTTTTTGCAGAAGGTGAACTCATTCTTCAGCTCTCCATAAGCAGGGAGTTGTCCTTGAAAGAGTTCAGTGACATGTATTTCCCAGTGTCTCTGCTGTATAAGGCTCCCTGACATGTATTGAACATTTCTGATTTTAACGAACACAGAACACTTGATGTTACACAAATATAGTCTCAAGACACCACAGGCACTGGCTTTCTGTCTATATTAGAGCAAATAAAGCAATAAGCAACCACCTATTTTCGAATTCCACACATCCTAGGTGATCTTGTACTATATCATATAGTCCACTTGTACTGTGCAACTATCCAGGGCCACACACTGAAAATTAGGATCTTTTTCTATTGACTTACTTTTTGTTCTGCTTAATCCTCTAAAATATGCTTGCTGGATGCTAAGCCCACATACACATACTCCTGAGATCTGCATCTCATTAGCGAAGGCACATGAAGAGACACATAGAACTTGTTGAAAAAACGTGTATGATCATCTCCACCACTTTGCAAGTCCTAACTCAGTATTTTGATTAAATAATTGTTGGGATGGACTTCATGAAACCTGACCAAAATTGTGAGTCTAGTTACCAAATCTCTGTCTATGTAATTTACACATCTTAACGTAATGAACTTGTAAACCAAGCATCAAAAAGACAATAAGAATAAAAAGTGACAATGTGCTATGTTAAACTTGCATTACCTTCCCCAAAGGCCACATTATTGGTCACCCCTGTAGAGGGGCCAACAGTGAAGGTTTTCTTAGGACAGACAGAGGCCTCTCTCTTGTGTCCTAGATGGCAGCACTCAAAGCAATGGGGTTGAAAATGGTGCTCCCTTGGCTACCACCCACTAGAACCTCCCTTCTTCCCGTCAGAAGGGATATGGGAATCTTTTTCTCCCCGCCTATACTGGGACCTCTCTGTGTCTCCCTTGATCTCCCCTTCCTTCTTCTGTTGGGTGCCCTACCCACCCTTGGCTGAGCCTCCCACATACAACTTCTTTTGGACCAAGGTGTTAAGACAGTGGTCTGCCTCAATGCAAGCTTCCTGGGATCAATAAACCTATTGTTAATCAAGTGCTCTGGAAAACAACAACTAGACAAGTGCTCCCATGCAATCAAATTGTACAACTACTAATAGTTTGGTACCTTGCTGCCTTTCACCAACTGTCCAGCGCTCTGCAAAAGGAATCAACATATTCCATCCAAGTTTGGGAACCAGGTTTAGTACTCTCCCTAAACATTAGCCTCTAATTTTCTGGGGTGAGGCCATACTTCCTGGTTAGTGTTTCTTTCATGGCAGGGTACCTCATCTGATCTCCTTCCTCTAAAGCCAAAAAGGTGTCCCTCCCCTCTACGGAGAATTACTTCCACAGGCCTGCCCCCCTGATCTCTCTCAGGGACCCTGTTCAAGCTCTTTTTAGCTCAGCACTTGAGCTAATATCGTGTTCTTCTCCTCTAGGGCTTTTTTCTCTGCATTTCTTTTGAGCCCAGCTAGTTCCAAGTTGAGCTGCCTTTCATGCTCCATCTTGAGATTTTTCAACTCCAGATGGTGCTCTCTAGCTTCCCCCCTGTCTGCCATCTTCTCTGCGGCAGACCCTTGGATGAAACACTGCTGTTGGCCCTAGAGGGTGCCCTCCCCCGATAGATCATGATTATCCACAGCATCGCCCTGCAGGCTCTTTTCCTCCATTTCTATATGATCATTCTCTTCCTCTGTTTGCTCAACAGCCTTTCTGGCTGCCAACCAGGCCCTCAGCACTTTCTGCAGCTCCTCCACAATAGTGAGGCCTTCAAAAGGACGTTTGAGCTCCTTGCACAACTTTGTTTATCTGAACTACCTTATAGGCTTCTAACCTCTCCTGCTCAAATACCAAATCTGCAGAAACTGCCGATGGCTCCCCATAACAAGACATGATTGTGGGTGAAGACTCAAAAGTTGCAAAGTTTCAAGAAGGCAAAAATAATTTAAAAAAAGAAAAGCAGTCTCAGGTCAATCAATGGTTTGCGATATGGAAGTAGTGTACACCAATTCCTGTATGTAAAGTACAAATACAAATCCTATCCTCACTGCTGCCGCCAATGTTGGGGCCTCTAGTTGGTAGTGGTTTGCACCCTGTCTGAGTACAGACACTCACTCTAGTCAGGGTAAAAACATCACACAGCTAAGATAAACCCTGGTCACCCTGTTGGTAGCTTGGCATGAGCAGTCCAGCTTATCTCAGAGACGATGTGTAAAGTATTTGTACACACACACAGAGTAGTACAGTGAAAACACTACCAAAGGACTCCACACCAGTTTAGAAAAATAGCCAATACTCATCTGAGTAAATGAAGACCAAATCAACAAAAAAGCTAACGTACACAAGTCAAGATATCACTTTTTAAAAGTTTAAACAAGTCTTAAGACATAGGAATCAATTTATATATCTCTTTAGCACAAAGTACTTGTGATGCGTCAAAAACAAAACCAATGTGGACCACAGGGGAGGTGAGGCACCGGAAAAGCAAAGCGATGTGTAGGTTCCTTACTGCACAGGAGAGGTGATGCATTGATCCTTTCCGCGCAGGTGAGGTGGGACGATACATCGGCTCCTTACTGACAGGGGAGCTGATACATTGATTATTTACTCACAGGAAAGGTGATGCTTTGATTTATGGACGCACAGCCTTGGATCCTAACTGTGGTGCGATACAGTGTTGATGAAGAATTGACACCCAGGGATGATGCATGGAAAGTCCAAATGTGCTGTGTTGATGGTGCCACAATGAAAAAGGTGCTGCACCAATTCTGCAGCCGCAGGACAGGCACTGCATCGATTCTCCGGCAATTGAACAGGCACCCTGTTGATTCCTGCATTGGCATTGATGCCTAGATTTTCTTCTTCAGATCACCAGCTTGTACTTTCAAGGGCCCAGGGAATGGAGTTGGCACCACTTGGCAAGTCAGAACTCTCAGCAGAAAAGCCCAGGCACTGGCAGATGAAGTCTTTGATGTCCCTGAGGCTTCTTAACAGGAGGCAAGCTCAGTCCAAGGTTTTAGAACCTTCGGAAGCAGGATGCAGAAAGCCAAGTAAAGCCCTTACGATCCCAGGATAGAAGCAGCAAGCAGCAGGCCAGCAAAACAAAGCAACAAGCGGAGTGGCAGTCCCTCCTACATCACCTAGCTCCTCTTCCTAACAGAACTTTCTCAGTCCAGAAGGATTCTAAATATGTTGTATCAGAGGTTCAGTACTTATACCCATTTCTGTCTTTGAAGCAGGCAAACTTCAAAGAGAAGTTTTTGTCGTGTACAAGACCGTTCCTTTCCCTGCCCTGGCTCCAGGCACACTCTTGGGCGGTTGGAGACTACTTTGTGTGAGGAGAGGTACAGCCCTATTCAGGTGAAAGTGTGAGCTCCTCCCACCACTTTAGCTAAGTAAGACTCGTCAGCCTGGTTTTGGGCCATCAGGATATGCAGGGCACTCCTTAGCTCTCTTGGTGTTGCTGAGTGAATGTGCAAACAGCCCAACTGTCATCTTGACCCAAACGTGTATTTAGCGAACAGGCAGAGGCACAAAATGGCCAAGGAAGAAAATGCCCACTTACTAAAATTGACATTTTCAAACTTACAATTCACAAACCAACTTCATCAAAAGAAGTATTTTTAAATTGTGAGTTCAGAGACCCCAAACTTCTCATCTCTATATGCTAAAACTTTGAAATTACACTTAAAAGATATTTCAAAGTAAATTCCATGTTACCCTAAGAAAGAGATAGTCCTTGCAGGAGTGAAAAATAAATGTAGGTGTATTTCACTCTCAGGACATTTAAAACATACCAGCACATGTCCTAACTTTTAAAAGCACAACCCACTGCCCATGGGGCTGCCGTGATCCTACCTTAGGGGTGGCTTACAGGTAATAAAAGCAAAGGTTTGGGCCCGGCAAGTGGGTGCACTTGCCAGGTCAACATAGCAGTTTAAAACTGGACACACAGGTACTGCAAAGGCAGGCCGGAGATTTGTTTGCAGGCTACTCATCTGAGTGGCACAATCAGTGCTGCAGGCTCACTAGTAGCATTTGGTTTACAGGTCCTGGACACACTCGATGCACTGTACTAGGGACTTACTGGTAAATCAAATATGCCAATCACCAATACAATTTACATAGCAGTGATAAAGTGGCCAGAGTCCTAAAGCCAGCAAAAACAAAATTCAGCACAGGATCAGGGGGTCAGAAGAAACATGTTTTGGGATAATCTTGCAAAAAGTGCTATTTGCAACATTTATTCTTTTTAATCTATGTTTGAGAGGAGATGGTGTTTGGTGGTCTCTGTGACTGACACCTTTACAGAAGCTAAAAAGGAAGTCTCACCTTGATACTGCAGGGAGTCAACAAGTGCCAGAGAGTGGCTCCTGCCTTTACAGCTGAAGAAACTGGATGCCTAGTGCACTGGTTATGGTAACCTGCAGGACTTCTTAGGACATTGGGAACCCAGAACATAACAGTGATGAAGCATCTTAGGGTATTTGAGATTATGGCACTAGTTTGAAGAGGCCTTCATCTCAGCATTCCATAGCACATTGTTATGATATTTCAAGCATTTATGGAGTTTCTGGGAAGTGACTGTTGATTTCTTGTGAGAACCAGACACCAAGGAGAATCTAAAGGACTCACAGGGAGTAGCACCAATTTGTTGAGGCCACTCAAGGAGAGGTGGGGACAAGTCATTCATGTACATGTGTAATTTCCCTTTGGGTGACCAGAAGGTAGAGGCATTCTCATTATGGGAAGAGAAAATCCAATGTCTTCAATTGATATGGCTCTAAAGATCACAACCCGTGAGGAATGCAGAACAAAGAAGGTTTCTTCACACTTAGGACTTGAACTGTTAGGTGCTGGCACGGTGGATGTGCTTACTTGCCTATGCCAGGCAATACACTACCATGATCACATTCAGACATGCAAAGCAATACCCAGAGTATGCATAAGAGCGGAAGAGCACCAGAGAGCAACTGAAAGGGCGTATTGCAGTGGCTGAATACAGTATGAATGCCTAAGCCAGAAAATGACCACCACCAGAGCAGTCTGTGGGCATGCAGAGAGAAGTGAAACCGTGGCGCCACACGTTTCAGAATAGAGTTTTCTCCTCAATAGTTATCTAGGAGGCCAATGTAGATAAAGCCAAAGATATCTAGATTTGCATTCTTGATTTCCGAACAAGTCACAGTCAATGGTACACAAGATGGCTATTCAGCAATTTTGGGCTACGTCCTCCTGGAGAGTTATAGTAGATAAAGTTTGCTGTGCTGAAGCTCTCATATTTATCAACTGAGAAACTGAAGGACAAATATAGTGGTACTGAATCTGAGCTGGCTGATTCCAGTCTGCATGAACTGGTCAGAAGACAAAAAATTTGAAGAACAAGTCAGAAGATTTGAGATTGCACAGATTCCAGTTATTATCAATATCATCCTGAGGCACAGGCAGGACCTTAAGCTGTAAATAAATAGATATTTTCCACTGGACTGGAGACTATACTGCTTTTCGCTGCAAGATGACATATTAGGGATAGGTAAAAGGTTCACTTCTTTAATGATCCAGAGCCAGAGAGAGTCACTTTGTATCCAGAGGAGAAGGTGCTTTCAAACCAGAATGATGCATTGTGAGCTTTCTTGACTCCCATGATGAGTTTGGAGCTCAGCAGGTATGGTGTCACCTCATAAATACAAGCACAGAAGGATAAGCTTGAAATATTTTCTTTCAGAGACTTGCTATTTTGATTTTCTGATGCTATGCAGTGTACCTGAGCTGCAACCTGTTGATTACTCTTCCTATCCCATCCTCTCTCCTTTTTATCAGTCAGTTTCCAGACTGACTAATATGTCTCATTCCATATGTTGACCAAGGAGTATTAGTATGGATATATTCCCTCTACTGTGGTTTGTAAAAAGAGTGAGCCACCTTTGGTTACGTAGTATTAATACCAACCCTATCTAAGGCAACCATTGTCTGCACAAACAAACATCACATTTTCATGTTGCCTGCATTAAAATTAAAAAGGGATTCGATACTTGTTCTAAGAACACTTGCAAACTAAGAATCACCCACCCTGTCTAATACAAATAAATGAAACCGGTATGGTTTTTAGAAATAATAACTGTGTTTCAACCATATGGTCAGCACTTTTATATAGCAACATGTTTTTTTTGTTTTTCTTTTTAGGGTTGAGTCTGCCACTGCATGCACTTGCATCTTGTTTGCGAGACTGTTGTTTTCAGTAAAGGGCTTGGAGCCCGCTTGACCCTCATCATTTGTTGGTACTCTTTTTTACAGCCTCGTAACTCGTCAAGGCATTTCTGGGATAATTTCCGTTCCTCTCTGTGGAGCAGGGATCAAACACTAATTGATTTTAACGTAATTAGTGCATGTCCGGTGCTCGTAACGTGATTGAGGTGCTATTTTGTTCTAACTTCCAGTGCTCCGTAAAGAGAAAGCTTGTGACTGGCAAAAACATGCCGGACAGGACAAACGAAATTGCAAAGTTTTATTTTTTAAAGCTAAGTTTATTTTATTAGGCTAAGTCATCTTTTCTCAGTTTCCAATCATGTATTTTTTTTATTTTTTTTGCTTGTGGGAGCTGTTGTCAAAAGATGACAATTAACTTGTTTTAAAAATGTGAGACCTATTGCATTGGAAATGCTTATATTCACATGGCACGCCTATCCTGGAGTACTGTGTTTTATTTCACCGTGAACTGCTTCCCTGGTTATAGTGTAATTGCTAAATTGTGTTAATGTGCGTTATTTGTCTCTACACAGTCCTGCTTCAATGCGCTAAATAGCATATGTTGTGCGAGGTGCCTGGTAAATAAAGAGCTCAGACAGTAACCTCTAATCGCTGGTGTGGCCACCGATCACTGGTGTGTGCACCAAGCCTGTGCAACTTTATTGTCTCACGTGGGCTTTCTCAGAATGCATTACCCATGGTACATCTTCACAGTTGCTCATAGCAGCGCAGAAACATTTAGGCCCACATTTATACTTTTTTAGCGCCGCATTTGCGCATCTTTTTGACGCAAAAGCAGCGCAAATTTACAAAATACAATTGTATTTTATAGGTTTGTGCCACTTTTGCGTCAAAAAGTGGCGCAAGTGTGGCGCTAAAAAAAGTATAAATATGGGCCTTGATGTGCAAAGTTAACTCCCTAGATGTGCTATGTGGGTTTCTTTTCCAGCACCTTCTGCTGCTCTTAGGCTACTTTGTATCGCTAAGTTTAGTAGTTTCCCTCTGTCACGTGGATCAGTCTTTCACTTTTATATTTAAAAAGAATATCTTGCATCCCCTTTAGCATATTTCTCTGCTTATAAGTATTTCACTTTTTGTTAACTTCACAGAAATATACTTGAATTAAATTTCACATTGCTGCTATATGCCGTAAAGTGACTTCATTTGGAGAATGGCCCTCCGCTGGGCCCCTTCACCCTACAGGCAAACATCCAAAATCTCAAAGTATATTGGGTATCTCTCACCCTGTAGGCCCTAAAGGTTTAGGGGCATAGTTGAGTACTAAATTATGAAAATGTCCTAGTACTGCTGAAATTATGACCAAAAGTTGTGATCGAAGGCAATCTTACTGTGCTATTTTTCTTGTGAAGCACATACATTCCTATTATTTTCACTGCAAGACTGTAGGTAATATTTAGAAGATTTCTAAGACCGGCCATCCAGATCGGAGTCTCCTTTCACCAATCCAATTGGAATGATACTTACAAAAATACGAAGTCGGCACCTCCCAAATGATATACATAGAATAGAGAACTAGTTCAAGCACTTTTAATAAACCTTTAGAAAATGGCCCCAAAATTAAAATCTTAAGCTTTGCCACTTCTAGTTTTTCTAATCACTGATGAGTGAAAAAAATGAAAACTTAGATTTTTATCCTTATCAAATATTACATTCGTTTTCTATTTATGCACTTTAAGATGTGCAAGAACACAATCTTTTGTGGCCTCTAAAACTTGTCTAGTGTGTAGATAGTATTTTGTTTCCTTACTTTGTAATGTTTGCACCTTGAACTTGACGCCTTTTTTGGACTTCCCAGAACACACCTGAAAACTCAAAATCATACACTAAGCACAGCTACCAGGTTTGTATTCACACTTGTCGGAGGCCATAATGCATTGTTGAAAGGTATGGCTCAGATGCTTTCCAATTCTGAATTCTGCTAAATCAGACCACGCAGAGTAACATCTTACAAATGCACAAGGCAGTAACATCCTTTATGTGAATAAGTGTGCTGCAGTGAAAGGGAAGGTTCTTAGGGGTTCTTGTGAATTCTACTGAGAAATTGAAAGGAAAGAAGTTAAAGATTTAGTTAATATGCTATATAAATGACATTAATTGAGTAGCAGGCGTGCTCTTACCCCTACGGTAAGTAGCAGCCGGTGGCTTAATACAGTCTATTGTGTGTTTTTCCCTGTCATGTGAAACAAACGCACTCTGGACATCTCCAAAAAATTTTGTTGTACTGTGTACATATGATACCTTAGGCCCAGATTTCTACTTTGCTGCGCTACTGCAGCTTTGCGGCAAAAAGTTTAGTGCCGGCTTGCGTCATTTTACAATGCCAGCCAGATGCCGTATTTATAGAATAGCACAAACCTGCGCTAAACTTGGACTAGTGTCTAAAAAAAGACTCTAGCCGGGTGGGGGTTTTCAGTAGTGGTGAAGGGGGTTTTGCATTTGAAAAGGATGCTAGGCTTGTTAGAGGCAAAAAAAAAATTGTGCTAACCAGCCTTGCATCATTTCCAGGCTCACTATCATACAAAAATATGACTCCGAGTCTTAGAAAAGACAGGAGTCATGCCCACCACTCCAATAGCCAGCACAGGGGACCAGTGTCCCCTGGGCATGGCTATTTACCCAGTGCCATGCAGGGGGCCCCATGTTAGGACCTCCAATGGCACTTTTAAAAACAATTCTATAATACTTACCCATGCTTATCCTACTTACCTAGGATGGGATTCCATATCCTCTGGTGTCCCTCTGGTGTGGGTAGGGGTGTTCCTGGGGCTTGGGGTGGGCACCTGTGGGCCCAGTTTATGGTGTTTGACCATGGAATTGGGTCCACAGGTCCCCTAACGCCTGGTCTGATCCAGGCATCAAAAAATCGCATTAAGCATGCTTAGCACCATTGTTTGGGTCCACCTCCCACCAGTGCGTCATTTTAGCACGGGGGATAGATATGGCGTTAAGGGGATATCATCAAAATATAAATATGTAGTTAAGTTTGCACTGCATTTGCATTAAAAATGTGACGCAAATGCAGTGCAAACAGTGTATAAATATGCCCGTTAGTTTGGTGGATTTCATGGATCCCAGTAAGCTGCTGACCATGTTTTCTTATTCCTACAATGCTCCTCAGAAATCGTCTTTAACATTCTACTATGTTTTCATAAGTGTGCTTTAATTGAGAGGCTGGAGCATGCACGCGATTTGCTACTGCCTCCAGGTAAATGTTTCTCTACCTTTTCCTTGGCCTTTCGCACAGCAGCTGCACAATCCATTATGCTATCTTTACCATCTATTAAGACATGCAATTTAGCCTCTTTTCATGCACCCCAACTTAATTATTGATGAAGCCTCATCCCTCACTGAAGGAGCCTTGCAAAAGTAAAATACAATCAGTTCTGGGGATAGTCCATGTAACCAATCCACTTTTTTAAAACTATTTTAATAAGTATGTCTGTGAGAGAGCATTAGCAAACATATTTTATAAAATTCCATGGAGCTCACGCCCCAATTTCATATTGCGTAACAGACGTTAATTGAAAAACGTGTGCAGTGAGGCCATACAGTCACCATTAAGCAGCAGCCCACATTTACTCTGGTGTGTTTTTTTTAGGTTGAGCGCGCAAGCTCTTTGACCTGTTTTAAGTCTTGTGGGCATTTAACCACGCCCACCACACACCCAACACTTTAACTCGTTCGTGGGCTTGCCTTTTAAAAACCCTTTGTTATCATTTGTAAATGCTTTATATTTGTCCCACCTCAGGGTGGTTTTGTTACCGCCTTGGACATCGAACCTGTTTTATAGATTATTACACATTTGCTGATACGTTTGACAGGGAGCAAACTTCTTTTCACTTTTGTGTCTCTCCTTCCTGTTCATTCTCATGGTGGCCACGGCACTTTGAACCCGCTTGCCTATGTGAACTGTTTTACTTTTCAATTTCAATTTGTATGGCAAGAAAAGTCCAGTTAGGAATTTACAATGCCAATAGCTCTAACTCGAGCAAACGTGAGGCACATTGTATTGCAAATGCTTGTTTTTTTGTGGTAAATGCTTGTAGTAAAAAATCAAAACATATGTCCATTGCAAGGTTTACCATGACTAGATCAACTGGCTTTTTTTTCCAATACTTTTTTTTAAAATGTGTATCTCCGTGACTGAACCGCGTCACTACTCATCACAGAGGTTTTGTCAGTTGAAATTCAAAATGTGAAAGGTACTTTTTGATCTCTTGTAGGTAGGTGGGGCTTCCAAACCAAGGCCTGACAAGGTCGTCTTTTCACTTCACCAGCAGTCTAAGATCCCCTAAAGTTCTGATCAGATGCAGACCTCTGCTGGCTTTGCACAGAGGCATGTGATACACCTCTTTGACAAGGTAACAGATTGTCATTCAGTCTTCCTTCTTTCTTTTATCATTGATACCTTCCTCCTTGTTGCACTCACCTTTCTTCCAAACAAAGAGATAGCAATGCTTACAAGCCTAATCCTTTAAGCAATGTTTCAGCATTCAGCATTCCAAGGGCACGCACTTTACTAAAACTTTACTTTGCTTCTGCAGCTCCCATATTGACATTACTTGCCAAGAGTCTAAATTCCAAAGTTATGAAGTTATTGTGGGTTTTTAAAGAAATGCTAAAACTGGGAAAACATTATTGCAATCATTAGACAGTGATTCCAGCACGCTCCGATAAGCTCATGGCCCACTAAGGCCTTAAACAGCAGTTTAGAAATTAGTCACTCTTACAAACGTATCGCACCTTTATAACTTTCATACTGAGGTTATTAAAAAGTAATGAATGGGCTCATGGGGTAGTTTTGTGGTATATTTATCGTACTGATTGTTGGTTATGCAACTACTGTGCCAACATGAAACCAACTGTAATATGACGGAAACGATATTCAATGTTTTCTGTTGAGACAGAGGAAATTCAAATGCGGAGCCTGGAAAAATAAAAAGAACCCGAATTGAAATGTACACCTTTAGAAGGAACAGTACCTATACATGCATCATTATCAAAACGAATTTTGAGTTATTTTACCCAAAATGTGGAGCCGGAAAAACAAACTGACAATGAAACAACGTTCCTCCTTCTGTAGCGCAAGGGAAGGTATGAACTTAGCGGCAGCTGCGATTAATATTCAGAAAATTGTAATACTACCTAAAGCTTCAGTCTGCCAAAGGCATAAGAGAGTAGCTGTAGGCAACAAACCACCTGAGCTTCCGCTACTGCCTCCGACTGGCTTCTATCTAACAATGACCTTGTCCAATCAGTATTGTAGCATTCAGTTAACAAGGGTATTTTTGAGAATTTCCGACCACATTATGTCTTCTTCACTCAATCAGCACGTTCTTTCAAGACACTCAAAAAAAGACACACTATAACTTCACCTTGTCACATACCAATCGTCACAGTCTTTCGCGCCTCTAGCGCCCAGTTCAACAATCATTATTGGTGTTCCCACTCCCATGACCTCCTCATCGGATTCCCTCACTACCACCTTGCAAAAATGCCCTTCATCTCTCCATATCCGCCCCGCACATTTGTATTATAGTACAGGTAATGGCTAAATTTACTAATCTACTTAGCTATTGGCTGATGAACATTTCAGGATACTATAGTTAATGGGAGGGCAGTCCATATAACCAGAACTGTCACGTGGGTCTGCAGGGATAAAACTGGCACTACCGGATCTATGAGGTGAGATGGGGCAATTCGGGCTATCGATGTCAAGGTGGTGTGCAAGGCAGAGAGAGCGGGAAGGGGGGTAGAGGCAGGGGATGGGGCCCGCAACATGCTCAGCAGCGTAGGATTAACACAGGAGAAGAATAAGGGAGGAGAGGGAAAGTGGAGAGAGGGAGGCAAGAGGAGACGAAGCGTAAATAAGAGAGAATAAGAGATGGAAGAAATGGACACAGATCAAAAGGGATGAAGAGAAGACAGTCCAGATCTGTGACCGGATTTAGAGATATAACGTATTTGAGCCTGACTTCTGTAATCTGTGACTCTAATCCTGTGAAGTCTGTGGCTGGGCACGCCCAAGCGCACCTACAGGAGGGGAAGGGAAATGAGCCAACGGGGAGAAAATTAGAACATAGCATTACCAGGGCAAGGATGGGGGAGGGATAGTGGGGAGGATCCTTACATACACCCGACGTACCCCCAGGAATCGGCGTTAAGAACAGAGGACATCTCTGATCTAGATATTATCAAAAAGAAAAGAAAGGGATCCCAAGGTGTGCTGTAAGTAGCAGGTGCATATTTGGGAACCCATGAAGATGGTAAATGGTAACCGGGGGGGAGAAGTAGTGGGGATAAAGAGGTGGATAATCGGGGACATAAAGGGGAAAGGTAGGGGTTGTGAGAGAGCCTTCAGGGCGTCAGCTGGTAATGATAATGGGAGGCATAGCCCAACCAGGGCAAACATGTGTGGTACTTATCCTTCTGCTGATGAACATTCTGGGTATCCATTAGAGGGCACTAGAAATACCTGCCGGTAGTCCCCGAGAAGAGGCCAGGTATGCTGTAAGTTAGCTGGAGGCAATGGTTTCAGAAGGGACCGGGACTTGTCTCTGTCTCTGAGAGGCCCCTGGGTGATGTGCAACACTGCTTGAAGGGCCAAGTCTCTCCCATCTTGAGATCATGGTTGTCGGTCTAGAAATCTGCTGCTTTTATGCATCTCAGGATGTATGCAGAAGTCACTAGTGTCAGACTCTGTGTGTAGGGGAGAGTCACGTGGCAAGAGGTGGGTGGTCGAAGAGGCCGCAGGAGCCTAAACCATAGATTGGGTGGAAAGTCAGTCTAAAAACGAGTGCAAGTCCGTATGATCCAAGAAGTCTCTAGATTTACCATCTATCATAATCCACATTCTGGCCAAATTTTATATTCATATGGCACAGTTGGGGTCTAAGTGCTATGAACGCCTTTCTTTTTTCATTCATCTCACGGGAGAAGTCCTCAGCAATGCGAATCTCCTGACCATCATGTCGGTATGGGCCAAAGGTCCTCGCAGACGGAAACAGTTGGCAAACTTTTTCATGACGTAGAAAGCATGCTATTATGGGACGGGTTTCTCCACAATATTGCTGTGTAGGGGGCCAATCCTATAGGCTCATTGGAATTCCAGAGTGGGAGAAAAAGTGAGGCCTGTGAGGATGGGAATTAAGTCATGAAGGAAGGCCCTCATATCTGCCCCCTCTGATTTTTCTTGTAGACCAAAGAAGCAGACATTGTCTCTATGGTTCTGGTCCTCTAGGTCTGTGAGTTTGTTTTGGAGGAATTGCAGTTCTGGTTCAAGATCCGGGAGGGCCGACATCCTATTTTCAACATTGTGCAGACAATGGTCCAAATCCGTGACCCTGAAAGCCAGCAATGTCCACTCGGATCGATTTAGAATCAGCTGAGAGGTCTGTGATTTTAGAGTCCATTGCCTTCAGGCAGCGGCCTACTGTGGAGATTTCATGTAGAACACACTCCATGCCAATGTCCAGGCAGGGGTTCTGTGGGTCTTCCATGGAAGTGAGATCTGTGGTAAGGGTGGATGAAAACATTGGCCGTGGTTGTGAGACAGCTTGTGAGAAAAGCAGTTGATGCGTAGACTTGCCTGCCGATTTGCCCGATGATTTGCCAGGGGACATTTCCTTAGTAATGCAAAGGTAATGAGAGTCACTGGAGTTGGTGGAGCGCAGAATCCGATGTCCAATGTCACTGGGGCCGCAGTTCCTATGTCGGGAGGGTCCAAGATCTGAACAATCAACACCGCTTCTACCGTACCCTGCTGTGACACAATTTTTACAGGTCCAGTTGTGTACTGGCTGGATAAGGTGTCCCTCTGGGACCAAGGGTCCCTTATATGCCTGAAAGGCTAACAGGCATGGTCTGAGATCTTGTTGACATAGACCATTATTCCAGGGGCCAGTAATGGAGAGATGAATGCTGGATGAGATTGGGTACCCTTAGACCCCCTAGAGGGCAGCAGAAGGTGCAGGCCAGATGTATCAAGCTTTTTTGCATTCACAAACAGTGCACATTGCAAAATGCGGCCACTGCAAATGCAAAAATGCCTTTCACAATGTATGAAAGGCATTGACTGTGCAATTGTAAGGAATCGCTAAAATAGCGATTCCTTAAAATTGCGACCCCATTTAGAGAATCGCAAATTGTGATTCTCAAAATTGGAAATCGTAAATAGAGAATTCCTATTTGCGATTTCCAAAGCACATGTATCAAGCACTTTCTAAATGCAAATTACCACAAATTAAAGTTTTGTGGTAACCATGTGCAAATTTAAAAAATACATTATAAATGCATTTTAAAAATTGACATGTAGCGCACACATGCCCCTAAGGAATGTGTGTGCTTCACATATCCGTAAAACATTTTTGGGGTGCGGCAGAGGAGGCCTCACGCCCCCAGCACCCTGGGATTTGCATTTCCTAATTTGCAAACTCCTAACTGGAATTCGCAATTTGGAAAATGCAAAACCATTTGCACCGATGGGCCTACAGGCCCATAGGTGCGAATAGGGTCGGGGTTCTCTATTTGCTCTGAAAGCACTGAGGGTGTTGTCCATGTTAGCAGGGCTGGCAGAGGTGGCCAGGAGGCGTCAGGTTTGCAGCCTTGTCTCAAAAGGTAACTTGTGGCTCCTCCAATAACCCAGGGCCCGAGAGTACAACAGCCGTGCCTTTGTCCTCTGTGCCATGATTCTGGTAATACATGCTGCAGAATGTGCCGCAAATGTCAGGCGTAGACTTGTCTGTAATCGAGGGCAGTGTCAGGTTCTAGTCCTAATGTGGAATTAGAACAGATTGAGCCCACGTCTGCACTCTCTTTTGCCAGTGGCTGTCCCCCTCTTTATCCAGGTCTATGTGGTAGCCGCCTATGAGGGCTCACCCCGTGGCCCCGCTGTATAATGCCATGGTGTCGTATGTGATGTAATCGCGCCTGCGGCTGCTTCCTTCGCTGTAGGCTGTGACTTCCACTTGTGTCCTAAAGGTCTCAGTATACACATGGGGCCTCTGCCGCAAGGCACCCCTGTACGGCTTCAGGTGATTGCAGTTTTTTTTTGAGCGAGCCCGCAGTTACTATCCTTTGTGCTATGGACCACGGGCTCTACAAATGTCCCAGAAGATGAGGCAGTCGCACGTGGGTCCTCACATCCCGGTCCCCGCTATGCGCTGCCAGGGCTGTGTGTTCCTCGTGGCTTTGTTTATGAAGTGCAAGACCACAGCACCATCTCATTAGGGCTCGCTGTCTCCTACGTCCACTTGTGCGACGCAGCGTTCTTGCTTGGGACCCTCCCGGCGAGTCCCCACAGGCCGCTGCAGAAGTCTCATCCACTTTCAAATTGAGCCTGTGGTTGTCACTCCATCTGCAGCCTGCGGGCTCGAATGGTGCGTCGTAGGCCCATCAAGGGGGTTCTCCAGCCACTTGGCCAAGCTCCGGGTGGTTAGGGGGAGCAGGAAGATGGGTAACAGTCCCCCTGTGCCCCGTTGGCTCTTCTACCTCCCTCGAGGTCTCACCCGGCCGTGGAGCCCAACGCCTAAGTAGCCAACATTCTCATGGGAAGACCACCTCAATAAGATATTGTTAGACTTTGCATCCTTGGCGGTGTCTACCCTAAGCTTTATTGCCTTTTTTCCAGGTTGTTGATGTATGTTGGACTCTGTTTTTGCTGTTTTTGTTACTCTGGCACTTTGCCACTGCTATCCAGTGCTAAAGTGCAAGTGCTCCCATGTAAACTGTATGAGATAATGGGGGTCATTCTGACCCTGGCGGTAATTACCGCCATGGCGGAGGTCGGCGGTAGCACCGCCAACAGGCTGGCGGTGCACCGCTGGGCATTCTGACCGCGGCGGTTCAGCCGCGGCCAGAAACGGAAAGTCGGCGGTGTCCCGCCGACTTTCCGCTGCCCTTGAGAATCCTCCATGGCGGCAGAGCGCGCTCCGCCGCCATGGGGATTCTGACACCCCCTACCGCCATCCAGTTCCTGGCGGTTCTCCCGCCGGGAACAGGATGGCGGTAGGGGGTGCCGCGGGGCCCCTGGGGGCCCCTGCAGTGCCCATGCCAATGGCATGGGCACTGCAGGGGCCCCCGTAAGAGGGCCCTAAAAAGAATTTCAGTGTCTGCCTAGCAGACACTGAAATTCGCGACGGGTGCAACTGCACCCGTCGCACCTTCCCACACCGCCAGCTCAATTCTGAGCCGGCGTCCTCGTGGGAAGGGTGTTTCCCGCTGGGCTGGCGGGCGGACTTTCGGCAGTCGCCCGCCAGCCCAGTGGGAAAGCCAGAATGACCGCCGCAGTCTTTTGACCGCAGAGCGGTCTTTCGGCGCGAACCGCGTGGCGGGCGGCGACCGCCGTCCGCCGCGGTCAGAATCACCCCCTATGACTTTCCATTATTGGCATATGTGATTTACTAGTAAGTCCCTAGTACAGTGCACTAAAGGTGCCCAGGGCCTGTAAATCAAATGCTACTAGTGGGCCTGCAGCACTGGTTGTGCCACCCACATAAGTAGCCCTGTAAACATGGCTCAGACCTGCCACTGCAGTGTCTGTGTGTGCAGTCGTAAACTGCCAATCCGACGTGGCAAGTGTACCCACTTGCCAGGTCTAAACCTTCCCTTTTTACAAATTAAAGGCACCCCTAAGTTGGACCCTAGGTAGCCCCAAGGGCAGGGTGCAGTGTATGTTAAAGGTGGGACATGTACTTATGTGCTTTACATGTCCTAACATCGAAATACTGCCAAATTCGTTTTTCACTGTTGCAAGGCCTATCTCTCTCATTGGTTAACATGGGGGCTGCCTTTAAATATTATTAAAGCGCAGATTCCCTTTGGGAGCAGATAGACGTAGAGTTTGAGGTCTCTTAACTTACAATTTAAAAATACATCTTTAAGTGAAGTTGGCTTTCAGGTTGTGTGTTTGAAAATGCCACTTTTAGAAAGTAGGCTTTTTCTTGCTTAAACCATTCTGTGGCTCTGCTTGTTTGTGGATTCCCTGTCTGGGTCAGTTTGACAGTTGGGCTGTTTGTACCTTTCTCTAGACAGTGACACAAAGGGAGCTGGGGTGTAGCCTGCATATCCTGATGAGCCATCTGCGCTAGGATTGAGGGGAGAGTGGTCACTCAAACATGACAGATCTGTGCCTGCCCTCACACAATGCAGTTTCCAACCCCCTTGTGTGTGTCGGGGGCCTGGGCAAGGCAGGATCTTAAAAACAACAGAAATTTCTCTTTTAAGTAGGCCTGCTTCAAAGGCAGAAAGGGGTATAAGAGGAGCACCCAAAACCCCTGAAAATTAGATAATTTCTGGAATCAAGAGGAACCTCTGCCAAGGAGAAGAGCTTAGGAGCAAGGCTACCCCTGCCTGTGACTGTGCTTTATTGTGCTATCCTGCAGTTGCTGCTTCTGCCTGTGAAAGATGGCAAAGACTGGACTTTGTTGCATATTCCTGCTTGAGAAGAATTTCCAAGGGCTTAGACTGAGCATGCCTCCTGTTGTTGAAGGCTCAGGGTCATTAAAGACTTCCCCTGCCAGCACCTGGACTCTCTGCTGAGGCCCCTGCCCTGTCAAGTGGTGCACTATTCAGTTCCTGGGCCCTTGAAAGGTGAAATTGGCAGACAAGAGCTGAAAATCCATGCACAGAGCACTGGGTGGGGAAATATTTGATGCACTTTCCGTGACGCAGCTGATAAACGATGCACCGCAGTAAGATCAATGCAACGCAGCTGGGGAAACGACACACAACACCTACTAATGGAGGCTGATAACAACGCAAACCCCACGTAGTGCGGTTTTGTGATACCGTGTGACGGGATTTTAAATGCAACATTGCTGGGTGTGAAAAATCAATGCAAAACCTGCCCGGACCTGAGAAGCCTGTACGGATCGACACATCGCTGTCTTGCAGGTGAGAAGAAATGTCGCAGATCGACCCGGCCGAATGAGGAATGATGCACAGTTTCGCTTGCGATTGAGAAATTGACGCATCGCTGACCTTTTCTGACGCACACTCACCCATGAGGCTTTATTTTGACACTACCCAGGTACTTTTGTGAAATAACAGCATTCTCATTGTTTTCTAAGGATTAAGGGCCAGATGTAGCAATGTCAGAATTTGCGATTCTGAAATTTCGAGTCGGTGCGACTTGCAATTTCCGAATCGCAAATCCTGATGCAGAACGGTTTCTCAGACACGGTCTGCGAATCGCTATGGGGTCTCAAAGACCCACCTCATTAAGATTAATGAGGTGGGTCGCATTTTGCGACCCCAAAGCGATTCCCTGCACTCACAGGGATGGTGGCCTGCTGGAGACAGCAGACCTCCATGTCTGTGACTGTTTTTTAAATGAAGCAGTTTTTTAAAAATATTTTGCAGCCCGTTTTTTTTAAAGGAAAACGAGTTGCAGAATAAAAAAAATAACAAAACCATTTGGTTTAGTTTTTTCAGGACCACTGCCTGCTCTGAAAAATCCTTTTTTGCAACATTCACAAAGGGGAAGGTGTCCCATGGAACCCCTTCCCTTTTGTGAATTGGTTACTGCGAATTGCTTTGCGACCGCATTCGTGGTCACAAAGCAATTTAGCATAGCGATGTGAGTCGCAAATAGGAAGGGGACGCCCCTTCCTATTTGCGAGTCACATTCACAATTTGCGAGTCAGTACCGACTCGCAAATTGTGAATGTGCATCGTGATGGGCATTTTGCATGGCGCAAACTGTGATTTTCGCAGTTTGCACCATGCACAATGCTTGCTACATCTGGCCCTAAGACTCTTATTCTTTCGAAAATTCATAACTTGACTTGTGTATGTTGGATGTTTGTCATTTTGGTCTTGTTTTGTTTAGATAAATATTATCTAATTTTCTAAACCAGTGTTGTGGAATTTTGTAGTGTTTTCACTGAGTTACTCTGTGTGTTGTTTCAAATACTTTACGAATTGCTTCTGAAGTTAAGCCTGCCTGCTCGTGCCAAGCTACAAATGGGTTGAGCGGTGGTTAACTAAGGATGATTCTCCTTTACTCTGACTAGGATGAGGGTCCTTGCTTGGACAGGGGTCACCTGATTGCCAACCAAAGACCCCATTTATAACATTGGTGATCGGCGGTGAGGATTCGACTTGTATTTGTACTTGACATACAGTGATTAAGTGTACACTACTGTTTTCAGTGCAGACCATTCCATGACCACATACAGCTTGTTTTTGTTATTTTCTCTTTTGGACTGTTTTTCCTACGTCCATATTTTTGCTGATCTTTTGATTGATTTTTTAACTTCATTGGGAACTCTTTTTTTTCTGCCTTGGAACTTGCACTTTTGTTGATTCTTTATCATGTATAAATCTAGAGATGCATCAGCTAGAACTGCTTTTGATTTAGGGAAACTGGAAAGCTATACAGTTGCCCAGTTGAGGCAGTTCTGCAAAAACCTTCCTTTTCACATTAAGGGCTTCACCAGGAAGGAGGAGCTGCAGAAGGCACTTAGGGCCTGATGACAGCCAAGGAAGCTTAGGGGCACACAGAGAAGGAGGAGGAGGGTGAGGAGGTGCAATCCATACACAAATGCTTAGTGAGTGGGCCTGTTATGTCCAGGGAGAAAGCCTCCAGGGCAGGTAGCAGTGTGTCATCCAAGGATCTGACTCCTGTAGAGTTACAGGACAGACAGGCAAACAGGGCTCACTTGCTGGGGTTGGGAAACTTTAGGATACAAAGGGAGATGAAAGAGAGGAGGATGGCCATAGAGGAGAAGATACTGCTGGCTCAAGAGCTCAGCTTGAGGGAGCTGGATCAGAGGAGCCAGTTCCTGTAGGGATGGTGGCAGCAATATCACAGTGCAGCCTGAGAGGAGGGTGCACATTCCTAAAGACCTTGTGAAGGATTACAAAAGAGAGAATGACATATTCTTGTGGTTCAAGGGTTATGAGTCTGCTCTTCATATGAATATGGTCCTGGAAGCTCATTGGGGACGGGTCTGTGTAAGTACCTTGAGGTAGAGGGAGGTATACTTTGACATCCTTTGGGTATCCTCAGGGGCTCACCTGCTCTATCATGAAGGATGCCCTACTGACAAGGCATGGTGGTCTCACCCTGAGCAGTATAAGGACACGTTTAGGTCCTATAAGAAAAAGGAATCCCAAACATGGCTGGAATGTGTTGATTCTTTTTGCAGGTCACTGGAAAGTTGGGTGAAGAGGAGTAAGGTGACAGCATATGAGGGGCTTTACAATTTAATTGCTTTGGAACACTTGTACAGTTTATGTTTTCCAGAGCTGTGCTAGCACCTAATTGATAGCAAGCTGACTGACCCCAGGAAGCTTGCGCAGGAGGCAGACGGCTGGGAGAGCACCAGGGTCCGGAAGAGTTATGGGGGAGTCCACGCAAAGGGTGGGCAGGGTCCCTCCCAGAAAAAATAGGGGGACTAAGGGTAAGCAGGTGGAGTTCTCTAAAGGGCCACCCCCTAGTTCCCAGGGTAAGGATTCCCAGCCCCCCAGTGAAAAGAAGCCATGGTTCTCCAAAGTGAAACCTGTGGAAGGGGGTACTCCACGTAAGTGTTATGCATGTGACCAGCTAGGTCATGTGAGGGGGGATCCTAAATGCCCCAGGAGTACACTGGCACCCATTGGTGCTCAGTCCAGGGTTTGGCAAGTGGAGTGCTAAAGGAGGAGTGGGTTCCAAGTGGGTGGGAGCCAGCTGAGATGACCCTTCTCTCACTAGGGGACAGTGAGATGGTCCAGAGAACCCTAGTGCCTGAGAACACTAAAAAGGTGGTCATTAATGGACAGAGAGTGGAGGCTCTCAGAGACACAGGAGACAGTGTGACTACAGTGTGGAGTCACCTGATGTCTGAAGAGCAGATAGATCCCCGTGTACTTTACCAAGGAGTTGCAGTGGACAACTCGGAGCGCCTGTGCAGGGTGAGGCAGGTTTTCATTGAATGGGGAGGTCTCAGGATCCTTGAAGGTAGCTGTGAGTCCAACCATGCCTGTGGATTTTTTGCTTGGCAATGACCTGGAGGATTCCCATTTGGAGGAGGTGGAACAGAGGTCATAATTGGAGATGTTGTATCTGCCTGGGTGGGTATGGGTATCCACCAGGTCAATGGCAGCCCTTCAGGGTGGTCAGGAGCCCCTGATGCCTGAAACAGTAGCCCAGGGGTCCGCTAGAAAGAGGAAGGGCCAGGGGTGCTGGAAACTGGCCCCAGAAGTTCCCATGGTCCAGGAGGAGGCGGAGCCTGAGGGTGATCACCCAGAGCCTACAGGGGAACAGGTGGCTGAACTCAGGTAGATCACTGAGCTGTCACAGTGGCAGCAGGAAGGGGGGGGCACCAAGGAGGCATTCTATGAGGCACAGAGGACATGCTCTACTCTAGTGGGTTTGCAGCAGCAGGCTTCAGACCAGGCGGCTGGCAAGGAGCCAGGATCTCACCTGATTTATTGGAAGGACGGCCTCCTGTATAATGAGCCTGAGGTTGCTGAGCCTGGGTCAGCCCGGGTGCTGGTGGTACCCCAGTGGTTCAGAGCCTTTCTACTGGGTCTGGCTCATGATCTGCCTTTAGCTGAACATTTGGGGCAAGGACAAAACATTTGAACAGCTTGTCACCCACTTTTACTGGCCCCTAATGCACAGGCACCTAGATGCTCATGCAGGTCTTGCCAGACTTGTCAGGCAAGTGGCTAGAGTGGGGGTAAATATAAGGCTCCCCTCCAACATTTGCCAGTGGTTAGTACCCCCTTTGAAAGGGTCTGTATTGACATTGTGGGGCCTCTGGATCCCAAGACAGCCATGGGAAACAGGTTCACCCTGGTCTTGGTGGACTATGCCACCCGGTACCCAGAATCCATTCCTCTGAGGTCAATCACTTCCCCTGTGGTGGATTGTGCATTGATGGGGGTTTTTACTTGCATGGGATTCCCCATGGAAGTGGTATCTGATAGGGGTACCAACTTCATATCTACTTATATGAAGTATCTATGGCAGGAGTGTGGGATAACATATAAGTTCCCCACTCCTTACCTCCCCCAAAGCAATGGTCTGGTTGAAAGATTCAACGACACCGTAAAAGGCATGATCATGGGCCTGTCAGAGCTCTTGAAGCAGAAGTGGGATGTCCTCTTGCCATGCCGTCTGTTCGCCTGTAGGAAGGTGCCTCAAAAAGGCCTTGGATTTATTCCTTTTGAGTTACTGTATGGCCACCTGCCAGGGGACCTTTGAGTCTGGTGAAGGGGGGCTTAGAGAATGCCCCCAATAAACCTCCCCAGGATGTATTTAGTTACATGCTGGCCTTCAGAAACCAGACTTCCTGCTTCAGAGCTCTTGCACATGAGAACCTGGAAGCAAGCCAGGCAGACATGAAACAGTGGTCTGACCAGAATGCCACTCTGGTTGAGTTTCAGCCTGGTCAAAAAGTGTGGGTGATGGCGCCAGAGGAGCCCAGGGCACTCCAGGACAAGTGGACTGGGCCATTTGAGGTGGTGGAGTGCAACAGCAAAGTCACCTACCTAGTGGACTTGCGGACTCCCAGGACCCCTTAAGAGTCCTGCATGTGAACCGTCTCAAACCACACTTTGAGCGGACTGAATTGTTCATGCTCCTAGCAACGGCCCTATGGACTTAGTCCCAAAGGCTGCGGCTCCTGAAGAACTCTGGTTCTGTATGGACTACCGGAGTCTCAATGCAGTCACTAAAACTGATGCGCACCCCATCCCCGAGCTGAGGAGCTCAATGATCGGTTGGGAGCTGTCAAATACCTCAGCACGTTTGATTTGATGTCTGGGTATGGGCAGATTGCCTTAACTGAGGGGGCCAAGGAGAGGTCAGCATTTTCTACCCCTTATGGACACTTCAAGTTTTAAGTGATACCATTTGGGATGAAAAATGCCCCTGCCACATTCCAGAGATTGGTCAACCAGGTGCTGACAGATCTGGATGACTTCAGCACAGCATACCTGGTTGACATTGCAGTGTTCAGTACCACTTGGGAAGAACACTTGCAGCACCTCTGCATAGTGTTGGAGGCCCTGCAAAAGGCAGGCCTCACTATTAAGGTAAGCAAGTGTCAAATAGGGCAGGGTTCAGTGGTGTATTTCGGACCCCAGGTAGGGAGTGGCCAGGTGGCACCCCTACAGACAAATATTGAACCATCTGGCTTGGGAGCCTCCTAAAACTCATGCTGAGGTGAGAGCCTTTTAAGGCTCACTGGCCATTTTAGGAGGTTTCTCAAGGAATATGGCACAATTGTTGCATCCTTGAATGAGTTGACTTCCAAGAAGCAACCAAAGAAGTTGATCTGGACATAGGCTTGCCAGACTGCTTTTGATGCCCTGAAGGCTGCCATGTGCACAGCACCTGTGCTGAAGGCACCTTACTATTCCAAGGAATTTGTTGTGCAGATGCCTCAGAGCATGCTATAGGAGCAGTACTCTCACAGCTTAATAAAGAGGGCCTAGATCAACCTGTCACCTTCATTAGCAGGTTACTTCCCTGGGAACGTAGGTGAAGTGCAATTGAGTGTGAGGCTTTTGCTGTGGTCTGGGTGCTGAAGAAGCTAGGACCCTGCTTGTTTGGGACTCACTTCTGGGTTAAGACCGACCACAGACCCCTCAGATGGTTAATGCAGATGAGGGGTAAGAATCCAAAATTGTTGTGGAGGTCCATTTCCCTACAGGGGATGTACTTTACAGTGGAACACCACCCTGGTACAGAACACGTCAATGTTGATGGTCTGGCCGAATTCCTCCGCCTTAGTGAGGAAAACTCCCATGAGGTTGGGTAGTTGCTCCCCACTTTCAGCTGGGGGGGCATGTGTTAGACTTAGCATTCTTGGCGTGGTGTCCCCTAACTTTTTTTGCCTCTGTTTCCCAGGTTGTTGATGTATGCTGAACTCTGTCTTTGCTGTTTTTCTTACTCTGTTTTTTTTTTACCACTGCTGACCAGTGCTAAAGTGCGAGTGCTCCTATGTAAAATGTATGTGTAATTGACTTTCTATGATTGGCATTTTTGATTTACTGTTAAGTACCTAGAACAGTACACCCTAAGGTGAACAGGGCCTGTAAATCATATGCTACTAGTGGTTGTGCAGCACTGGTTATGTGTCCCACATAAGTAGCCCTGAAAACATGGCTTAGACCTGCCACTGCAGTGTCTGTGTGTGCAATTTTAAACTGTAGGCCTACTTCAAAGGCAGAAAGGGGTATAAGAAAATTAGATCACTTCTGTAATCAAGAGGAACCTCTGCCAAGGAGAAGAGCTGAAGAGCTGAGGTGAAGTGCTGCCCCTGCCTGTGAAAGTGCTTTGTTGGGCTATCCTGCAGTTGCTGCTTCTGCCTGTGAAAGGGGACAAATACTGGATTTTGTGGCATATTCTTGCTTGAGAAGAATCTCTAAGGGCTTAGACTGAGCTTGCCTCCTGTTGTTGAACTCCCAGGGCCATCAAAGACTTCCCCTGCCAGCACCTGGACTCTCTGCTGAGACTCCGTCCCTGCCAAGTGCTGCCCTATCCAGTTCCTGGGCCCTTGAAAAGTGAAGTTGGCAGACAAGAGCTGAAAATCCATGCAAAGACTGCCGTGTGGGGACATTTTCGATACACCTTCTGTGACACAGCTAATAAACAAAGTGCTGCCAGCTCCACCTGCATTGCAGCTTCGCTGCTGGAAAATCAACGCTATGCAGCTGTTTAAATGACACGTAACACCCGCTAACGGAGGCTGATAATGATGCAAACCCCACTCAGTGCAGTTTTGTGATACCGTGCAACCGAATTTTCAATGCAACATCGCTGGGCATGGAAAATCAACGCAAAGCCTGCCCAGACCCGAGGTGCCTGTCCAGATCGACCCGATGCTCTCTTGTGGGAGAGAAGAAACAATGCACGCCGACCCAACCGGAGGAGCAATGACGCACTGTCTTACTTGCATGTGAGTAATCAACGTATTGCTGGCCTTTTCCAACGCACACTTACACATGCAGCTTTATTTTGACGCTACCCAGGTACTTTAGTAAAATAACAGCATTCTCACTGTTTTCTAAAGATTAAGACCCTCATTATGACATTGGTGGTAAATGCCATGCTGACAGCCGCCAACTTACCCCCACGCTGGCAAATATCCATTCACCATACTATGACACACACACACACCGATCCAACAGAATACAGCCACATACACAAATCCGCCAGCCCAAAGGTCACTGATAAACTGCCGGTTATAAAATCCACGCCAACAGAACAACGCCCGTCACATTATGACCCACGAATCACCACGGCAGACATTCAACGGCGGTAAACCATTGGCAGTACATACTGCCGCGCTCACAATGAACACCCACAGACAAAACAATACCACATTGGCCAATTCAAACAACACACACCTGACACCCATACACATACCACACCCACACACCCACACCATTATAAGACACACACCCACATTACCCACAATCCTTTACCAACAACTATTGCCCCATGAGACTGAGAAAAAGAGCACAGAGACAACTAGACACACACACCTTTCACAACCTACACCCCTCACGCACTTCACATCACACACCCCAACACACTACCCAACACACCCTCACCAACACACATCACATAACACCCATGGCACCACAAAGGCACCCCCGTTTCACTGAGGAGGAGTTAAGAGTCACGGTGGAGGAAATCGTCATGGTAGAGCCATACCTCTTTGGAGCACAGGTGCAGCAGACATCAATAGCAAGGAAGATGGAGCTATGGCGGAGAATCATGGGCAGGGTCAACGCCATGGGACAGCACCCAAGAACAAGGGACGACATCAGGAAGAGGTGGAACAACCTACGTGGGAAGGTACGTTCCATTGCAGCAAGATACCAGCTCGCTATACCGAGGACTGGTGGTGGATGCCCACCTCCTCCCCCACAACTCACAGCATGGGAGGAGCAAGTGCTGGCAATACTGCATCGTGAGGGTCTGGCCGGAGTTGGAGGAGGACTGGATACTGGTAAGTCAACTTTTAACAATTATCACCCCCCATACCTGCATGCCATCACACACCCTCACTCCCATCACTCCACTCCTTCCCACACACTCCACCATCACATAACACTAATCCCACTGCCAAGCCCTGCATGCTGTACCAATGCATGGACACCCCTCCCAGCCCTGCATGGACACTCATCACCAAAGCATGCACAGCATAGGTAAACTATCATAACCACTATGCACCAACATACACAAACAAAAGCTGGCAGGGGAACAACAACCATAGAGAGGAAGCTACAGAAGTATAAATGTCAGACACTTGAAGCGTAATACATCATTTACATCCACACAGGTACCCCAGCCAGTGTCACTGGAGAGGAGGTGCCACCACTATCCAGTCCACCAACAGAAGAGGCCCACAGTGATGACAGTAACTCTGGACTTCAGGATCTGGATGATATTCCTGGCCCATCAGGGACCACTAGACAGCTGGTCACCCAAGTCCAGTCACAGACTACCACAGAACCTCCCCATCAGGATCCAACACCACAGCACCCACCCAGTGTACCCACAGCTCTTTCCCCAGGTCCTGGGGTCAGTGGCAGTGGGCACACCGTTGAGGGGACAGAGGCACAGGCCAACAGGGACACTGGGAAGACTGCTGAATGCCAGGGTGAGGACATGACCAGGGAACCAACTCTCCTGGAGGCAATCTCTGAGATCCTGGGAGCCTACCAACATCCCCAGGACACGATGGTCCAGATCCTAGACACCATGCAGGAGAGCAGGCGGCTGCAGGAGGGACAGTATCAGGGGATTAGGGAGGACTTGCAGGCCATTAACAGCACCCTGGTCTCCATAGCAGGGGTGCTGGCAGACATGGACAGCATCATGAGGGAGGCAGTGTCACACCAGCAGGCCCCTACCACTAGCACTAGCCAGTCATCTGTACAGTCCTCTACTTCCGCTGCCACTAGTGGCCAGGAGGCCCCGCCACAGGACCAATAGGCCACCAGCAACCCTCCCCCTGCAGAAGGTGAACCACTGCGCAAACCTTCCCTGTGAACCAGATAGAAACCAGAGAAACTTGCCAAGTCCAACACCAGGAAATGAGACAGTCTTGATTGCCCCCCTTGTGTCCCACTCAGTCACCTTATCCACCTTGAACTGCCATTGCTCCCCTTCCTATGTCCCCATGGACACTGCACCAATGCCACAAACAGACCAGAACAATACCCTGGACTTTCATCCATCATCACCCCATTCCATTGCACTTTCCCACCTATATTTTAGCACTACAATAAACACCTGTGGATATAAATTGACTAATAGTATTTCATGTATTGCAAATTTGTATTGATTGAAACAGCTACAACAGTTGCAAATTAACTGCACATAGAATGAGAGATTCCCTGTCTAAGGCCAGCTGCTGCAGTTTTAGCCTCAGCCTGGCCTCTTCCAACCACAGCTTTCTGAGTTCCCTTTCCATAATGTTATCCTCAGGGTGGGAGGCTTGGGAATTGTGAGACACAGAAGAAATGTGGGAATTGGCAGAGTGAGACATGTCCCTAACTGGCTGGACTCTAGTAACCTGGCCTTTAGGAGTGAAAGGTGCCCTACTAGTGTGTGACCCCCTCCCACTACCACTGTCACTAGATGGCCTGTTAGCTGGCAGGTCCTTGGAAGAACCCTCCCCAAGCGGTAGCTGCAGTGAAAACCCCAGAGAGTTAGTTTGGCAGTACCTGGGGTCCATGCTGGAGCCTTGAGGATGCATGGAATTGGCACCCCAATACCAGATTTGGCATGGGGAGACAATTCCATGATCTTAGACATGTTACATGGCCATATTTGGAGTTACCAGTGTGAAGCTACATATAGGTATTGACCTATATGTGGTGCACACGTATAATGGTGTGCCCGCACTCACAAAGTCTGGGGAAATTGCCCTGAACAATGTTGGCTAGTGCCTGGGTGCCCTCACACTTAGTAACATTGCACCTAACCTTCACTATGTGAGGTTTAGACATATAGGTGACTTATAAGTTACTTAAGTGCAGTGTAAAATGGCTGTGAAATAATGTAGACATTATTTCACTCAGGCTGCAGTGGCAGTCCTGTGTAAGAATTGTCTGAGCTCCCTATGGGTGGCAAAAGAAATGCTGCAGCCCATAGGGATCTCCTAGAACCCCAATACCCTGGGTACCTAGGTACCATATACTAGGGAATTATAAGGGTGTTCCAGTGTGCCAATGTGAATTGGTAAAATTAGTCACTAGTCTGCAGTGACAATTTTAAAAGCAGATAGAGCATAAACACTGAGGTTCTGATTAGCACAGCCTCAGTGATACAGTTAGGCACCACACAGGGAACACATATAGGCCAGAATCGTATTAGCACTGGGGTCCTGGCTAGCAGGATCCCAGTGACACAGGCAAAAACAAAGATACATACAGTAAAAATGGGGGTAACATGCCAGGCAATATGGTACTTTCCTACACAGCCTTCTTATGCACATGTTGTGCAGGATGGCACATGTTAGAATGATCTGACAGACCATTTCAGGGGAATATAGGAGGCTACCACCAGTGATTTCGAGGCACCTGAATCTCGACTTGAGGATGCCGAAGGCCCTCTCGACTATGCTGCGTGTCCTCCTATGTGCGTCATTGTAGGCACGATCTGCTGCAGTGCTTGGGTTGCCAAATGGTGTCATAATCCATGGCTGGATCCCATACCCCTGATCAGCTGAAAAAACAAATGAATGGGATCATGTTGATGTAGCTTACACCATTGTTATCACCTTGCATGGCAGTAGTTGTCTTGTGTTGTCTTTGACTCTTTTGTGTTATTGTGTTGCTTCCTAGGCTTGTAGGATGTACCATCTGCATTGTGTCGTTTCCTTGGCTGACAGGTGTTTGCCTGCTGACCCGCTGTCAGCAGTATGTTTGGGTTTTTGCAGTACAGTGTGCACTCCTTAGCATTGTGACTTGTGATACAGGTATCCCTGTGTCTTCACTGGGGGTGAGATGATAGTTCCATACACAGATTCAAATTGACAGTGGTGGTAACACGTTGGCATCCATGTACCCTGGACATCCCATACCTTTAGACATATACAATGGATTAATTTAAACATCAGTGAGACGCTTACATTTTGCAAGGTGACAATTAGCCAAACCTCTCTATACTTTGTGATCATTGACGTCTTAACATTTGACTGTACACTAATTTCAGATGTGTGACATGTTCACTGCAGACGTATCAAACATGGATAGCGATTTCACGACCTCAGTGTGTTCCTGTCCACATGTTGCTGTCGTGGTGTATGTGTTGTGTGTCCTAGAGGGTTGCTGTGCAGTGTTTATATGAGGAGGTTTCTGTACTTACCAACAAGTAGTCCATTGCCATATCGTCCATCCTGGAAGTGTTGATTGATAGTAGAGTGACGGAAGATGAATGAGTCATGGACACTCCCAGGATACTTTGCCACAATGTTGGTGAACAATCCTTCATGATCCACAATGGCCTGCACATTTATGGAGTGTGTGTGCTTCCTGTTGCAGTAGAGGTGTTCAGTTGCAGCAGGTGGCACAAGGCATACATGTGTGCAGTCGATGGCACCAAGGACGTGTGGGAATCCATTAATGAGGTAAAACCCCTGTTTTGTCTCCTGCTGCTTCTGCAGTGTGTTTGGGAAGCAGATGTGGCAGGTGTGAGTCCAATGATGGCACCCAGTACTTTGGGCAAGAAGGCAGAGAATGATGGCTGTGATATTCCGGCAACCAGGGCACCAGTGCTTTGAAAGGAGCCACTTGCCAACATGTGAAGTACAGCCAGCAGCTTGGTTTCTGTTGGGATGGTGTGGGGTGTCAGCAAGGCGGGTGCTAACTGTGGCTCTATATTGCACAGCAGCTGCTGAATGGCCTGCCAGTTCAACCTGTACCTCTGGATGATGTCATGTTCCCCGAGGCCATGAAGGGTTGTTCTGGTGCGGAATATCCTCTCCTGCCTTTGGGGTCCCTGCTGGTGTTGTGGTAGTTGCTGTTGTTGTTGCTGTGCTCTGCGTCTGCGTGCACGCTGGAAGAGAAGCATCTCCATGTCTCCCTTTTGCTGCTCTGCTGTTGCTTCTGTGTGTTCTGATTAAATACAGGTGTGTTTGCCCCATTTTAATGCCTGCCCTGACCCAGACGTTTTTGACGCAAATCGGGCTGTGCGTCATTTTCCGACTCCGCCTCCCGGCCGTGCAGCATTTTTGCCCGGAAGCATAAATACGACGCACGCCCGTTTAAGTCATTTTTTGGACGGGAACGCCTAACTTGCATATCATTAACGCAAGGTGGTTTCCCGCATCCAGAAAATGACACACACGGCAGGATTTTGGCGTCCGCGGGCTTGGGCATCAAAGTTTAAATATGGGGCAACTTTTGTGCCGAATGTGTGTCAAAATTGTTGACGCACATTCGGCGCAGACGGAGTATAAATATGCCCCTGAGGTTCTGGTTAGCAGAGCCTCAGGGATACAGTTAGGTACCACACAGGGAACACATATAGGCCACATAGTATGAGCACTGGGGTCCTGGCTAGCAGGATCCCAGTGACACAGGCAAAAACAAACTGACACACAAGTAAAAACGGGGGTAACATGCCAGGCAAGATGGTACTTTCCTACAGTGATCTACACCGGCGGTAACAGTATGCACCGCCACAGACGTGACTGCCATTTTCTATCTGATTCCTCACTTGTTTCCTGACCTTCCATAGGAGAGGACCTACACTGCATGTGCTGCTGTGGTCTGTGTCTGGAACCTACCATGGCCTGTGTGACCGGGGAAAGGGCCCCAGCCTTCATTTCTGAGGAGTTGGAGCGACTGGTGGATGGGGTCCTACCCCAGTACGGACTGCAGTATGGGCCTCCAGACCAACCGGTGAGTACACATTGTGCACGATGCATGTGCATGAATGCATGGAGTTGTGTGTGAAGGCCTCAAGTAAGGGAGTGGGTAGATGTCCTGTTGGTGGTGTACATGTGGGCTGGGCTATGTGTGTGCCAATGGTCTTGCAAACGGGTATGGTGGGCCTTTTGTGTGACAGGCTGGACTGTTTGTCTAATGGTGTTCTCCTGTCTGTATTGCCTCTGCAGGTAGGCACCAATCAAAAGAAGGGAATATGGGGTGCCATCACAAATTGGTGCAGACCCTGGGTGTCTATAGCAGGTGGAGCACCCACTGTTGGAAACGGTGGGAGGACCTGAGACGTTGGGCATGGAAGACCCCGTAGGCCCAGCTGGGGATGGCCTCCCAACGAGGGATGGGTGCCCTTCTGACCCTGACCCCCCGATGGCCCACATACTAGCGGTGGCCTACCCTGAGCTGGATGGGCGCTTGAGGGCATCACAGCAGCCACAAGGGGGTGAGTACAGTGGCTATCATTATAACTTGCGGCTAGTGGGGTGGTGTCCAGGTGGTGGTTGTATGTCCTTGGGTGCCCCTAGGCCAGGCTAGGAATAGCAGTGCAGGTCCTCTGGTGGCTAAGGGTTTGAATGTGAAATAGAGCTTACCTAGCTTGTTAGTACTCACTCCTGGGAAGGGCTGTGTGGGTCCCAGGTGTGGTGCAGTTGGCGGTGTGTGCCCCTCCTCATTCCTTGAGCACTACCCATTACACTGGTAGTGCCATGCATAGTGCTCAGGCCTGTTTCCTGTGTGCGAGGGTGCTGTGTACGCCATCTGTGGTGTTGGTGCAGTCACCGACCCTGTGCATCCTTTGTCTCTCTCCTCCCATTTCTTGTTTTGTCATCATGTCCTTATATGCTTTGGCATCATCTGGCGGAGGAGCAGAGGCACTGGCGAGAGAGGGAGCTGCATCCCACAGGACCCTATAGGCAGAGTCCACTGACTCTGAGGGTGCCAGTGGGACTGAGGGTGAGGGGAGCACCACAGCGGAGACTGGAGGGGACAACAAAGACTCTGATACCTCCTCCGATGGGAGCTCCCTGATGGTGGCAGACACCTCTGTGACCATCCAAGCTGCAGGTACAGCCACCACCTCCCGTACCAGCACCACCCTCACAGTAGCCCCTCAGCGAGTTGCCTGTGCACGCTCACCCAGGAGGGTGGGCATCTCCTTTACCCCAGTCACCTCAGGCCCTGCCCCACTGAGCCCTGCTGCCCTGAATGAGGAGGCTTTTGACCTCCTGAGATCCATCTCTGTAGGGCAAACAACCATTGTGAATGCTATCCAGGGGCTGGCAGCCCAGATTCAGGAATCAAATGCATTCCTGGAGGGCGTTCACGGTTGATTGGCGGCCCAACAGAGATCGATTCAGGCTCTGGCCTCCTCTCTGATGGCAGCCATTGTCCCTGTTTCAACCGTCCCCCCTCCAACTTCCACTTCCCAGTCCCATTCTCCTCAACCCCAACCCATGCCAAGCACACAGCCAGATGAGCATGCACACAAGACAACACCGAAGAGTGTCACAAAGGCAAACACAAGCACAACACTTCATCCCACAGGCACACACACAAACACCATTCACTTGCAGACATGACAACATCCACTATCTCCACTGTCTCCCTCTCCTCCTCCTCCTCCCAACCAGTTACGTCTACACTCACATCGCAATGCACTACATCAATTTCCTCCCAGCATCATCACCACACCAAGAAGAACAAACACTTCACTGGCAGACACCTCCACTACATCCATGCATGCGTCCCCTGTGTCCCCTCTCACCGTGTCTGTCCCCCCATCCTAAAGAACACAAACGCAAGCACTCAGACACCCAATAGCCATCCACCTCACAACAGCATACAGCCCATGCGCCTGCACCCAAATCCAGCAAACAACTCCAACAACCACTCCCTCATCCTCCACTTCCATTACTCCTCCCTCTTCCCACCCCAATGTACCTAAAAAGCTTTTCCTTTCCCTACCCCTCTCCCCGACCTGCACGTATGGGCAGGGTAGCGAGGACCCAGCCCAGCACCTTAGCCAAACAGTCTATGGGCCTAGTGGTAGCACCACCTACTCATTGTGGAAGGGATTCCAGACCAACAACTGAAGAGGAAGGAGCCTGCACCAGCTGCAAAGAAGGGGAAGGGGCCTGCACCAGCTACGAAGAAGGGGAAGGAGCCTGCACCAGCTGGAAAGAAGGGGAAGAAGCCTGCACCAACTGAAAAGAAGCGGAAGGAGCCTGCACCAGCTGGAAAGAAGGGGTTGGAGTCTGCATCAGCAGGAAGCGGGGGGAAGAGCTCATCCACCACTGCCAGGAGAAATAAGGGATCCCCAACCCATGGCCAGGTGGAGAGGAGGCAATCTATGTCAGTGGAAGCTGCCAGCCACCACCACCAGCTGTCACAGGGCCCCCACCACCAGCTGTGGTTGTGAAGCCACCAGAGAGTGCAGGGACTGAGCAGGAGCCTCCCCAACCACCACCACAGTGCAGCCGTCAGAGGGTGCAGGGGCTGAGCAGGAGCCTCCCCCGACTACCACCACATTGCAGCCATCAGAGAGTGCAGGGGTTGAGCATGAGCCTCCCACAGCCACCACCACAGTGCAGCCATCAAAGAGCGCAGGGGCTGAGCAGGATCCTCCCCCAACCACCACCTCACTGCAGCCATCAGAGGCTGCAGGGGCTCAGCAGGAGCCTCCCCCAACCATCACCACAGTGCAGCCATCAGAGAGTGCATGGGCTGAGCAGGAGCCTCCCACAACCAACACCACAGTGCAGCCATCACCGTCAGCAGATGCTACATAGCCCAGCCTCTCCCCACCAGAATCAGTGGGGTATTCACCCATTTGAGAGACTGTGACAATGCACTCCCCAGGACAAAGCACAGCGCATGTTGCCCCCTCCAGAACCAGTGGGCAAGACAACCACTCCAGAGACTGTGGCCTTGCGCTCCCCAGGACAAAGAGCAAAGGGCATGTTGCCCCCTCCAGAACCAGTGGGCAAGACACTCACTCCACAGGCTATGGCCTTGCACTCCCCAGGACAAAGAGCAATGGGCATGTTACCCCCTCCAGAACCAGTGGGCAAGACACCCACTCGAGAGGCTGTGGCCTTGCACTCCCTAGGACAAAGAGCAATGGGCACGTTGCCCCCTCGAGAACCAGTGGGCAAGACATCCACTCGAGAGACTGTGGCCTTGCACTCCCAGGAGAAAGAGCAATGGGCACGGTGCCCTCTTCAGAACCAGTGGGCTTGTTCCCGCATCCCTCTGAGGTGACCCTCCTCCCCCTGAGGTGCCAGCCTATTTGGCAACTGATGCCCCTGCAGTGTTCTATCCGGATTGCTGCAGGATTAGAGTGGGGTCTTGGACTGTGCCCTGTGGCCATGTGGGCCCTTGAACTATGTACTGGGCAGTGTCCCTTTCTTATACAAGTGTACATATCTGTTTCATGGCGTGTGCATGTCGGGTGTGTGTGGTGCGTGTGTGTATCACTCTTGTTTTCCTCCCACCCTCCTGTGTGTGCTAGGTGGCTGTACTCACTGTCGTCGTCTTCACCAGAGTTGGTTTTCCAGGTGGAGCATAAAGTAGAAGATCATCAGAAAGACTTGCAGTTCGGGTTCCATGGCAGCGTGGTTCTTCCCTGTGTCTCCACACTGAGTCCTTTGACTTTTGTGCTCTGTTTCTGCCAGGCTTTTGATGGCATTGGTACCCCCCCAGAAAAGGTGCCGGATTTGTGTGTCAAAATATGGTGGGCGGTACTTTGTCTTCCACCTGGCTGTAGGTGGTTTCCGCAGTGGTGACTGTTGTTTCCACCCCTGGCGGTCAGTGTGGTACATTGGCTGTCTATCGGAGATTTCACTGCAATGGTCATAATTTGGCGGTAATTACCGCCAGCCTGTTGGCGGTATTGGCGCCACTTTATCACCCACCGCCAGGGTCTAAGACTCATATTCCTTTGAAAATTCATAACTTGACTTGTGTATGATGGATTTTTGTCATTTTGGTCGTTTTGTTTAGATACATATTATGTATTTTTCTAAACCTGCGTTGTGTCATTTTATAGTGTTTTCACTAAGTTACTGTGTGTGTTGATACAAATACTTTACACATTGCTTCTGAAGTTGAGCCTGCCTGCTCGTGCCAAGCTCCAAAGGGGGTAAGTAGGGGTTAACTAAGGGTGATTCTCCTTTACCCTGACTAGAGTGAGGGTCCTTGCTTGGACAGGGGGTAACTTGACTGCCAAAGACCCCATCTCTAACAGATATTAACTAAGATTCCAATGAAATGTCCTAGTCCTCTTCTCAAAGGAGTAAATTGTTGTCTCAGTGATATTGACAGAAAAACCATTTACCTACTTGAATTAATGAAGTGCAGAACGTTCTCTTTGGAGGCCTATTAGAGTTAGGGAGTACAAGACAAGGTCATCAATGCCTGCTAAATAAGTGATCAATCTCTCTCCCAGTTTTAGAGGAAGAAACTCGTGGTTATGGATGTAGGAACCTGGGGCCAGATGTAGCAAACGTTTGCGACTCGCAAACGGGCCGAATCGCAATTTGCGACAGTGCAAAATCGGAAATGGGATGCAAAAAGCCCATTTCCGACTCGCAAAAAGCGATGTGCCCCGTTTGCGAGTCGCACCCGTTGCGACCTCCTTTTGCGACCCGCAATGTGCGAGTCGCAATTTGCGAGTCGCAACCCATATGCAATTGCAACTCGCAAATTGCGACTAGTCGCAAAAAACCCAGTTTGCAAGTCGCATTTACCACTAACTCAGAGCAGGTGGTAACCATTACCAAAGTATAAAAGGAGACCCAGAAGGCATCTGGGTCACTCAAGATGGCGGACATATACCTGATAGCAGTGAGGAGGAGAGTCTACGCAGCCCAGCAGAGGAGGAGGAGGGGCCACAGACAGGAGAAGATATATAGAACAAGGCAGACCCTTTTCCAGCAAACTGAAGAGGAGATCTATGATAAATACCGCCTTAGCAGCGCTGCCATTCTAGAATTAATAGATTTACTAAAACCACAGCTAGAACACAAGACTCTGCGTGGCTGCGCCATCCCTACGCATGTGCAAGTACTATGCGCACTGCACCTCTTGGCCTCAGGGAGCTATCAGGGGGTCATTGCCGTGGCAGGTGGGGTATCCCAAAGTGCAGTGTCAAGGTTCCTCACGGCATTCCTAGATGCCTTAGTAGCGCACAGGTCTCAGTTCATATACTTACCAAGGAATGAGGCAGAAATTAACAGCACGAAGCTGGACTTTTACCGCATTGCCCACTTCCCCCATGTCATTGGATGTGTAGATGGGACACACATTCAAATATGCCCCCCGCTAATCTGGAACATATTTTCCGCAACAGAAAGTGTACCCACTCACTCAACATACAGGTTGTTTGTGATGCCCATTACGTCATCACGGACATCGTAGCTAAGTTTCCAGGCAGTACCCATGACTCATACATTTTTAGACATAGTGGGATACATCAACGCCTGGAACGTGGGGAGTTTGGAGACGGATACCTCCTAGGTAGAGCTGCATACACCTTGCAGACATACACACAGGTCACTGTGCACGACTATCTGGACTTACTAACAGTGTACTTTTGTGCCCAACAGGTGACAGTGCATATGCTCTAAGGCCATGGATCATGACTCCATTTTTAACACCCAGCAATGATTCAGAGAGGCAATACAACAGTGCGCATAAGAGGACCAGGAACCTCATAGAGCGCACCTTCGGACTCCTGAAGGCAAGATTCCGATGCCTCCACCGCAGCGGAGGCGCCCTCCAATACACCCCCATTACCGCCTTCAAAATTGTGGTCGCATGCGCCATCCTCCACAACATAGCCACCAGACGTGGGCTACCTCTCACCCCTGCAGACCCAGATCCTGATGAGGAAGAGCAAGAACAACCACACCGCCATCATGGGGATAGGAGTCTAGCTAATCAAGGCAGACTGAGACGGGAACACATTGCAACGCAATATTTTGGACGGTATGTGTAAACTCCCACCATACTCACCCATTAACCAAACACTCCTTTTGTTAAGTGGAAGAAAAATAACTGTTTTAATAATGTAATGCATGAACTATATACAAGATGAAATTGTCAATGGGCAGGGAAATGCCAACCACTCATGTGGCACATTAAAGCCATGTGCCACATTTGTTTGTCCGGGCTGTTGGCTAACTTCTCCTGCCCCTCCTGCCAGCCTGGCTGGTCCCAGCCGCATCTATGGTGCTCTGCCTCCCACTCCTTAGCACCCTACTGTCAGTGGCAGATACACTGCTCACTGTGGAGCCCTCTTCACTATCTTGGGGTGTTTCCCCGGTGGCCCTCGACATCTCACGTGTCTCCATTAGTTCTATGATATGTGTGAGACGTCCCAGGCCCCTGGCAACATCCCCAGCAAAATGGCCCATCTCAATTTGCAGGCCAACTGTCCTCCTCGACAGGCCTGTTGTGTTGATGGCTAGCCTGCCGATTGATGTGGCCATCCTGTCCAGTCTTAACATAATCTGCCGATCCCTGCGCCGCCCAGCCTCTGCCTGACCCAGCAGTCCGGCCGCCAGTTCCCTGATGGCAGAGGCAATGTCCCCAGTGCTCTGGCACATCAGGTCCATCCGCCTGTTGAGGTGCCGCATGCTTGCATGGTTTTGTCTTTCAATGCGGTGCAGCACCCCACTGATCCTGCCCAATATTGTGTTCTGCAGGCGCTGACCCCGCAGCAGATGTGCCTCACTGCTGGTTGGAGGATGAATCCGGAAATCAGACGCTCTTGCCCTGCGACACCTGCGCAGTGGTGGCTGCCCTGTCCTCGCACCTGTATCCTCCCTGGCTGTTGCTGGGGCAGCTCCTGGCGTTGCTGTTGCAGCAGGCGTTACAACTGCAGGAATGCTGCTGACTGTGCATGTGGGGTGCTGGAGGATCCTGGGGTGTCCTCCTGGGCCTGGGTGCTTGGGGTGTAGGGGGTGTCTTGCTGGAGACCTGTGGGACATGGGGAACACACTGTCAGTGTCTAGTATCTTTTGCACAATTCCTAATAAACATTTGCCTATGCACTGCCTATTGGACTACATTTCCCATAATGCATCATTCTGGCTTTTTCTACCCTGAAATGGAGCTAATTTGGTTGTGCATGCACATGTGTACATGGTGGGTGGGGTATGACATTGATAGGGGTACAGGCTTATCACATGGTACTCACCGGTTGATGTGCTGGGCTCTGAAGTGTCCAGGTCCCCAAATCCACACACTGCCTCCGGCTCAAAGGTTTGCTCAATCCTGTCTTCAAGGGGTGTGGGTGGTGGCACAGATGATGGTCCCCCTCCAGTGCCTCTCATCTCCCGGAGCCTTTCTGCCACCCTCTCCTTGGTCCGGGAGCGGAGGTCATACCACCTCTTCCTTATGTCCTCAATTGTCCTGTGGCTCACCCCCAGGGCATAGATTTTCTCTTGCATTTCCTGCCAGATTTTCTTTTTGGTGGCCTCTGGAACAGTGAGGGCAGCTCTCCCAAAGAGCTCATCATGGTGCTGACAACATTCTTCGGTCAGCACCTCAAGCTCCCTCTCAGAGAATTTAATTTTCCTTTTTCGGGGGGTTCCCTCCATGGCTGCTGCAGCTAGCTCAGTGTGCAGACTGGCAGTTGTAAAAGGGTGTGGTCCAGCCTCCTCCCAGGTGTATTTGTTAACTTCCTGGCTGTCATGTCATCATCATGTGCCAGGAAGTGTTTCCAGAGTGTTTTGGTGTGCTTTCTGGAGTGTTCTGCTGCACCTGCAAGCAATTTTGAGGGAACTCGCAATTTGCGACACCAACTCGCTAATTGCGAGTTCGTTTTTTGCACACTCGCAAACAGCGACCTCGCAATCTGCGGACTCGCACACAGCGTTGCGAGTCCGGATGCGAGTCGCTAAATCAGACCGGTTTATTTCCTGGCATACCAAATTGCGAGTCGCATTTTGCGAGTCGCATTGACTCGCAAAATGCGACTCGCAATTTTTATTTTTGCTACATCTGGCCCCTAGATCAGATACATAAAGCGAGAAGAGTAGATGAGCTAGGAGGTAGACTGGTTTAATACCATTATAATTTTTTACTCTGGGAGACATAGCTGGTTTAACTGATGCTTTTACCCGCAACCAGGTGTTTGAGTGGGATAAAATGATCAGGTGTAAAAGAGCACTGTTGATATCCAAAGCCAAAAGTTTGGACAATAGTTCAGTTTACCTTGCCAAAAGCTACGAAGCAGATGTTAATAGATTTGCCTTGATATAGTGCCTTGTTTTTAAGGAGTCTTAATACCGTACTATTACTGCTGCACAGCCGGGTCTCATGGCTGTTTGAAAGTCTGGCAGAAGCTTGGTTTCAGTAGCCGTCTGAAAGAAGGGTGAGTAAATATTTGGCAAATAATTTTCCCTCTACATTTAAAGATCCATCAGGCGAAACTTAGCTGGAGCACACATTGAACCTGTTGTATTCAAGTGTTAAATAATGCCCCCCTGACAGGTAGTACGGGTCTGACCTGAAAATCGGACAGGCCATAGACGGGCTTCAGTATTCGGATCCACAGTAATGGATCAAGATTGCAATGAAGATGGGTATCCCATAGAGACCCAAGGCTCAAGAACTGTTGACTTTTGTTATGAGTATGCTGTCTCTTTCTCTTTGCTTTTCATGCCATTGCAGACACACGGTGTGGGAACATACAGCCTTGAAATTCAGCTAAAAAAATGGATCATTAAGTATTGATTCCAAATATCGAAGGTGGTGTAATGAACAAAAGAAATGCCGCAAAGATGTTTGTGCTATTCAACATCACTTGCTGTAAGTCTTCTTCGCACTCATCTACGGAACCCGTGAGCTCAAAATCTGCCATTGTCCCATACTGGATGATTTTTCTCTCTCAATAACTTGAGTTATATGTCAGCTACCATAAACTCAATATATGTTTCAGAGCCAAATGCGGTTTCCCAACAATCGAGAAAAGAGTAGAGTTTATTAATAGCCATAGTAAAGGTTAAGGTATGCCTTATTGAAAATAAAATGAAATGAAAAATCATGCACCCCCGATTATACCTTTTTCCAAGGATCCTGTGGACAGAATACATTGAGCGTTCCAAATATTTTCTATTGGCTGACTATAGAGTAAATGCACCGGGCCATCCTCACTATTTCAAGATCGCATCCAGGTAGAACTCAGCCATCGGAAATCCTTTATTTATATATAAAACTTTCGACATAAGGCCTTCGTGATATGTATTCAAAATAAAGTTTGAAATAATGATAGTTGTTCGATGTCATAATTTTCATTCTATTAGGAAAAATGTCCTTATCTATCCAGACTGAGGGGTGGCGGTCATGCCCATGAGCAAGGCGAATACTGGTACGTCTTCCTGCATTTGGTGCGCATCTTTTAAACATAGATTATTGCTCAGACTTTTGAAAAGTTTTGCAAAGTTTTGTCAAACAAAGCGATATTTTTTTAAGATTCAATAAATGACTTCCTATGAGGAGAGGAACTTCAACTTGATTAGAGATTCACAATTGCTTACTCTGTAATACATATTAGAAGTGAGTGAAATAATAAAGTCTTTGAATATAAAAGGATGGTTTTCATACCAAGTATACATCTAACAGTGCTAGGATATCTATCCAACTAATGCAAAGGTAGGTGTAGGAAAGTAGCATCGTGCCTGGCATGTTACCCCCATTTTTACTATATGTATATTTGTTTCTGCCTGTGTCACTGGGATCCTGATAGCCAGGACCCCAGAGCTCATAAAGTATGCCATGTATGTGTTCCCTGAGTGGTGCCTAACTGTATCACCAAGACTCTGCTAATCAGAACTTCAGTGTTTATGTTCTCTCTGCTTTTAAAATTGTCACTGCAGGCTAGTGACTAATTTTACCAATTCTCATTGGCACACTGGAACCCCCCTATAATTCCCTAGTATATGGTACCTAGGTAACCAGGGTATTGGGGTTCCAGGAGATCCCTATGGGCTGCAGCATTTCTTTTGCCACCCATAGGGAGCTCAGACAATTCTTACACAGGACTGCCACTGCAGCATGAGTGAAATAACGTCCACGTTATTTCACAGCCATTTTACACTGCACTTAAGTAACTTATAAGTCACCTATATGTCTAACCCTCACTTGGTGAAGGTTAGGTGCAAAGTTACTTAGTGTGTGGGCCCCTTAGCACTAGCCAAGCTGCCCCCACATTGTTCAGGGCAAATTCCCCGGACTTTGTGAGTGCGGGGACACCATTACATGTGTGCACTACGTATAGGTCAACACCTATATGTAGCATCACAATGGTAACTCCGAAAATGGCCATGTAACATGTCTAGGATCATGGAATTGTCACACCAATACCATTCTGGTATTGGGGGTACAATTCCATGCATCCCTGGGTCTCCAGCATAGAGCCCGGGTACTGCCAAACTAACTTTCCGGGGTTTCCACAGCAGCTACCGCTGCTGCCAACACTCAGACAGGTTTCTGCCCCCCTGGGGCCTGGGCAGCCCAGTCCCAGGAAGGCAGAACAAAGGATTTCCTCTGAGAGAGGATGTTACACCCTCTACCTTTGGAAATAGGTGTGATGGGCCTGGGAGGAGTAGCCTCTCCTGGCCTCTGGAAATGCTTTGAAGGGCACAGATTGTGCCCTCCTTGCATAAGCCAGTCTACACCGGTTCAGGGATCCCCCCAGCCCTGCTCTGGTGCAAAACTGGACAACGGAAAGGGGAGTGACCACTCCCTGACCAGCACCTCCCAGGGGAGGTGCCCAGAGCTCCTCCAGTGTGTCCCAGACCTCTGCCATCTTAGATGCAGAGGTGTGATGGCACAAGGGGCAGCTCTAAGTGGCCAGTGCCAGCAGGTGACGTCAGAGACCCATCCTGATAGCTGCTTAACTTTCTCTGTAGTCAATCCTCCTCTGTGGGCTATTTAGGGTCACTTCTGTGGGTATCTCACCAGATAACGAATGCCAGAGCTCACCAGAGTTCTCTGCATTTCCCTCTTCGACTTCTACCAAGGATCGACTGCTGATTGCTCCAGGATGCCTGCAAAACCGCAACAAAGTAGCAAGAAGACTACCAGCAACATTGTAGTGCGTCATCCCGCCGGCTTTCTCAACTGTTTCCTCGTGGTGTATGCTCTAAGGGCTGTCTGCCTTCACCCTGCACTGGACGCCAAGAAGAAATCTCCTGTGGGTCGACTGAATCTTCCCCCTGCCAATGCAGGCACCAAACTTCTGCCTCACTGGTCCTCTGGGTCCCCTCTCATCCTGACGAGTGTGGTCCCTGGAACACAGGAGCTGGGTCCAAGTGTCTTCTACAGTCCAGTGGCCCTTCTGTTCAAATTTGGTGGAGATAAGTCCTTGCCTCCCCACACCAGACAGTAATCCTGTGTACTGCATGAACTGCAGCTGCTAGGGCTTCTGTGCACTCTTGAAAGACTTCCTTCATGCACAGCCTAGCCCAGGTCCCCAGCACTCCGTCCTGCATTCCCCAACTCGCTGAGTTGGACTCCAACTTCGTGGGACTCCCATTTGTTGTTCTGAGTTGACTGCCATAGTCAGTTCTTCTGAGCACCTGTTCAGGTGCTTCTGTGGGTGCTGCCTGCTTCAGAATGGGCTCCTGTGTTACTGAGCACCCCCTCTCTCTCCTCCTCCAAGGGGCGACCTCCTGGTTCTTCCTGGACCCTGGCAGCACCCAAAAGCCTCAACCGCAACTCATGCAGCTAGCAAGGCTTGTTTGTGGTCTTTCTGCGTGGCTACAAATCTGCATCCTCTGGCGTGCCATGCGACATCTTCTGACCAAAGGAGAAGTTCCTGGCGCCTTCCGTTGTTGCAGAATCTTTGGCTTCTTCCACCCAAAGGCAGCCCTATCGCACCTTCATCTGGAGTTTAGCAGGCTCCAGCCCCCCCCCCCAGACACTTGCGTGTCTCTTGGACTTGGTCCCCTTCCTTTACAGGTCCTCAGGTCCAGGAATCCATCTTCAGTGCTTTGCAGTCAGTTGTTGTCCTTGCAGAATCCCCTATCTCGACTTTACTGTGTTTCTGGGCTAGTAGGGTAACTTTACTCCTACTTTTCAGGGTCTTGGGGTGGGGTATCTTAGAAACCCTTAGTGCTTTCTTACACTCCCAGCAACCCTCTACAGACTACACTAGACCTGGGGTCCATTCGTGGTTCGCATTCCACTTTTGGAGTATAGGGTTTGGGTTGCCCCTAGGCCTATATTTCCCTATTGCATTCTATTGTGTTCTACTGTGTTTGCACTACTTTTCTAACTGTTACTTACCTGATTTTGGTTTGTGTGTGTATATTTTGTGTATATTACTTACCTCCTAAGGGAGTATATCCTCTGAGATACTTTGGCATATTGTCACTAAAATAAAGTACCTTCATTTTTAGTAACTCTGAGAATTGTGTTTTCTTATGCTATAGTACTAAGTGATATAAGTGGTATAGTAGGAGCTTTCCATGTCTCCTAGTTCAGCCTAAGCTGCTCTGCTATAGCTATCTCTATCAGCCTAAGTTGCTAGAACACCTCTACTCTACTAACAAGGGATAACTGGACTTGGCACAAGGTGTAAGTACCACAAGGTACCCACTATAAGTCAGGCCAGCCTCCTACAGTAGGGTGCTCTCTCTTGCAACCACATTTATGAACAGTGTGGTGATTACCTGGGAAACAACATTTACTGGCCATAATAGTGCCTCCCCAATGATTGAGGGACCAGATGGGGTGCTAGTGTGGCATGTAATAATAATCCTGATCGGGAAACATCTGGAAAGAACTTATGTACTATTAGTCCAGCCGAGGCCGTAACTGGGGGAAATTAATTTAATAAGAGTAACATTGAGTGTCATAATATTGCACCATGGAATGTGCAAGGTTTACATAATAATATTGAGACAGGGGAGTGGTGTAGTATTGTCAATGACCTTGATATACTCTGCATACAAGAAGCATGTGCTTTCCCCATTCACATACAAGGATTTACCTTTCATTTTCTGCATGCCACTGCTTCCAAATCAGGGAGGTCCAAGGTGAGCACCAGGTGCTTATCTCAAACAAACTCTCTGTAGTGGTTAAAAAAACCTCCTGGGAGACTCCCAATTTTCAATTGTTGTGGTTAGAATATAGAAGTATGGTTGATGTGGTACTTATCAACTATTAAAATATTGTGTTTCATTCTACTCATTGCAGAGTAGTCCACCCTTTGAAAAAGGGTTTACACAAATTTGTATGCCCAATTCACTCAACTTTTATTATAGCATGGGTTGGAGACTTTAATATCCATCCCTGTTCTTTGCCAAAATCCCGGATCTGTGGGTTTCTCAGTCATGAGGGGGTAGGCTATGACAGTTTTTGCCACAACGACTATGGTGAGCCCCTTAATTCGACCCTATCCAAATATGATTTGTTGTTATTGAGATGTAACCATGGAGATAATGGGGAGGAGATGCCATCCTTAAGAGGTACTAATTCCTCCTCCGTTATCGATCACATCGTAGTGTCTTAGTTCGCCAATAATGTAAGTTTAACACCTATGGTGGATGTTTATAGGGCAAGAGTTCTAGCTGTGGTAATTTATGGCGCTGGAGTATGAGGCCATGCTAAGAGTACATCCCTGCAAAGAGAGGAAAATTGTTTTTTAAAATGGCTGTTATGTTTACCTACCTCTGCAGCCAAATTGGATTGTACATCAGGAGGTGGGCATCCAGTATCTGGAGGACGTATTTCAGCTGAGCCCCTTGCTCCTATGGCACAGTATCTGGTCCAAAGATGAAACTATTTTTACTGAATAACATCCTAGATTGTTTAAATTGTATAGTGCTTTATGTATCCTCTGGCTTGCCTATATTGACTCTTCTTTCAAAACTCTGTTCAATATAATCATAAATTTGGACCAAGAGCAAGTGGTGACACTCACAAAGAAATTTATTAAGGATACTTTCCTGCAATATAGGCTGGATGGCAGGAAAACCATTGAAATTACAAAATCTAGCATTGGTATATACATGTCCTTTTCTCTGGGGTTAAATAGAGATGGATATCTATCAAGCATCAGTAATATGCAGCATCCGTTTGTCCTGACAAGACTCAGATTGGTAATAGTGTATCATCTAGTAGCGTTCCCCAGGATGAGGACCTGTCCCCATGAGTGGGACTGCTGCCCCTGCTATGGGGTTAGTATACAGAGCACTCTGCACTTTATGTTATTTTGTAAATTTTATGCACACCTTAGGATTTTTAACCTCAAACCCCTTTGTATTGACTATAATATAAGAACACATGGTTGCACTGTAATTTCCATTAAACCTAAACAAATCCCATGTGTGCTATAAGGTGGCACTATATATTTTAAATGCCATTTATGTTAGGAAAAGCTTCCGATTTTAGCCTTTGCATAATTTGGATATGGATAATTGTATGTGCTATTTGGTCTGTTTTCTTTTTTTTTAATTTTCATGATAATTGACACTACGATCCTGGTTGGGACTGTGTTGAAAGTTTTATATATTGATTTTTTGTACTTTTTTGGCTACTCTGTATCTGCCGAATAAAGTTTTTGAACTGAACTGTGTATAAACCTGTAAGACTAACATTTTTGAGGTGGAATGGTGTAATATTTAAATTGCAGCGTTGATGTGCACTCTGTCATTAATGATGATAAGAAAAACGTTATAGTAGAGTTGTCAGTCAACAGACTATGGGGGTCATTCTAACTTCTGCGGGCGGCGGAGGCTGCCCGCCAAAGTTCCCCGCCAGAATACCGCAGCGCGGTCAAATGACCGCCGCGTTAATTCTGACTTTCCCGCTGGGCGGGCGGGCGACCGCCCGCCCGCCCAGCGGGAAAGCACCAGCAACGAGGAAGCCGACTCCGAATGGAGCCGGCGGAGTTGCTGGTGTGCGACGGGTGCAGTTGCACCCGTCGCGATTTTCAGTGTCTGCTAGGCAGACACTGAAAGTCAATGTGGGGCCCTGTTAGGGGGCCCCTGCAGTGCCCATGCCATTGGCATGGGCACTGCAGGGGCCCCCAGGGGCCCCATGACACCCGTTCCCGCCAGCCTGGTTCTGGCGGTGAAAACCGCCAGAACCAGGCTGGTGGGAAGGGGGTCGGAAGGGGGTCGGAATCCGTGGAGGATTCACAGGGGCAGGGGAAAACCGGCGGGAAACCGCCGGTTTCCCTTTTCTGACCGCGGCTTTACCGCCGCGGTCAGAATTGCCCTTGATGCACCACCAACCTGTTGGCGGTGCATCCTCCAACCCCGGCCCTGGCGGTCATGGAATGACCCCCTATATGATTTAATCCAATGTGAATGGGATTTGTGTAAAGACACAGCAGGTTCAATTGTTCTTGTACAGTCAGCTACAAAGTATGGAATTATTTAGCAAAGTCTGAAATTTGCAACATGTGCTTTTGCTTAATTATGTAAAATTTCAGAAACATTACACAAAATTCAGCGTAATTATGCAAAATGTGAAATATGCACTATATTTTAGGGTGAAATGCGTCCAGTTTTTACATAAGAATGCATTTCATGCAAAAAATGTTTAAAAAATGCAGCGCTGCAAAGTTCCAATGCGCTTGCACTAAATGTATGCAATGAACAGCACATGATCACGCAAAGTGAGTGCCATTATAACCTAATTTTGGGGAATTTCTAGTAAAAGTATAATGCAAGGTTAAGGCATCAGACATTTGTTGTAGGTTTTCAGAACTGCATAATTTGCGGGTCATGAACCACATGCAATTCCAGCCAAAGACGGAGCATGAAGTTTGTGCACAGTAAAAAGGGAATCCTCGGGAAGCAATCTACCGTAGTGAGAAATGTTTATAACCATATCACTATTATTGAATTATTACAGCTTCTTAATAGGCTTTTAATAGGAATATCAGTATGCCAGTATAGTTAATATGCTTTTTCCATCTGAAATGCCCCGGGCTTCTATATTGAATTAAGCACAACATAATATCTTTTCTAGCTGTATTCAAAAAGTACAGGCAGACGCTAAATTATGACAAAAAGGGTGTTTTTTTAAATTGGAAACATTTTAGTTTTAGCATTGATAACATTTTCAGATTAGAATAGTTGAAATGTCTATTTCACCTTGAGTGGTAGTGAATGCTGTCGCAACGCGAAGAGTGACAATAAAAGACATATAGAAGACTTCAGATTAAAGCAAAATAGAAACAAAAACAGGGTGTGAACGTTTAAGGACGCCGCTGCCTCACAGATCTTACTATATTATTATAAATATAAATAAAACATCTGATAGAAGAAATAACAGAATTTCTGCATCAGAACAATGCATTTTTTTCTGAAAAGGGTTAGGCGTAAACCACCCTTGGAAAAAAGATAAACACAATAGAACACTTGCCATGTTGTTCAAGGGGATGATTAAGTACCTGTATAGGCTGAAGTGCTTTTCTTCGTAGCAAAACATGAGTGGTGATTGGGTCTGTCACGGACGCCAGGGAAGCAAGGTAAAGCGCCAGGAAGGAGATGACGGGACTCATGCTCCCGCACGCCTCGGGAGATTACTTCTCAAAATAGAAGTGATATATGTAGCTGGCTTCTGAAGTGTCACAGAAAGCTGATCATGGGTGAGACGGGGTGTTAGAGGAAGACGCGGAGGAAAGACCAAATGCGGCCACTTTTCACAATAGTGGGCAGACCTCGTTCAAATTAAAGTGAGAAATGACAATACCTGCATACGTGGTCAGAGATAAGACGAAATGGAAGCTATGTGGCAGAATTTGTAGGAGCTGGGGCTTCAAATACAGGAACTGAACATTCCGGTTGTGGAAGCAAGGGTGACAAAAAGAACGTGCCAGATACAAGAATGAGTAAATTAAAGGGTTAAGGTACACATTTAAAGGGCCAGGCATGGAATTAATGGATTTTGATACACTGCATGTTTAGGGTTTCTGAAATTCTTAGGGAAGGTTTCTGAGAACTCGCCACGACTTATAACATGCATTTTAGCATGGTTGCTGTGATTTCGAGTTCATCTTCATTCTTTCTTTTCAGAAATCAGATTTTTTGTTGTTGTGCTTTTTGGACTATTAGCTTTCGACCTAGGCCGGTATTTATTTCCTGCTGAGCAGTGTGTATAGCCTATATATGCTCGGTTTACAATGGCAAGCTCTTTTCTTTCAAGGCAGCCCATGCTGTATTGGTCCTGCTCTGACAAGAAAGCAGAGCATTACACTTCTAGTCGACCGAGGTTAAGAGTGGATAGCTGTCCTGCGGTAGTGTAACCATAAAAGTTCAGGCTGACAGTGCATTTACATTGATGCAAGGATGAACCTGAAATATTATTTCAGCTGGTTATAAATGAATAAATATATTTTAAATACTTTCAGTAAACGTTTTAATACTTGAAACAGAAATGTTGTTTAGGTTACAAAGAACTGCAAATTGATTTTAAACATTTAATGTAATTTTTTTGAGATATGGAATTGTGACCATTTTATATATTTCCCTGCTAAGCCTATATTCAGTAGATAACTATGGGGCTGATTCTGAGTTTGGCAGTTGGACCACCGGACCGCCATGTTGGCGGTCCTAAAAAGATTCTGCACTAGCAGTCACCAGATCACTGTATTACGATTCATACAGGCAGGACTGCCGTCTGCCAAGCAGAAAAGGCAGAACACCAGTGGCATGGAGGCTTGGATTTAGGTAGTCTGACCTCCAGTGCCATCAGCTCCGTGGTACACCACCAAGCCTAATAATAACACACAGTCGCCATGACTGTTCCCTCACGGCGGTCAGCCAATGACGGTCAACCACTGTAGTCAATGGTAAGCAAAGTAAAAGACAAGTGCACATTGGATGAACTCACAAACAACACAGCTGACAAACACTATAAAACACACCCTTCACAGACTACAATCCTTTGCATTTCTACTGCAGACAGACCACATACCATCTCCTCCATTGTTTTTTCATAAGACTGCCCTTTATTTCCCCATCCCATTTTAAACCCTTCACAAACGTCATTTTTTTCTCTATATTTACTTGTCTTGTTTAGTTAGTCACCATCAACCTTCCTTTAATTTCCAGTTATGTCACAGGCCAAAAACCCACCATTTTCAGTGGATAAGTTGCTTCATGGTGCTTGAAATCATTAGAGTAGGGCCACAACAGTTTGGAGCCAAGTCCAGCACACTCCTTTCAATAGGAAAATGGAAATGTGGCACATGCTAGTCAACAGAGTGAATGTTGTAAGCACCAGCCTGCTCACAAAGGAGGACATTAGGAAGAGGTGGAACGACCTTAGGGGCAAGGTCTATTCCCTGGTCTCAAGGCACCAGCTGTAGGCAAAGAAGACTGATGGTGGCCCTCCCAGTGGCCCATTAAGACTTTTTCCCTGGGAGGAGGTCATGCCCATCCTGCATCCTGAGGGCTTACCAGGAATACCTGGATGAGTGGAGTCCGGTAAGTTACAGCACAAAAACTGTCACAAATAAATTCAATGTCATTCATCCTCACAGCTCAGCTTTTGCCACTGCCTTGTTCCTGTACCTCATCAACATTCAATATCCAGAGTATGTGAGATTTAACACTGTCAATGTGTATAAGTTGATTCAACATCAGAGCTGCCAAGGTCTATCACATACCATATGTCAAAATGGTGCCTGGAAATCTCACAATAACAAAAACACTTTCCAGGATTCATGGTATGTCCCAAAATGTAAACTTGTGCTCAAACCTAAATGCAGCCTGCATACAGATATGTAATACCATACATTTGCTAAGTATGTGGGAGTAGAGAGAGTGACCTGACTGCACCTCTTAGGAGGCCCTGTTTCTGTAACTCCAACTACCAACCCAGTTGTCACTTGTTCAAATACCCTTGTTTGTGAACTCTCAATTGAAGTGTATCCACCTGGGAGAATACCATTTATATAGTGTTTGTAGTGTAGACAGTGATCTGACTGCAAAGCACAATATGCCCTGTTCCAGTAACTCCGAACACCAGCCCAGTGGTACTTGTCCAAATACCCTTGCTTGTGAACTCCAAATTGACGTTTTCTCACCTGGGGGAGACCATTTGTCAAGTGTGTCAAGTAGGAGTGACCAGACTGCAACTCCAGGAGGCACTATTCCAGTGACTCCAAATACCAGCCAAGTGGTAACTTGTCAAAATACCCTTGTTTGTGAACTCTCAATTGAAGTGTGCTCACCTGGGAGGATACCGTTAGAATAGTGTGTGTAGTAGAGGAAGTGACCTGACTTCAACTCCCAGGAGGCATTGTTCCTCTAACTCAAAACACCAGCTTAGTGATTACTTGTCTAAATACCCTTGTATGTTAACCCTCAATTGAAGTGTACTCAACTGGGAAGACACCATTTGTGCATTGTGTGTAGTGTAGAGAGTGCTATTACTGCAAAGTACAATAGGTCTTAGTCCAGTAACTCCAAACACCAGCCCAGTGGTTACTTGTCCAAATAACCTTGTATGTGAACTCTTAATTGAAGTGTACTTACCTTGGAGGATACCATTTGTATAGTATTTGTAGTCTAGGGAGTGTCATGACTGCAAAGCACAATAGGCCCTGTTCCAGTAACTCCATACACCAACACAGTGGTCACCTGTCCAAATACCCCTGTTTGTGAAATCCCGATTGAAGTTTACTCACCTGGGAATGATCAAGATACAGATCATGCTCAAATCGTGGACGTGTCAGTCTACCTAACTCCATCCTGACTCTCTAACTCAAGCTGAAACAATCGATGATAAGAATGACACCTTACTCAATATACACAAGTGTTCCTGAGGCCTTAAGCAACAGCACCAGATTGGGATTGGCAGCAGACACATTGACACAGCATTGTGCACATGATGGCTCCAGTCATTTCTACAACCAGGTCCTGGGTTTGCCTTCATCCCACTCAGCTAGGCCTCCAAATGGTCAACACCATTTCTTGCCTCTCCACTGTGTTGACTGCATTGGTGGTAAAATGTAATTTTCAGGACATCTTAACATCTCATCAGCTACTTGAGTCAAATTAGGTTTGTGCAAGATCTCTGCTTACTGTAACACAAACCTTTGGTGGTAGATTTCACAACTCAACAATAAGAATGTATGTTTTTCATCAACAGGTGGTTCTACCACTGGGAATATGGAGGCCACAGAATAGACTACCAATACCCCCCTGGATGAAGCCCTTAGTGACCACAACACTCTTGGACTTGTGGATGTGGAGGATGGTTCTGGCCCATCTGGGCAATCTGATCAGACTGCAATAGTGAGTTTCACTATACCTATAACATCAACTCCCACCACTGTTCCTTCAACATCACAGGAAACCCTTCGCCCCCCTCAACTTGTGTACCTAGCACATTTTCCACCACCTTGTGCCCCCCAAACTTGAATCATGAGTTGCAGAGTAACACTTCAGACAATTAGGGTCCAGAAACAAGTTGGAGAGGGTACCCTTTGGCAAGGGCACAGGCCTGTGCGAACAGGTTCTGTGGGAGGGATTCTGTGAGCCAGCGGGATGAGGCCACTGGAGCTCAAGTGACCACTCCCTAGAGATAGTGGCCCCATCAGGACTTGCTCCTGTATCATCCTTGACCACCACACCAGTTTTACAGCCACCCTCCCTGTTTCTCCCCTCACAGTTGGCTGTGCCTGCTCACCCAAGAGGGTGGGTGTCTCCTTTGACCTAGGCGCCTCAGCCCCAGCCCCTCTTACCCCTGCTGCCCTGAGTAACAAGTCTATTGACCTCCTGAGGAGTATCTCTGTGGGGCAGACTGCCATTGTGAATGCCATCCAAAGGTTAGAGAGCCAACTTCAGCAGACAAATACTTTCCTGGAAGCTATTTATAGTGACACGTCTGGCCTGCAGAGATCTTTTTAGGCTCTGGCCTCCTCACTGACCGTGGCCATCCAGCCCCCACAATTCTACCCCCACCACCTCTCTCTTCCCAATCCAAATCCCTATTCCCCTACCTGTCCCTAGCAAACAGACATATAGGTATTCTCCCACCTCAAACATGCAAGCAGCACACATCAATACAAGCACCATAAGACACACCAGCATGCAGGCACTCAACTTTCACCCACAGATACCATATCATCCACCATTTCAACAGACACCCCCACCACCCGCACCGACCCAATCATCATATCCACTATACCCAAAGACATCACCACAGCACCCAGTGACACATTCACCACACCCACCATACACTCAGACAATAGCTCACAAAACACAGATCCACACAACTTAACCACCATATACCCAGACATGAGCACCCCAATATTGACAGACACATCAACCATACCGGTAGACACCAACCCACCACACATAGATACATCCACCATACCACAGGCAGTACCCCAGCACCCACAGATACATCCACAACATCCACCATACTCACAAACCATACTCCAACAAACACACACACACCCTTCACTCCCATCTCGTCCAGTACCTCCACCTTCCACCATGGAAACACAAGCATACATAATTTCTGTAGATATGCAAGGCATCTACACCCACAGACAAGCCCACCACTCCCTCAATCTCCAAATCCCTAACCCCTTCTGATGGCCCACCCCATTTTCCCAAAGAGAGTTTCCTTTTCGACCTCGCCCTTCCCCTGTTACCTCCAAACCCCGTCCCAATCCCAAGAGGCCTCCTACCCACATCCCAACCCCTCCGTTCCACCTCAAAGTCCTCCCCTGTCACAACTGCCCCTCTGCAAGTACCTATACCCCTCCCCCAGAAGAAGCCCATCCCTCAGTAGAAAAAAAACAAAACTCCCAAACCCACCCATCCCATCCCAAATCTGACCCCACCGCACCCAAGGATGATCCCTGACGTACCTTCCTGTCCACTTGATGCCCCTTCCTATGGAGGTTCCCTGGCAGTAATTGGAGTCAAGGTTGGGAAAAGCAATGTGCATGAACTCATGTGGACTGGCCAATGGCCTCTGCCCTTCAGCATTTGAATTGAATAAACCCAGGTTGTTGTTTTACTGGGTAGACATTTGTCCTGCCATTCCTTTTCTACCTTCATGTTGTTCCAGAGTAACTTGTGTTGTATGCCTACAGTTGTGTGTGTTTCATCATGTTTGCTGATCCATCTGCTGTTGTTTGCAATATCTGACTTTGTGGGCAGTGCTGGTGTCACCAAAGACATGGGTAGATGTTCACTGTATGGATATATATTTGTTAATCCACTTGGAGTGTCATTGCATTGTGTTATGTTTGCTATGGTAAGTATTCCAGCTTGTGTTTGCCAATGTCAGCATGTATGGTGTTCGGATTGTCCCCTTGATATGGATTGTACATTTGTCTCATGTGTGGTAGCTAGAGTTTTGTTTGTCCACACATGGAGAGTGTTCAATTGTGTTAGCTTCCTTTGCATTTGAATGACCATGTGTCCATTTTGATATGTGTACCTTGCAGCTACTTCATCTAGATGTATGGCTGTTGTATGTGCTTTCTTGACTTACACTTAGACATTTGTCAGATAGGCATGTCATTTCACTCTACTATTGTTTGTCTCTGAGATACATGAAGGGCTGGTTCCTGTGCAAATGTTGTTTTAGGGTTATGTGCAAAGTGAAAGGTGTCCGAGGGCAACATCCTTCCATGAATTCTCTTGATGCTGCATCCCAATTGTGCAGGCATTGTTTGGATTGTGAGCTTTGGATATTTGTTTCACAAACTATTGTGCATCCGATTAACCTTCCATTGTGTTGCAAAGACGGTGATGTGTGGATCCATTACAAGGATGTTTCTTTGAAGGGGTGTTTGTTTTCCATGCCACATCCATAGAAATATGCCTCCAATCTGACAACAGTCAAATGCATGTGAGGAATGTGAGGGTGTCAATTGAATTGATAGATGTGATGTTGCTGTTGTGTGACACACTGTTCTGTACTCTTCACTATTCCTGTGACTAAGATGAGCAGATGTATGTTTTAGTGGAGTGTGATAGTACAGTGTCAGTGACCTGCCCAAATGGGGTGTTTAATAGATGTGAATGACTCAATCTGTGGGCACAATCACAAGTGTACCTGGGGACCGTAGCATGAATCCCATATCACGTGGATGAAGGTGTGACGATCTGTTGTTGAGCTTAATGACAGAGACAGGCTGCGTCCATGGTGGCATGGATTTTGGGCTTCATCGATGAGTAGCAGCAGCTGCAGGACATGTGGGATGGGCTCCATGGTGGCCCAGGACATGTAACACTCCCTGTAGGTGAGCAGCTTCTTTTATGCTCCCCGTTTCTGCCTGCTGGAACATGGTGATTGGACCGTCATGGTCATGTTGGCGGTGTGCAACATTATAATGTGTCCAGCGGAAACACTGGCTCTGTTGACCTATGTGGCTTGCCTCGCCACCACGGCAGTCTGCGCAGCCTGTCATGCCAGCAGGACCGCAGCAGTCTTTGTTCTTTGAGACCGCCAGCATCGTAATACAGTGTCCGACTGCCAAGCCTATGGCAGTCGTACCACCACTTCCACAATGTTGGTGCATGGGCGACCAAACACATAATGAGGCCCTATATCTCCAAAGCTGGAGGTAAATACAACTTGTATATGCTAAAGGTCTTGGGGCAATGGTAGAAAGGAGAGCACAGTTGTTATCAAACAAACTCCCCATCATAAAAAGATGAGAATTGTCAATATCCTGAAATGTCCTAAAAGGACGATTCATCAGAATAGACTTTTTGACTATCCTTCTTGATTTCAAGAAGTGCGAGTATTAATTAGATATTCTGTGATGGACATACACAAACTGGAAGCAAAATATTTGTCTATTTTGTTTCCAACTTTATTACAAATTCTAAGAGTCTGTATCCAGTCTTTTCTTGCTATTTTGTTTGTATTAACAACTAAGTTCAAAGTAAACATCATATAGTAGAATGCCATTTCCCTGAACAGGAAGAGGAGGCACAAAGAAAGGCTTTTAATAGTCCACAAGCAGAGGCTCTATTACAAGAACTGCCTCTTATTTTGCTCCTTTAAATTTATCAGGTAAGTGTTGCTGGTTACATTTGATTATTTTCTAACTGTGCACATTTAAATAAATTCACTTCCCTGTTCTATTTGCTATTGATTGGAACATGTTTCTGTTGTAGGCAGGTGTGACTACAAATACTCTTTGTTTAGATTATGGTTGTGACTAGTGGCTCAGAAGGTTGGCACTGCAGGACGTTTAGCTATTTTCTTATTTCGATGAGTTGTTTAACCCCTTCGCTGCCAGGTCTTTTCCCCTTCTGGTGCCAAACCTTTTTTTGGTTATTTGGGGCAGTTTGCACTTAGGCCCTCATAACTATTTGTCCACATAAGCTACCCACACTAAATTTGTGTCCTTTTTTCCCAACTTCCTAGGGATTCTAGAAGTACCCAGACTTTGTGGGTTCCCCTGAAGGAGACCAAGACATTAGCCCAAATACAGTGAAAATTTTGGTTTGCTCCCAAAAATGGGAAAAAAGGACTGTAGAAGAAGCCTTGTGATTTTTCCCCTGAAAATGGCATCAACAAAAGGTTTGCTAAAATAACCATCTTCCCAGATTTCAGGAACAGGCAGACTTGAATCATAAAACCCCATTTTTCAACACAATTTTGGCATTTTACTGGGACATACCCCATTTTTACAATTTTTGGTGCTTTCACCCTCCTTCCAGTTAGTGACAAAAAAGGGTGTGAAACCAATGCTGGATCCCAGAAGACCAAACATTTCCTAAAAGTAGACAAAATTCTGAATTCAGAAAGTGGTAATTTGTGTAGATCCTACTAGGTTTTCCTATAGAAAATAACAGCTCAAATAAAAAAATATAGAAATCGAGGTGAAAAAAACAGCCATTTTTCTCCATATTTTACTCTGTAGCCTTTTCCTGCTATGTCAGATTTTTCAAAGTAATCTGCTATTATGTCTGCTGGACTCTTCTGGTTGTGGGGATATATAGGGCTTGTAGGTTCATCAAGAACCCTAGGTATCCAGAGCCAATAAATGAGCTGCACCTTACAATGGGTTTTCATTGTATACCGGGTATACAGCAATTCATTTGCTGAAATATAAAGAGTGAAAAATAGGTATCAAGAAAACTTTGTATTTCCAAAATGGGCACAAGATAAGGTGTTGAGAAGCAGTGGTTATTTGCACATCTCTGAATATTGGGGTGCCGATACTAGCATGTGAATTACAGGGCATTTCTCAAATAGATGTCTTTTTTACACACAGTCTTACATTTGGAAGGCAGAAATGTAGAGAAAGACATGGGGCGATAACACTTGATTTGCTATTCTGTGTTTCCCCAAGTTTCCTGATAAAAATGGTACCTCACTTGCGTGGGGAGGCCTAATGCTCGCAACAGGAAATGCAACATGGACACATCACTTTTTTACATTGAAATCTGACGTGTTTTTTGCAAAGTGCCTAGCTGTAGATTTTGGCCTCTAGCTCAGCTGGCACCTAGGGAAACCTACCAAACCTATGCATTTTTTAAAACTAGACAACTAGGGGAATCCAATAAGGGGTGGGGCCTTCACCAGGTTCGGTTACCCAGAATCCTGTGCAAACCTCAAAATTTGGCAAAACATAATTTTTTCACACATTTCGGTGACAGAAAGTTCTAGAATCTGAGAGGAGCCACAAATTTCTTTACACCCAGTATTCCCCCAAGTCCCCCAATACAAATGGTACCTGACTTGTGTGGGTAGGCCCAGTACCCGTGACAGGAAATGCCCCAAAACACAACGTGGACACAACACAATTTCCTAAAGAAAACAAAGCTGTTTTTTGCAAAGTGCCTAGCTGTGGATTTTGGCCTCTAGCTCAGCCAGCACCTAGGGAAACCTGCCAAACCTGTGCATTTTTTAAAAGTAGACACATATGAAAAATCCAAGATGGAGTGACTTGTGGGGCTTTCACCAGGTTCTGTTACCCAGAATATTGTGCAAACCTCAAAATTTGGTAAAAAAAACACCTTTTCCTCATATTTCGGTGACAGAAAGTTCATGAATCTGAGAGGAGCCACACATTTCTTTCCACCCAGCATTCCCCCACATCTCCCGATGAAAATGGTAGCTCACTTGTGTGGGTAGGCCTAGTGCCCATGACAGGAAATGCCCCAAAACACAACGTGGACACAACACATTTTCCCAAAGAAAACAGAGCTGTTTCTTGCAAAGTGCCTAGCTGTGGATTTTGGCATCTAGTTCAGCCGCACTTAGGGAAACCTACCAAACCTGTGCATTTTTGAAGATGTCACCTATGGGACTCCAAGATGGGGTGATTTGTGGGGCTCTCACCAGGTTCTCTTACCCAGAATCCTGTGCAAACCTCAAAATTTGGCAAAAAAAGAAATGTTTTCCTCAAATTTCAGTGACACAAAATTCTGGAATCTGAGAGAAGGCACAAATGTACTTCTACCCTGCATTCCCCCAAGTCTCCTGATAAAAATGGTACCTCACTTGCGTGGGTGGCCCAGGTGCCTGCAACAGAAGAAGGCCAAAAACCCATCGAGGTTGAGGGGATAGCACAGTGAGTTAATAAGTACATGTTTTTTGTTTATACATCTTTAGGCTGACAATGCTTTGGGGACCCACACAAGTGAGGCATCATTTTACTTCAGAGACTGAGGGGAATGCTGGGTGGTATGAAATTGCTGAGTGGTGATCCTACAAAGAAAAGTGAGGAAAATATGCTTTTTTAAGCAAATTTTGAGGTTTTTAGAGGAGAATGGGTAAGAATATTTTGGGGAATCCACGCAAGCCACACCTCCCTGAACTCCTTGGGGTGTCTGGTTTAAAAAAATGTCTGGGTTTGGTAGGTTTCCCTAGATGAAGGCCACACCTGTGACCAAAAACATAGGTGCCCCCCCCAAACACAGGTAGTTTTGTCATAGATCATTTTGATGTGTCCACATACTTCTGTGATGTTCCAAACACTAAAATTGTGAAACAAAACACACTTAGGTTACGTTAAAAAGACCCCTCACCCACCAACCAAGTTGGTGGCATGTTTCATCATCTGGGTCCCACCTGAGACACCTAGCGTGTCACTGGTGTGCTGTGACGCTTGATTACAGCGGAACAGGTTGTGTCATTTTTACCACACATACTGGTTGGATTTGGCATGAGGATGAGTGATGGTTCAGTAGATCAAATTTTATTACCAAGAGATTTCACAAAAGTGGAATGCACTGTTAATAACTGAAAAGGCCAAAAAACTGAACCAACGACTCACAGCCTGTGAGCTGTAAAGTCGCATCAAGGCACCAACTGCTTTACAGTCCATTGACACACCTTTCATACATCACATGCACAAGACCATTCACGCCACCAGCCACAGCCCAGCACATTACAACACTTGCATCAACAGACAGCGTCATTTATGTGTCCATCACTTTCATATGTCCACATGCCTGATACAGGAATCACATCAGCTGATGGGAGTGTGTGGACTGGCGTTTGGCTGGCACCGCCAGCCAGGCATCACTCAATGCACACAACCAGCCAAGCGCCACCCCACACACTCTGCCAGCCAAGTGCCACTCCACACACGCCGCTAGCAAAGCAAAACTCCACACACACCACAAGCCAAGCAACACTCCACTCACACCGCCAGCCAAGCGCCAGTCCATGCACACCGCCATCACTTTTTTTTGTTTTTACACAACAAAGAAACCACTGATTATTATATATCAATACAAATCTACAAACACCGAAGCTCTAACTTAATACATGATAGTAATGCCAGCCATGAAACTGAATATGTGAACATATAAAACAGCAGTTTATGCTCATGGTATTTCCCAATAATTCTTCTGTGTGTGGTAGCTCTTGAAACAGCCACCCACACACAGCCCAGGCATTGAAGGACAATCAGGGCAGTGAATCCTAGTCTCCTTCATACCTCTTCGAGCACATACTCTACATCTCTCAGCATGAAAGTCTTTTTTGGCCTTGGGAGGAATGTGCTCAGCAAAGTGACGATCTTTCAATCTAGCCAAATCCTCCACATCTGCTTCTCTAGGAACTCTTGCCTGTTCCAGCACAACAAGGCTTCCTATGACAGACTCCTGAAATTACACAAATGTCATCCTTGACTCTGGAGAACTATTTTTGAACACAAAAAAAGCATTTCAAGTTGTTAAGTGGAACAGGTAAACCGCTAATTTCTTATACCAAACATCAGCCTTATGAGCAGCAGTGTAAAATTCCAACCTCTGATATACTCTATCAACACCACCCATGTGCTTATTGTAGTCTAACATGCACACAGGTTTGCACACTTCAGCAACCTGACCCCAAACAGCCACAGGTGAAGTAGTCTCATCATGAATGGTAGTTAGCATGTACACATCCCTCGTGTCTACAAATTTCAGAGCTAGCATCTTATCATTCTGCAAGGCACTGCACTGTCCCTTCTCAATTTTTTTACAGACAAGCTCACTTGGATAACCTTTCCGATTAGAGAGGATTTTGCCACAAGCAACAGTGTCCACTCTGAACAATTCCTTGAATAACTGAACTCCAGTGTAGAAGTTATCTACATAAAAATGGTGCCCTTTGTTAAACAGTCGTCTACCAAGTTCCCACACAATTTTCTCACTAACTCCAAAAGTGGGCGGACAAGCAGGGGGGTCAATACTGGAATCCTACCAGTGTAGACATGGAAATTATAAACATATCCTGTACTACTTTCTGAGAGCATATACAATTTAATTCCATACCGTGCCCTCTTGCTAAGAATGTACTGCCTAAAAACCATATAACCCTTGAACAGGACCAAAGACTCAGCTACAGATATTTCTTTGCCTGGAACATAGACCTCTGAAAACCGATCTGCAATATGATCAAAGAAAGGTCTAATCTTAAAAAGACGGTCAGAATCAGGGTGATCTTGTGGCAAGGCTAAAGCATTATCAACAAAATGTAACATCCGAAGAAGAAGCTTATACTGGTTACGACTCATGATTGCAGGAAATAAAGCAGTTCCCATCAAGGGACTAGTAAACCAATTTGAAGACAGTGATTGTTTCCTTATCAGCCCCATAAAAAAGTTAAATGCATTTTTTTTTTAAACTCTTCCAGATTTGTGGGAATCCACTGGCTAGTTCTAGAGTGTGGCATAAGTCTGGAAACGTTGTCTTTCCAATACTGCTCTGCATGCAAATTAGTCTGCTCAACAATCTCTTCCAAAAATACATTGTCCACAAACAACTCAAAGAAGTAGACAGGCAAAAAGTTTTCTGTATTTACTCTATACCTTTGGAGACCAGTAAAGGCCGGCAACTGTGTCTGCTCCATTTTTGGTGCAACCCAGAGGTCAAGTCTTCCAATGGGAACTCTTTCAGCTGCTTGCTGCTGCACCATTAGTACATCAGTGTCCTCCTCTAAAGCAGGCACTTCATCACCACTAAGAGTGGCTTCATTATCAAATGATTCCTCTCTGACAGAAAATTCACTTCCAGAATCTTGTACTTCCTCCTCTGCCTCAGATGCAGAGTCAGTCTCATCATCATGATCAGAAGACGACTCAAAAAGCACACCAACAACCTGCTGAGCAGTCATCCTACTGCTAGCCATGATCCTTCCTACTAAAATTAACTGGACAAATGCACCACCAACAACCAGCACTGTATAAGATAAGTAATAAACAAAGTGTGGCTTTATCACTAAGAGATATAAACTAAAAGACTATACCCCTCACTTGTTTGAAAAATTGAGACTCACCAGCAACTGCTGTGCACAGCCACAGCAATCACCAATGGTATCCCACTAAAAAGAAAAAAAGAAAAGCAAATTAGACATAATACAACACACATATCATTGTGCATAAATCTTAGGACAATTTCACACACAATCCTGCATTTAGTACACCACCTATAAACATGTCATTCATGCATGGCAACAATATGCCTTTGGAGTAAATTTCTTTACTTACATAAAAAATGCAACTATGAAAACCGCAACAACCCACAGCAAAGGAAGCAAAATCTTTGAACTAGAACAAAAAGGAGACATTAACTGTTATAATCACAAATGCAAATACTTTGCCAGTTGACAAACACCCTGCCACCAAACATTTATAAAGTTTCCCTGGTAGCTAGTGTTCTTTGCCCCCCCTGGGGTCAGATGGGCCTAAAAAAATAGGCTGATCTGCCCCCAAGGGGGGCAGAACTAACAAACAGTGCTTTGCCCCCTTTGAGGGGTGACCCTTGCCAAAGGGGGTGTAGGAGGTTGGCCTGGCTTATAGTGGGAACCTGTTGGTACTTACACCTTGTGCCAGGTCCAGTTATCCCTTATTAGTAGATTAGTAGTGTTCTAGCAGCTTAGGCTGATAGAGGTGGATATAGCAGAACAGCTTAGGATGAACTAGGCGACATGCACAGCTCCTACTATACCACTTAAATCAAATAGCACTATATCATAAAAATCACAATACTCAGAGTTACTAAAAATAAAGGTACTTCATTTTAGTGACAATGTGCCAAAAATATCTCAGAGGATATACTCCCTTAGGAGGTAAGTAAAATACACAAAATATACACACAAACCAAAATCAGGTAAGTAAACAGTTAGAAGAGTAGTGCAAACACTGTACAATACAATAGGATGCAATAGGCCTAGGGGCAACACAAACATATACTCTAAAAGTGGAATGTGAACCACGAATGGACCCCAGGCCTAGTGTAGTCTGTAGAGGGTCGCTGGGAGTGTAAGAAAACACTATGGGTGTCCAAGATACCCCACCCAAAGACCCTGAAAAGTAGGAGTAAAGTTACCCTTCTTCCCCAGAAACACACTAAAGTTGTGATAGGAGATTCTGCAAAGAGAACAACTGACTGCAAAGCACTGAAGATGGATTCCTGGACCTGAGGACCTGTAATGGAAGAGGACCAAGTCCAAGAGTCACAAAAGTGTCCGGGGGCAGGAGCCTACTAAACCCCAGATGAAGGTGCAATAGGGCTGCCTCTGGGTGGAAGAAGCCAAAGATTCTGCAACAAAGGAAGGTGCCAGGAACTTCTCCTTTGCACAAAAGATGTCCTACAGCGTGCTGAAGGATGCAGAGTTATTTCAACACAGAAAGACCGCAAACAAGCCTTGCTAGCTGCAAAGGTCGTGGTTGAGGAAAATGGGTGCTGCCCGGGCCCAGGAAAGACCAAGAGGTCGCCCCTTGGAAGAGGAAACAGAGGGGGTGCTCAGCAGCACAGAGAGCTGAACAGGTGTTCAAGAAATCTTAGCACAGTGGTTGTCTCAACACTACAAAAGAGGGTCCCACGAAGCCGATGTTCAACTCGGCGAGTTGAGCAATGCAGAACGGAGTGCTGGGGACCTGGGCTATGCTTCGCATGAAGAATTCCTTGCAAAAGAGCACAGAAGCCCTAGCAGCTGCAGATCACGCAGTACACAGGATTACTGTCTGGCGTGGGGAGGCAAGGACTTACATCCACCAAATTTGGACAGAAGGACCACTGGACTGTCGGGGTCACTTGGATATAGCTCCTGTGTTCCAGGGACCATGCTCGTCAAGATGAGAGGGGACCCAGAGGACCGATGATGCAGAGGTTTGGTGCCTGTGTTAGCAGGGGGAAGATTCTGTCGACCCACAGGAGATTTCTTCTTGGCTTCCAGTGCAAGGTGAAGGCAGACAGCCCTCAGAGCATGCACCACTAAGAAACAGTCGAGAAAGCCGGCAGGATTAGGCACTACAATGTTTCTGGTAGTTGTCTTGCTACTTTGTTGCAGTTTTGCAGGCGTCCTGGAGCAGTCAGCAGTCAATCCTTCGCAGAATTCAAAGGGGGAGATGCAGAGGAACTCTGGTGAGCTCTTGCATTCATTATCTGACGAGAAACCCACAGGAGAGACCCTAAATAGCCTTCAGAGGAGGATTGGCCACCTTACCAGGTAAGCACCTATCAGGAGGGGTCTCTGACGTCACCTGCTGGCACTGGCCACTCAGAGGCCTCCACTGTGCCCTCACACCTCTGGATTCAAGATGGCAGAGTTCTGGGACACACTGGAGGAGCTCTGGGCACAACCCCTGGGGTGGTGATGGACAGGGGAGTGGTCACTCCCCTTTCCTTTGTCCAGTTTCCTACAAGAGCAGGGGAGAAGGGTTCCCTGAATCTGTGTAGACTGGCATATGCAAGGAGGGCACCATCTGTGCCCTTCAAAGCATTTCCAGAGGGTAGTGCCAGGGTGCCCACACACTTAGTAACATTGCACCTAACCTTCACCAAGTGAGGGTTAGACATATAGGTGACTTACAAGTTACTTAAGTGCAGTGTAAAATGGCAGTGAAATAACCTGGACGTTATTTCACTCAGGCTGCAGTGGCAGTCCTGTGTAAGAATTGCCTGAGCTCCCTATGGGTGGCAAAAGAAATACTGTAGCCCATAGGGATCTCCTGGAACCCCAATACCCTGGGTACCATATATTAGGGAATTATAAGGGTGTTCCAGTGTGCCAATGAGAAGCCTGCAGTGACAATTTTAAAAGCAGAGAGATCATAAGCACTGAGATTCTGGTTAGCAGAGTCTCAGTGACACAGTTAGGAACCACCCAGGGAACACATTTAGGCCACAAACTATGAGCACTGGGGTCCTGGGTAGCAGGATCCCAGTGAGACAGGCAAAAACAAACTGACACACAAGTAAAAATGGGGGGTAACATGTCAGGCAAGATGATACTTTCCTACATTGGGCGCCCCAATCAAAAAAAAAAAAAAAAATGAAAGAAAATCAAATCGCTGGCGTCATTATGGCTAAAATAGGCCAATCTGCCCTCAAGGGGGGCAGAAATGGCATAAAATATATTGCCCCCTTTGGGGGGTGAACCTTGCCCAAGGGGCCACCCCCTCACACAAAGAACGCACACACCCACACATGATCCCAGGCGCTAAGTTGATTCTGCCCCCTTTGTGGCAGACTGACCTAAAAACAATTGGCCGATCTGCACCCAAGGGAGGTAGAACTGCCAAGTAATGCTTTTTGCCCTTGGGGGCACCCTTGCCCAAGGGTTCGCCCGCTAAAAAAACACACAAAATCAATCCCTTGTTTCTAGTGGCTTCTTTCCCCCAGGGGGCAGATCAGCCTAAAAATCAAAGGCCGATCTGCCCCCAAGGGGGGCAGAAACGGCGATAAATACATTAGCTCCCCAAGGGGAGAAGGGGAGCAACCCTTGTCCAAGGGGTCACTCCCCCACACAGTAAACACACACACATAAACAAATCCATGGTGTCTAGTGGGCATTCCTGTAGCCCGATCGCATCGCGATCGGTCAGCAGCATGTTGAAAGAGACATCGAGGGAAAGGAAAACCCTTTCCTTTCCCCCGATGCCTCTTTTGCAGCAACCCCTCTCCCCCGGCCGGAGGATAAACTTACCTCCTTCCCTGAAGATGTGCTGGAAGCAAATGGCCCCCAGTGTGTCTGGCACCCTCTGATGATGTCAGTGCGTGATTGCGCGCTGACTTCATTGGGGGGCAGGGGTGGAAGGTGAAGCGATTCCCCTTCCGACCCTGACCTTGGAGGGTGGCCCTCAGGGGGAGTCCTAGCGCTTCCCCAAGGGCCGGTCCAAGGACGTAATGGTTACGTCCATGGGACCTGAGCGCTGCAGCCACGGACCTTGGCAGAGAAGGAGTTAAGTTGGACTGCCTACTGGTGGAAGCAGGATGCACCTTTAGCATCCAGGCCTGGTATCTAGTAGTTCAACATCTTCTTCATATGGTGTGATGTGGTAATTTTCCAATTTGAAACATTTGAGACTGTCTTTAGCATATGAATGATACTATTTATTGTGCATTTGGCGGTTTCTAAAATTGATGACATCCTAAGGACGCATGCTCGACCTTCGAGTCTAGAGATAGTGTGGAAGGCATATAAATGATCATTAGAAACAATGGCCCTCATTACAACCATGGTGGTCGGTGATAAAGCGGGGGTAATACCGGCAACAGGCCGTCGGTAACAAAAATGGAATCATGACCACAGTGCAAACCGATTAGACGGACTTTAACACACCGACCGCCAGGGCGGAATCAACAAGCACCACTGGGGTAACTGCTAACAGCCAGGCAGAAGACAATGTTCCGCCCACTGTATTATGACTGGCCTATCCACCAGCTTTTCTGGGGTGGTACCAACGACATCAAAAGCCTGGTGGAAACAGTTCTCAGTAGTCAAAGAACTCACCTGTGGAGACTCAGGGAAGAACCATGCCTCAATGGAGCCCGAGCCGCATGTCTTCCCCATCGTCTACCTTCTGCTGCATTATGAACACCAACACCGGCGAAGACGACCACGGTGAGTACTTCCGCCTAGTACACAAGGGAGGGAGGGAGGAAAAAGAGAGTGACACACACACACGCAACACCCCCACCCCCAACACCATACACACAACCAGATGCAGCAACATAACATCTTCACCCCCTACCCCTCAGGAATAGTGCAAGGACAAAATGATTTG